>NC_065882.2:51491471-52238350 GCF_932274485.2 Patella vulgata | reverse complement strand
TAGCAATCTGTTAGATGTGCGTAGGCCTACATTATATAATGATATTTACTTTGAAATATAGCACAATTTGTATTTAATAAAATAATACTATTTTAATTCTTAGCTGCTATTTCTAAGTAATCATATATCAAAAAATGTACATCAATTGTCCTATGGGTCAGGGCCAAGGGGCTTAACCACACATGTATTAAATTAAAACTCAAAAACCTGAATTGAACTGATTACATGAAATCTTTAAGAGGCATTTAGTAACTGGATAGAGCAATAAACTATAACACATACTTATTCATTTTGGGCAAGTTTTGAAGAGAATTCTCTCAACGCTATCAATGTACAATATGTAGTTGAATTAAGAAACTTACCATCAATGGAGATATGAATGAAGAATTGAAGAGGATTAATGTACACATAGCAATGGCAGCCATAAATGTCAGGACAGACACACCCAGAAAAAAATTGACATTGTTGATTATATTGTAATCATCCTTATTTAAGCTAAGATATCCCAATCCATGATTTTTCCAGCTAGCAATCAGAGAAAATGCCAAAATACTTAACAACTGAAATAAAAATCATTGAAGAAAACGGATTTATAAGTACATATATTCTGTACAGGCGGAAAAACACATAATAATTAAAATAAAACCAGATTTATGTTTGCTTTAACATTACACATAGATTGTAAATCATCGGTTTCATACCTACCGGTATTTAATACATTGAATTTTTTGGCATTTATAAACTCCCAAGTCAAATCATGAAGATGGTTGGCGATTTTGCTCAGCTATGCGCCATTGCTGAGTTACACATCTGATAGTCTGTTCAGATGCTTTTATATTTAAAATCGTCGTGGGTTTTCAGACGGGATAATTTAACATTCATATCTAATGACCTCGTTGGTTAAAGGTTAGAGTTAATTAAGCATGGACACATGTTGTCATTTTGCCTAAATTTCGTTTTGTCATATATGGTCGAGTTACGTATATTTGTGCGTTACCCTATATTTAGATTTCAATGGCTTCTGCCAAGCTGTTTAACAGACAGGGACGTATTTTTAACAGCATGTTGTGTCACACATACTGACTCTAGCGAGGTAAGCATGGTCTTATTTCTGACTAAAATGTTTCTTTCTTTTGTACAGGCATTCAAGTGACTGTTTACCAGTAAAATGTTGCCCAGTAAAATTGACTGGGGGCTGAAACTTTTTCAACAAGGATTCAATAGTGTGGTTCATGAACCTACAGGGCGAGCAGTAATCATGTAATGAGACCTACATGTACAATTAGAGCTGAAGTACATTCAGTATTGATAACAAACCTCATCTCTCAACCCTCCGTGTTTCGAGATTAGAGATGGTGCTATACTATATAGTTGCACGTAGCAAAGCCCAACGCAAATCACATCGGGCCTCAGTAAGCAAAATTGACAATATTTTTCATCACAACAACGATTGATTATTGTTATTTATAATATTTCTGCCACATCCAACTATAATTAAGCATACAATCCTACCAGAAACGGGTATAAATAATCGTATTTACTAGGAACGCCATTTTTAAACGGGAGATTATGACGGTGTATGTCTGATTAAAAACAACGCTTCATTAATTTAAACGCGAATATTGGAATTGTTAGGCGATAGTTGTGCCACTACATTGGCCTCTGTAAGTTTAAATAGTCATAATAATATCAAACTATCTTACTTTTAAAATGTTACATGCATTAAAGTAGCTAAGTCTCTAACTCAATATCATCCAAAGTCTTACACGTTGAAAACACAAATTATTTGTCAATTCAAATCAACTTTGATGTTGTGATCTTACCGGGAAAAGGTAGGCTTCTGATATCCAATATTCAAGACAAAATAAACATTTTACCCAATCGTGTACCGTGCGTTTCAGAGTCATTTGTAACAAGTGACCAGAAAGAATGAGGCTAGACATAGTCCACAACTCATGTCAAATGGTGACGCCATGAGAGCATCCGCAATAGGCTGGAATAACCAGACACTAGAAACTGACATTCGGTTGAGACTCATGCCGTATTTCACTGGACATAACATAACTGAGTTGAAGTTGGAGTCAAAACGGAAACAATTGAATGTAAATCAGTTTATATACAATTAGATTACATTATTATTTGCGTTACGACCCATTTGTGTCAATTTCTAGGTCCCAAATATTAGCGATTTAGCTCCTTTAATAAAGAAATTGAGTTTGTCACTTGGAACTAATAAAGGCACCCAATCCTAGCTAAAAACAATTTGTGGGATTTCAATCTTTCAAGAGAGCACTTTTTTATTCGTTGGAATATTTAGTTGTGCAATGGATTTTATTTAACGGGAGTTGATTTCAAACACACGGGTAAGTTTATAATAGCCAAAGTTAAGTAGTTTGTTCATAATCGAAGAAATCCGATTAAAATTTACGATGGTTCAAACACTGAACAGTAGGTACTACTACGCTTACACAGATTATCCAGTGCCACTCTATCAAACAATATTGTTTACATACAAATTACTCAGCTATATAAAAACAAAATAAATAGAACAGCAAAAAGGGATGATCCCTGCCTTCCTTACAATTTCAATAATACGCAAGACATTTCGCGGATACAAAAAATTTTTGGTTCTGAAGGCAGCCATCTTGAAACATCGATATGAAATTTAGTTTCGAATATTTCTATTTTACACAGCTTTCTTCTTTTGAATGTATACCTATCTTTAAAACAATTAAAATTGGCCTTTAATAATTTGAATACATAGATCTAATAATTGCCCCAATTTGAATACTAAAATAACAAAATAACCATGGTCCATTTGTGATTCATGCGAAACTAATCAAGCTCCACGCAAGGTGCCCAGATGAATTTTGTGTTTTATATCGGTTTTTTTTTTAGGGAGGAGGGGGGGGGGGCTGTTTTTCTCCATGCATTCATTGTTTAAATAAAAAGGAGTTATTAAGAAATATCCCAAAATTCAGTGTGCAAATTCTAGTAACAAGCAATCTCCCAAACAGAGTTGCTTTCCCTTGCAGTCGAGGACTTTGTGGAGAGCACTGATCTATATATCAGTGGTGGAGAGTGGCAAACAAGTTCAAGAAACCTTAGATTGGGCGGAAACGGAAAAAGATACATACGTAGCGCCACCTATCGGTTCTCTGTTGCTAACATTCCTGTAAACATTGATAATCTGAAATGATAGGTGTTGAGGATAATATTAATAATATTGATTAATATTTCAGAGACACAAGTTTTTATTTACAACAGTTCTGAAAATACACCATAATTATGAGATTAAAACATTTTAAGAATCTAATGGCACCTCAGGTAAATTTGTGGAATGTTTCTGTCAATAAATAATGAATATGATATTATAATTATGATGATATTGATATAAATGTCATTTACTTTACCATAATATAAGGTCGATGCTTTAACTTACCGGTAGATCTAGATCTACTAATTTATTTGTGTCAGTGAATTTATTTATAGATGAATGAATTTTATCAAATTAATTTTAATGACTCTAGATCTACATATCATATACATATTACATGTAAGTATAGAATGAATATCCAGACACCAAATTCAGCGAATTAAATTTACCACTAGACACAGGGGCCATCGCCCTGAAGTCAAAGAGCACCCTTTTCTCTGATTCCGGCCCCTTTTCTTGGACATGTTGAGTAAATGTATTACAGTTCTGTTTTTCTGTTGTAGGATGGGGCTGCAAAAATATGTGCTTTAGCGTGGTCACCGAATAATCATAAGTTTGCAGTTTGTACATCAGACAGAGTTATAGTCCTTTATGATGAGCATGGAGAAAAAAGAGATAAATTTTCTCTAAAACCAGCAGATAATAAGGTAACTATGAACTATTACAAACTTATATGAACTTTTTCAAGAGAAGCCATATTTTGTTTTCACAGTCCCAGTTGTACATTTAAGTTCATAACCAAATTTGATGCAACTTCCGGGAATGTAAAAATGCTATATGATCATGAAATTTTTAAGACTTTTATTTATTATACCTCTGTGAACAAGGCTTGTGATGTAAGAAACACACTATCTGTTTGTTCAAATTTTTGTTGGGGTAAGTGCAGTTCCTGAATACATTCAAAGGATTTCATTCAAAATGGATGCATAAAATGAAGGAAGATAATTCTAATCTTCAACTCGTTTGCTTTGCAACTCCTCTAAAACCCTTCAATTAGGGATTTCATTCAGACTCAACAGACAAGATAATTCCAGTCCTTTCATGTTTATGAGATTTCCTTTTACCACAATACTTACACTTGTCTGTACAAATTTTTATTTGTTGTGCGTCAGAGAATTATATCTTGATGTGCATGAAGGGAGATAATTGAGTTTTCAGAGACTGATTCTTCTTCCCTTCCATATAGTAGTATTACAATTTTAATTGCGCTTTATCACATGTCAGTGACCCAGACTAGCATAAGATGAGGAATTTAAATTCTGAATGCATGATTTTATAAACATTTTGTATCGTAAAAATTTTGTATCGTAAAATTTCTTTTTAGATCCACTCACCCCTGAAAAAGGAAACTATCAATTTCATATTTTTATTTCAGTATGGTAAAAAGAGTTATACTGTTAAAGGTATAGCATTTTCACCTGATTCAACTAAAATAGCTATAGGACAAACTGATAATATTATCTTTGTTTATAAGATTGGTGAAGAATGGTAAGTTGCTTACATGTTCTTGTCATCAGTCTACAAGAAATAGAAATCAACAAAGTCACTTTGGGCATCAATGATGCTGCTCATCTATTTTGAAGGAGTATTCTGTAGGAATGCATTGTTAAGAGTCTAGGGTTCAAATTCATCGACCAATAACAAAGAACTAAATTGACAATGACGTTTTGCTTTAAAGGCTCAATACCACTCTTGTTGTAACTGAATAATATGTCCCAATCTTTATTCTGGTCAACAAATTGTACTATTTTAGAATATTTCAATTAATTGATGATACATATTTCATCTTAACACACCTTATTTAAAATTTTTGAAAAATTCAACATAATGGTTTGAAACGTCTAACGTAAACCTTTTCAAATGAAACTTCGATTTAAAAATAGGCTGTAATGGATAATTTACACAACAGGTAGGACACTTAAACATCTAGTACTTAGATAGAGATATTATTTATTTTCTGGAGCTTTCAAGCCAGCAAGAGTGTTATTGTCCCTTTAAGATTGGGGGGGGGGGGTGGCTGAATGGTCGAATGGTTAGCACGTGCGCGCTGTACCATAAAGTCTGTCATTGAGTCAACTGGCGTGGTTATGAATCCCCGGTTGTACGTGGCAAGGAGTAGGGTCGCCTATCCAACCTCGTGGGTTTTCTCTGGGTCCTCCGGTTTCCTCCCACTGCTAAAGACCCCTACGCGCAAGCGAATTATTGAAATAAAATTAAACCATATGTTAGTCCCAAAATGACCTAGTTTGTGTTGAGTGGATGTTAAACCCCATTTCTCTCTCTATCTCTCGCTTTAAGATTTTAAAAAGTGTTGAATTAGTCTGATATTATATGTGTTATTTCCGGTAATTAGTTTTGTTTTGTCATTTGCTTTAAAAAAAATAAAGACATCGGTTATAAATATCTAAACATAATTCATGTACACATTTTTTTTACTACACTTAAATAGATTTCTAACTCTCAGAAAAAAAATGAACCTGTCAATTTAATCAAAAGGCCACCTTAATTTTTCACCCTATTCATATAGGGGCCATATCCTTTCAAAAGATTTTATCCCATACACATGTCAGTGTATAAACTACAATCCTACCTCTGGTGGTTAAAATTAAAACATTTAATGGCTTAATAATCTGTTTCAGGTCAGATAAAAAAGTTATCTGTAACAAGTTTGTTCAACAAAGTGCTGTGACATGTTTAATATGGCCACCAGATCAACCTATTATTTATGGTTTAGCAGACGGAAAGGTTAGTTTATATTTAATGGCACTGTTGACTGTACAGCACCATGGACACTAAGGGCTAGCCACCGGATCCATTCACTTTATCTGATATATACGTTTGTTGTTGTGATGTCTGTATATAGTGTCTTGTCCGTAGATTTGTGGGGGGGGGGGGTGGCCAGAAGGTCCGTCATTGAGTCAACTGGTGTGGTTTCGATTCCACGCCGCTTCTACGTGACAAGGAGTAGGGTCATTGTCCAAGCTTGTGGGTTTTCTCCAGGTCCTCCGCTTTCCTCCCACTGCTAAGGACCCCTGTGTGCAAGCAAATTATTGAAATAAATAGTTTGTGTCGAGTGGACGTTATACCCCATTTCTCTCTCTCCGTAGATTTGTCTTGTGTAATTGTTTGTATGTGGTGCAGTCCCCCTTCACTTACTATTAATAAAGATACTTTCTCACAAAAGTATTTATTGGGTGGTTATTTCCAATAAAGATATGGCTATTTTGGTATATGTGGGAAGTGGAGACACCCAATCTTTGTAGAAGAATACTGGATTCCTTGAAAAACATCCATGGAGCACGACAGGACAAGAATGAAAGGGTGTCACTAATTAGAAGCCTGACAGTTAAGGGCTGTCTGCTCAAGTGACCTCTAAGATTGCACGCAAAGATTGTCTGATCTCTCAGTATATGTTGATAAACTTGATGGTGAGCGGACTAGGTTTTACTGACTAAACCCATCGTAAAATCGAAATTCATTACAGGTGCCTTGATATAGTTGATATCATTGAATATATTTTAAAATTTTTTACTCTTTACCTTACTTTCTCTATATTTCAGGTACGTGCTGCCAACACAAGAACAAACAAATCATCCACTATTTATGGTACTGAATCTTATGTTGTTTCTCTAGCTGCTAAGTAAGTCCTTCAATTCAATTTTTTAGTAATATTTCAACTGTATAACTCATGGTATATACCTTAGAGCCAGTGTCCCCATTTCCCAACCTTTTTAACTAAAATCACTTGTAATTTAATTATCATAATCTATCTATAAATGTATATCAGGCGACACAGATCCATGGAACTTGACGGCCGCATGTGGTGATCCCTGGCTTAGACAGATCCTACTGCAGAACATTTTTTGTGATTTGAAGAAAATTTTAGAATTAAGTTTCTAAAATATAATGTCAACAGTAAAGATTGATTGTTTTTAATTATTTTCAGTCCATCAGGAAAAGGTTTCCTATCTGGACATGCTGATGGTTCTATTATTAGATTTTTCTTTGATGATGAAGGTACAGGTGATAGTCAGGTAAGTGTTGATTTGTCGATGTTAACACACAAGTAACTTATGTATGTTATGTTATGAGCTCACTGTCTTACATCTTGAATTAAAGATATGTATTACATTTATCAGGTGGGCCACGAAAAAGTTGGATCTCCCTGGACTATATCCATAATGCTACTCTCACATTCGCCACATAGTGTCGAATATGGTGCCGAATGGGCTTTCAACCAGTTCGCAATGATCACAGGATGATCACCAGACATTCGTAGGTGTTCATGAGCATTCGAGTTTATGAATGGGTTGTTGTGAATATTAGGATCATTGCTTACACAACACTTTCATAAGCAATCTCAAGCCATTCTTATTGATCATTAGACGTGTTAGAGTAGCATTACAATTTTTATGCTACAGTAATATTTTCCTCATAATTTAATATTATGATCTCTATGTTTCAGGGTAAGCTGTGTACCCACCCCTGTCCACCATACGCCCTGGTTTTCTCACAGAACTCAGTAGTTGCTGCTGGTTGCGACAAAAGAATTATTGCTTATGGACGAGATGGAAGAAGTTTTCAACATTTTGATTATAGTCGTGATGATGATGAGCATGAATTTACAGTAGCTGTTTGTAGCCCCAGTGGTCAATCAGTTGTCTTTGGTAGCTATGATAGGTAGGCAAATTATGGGTTTTCGGTGTTACTGCAACAGTGAATTGCTTATCACGCAGTTGATAAAAAACAAAAGTGGCCTATTTATAGTTATTACTTTAAAAGTATTGTATAATTAAATCTAATCGAGATCATTTGGTATGGCCTGTATTTCTTTACTCTATTTCTCACATATAACGTAACAATTTTAGAAGTTAATTTTTGGATGATTCCTAAGAAGCAAAGATATTCTTTATTGCATCAAATGCTCATTGTATTAATGCTCAAAATTTGAAAATGCTATCAAATCTTAAACGTGTCTTTGCTATATCATATTCATGATATAGTTTTAAGGGGTGTATAACTTCTACTATTATAATGGAATGTATGTATATGCATTCCGACACTCACTATTTACTATTATAATCGGCTTATTGTCGTCAGTTGGCGATTCAGTTATTTTTAATTCAAGTATCAGGCAATGCAGGTGCAATGAGTTAAAGGAAATAAATATGAGTCAACTCAATACAAGCCAATACCACTTTTTTTGCACCGACATGTTGAATAATTATTTATATATCCTTAGAATTCAAGCTTTAAATTGGAGTCCAAGGAGACAGATGTGGGATGAACCACAGATTAAAGAAATTAGTAATATGTATACCATATCCGCTTTATCATGGAAGAAAGATGGTTCCAGAATAGCTGCTGTAAGTTGAACAGCATACTATTTTATTAGTCTTAAAAAAGGCATATATATTGAATATAAAAAAGAACAGAATACTGACTTGCTTTAATACTTGCTCTGTTATATTATTGATATTATTATACATGTAATTTTATTTTTATGTCTTTAGGGAACTCTATGTGGAGGTGTTGAGTTATTTGATTGTTGTCTCAAGAAAACTATCTATAAAAATAAATTTGAAATTACACATGTTGGGCTGAGTCAGGTAGAGTTTTATTTTAGATATCACAATTTTTATGTTCAATAGAGAACAATAATGTTTAACATTGGCTTGTGTCAATGACCCTTTATTTAGTGATAAAGTAGGGTTGGTAGGTAATTATATATGGTTTAACACTTGAGAATGAAACATTAAGTAATCTATTGATGCTGGATGAGGGCATTAGTAACAGTGTTGTTACACAGGGCTGGGGCCATTACATTGCCAATGTAATTAATTACATTACCATTACCATTACTTTTTAAAATGTAATCATTACAATTACTTTCTCATTTTTAGCAATGTAATTAATTACCATTACCCATTACATTGAAAGTAATTTTATTACCCATTACTTTATGACTTTATTAATAAAAATAAAAACATTTTTCATAGAAATTGTAAAGATAACCTTATTTTTCTGCTATGAAGCGTCTACAAAATCAAAGTCAAAATAATCGTTGTCTCACTTTAATAGATATTTGTTTATGAATTGTTATTTCTATAAATTATAACATAAAGACAAATTTTCAAGTGACAGGCAATGGTGACAAAAACTGATGTTTTCACTGTATGAGTTTGGTTATAATTAAAAGTGAGAGCTATGAAACTCTTGAGTATAGATTCATTATATCATTACCTTGACTAGGTTTGAGAATTTTCTCCTTAGGCTAAGGAGCGATAAACAATTTGATTGGTCAAGATTTTGGAACATAACAACTCTGCTTTTAATTGAGGTAGAATGTTTAAACTTGATGTAGATGTTCATTAGGTGAATATCTTGACCAAGTTCAATGGTTAACATTTCCCACTAAAACTAAGCAGAGCTAAGCAATTTCTTTGATTTCGATTCTATCTGATAGAGAGTGATGAAACTTAGTGTATGGTTAATAATCAGTTTTTTTGCTTGATACTTTTGAAACAGATAAACGTGCAATTAATTAATATGTGTAATCTATTTATTTCGGGATTTCGGCGGGGGACATCAGCCTCACTGTTGGCTTGTTTCTTACACTTCTGGGATGTAAAGTTTGTTTGATTTACATCAAGATATATATAGGCTTTACACATATATAGGCGTGTAAAACAATGTTCTTGTTACAATTTCGAGGTTTGCAAGTCGATCAATCATGAAGAGTATCACAAAAAGGACGTATACTACCCTTTAAAATCATGATGGTAAAATGTATGATATATATTGTGCCAGTGCTTGACATTTTGAAATATTTAATTCATGAGAATTATGAGTTGTGAATAAATACTTAATGTTTTTAAGCATATTTCATTTATCTTTCTCTAGGTTATAGTAAAGAACCTGGGTAACAATTCTAAAGTTGTTTTAAAATCTCACTATGGTTACGAAATCGATGATGTAAGAATATTAGGAAAAGATCGCTATCTTGTTGGTCATACATCAGATACATTATTACTGGGAGATCAAACCACTGGAAAACTCAGTGAGATCCAGTGGCAGTCTGCTGGAGGCAATGAAAAGTTTTATTTTGATAATGAAAATGTAAGTTGTTGTTTTACAAGAAATATAAGACAATATATGATACAAGATGTGAACAACTGTTAGTTTCTAATAGGCAGTGGATCCTAACTCCTCAAACATGTAACAAATAACATGAATATGATTACAGACAATTAAAAATCTGTAAAAATATGTAACAAATAGGACATGAATATTTCACAGACAAATGTCAAAAATGAATAAAATAGAACATGAAAATGTCACAGACAATTCAAAATTTGCCAAACAGGACATGGATAATGTAAAATGAATACATGGAACTTGTATTAAGAATAGTTTAATTGAAATGATGAAATATTACTCTTTTTATTATTTAAAGCCAGATCAGTGCCATATTGTGTGACTTAGATTATTATTAAAATCAAAGTAGATAAATCACTATCTAAACAAAACTATTTTTTGTCTATGTTATGTAAAGACAGGTCTTTAATTGGTAATGACAATTTTTCAATCTGTAGGTTTGTATGATTTTTAATGCTGGAGAATTAGCTTTAGTTCAGTATGGTGAAAATGAAATCTTGGGATGTGTTAGAACAGAATTTATGAACCCACACCTGATAAGGTATTAATCTATATATTATGAGTTATATTATTCAGTATATTTAATATCAAGAAAAAACAAGGTATATATTGATTATATTACTTCATACTACATATATAGTTATTGAAAATATATACACAATAATATGGATTATATTACTTCATACTACGTGTAAAGGCAATTATATAATCCTTATATACCATAAGTTTTGTGTTATTATGTTAATTATTTTTGAAACTTCTAAAATATTGGACTCTGTTTTTCTCCACTATTATGTATATATCCTTGGAAGTCATCTTCCCCATGACATATCAGTGTTCTTTGAAAAAAACAATACCAGGTCAGTTTCAGAATGTTCATCATCTAAATGACTAACTATTAAATGTGCTGACATGACAAGTCACTTTCGTTTCATCTATGTACATTTTAACAGCATTGATATATATTTTTCAGTGTAAGACTAAATGAAAGAAAACAAAGAAGTGGTGGAGAAAATAAAAAGATGGCTTATCTTGTTGATTTAAAAACAATAGCTATAAGTAAGTTAGAATACCAAAAAGTAAGCGCCTGATAAATAAGAAGTGGTATCTGGTGTTCTAGAAAGAGGAAGCATACCCTACTACCCTTCAGTTCCCTGTATTATGTGTAATTTATTTCTACCTAAACTGTCTGACTATTCCTTACTGAATATATTTGTTAGTAAATTGCGTCAATCTGTGATTTTAATCATTTTAAATCAAGATCTAGATCTCTATCATTATATGTGGTTTATTTTACAGTGGATCTGTCGAGTGGATTAGGTATTGGTCAGATAAATCATGATTCAAAAATTGACTGGCTTGAGGTGAGTCTGTTGTTTAATGGGATTTTGTTTTTGTCCGTAAATGAATGAATCATTATTTAATGTCTAAGGAAATATTCTTTCTAGTCTGTAACACATGATATTGATATAATATAACTACATGTTTCTCCGTTTTTTTCTAGCTCAATGAAACCTGTAAAACGTTGCTGTTTAGAGACAAGAAATTGAAGGTGGGTAATAAGTTATCAACATTGTCTGTTGAGTTTCAATATGTATATAATTCAATAGATCTATTTCCTGATATATTCTCCTTAATGTATATCAATATAAATGTGGATTGGGTGTACACTGTGTGTTTTATAAACTTCTGTGTCTATAATACCTATTTTACATAGGTGTACAAGGCTATATATGATTATGAGGATTGTAAAATTTTATCCCAAATTTATTGAAGAAAAGTTACAGTGTGCCCTTACTTAGCAGAATGTCCCCCTTTTAAGTTAAAAAAAATAACATCACATTCAGGGTGGGAAGGGGTGTGGGGGATGTGCCATAGTCTTTCGCAAGGCCCGTCTAATATGCCTATATGCCTATATCCTATGCATCATATAGTTAACCTTATGCGTGTTGATCTTATACATAGGTAATTAATATATTGATTGGAATCTGTTGTGGGTTTTTTTTTCAGTTACACCTGTATGACATAGAGACACAACAGAAGTCAAGTATCCTCAATTATTGTTCTTATGTCCAAGTAAGTATATAAATAATCAAAACATTTATATTTTCAATTTTCAGAATAAATAGTGTTTCAGTTTACTCATATCATCTCCAATTTCACATCTTTGTAACTAAAAGGGCACATGACACTGCAAATAAAAGAATTTTAATGTTTATGTATGTAAATAAAATGCCACAATGTGAGGAAATGATCTGAAAATTTCAATTCAAAATATTCAACAATTCTTCAGTTTTTTGAGTGACATGATAAACAAGATAACTATGACATTGACAAGTATATAGAAATGTTTATCCAGACACCTACACAGCATCGATTTTTAGGACTGATTATCAGTCTCACAGGGAAACTGAAACAATTTTTTTCTTTGTAAAACGTACCACAGAGCTTTAGATATTTAAACAGGACTAGGTTATAGTTTGCTAAGAGTCTTTCACCTTGAATTAACCAGTTTTATTCACTGATATATATTTTAGATTTTAACTTTTTCTACACTTTTTTTGTGAATGTTGTTTCATATTATTAAATATTTCAGTGGGTTCCAGGAAGTGATGTTGTTGTAGCACAGAATAGAGGTAATTTATGTGTTTGGTATAATATTGATGCTCCTGAAAGAGTAACCATGTTCCCACTCAAGGTTAGTTCAGTTTTCTTTATTAAATTATTTGGGTCATTTTTGTCTATCTTGCATTAATGGAATAGATCTGAATCATTTTCTTTCAATCTACTTATACTTAAGAACACAGCCAATCGTGACATACACTAGAACATTTCTCATCTGCCGGTTACATGGAGATCCAATAAAAAAGCATGGATGACAGGATTTTTGTTCAAAGAATGGTAGCAGGATTTTAATCGATAAATGAAGATAAATAAAAGAAACGTTTTGCTATTCATGCACAATGCCCCGGGCCACCCGGATATGAAACTATCAAATGTCAAGATCGTGTTCCTGCCTGCCAACACAACATCAAAACTCCAACCACTTGACCAGGGAATTATTAAAAGCTTCAAGTCCTATTACACTAAGAGGTTGATGAGATATGTACTAGCCAAAATTGATAATGACGACACGATTGATGCTGCACAAGTGTGTAAAAACGTTAATGTTTTAGATGCCGTCAGATATGTGGCAGAGTCCGTTAAAGACGTTAGTCCGTTATGTGTACAAAAGTGTTTTAAAAAATGTGGAATTTTGACAGACGTTGACAACATGGACATTGAAGATGAAGATGACAGACCCCTAAGTGAACTTAGAGACCTAATGTTAATGACACAAGATCGACTGGGGTTGAAAGACCTCATGACAGTGGACGAGTATCTTGAAATGGACAGCGGCTTACCAGTTTGTGAAGAATTTGACGATGACTGGGAAAGACAGTTCATAAAAGAGGTAAAGAAATCAAAAGATGGTGAAATTAGTGTAATAGGGAGTGATAGCAAAGATGATATCGAGGACAATGAAAAGCAAATTTCACAAAAAGAAGCATTCAAGTATGTTGATAAACTGAAAAACTTTTGGAACAGATGCAAACATTTGAAGCAGATTTAGAGGCTGAATCAGTAAAGATTAAGTGTAGCAATACCCAGGCAACTCTTCTAAAATATTTTAAGTAAATCTACTGCTGTACATGTATAATTATTATTTATGTATATAATTATAATTATGTTTTCATGATGTGTTTTAACATTATTATTTATGTATATAATTTATGTTTTCATGATGTGTTTTAACATTACATCTGTTATTAGTAATAAAGTACACGTACATGTCTATATAATTTACCTAACACTGTCTGTTTTTCTTTGAAATTGCCTCAAGCATGCTCACTCAGTAATGAGACCAACTCACTATTAAGACAACATCTAGACAGTCCCACAGGTGGTCTTAATAGAGGGATTTCACTGTATGTTTAGAAATGTTTATTTTTTTGAAATTGATTTTTTGTGTTGCCTCTCTTTTTATGAGTTTAGTTTCATTTAACTTTTAAGTGAAGTCTGTATCACTACAGACCGGAGACCTTACAGTGTAGTTGACAATTACAGCTGGCTCCCGGATCCATTCCTTTGAATTGATAGTTTCTTTTAATATTTATTACATACTATGTCCGTGTGTTATGTGTGTGATATGTCTTGTCTGTGAGATCGTCTTCTGGGTTTTTATTTTTTAGTATGTGGTGCATTTCTCCTGCACTTACTATTGAAGTCTTCTTCTTCTATTAGTGTTTAACGTTCGCTTCCACCTTGGGTGATATCACAAACAAGTTGTCTTATTTTGTTATGCTTAGCATATGTGCAGGGCTCTCTTGTGAGAGGAAACCGGAGTACCCGAAGTGAACTCACGAGGTTGAAAAGTGAAAAGGTGCCCCTATCTCCAACCACATACGCTCACACCAGGGATCGAAACCACAACAGCAAACCAAAGGTGACCAGCCAGTTAGAGCTCGAAGCGCGACACTCTAGACCACTAGGCCATCTCCCCTTCTCCACCCCTCGCTATTGAAGTCTGATAAATTGATTTATTAATAGGTCATTACTGAAGCATGCAAATGAATGAATCCTGAATTATTTATTAACTCAGTGCTTGTGTTATTGGTATAAAGTGTAAAGATATGTTTGAATTATCTACAGGGAGATATTGTTGATTTAGAAAGAAATGAAGGAAAGACAGAAGTGATAGTAAAAGAGGGTGTACAGACTATAACTTATACATTAGATGAAGGACTTATAGAATTTGGTACAGCTATTGATGATGGTGATTACTCAAGGTAAAGAAGATTAAATAAAGCATTTATTTCTTATAATAGTATTTGTATATGTAGGAAATATGTTTTTGCTACAGTTAAAACCTAAGACATTTTTCTTAATCAAATTTGACAAAAATCTAGGTTGATTTAAGACAGAAAACAACTAAGTCATGAAATCAGTAGAAAGTGATGTAAACTTTAGATGACCATAACTTATGTTAGGATTGGTCAGTTTTTTTCATTTTTGGACCAGTCTGTCTTTTGATAAGACTATTTTTTTAATGTGTATGGACTGGAAGTCTTTGACTTGTAGTGTAGACTATTTTAGCAAATAATGTCCTAAAAGTAACAAGTTTATAGAACCATATGTTCTGTAAACTCCCTATAATGATATTTTGACAATAATATTAATAATATTATGTAATTAGTTTTTCTGTATCTCACATTTTTACTATCGATTCATTCCATGATCCGTCAAATGGGTTTAGTTTTAGTTAGACTACAGTATATCAAAATCTGCATGTTTAATAATCTGCAGGATTAACTGAATGATGTTAATTAATGGTTTAATATGCTTTTAGAGCTGTAGCTTTCCTTGAATCATTAGAATTGTCATCTGAAACAGAAGCAATGTGGAAAACATTAAGTAAATTAGCTTTAGAAGAAAGACAACTTCATATTGCAGAGAGGTAATTATGTCTTTTTATATCAATAATAAAATTTCATTTAAAGTTTATTATGTCAAATTATTAAGTTATGTACTTACTAATGGTATACATATATATATATCCATTGTGCAGTTTTGAAATATATTGAATTTTGCTTCTAGATGTTATTCAGCACTAGGAGATATTGCTAAAGCCAGATTTTTAAAAGATACCTTGACAATAGCTGAAGAAGCTGCCAAACATACGGTAAGAATCTTAATATAGATAAATATATATTATACTGTTATGATTGTAATGTTTAATATACATACTTTTCAAACAGCTATGAACCTTTTAAAACTTGTCTGGAGTTACAATTCTATCTAGATAAACTGTTGGGTTGCTAGTGAGAAAGCATGATACAAAAGCCGTTTTTGCAAATGTCAGGATTTTATAAAAGCGCAAGCACTTATATTTACAGGGAGGTAATGGATATAATCATTATAAAGTACGTGCTAGATTAGCCATCATGGAAAAACGTTTTAAAGAGGCAGAAGGCATATATCTAGAGCAGGTAAGTCTACTACAATTGATTGTATTTTAATTTATCAACAATAGTTAAAATGAAATTAATTTGATAGTCTTTAATAGTAAGTGCAGAGGCACCGCACTACCCACAAACAATTCTGGTACACAAGACAAACCTACGGACAGGACACAATATACACACACCACAAACAACAAACGCACATATCAGACAGGTGAATGTATCCGTGCTATAGACTTCACTTTAAATAACCAGTTTATTTTTCAAAGATGAACATTTTTTTTTTGTTATATGGTTTAAACAGTATTTATACTGAAGGTATTGTACAATTTAAAGGCATAAGAATTAGTTAATAGCAGGAAGATGATTGGTTTAGATGTTTAGTTTAAGTGTGTTTAATGACTTAGCTTGATTTAACCTGTATGTTGTATAATTGATTTTACCTATGTTTATAGAATCATGTTGATGAAGCTATGGAAATGTATCAAGAATTACACATGTGGGATGAAGCCATTCAAGTAGCTGAAGCTAAGGTAATACCAATGTTTTAATATATCCAGATACCTGCTTCAATGTATTTTTCTGCTGTGTTCCCTTTAATCACATTGGCTCCAAAATGACTGGAGTAACATTTCTTTAAAAGAAGAAAATAAAGTTCAAATCATCTATATGAATATCCTGATCTTTCATGAAAATCTAGATTTTACTTGAATTTGCAATTGGAAATAGCTTAAAACGTTTCTTTTATTGTAGAGTCATCCTGAACTTGAAACGTTAAAACGTAATTATAATCAATGGTTGATGGAAACTGGACAAGAAGAAGCGGCTGGTGATGTAAGTATATTCACTATTAATATGTCTTTGAAAGTGGAAGGACAGTTGTTTACCTATAAAAGTTTTGTTATTTTTATGGAAATTATAGCTCCAGGTTATGATTAATGAAATGTTGTTCTGTTGTCTTCCTTTACGCCTTGTTGATAAAAATCAAATATCTACCAGATAGATAGATTTGTAATAAGTTAAGTACAGTGATTGGTGTTAAAAGTTTGCTTATTGTTTATAGTTAACAAAATTCAAATTATTAAATGTATGTTACAATTCCTCAACTTTGTAAAGATCCCACTGTAACATGTCAATGATAGTTTGACATTGTATATAATGTTAGATTTAAAGGATGTTAGTTAAATGCTTTATAAAATCCTATTTTTAGTTAAAAGAAAGAGAAGGAGATTATATGTCTGCTATAAATCTTTATATGAAGTCTGGTTTACCTGCTAGAGCTGCTAGACTAGCATCAACTAGAGAAGAACTTATGTCTAACTCTGAGCTCATCAGTCGAATAGCTGGTGCTCTAATTAAAGCAGATTTATATGAACGAGTTAGTATTAAAATTATATCTGTGTTGCTTTATTTATTTGTTAATACATAACACATTTTCTCAATATTGTAAATAGTGAATTAATATTGTTTAGTGCATATTGCTGGGATAATATCTTTTAAATATGTTCAATATTGTGAATACTGGATCAGGTTTTTTTTTAGGGAATATTGCTGGGATAATACCTTTTCAATATGATATATCTTTGAAATATTTTCATAGATAACATTTTAAGATACATTAATTATAATATACGATATCTTTTTTTTTTATTTCAATTATCACTGGTTTGATTATTTTATCATTTAAAATTTAAAAATATGTAATTATCTGTGTCTTCTACAGGCTGGTGATCTGTATGAAAAGATCCGAGATTATCAAAGAGCTATGGATTGTTTCAAGAAAGGAAATTCTTATAGAAGAGGTAAGCAGATCGGTGGATGTTTTGTCTGTATAATTGCTAATCATGTAATCTAGTAATGTATTTATATTACAACATTATGTGATGCTCTATGTCTATAGACCCATTTCAGCATCGTGCACTATAAACATATTAAGCAAATATATGAAGATCAATTTTTTTAGTTTATTGGTAATCTACATAGGCATAGGGTTTCTCTTGTTCAAAGCTGATATTTCCCAATTAAGTATTACACTCAACTTAAAATATAAAAGTAATAACTTTTGTTTGGATTTTTTTCAGCCGTTGAATTGGCTCGTCATGCTTTCCCTAGTAATGTTGTTAAGTTAGAAGAAGAATGGGGAGACTTTTTGGTTGGTCAAAAACAACTCGATGCAGCTATCAATCATTTTATAGAGGCAGGGTAATTACACTTTCACATGACTTTCCCTTCATGTAGTCATTTATTAGAGCTTTTAACTGTGCATGGAGCAAATTTATTTGAAGAGAATCGAAGGACTGGTGATGTACAATAAATATATATAATTTCAGCTATCTATTTTAAAGTTAGCAGATCCCCATGCAGTATTTATATTTGGTTTTTGTTTATTTGTTATAAAAAGTCAAGAAATATTTCAAGAAATATACCTTGATCATTGTTCTACTAGAAACAATTTGTTAATACTTTACTTGTGTAAGAGTCAATATCTTTTTCCATTAATACTTTATTTATGTAAGAGTAAGTATTTATTTCCATTTTGGGGGATCTATATCAGCTGATTATTATTTCTTGTTTCAGTGCTACAATGAAAGCCGTTGATGCAGCTATTAATTCTAGACAATGGGCGAAGGCTGTACAGATATTGGAAATGCAAGATTCAGCAATGTCTGCTGGTTATTATAAAAAGATTGCCGATCATTACGCGTCTGTTGGAGAATATGAGGTAATACTACGTTGGTTCATACAGTTTGTTGTATCCGCGAAGAGATATATTGAAACATTATGGAACAAAACAAATAATGGTTGACTTAAAAGAATTACAAGAAGTATAACATTCAAATAGGATTGGTGCTTTGTAAGATCCAAAAGTCTAGTAAATTTAGATCAAAATAATGGTGCCAATTTCTTGGTTCCATAGCTCTTGTGGTTTACATGTGTAATGTATATAGGGTACTAGTAATTGAAATATCATCAACAAAGTAACATTGATAGATATTTTGTAATTTTCAGACAGCAGAGAAATTCTATGTAGAGTCTGGATGTACAAGAGAAGCAATAGACATGTACAACAAGGCTGGAAAATGGGATCTTGCTCATAAAGTAAGTTATTTTGTTAAAAAAAAATTACCATTACATTGCCATCACTGCTACCTTTCATACATGTTCAGACATTCCTTAAAAACTACATTGTGATTGTAATAGATGTACCATAATAAATTGTTTATAAGTAGATTACTGTAATAATGTGTATACTTTTAGTTGGCATCAACATATATGAAAGGTGATGATGTTTCAAGTCTATATATTACACAAGCTAAACAGTTAGAAGAACAAGGCAAATTCAAAGATGCTGAAAAGTAAGTCGTGTGAAAGTTGTTTTTTGGACTATTTTCAATTTTAGTGAGAATCTAAGTTTTTTAGTTTTTTGAAATCTATAGTTTGGTGCTGCTCATTCGTTTGTATGTAAATATTTGTTGAAGATCAGGGGTTATGGTAGTCATACAGTAAGAGCACTGGATACATTTGTCTAGAATGTCCAGACCTCCAGGGTTTGGAATTCTTAGTGAACTGATGGATAGGGTCACAAAGAATGTTTGTCTAATCATTTATGTGGTCTAGTACACAAATTGATAGTGCACGTAAATAATCAATTGGCATATGTTGGTGTCCTGGCAAAATTCTTCACCTTGCATTCCACAATCAAAGAATATAAAAATTACTATGACCAAAATCTGTTGCTAAGTGCTCACCTTTATTCTGTTCTCCTTCCTTTTGAAATGTTTTTATTCTGTTATCTGATGTTTTATTTTTTTTGGGGGGGGGGGAGAGGTGGGGGAGGGGTTAAGTGGTTAAACATATGTGCTTTAGATAATAAGGTCTGCCATTGAGTCAAGTGGTAGCGTGGTTTCGATCCCAAGCTTGTACATGACAAGTGTAGCACCATAGGTCTTCTGTCTGACGTGGAGAGTGGATTAAGGGGACCGGTCGCAACATCCTATGTACGACCCATGCATCTTTTCTTACTACATATTTCTGTAGCCTTGTGATCGTCTAGAATTTGTCTCTAGCTGTCTTTACTTCTGCTTCTCGTTGTGTATTTACTTCTTACAGTTTCTTAAGACGTCTGTCTTACCAGGAATAACAATGCGACAGTTTGCTTCTACATATTTTATATATATATATATAGCTGAATACAGGTATACAAGCATAATAGATAACAATACTAGCTAAAACCATTTCTCTATCCTAGCCAGCCTTGCGGCTGTCTAGGAACTCAGATGTAAGCTCTCTGGAACCTAATAGAAGCCTGACTTACAGGGTTCCCCGGTTTCTTTTAAAGGTATATGAATATCATGCACAATAAAGCGTGATCATGGCCCTGAACTTGTGTAATTAACAAAATGATTGGTTACTTTAAATCAAATGATGCAATTAGAATAATTCCACTCACGTGTAATTCTGGTCGTAAATAATTGACATATGTTTTCGATAAATAGCTCTTTTTATGTGTCAACTGTCAATTACAGACAAAGTTGATTTAGTACACACTATATATGTGAATATGTTTGAAATTACTAACTTGCCAAAGATATTAATTAATGAAATATAAAGCCATCTTATTTCAAGAGCAAAAATTCTAGCAATATTATTACACAAGGAGAAGAGTTGTCTGCCCATCCTCATGAAATAAAATTGTACCATAATTGTATAGGTTCTATAGGGTGGACATTAAAACCCATTTCTTTCTCTGACATTTTATAATATTTTTTATATTTTTTTTTTTTTGAATAGGTTGTATGTAGCAGTACAGGAACCAGATTTAGCAATTACTATGTATAAAAAACAAAGATTATATGGTGATATGATCCGACTTGTTAAAATATATCATCCTGATTTATTACAAGATACACATCTACATCTAGCTAAAGTTTGTATATTTATATAATGTACAATTCATATACATATGGTTTAATTGTTGATTGGAGAATATATGTCCAAACTAATTACTGGAGGGCAATATATATGTTGATCGGAATAATATTTTTTGACAAGAAATGTAACAGTGTGTCCATTTATTATTTCTATTAATTTCTAAACTTATTCTCAAACCTGCACTGTCTGCAGAACAGTAGGACATTAAACCCCATTTCATTTCTCAAACATAAACACTTGTAATCAAGACATCATCAAAACAACTTTATAAAAACTCTAGTCTATTAATTATAATTAACCATAAATGACTGTTGGATTCTAGAATAGTTAAGTTGATAAGCCATATTTTTTTTCTTCAAGACTAATAGTAAGTGCAGGAGGACCACACTTCACACAAACAAACCCGCAAAGACAAACCTAATAAATAATGGATCTCTTTAAACCTATATAATATTTATTTAGAGATTTTATGGAACATATATACTATTGTATTATTTTTAATATATTTTGTTGATTATTTTAGGAATTAGAAGGTGAGAATAATTCACGACAAGCTGAACATCATTATGTAGAAGCTGGTGATTGGAAAGCTGCAGTTAATATGTACAGAAGTCTAGATATGTGGGATGAATCTTATAGAGTACGTTATCTAAAAATCTGGGCCAAAACAATTTAAATTTAGTTCTTCAATAGCAACTCAAATCTTGGGAACAATATTTTATTTAATATTTCAAAACTCAAAAAGGCGACCAAGTATTTTCTATTTTTGATTATTATTTTTTTCTTGTAATAAATATTTCGCTGACTAAAATGAGTCTGATGTAAATTGATCATTCAACAGAATTACTACTTTTTAATGTGTAATGAATAAAAATTCACATTTCTTCTTCATAAAGCTTATGAGTTCAATTATTTATTTATTCAATTATTGTTTTTATTCATTCTCATCCAACTTCGTAATTTAATGTACATGCTTTGCAATACTATTTTTACAGGTGGCTAAAAGTCATGGTGGACATAATGCATCTAAACAGGTGGCATATCTGTGGGCCAAGACTTTAGGTGGTGATGCAGCTGTTAAATTATTAAATAAATATGGATTGTTAGAGCCAGCTGTAGATTATGCTACAGAAAACTGGTAGGACTTATTCTGTATATAAATATAACTCTCTATCGATCAGTTCATTTCATTGTACCACAAAAGCTCTGTGAGATCATATCCTTGATGGCAACATGTGCCAGACTGTGCACGCTCACCATCATTCCAATGGTCTCCTATACAGTACCCTATTACTTGTACTGGGAGCTACTCCTTTGGATGTAACTAACCTTGGACGCTACCCCTTAAAAGGCATTGTGTCTTTACCAAAGGAAACAAAATCAAATAGGCCTCCTAATTGATCTCCCATCTCCAACCTATGAGAAGAGGGCCTATCATTTGACTCCTCTTGCAAGTTTCCCAGGTGTCTGAGATATCACCCAAGGTGTAAGTGGACGAAAAGCCTTAAGGAACGAATGAACAAGCAGCAAATGAGTGGAGTGTCTGCCCAATAGCACAGCATATGTCAGTATCACTGCTCTAATTTGATTCTGTCCAACCTCTTGGGTTTTCTCTGGGTCCTCCGGTTTTCTCGCACTGCTAAAGACCCCTACGCGCATGCGAATTATTGAATTAAAATTGAACTATATTTTAGTCCCAATATGACCAAGTTTGTGTCGAGTGGATGTTAAACCTCATTTTTCTCTCTCTCTCTAATTTACTTAATTGGAAGTTACACATACATCTTCTTTTACCAGTTTAAAAAAGGTCAGTCAATGTGTGTACATTGATATAAATTAATCCACCTCAACATGTAAGCTTATTATACAATATTGATCGAGGATATACATATTTTGTTATTTATAATTCTGCCTTTATTCACAATCTTAGAAAAAAATTTATTGCCTATAGGATAAATAAAACTAAAGATCTTTATCAATTTACTTCTTCATGAACTGAATCATTTTTTATTTTAGTGCTTTTGAATTTGCCTTTGATTTGGCAAGAATTGCTATGAAAGATAAAATGCCAGAAATCCACCTGAAGTATGCCATGTTTTTAGAGGATGAAGGAAAATGTGCTGAAGCTGAAGCAGAGTTTATAAAAGCTAATAAACCTAAAGAAGCAGTTCTCATGTAAGTACGGTCATTATAAAAATAATTTAATCATCACCAACAACTGCTACTTAGATTCAATACTGTCTTGACCTTAGAATCATCATTCAATAACGCACATGATAGCCACGATAGCTCAGTGAGTAAGAAGCTGGCTCGCTAGCTTGGAGCTCGCGGGTTCGCTCCCGGTGTTGGCTGAGAAATTTTGTGATTTTCCAGCGTGGTTTCCCCTTATCAGTGGTTCGGGACAAAGAGCCTGACAAGGACAGCTGTCAAGTCGTTTGGATGGGCCGGAAAACTGAAGTCCCGTTTACGCATTCTTTTGCACGTAAGAGATCCCTTTGCAGTTGGAATTCGATATAAGAGTAGGCGGTATTGCTGTTGTCCGGGCAAAATATCCCTCATAGCACGTCTTCATTAGCCCAGTCGGAGCAGAACAGTAGAATGTTAAACTACATTTCATTTTCAATCACGCCCATTTATCATCTGTGTTTTTCCATGATAAAAAGTCAGATTTACATAAATAGTAAAATGCAGGAGGAACACACCACACATAAACAATAACCCATAAGACAAAACAGCGGACGCACAACATACACAGACATTGCAATAAATAACAAACGTATATCAGATCAAGTGAATGGATCTTGGGCCAGCCGTAAGTGTTCAGTGCACTGTACAGTCCCAGGCCTGTATTGACACATGCTTCACTGAAAATGAAAACAAATTAACAATATGGGAAACAATCCACAATAAAAGGGGAAGATATCCCAAAAGTTGAATCATTCTAGTGTGAGTCGTTATTGCTATGTGCTACAAGGAATCTCAATATCAGCTCATTGATAAAAAAAACTATTCTATTCATTTTTAAGAAATGTGGTAAAAATCCAACTAAAATATTATGGTTCTATTGATAGTAAGAGGTTGAGTCATTTGTCTTGGTATATTTTATGTTATTGTATGATGGTTAGTTACTTCCATGTTAATTACTGCACATAATCAAGAAAGGCTGATATGTCTATAATACAAAGTGAAGTTGGTTTTTATTGGTTCTAGGTATGTCCATAATCAGGATTGGGATTCGGCACAACGTGTAGCAGAATCATATGATCCAGATTCAGTAGCAGATGTCTTGGTTGGAATGGCAAGGTATTCTTTTGATGAGAAAGAATATGCTAAAGCTGAATCACATTTACTTAGAGCCCAGAGACCAGAATTAGCTGTTAAATTTTATAAGGTGAAGTAATTTTATTTATTTAATAAATATTCTTAGAAACAGACACATTCGTGAGAAAAAAGAAATATAACAAACTAAGATCAAAATACAAAATGATTGAATTATTAATGATGTGTCATCATAAAGATGCAGTGCTTTTTGGTCAAAGGACAATTAAAGACTTGAATTGAAATGATTATATATATTCATGTATCAAAATTTCTAATTATGATGCTTAAATGGTAACTATTTATCAGCATTTTGAATATAAACTTTTTCTTATGATATTATCTGACTTATGATATTATAATATTCATCTGGTCAATTGAAATCTTCATCTTCAGTCATTTGCAACAGGTGATACGTAGAGGATTATTATTATATAATTCATGAGTTACATTTGAGTACCTGAAAAACACAGTGAACATTTAAATAGAATACAATAATAGGTTTATTATACAAATGTTAACTTATCATTTGTGCTTGAAAACAATAAGAGAACACTTGTCGAAATGGTGCACCATATGTATATGTTTATTTATCATTATTATAGTTAGATTCTTCTTCTTTTAATAATTTAGGATTCTGGTATGTGGCAAGATGCTTTACGTGTATGTAAAGAATATGTACCACATAAATTACAACATTTACAGGATGAGTATGATAATGAAATGACAGATAAATCTACAAGGTATGTCACTATAAACTTTTGAAGTCTTATAATCAACAGGAAAACATAAGATTAGTATATGATGTTTAATATAAATCGTAATCAATTGATCTATTACACAGAACACAATTCTATGGAATATAACTACATTTTGACTAGAATTTAGTATTCATAAAACAATTTGATCTAAATACCATTAGCATTGACTGAGGATTTTAAAGTTTGATCGTTTTAATTTTTTCATGCTCAATGTTATTATAAGTAATAGATAATTGAGTCGAACAGATTAATAAAACATACTAAAAATGTATTAAATGTGCAGAAGACTGTGATGAGCCCTTGCATCATAATCATCATGAACAACAATCACGACAATTTGTAGAAGTCAAAACTGGCCAAAATTTATGAAGGCAGTAATGCCATTAAAAATTTTTTTTAGAATAAGCTTCTTATATTGATTAGAAAATACTTCAATAAAATGTTTATTACAATATTTACTCTGAATAGTGGATCAAAGGAGAACCCTAGGTAGGTATCCAATGAAAAGAGTTGCAAAGAATACAAATATGAATTAATATATGTTTTACATTGCATATATATAATTTGACAGTTTCCTGTTAGATTATTTTAACATTTTAAAATCTTAAACCCAGTTTAATACAAATGGGTGTAATCAACATTTGAAAATTTGATGAAATATCAACGATAAATTTTTAATAGCCCACATTTAAGATGGACATATAGCATCCAACCAAAATTTCTTTGATGAAATATCAAGAATTATTTTTTCGTCCATATTTAAAGACACCTTCCCACATACAAACTGGGTGATTTGATGGTATATTTGGACTAAAAACACATTCAAACTAATTCCTTCAAATCCCTCTCAAAACATTGTATTCGCAAGGAATTACCCCAAGATATAAAAAATCTATTTTTAGAAGCCATGTTTGTCATGTAACGTGATTGAGGGAGGGCCCATTTTCAGAATGTATTTGACATTACTTCATGTCCATTTGTCATACATTTTGAAGCTTAAGTAAATTCTTGAATTATCTTCTGCCAATTTCTTTTTCCACTGTTTAATTGCCGAGTCTTTTGTAAGTTTAAACCCCTCAATGTTTCCCAAACCACCTAACCATTCAATCAAGAAATAACAAGCGCTCCCTAAGTCAAACTGGCAGACAATAAGCCATCAGGTTGCCAGTTAGTGATACCCTGACATTTCTCCCTGATTACTTTCAAATTTATGATGTCTTGTGAATGGAAAACAGGATAGAATTCTCAAGCGAATATAGAGAAAAAAACCTTTTGGATTTCTATGCTTTTTAATCTTAAATTTCAAAAAGTTATGTTTACATTCACATTTTTACTTTTAAAGCTTTATTCATAATAATGGATTTTTTTAGAAACTTGCTCAGCAGGATTTTATGAGAAATGAAATGGGCTTTTAAAAGGATTTGATAAGATTGATTTTAGAGCTAGCACTTGTGACTCTGCTTCATTTTAGGTGTATCTATATTTCGTCGGTGGGGAGTCAAAAAGTCGTATCTGGATTTTGCGAAATTGTCCAGGAGAGCCAAAAAACACACAGAGGTTAAGAATCAAAATGTCTAATAAAACCGTCACGTCAAAATGTCGTATGTAAAATGTCGTATTTCTGAAGCTTTTCTTAAATATTTCTGTACAAAGTGTATGTGTAGCCATTAAAACAATATGTAACTATCAGCACGTATCAAGCTCAACATTTAGTTCAGAAATAAAGAGTGAAAGCTAGTTATTTGCAATTTTATACAGCAAAGACGTATCTCAGGAAAATATTCACCTTTACCTGCTTCAATTTCATAGAATTCACACAGTAGATGCTCAACAATAATTTCTAAAATACATATTGAACTATAAAACAATACTGGCTACATTTCGTTTGATTGTAATACTTTGGTTAGACAAAGTTGATTTTTTAAAAAAAAAATACGTTTTCATTCTTAATATTTATTTTTTTTGGAACACCCCATATACGACATTTTGAAACAATATCTATAAAACATCTTTTTATTGGCTTAGCAATACGACAACTAGATGAAAAGATGCGCAAGAAAATCTTCATTCTGAAAAAGCAAAAAAGAGAATTTCGCAAAATATGCCAGATACGACCCTTTGACTCCCCACCGACGATTTGTTTTCTTGGAATATTATCCCAATATCTTGATAAATTCTGAAATTAAATGAATATTTTGGCAATAGACTCTCTAATGAATAGAAGTTTGAAACAAAAATCTTATATCCCTTTATTTTTTGCAACTCTTGAAAGAAATAGAGAAATTATTTTAAAGTAGATGTATGTGTTTAGATTTACTGTCACTGGAATAATCTTATGTTTTTAAAATGTTAAACTATTTCTGTCTATTTTTTCCATCTTATTAGTATTACATATTCACAAAGCACATATACTTGATAGTTGATACTCTTTAAAAGACATGTATCTGTGTGCATTCCATAACTTTCTTTCTTTTTTTTTTTTTTTCCAAAGTTCCATATCTCTTTTGTATGTCCAGTGTGTACTATTTCTATACCTATTATTTCAATGACAGAAATAAATTTTGATAGCCGTGAATTTTTTTTCCGATGATATAATTTAGAAAAGATTTATTTGTTTTGCATGAAGGAATTTAGAAAAGTTTGCTATTATTTGGTCCGTCAAGGATTTCATCAATTTTGTTAACTGTCACACATGCTAGTGTTAAATTGAAGAACATAGCAGGAGATGGTGTGATGATTTTATATTGTGACTGGTAGTATTGATATTATCATGTCCAATATTTTAAAAATAATTTGTAGAGGAGCTGAGTCTATGATACAACAAGCTAGAGAATGGGAATCAAGTGGAGAATATGCCAGAGCTATTGAATGCTTTTTGAAAGTTACACCGAAACTAACAACAGATTATAATATACTAGAGAAGTGTTGGATGAGGGTAGGTATTAACATATCCGTTTGTAGTTAATATAATTTGATTAGAGAAAAAATTAATAACGATTGACAAATAAAAACTATTATATGAAAATATGAAAAATATAAAAAAAAAGAAGAGTATTATACATATATGACAAGGAACTGAGTGTGATGTCATCTCATCAATCTTGGAATGGATGTCTGTCAATCAATGCTCAATTCTCCAAGATACAAGGCTTTTTTTTAAGAGCCTTCACCCCCAAGAGGAAGACCAAGAAAATGAGTAATTAAGTAAAACAAGTGGTATGATACTAAAATCATGATGAAAGAAACAAAAATAGTTACATCAAAGAGTTTAAACAGGTTTCAGATGTCACAATAGTTATTATACATTTTATTTTTTCTTGACTTATAGGCGGGAGATTTAGCGCTGAAATTCCTTGGAACAGAAAAATCAAAGATAGTTATTGAGTTAGCGTGCCCACAACTAGCAGAAATTCAAAAATACAGCTCAGTAAGTTTTATCCAACTCAATTTTTGTTAACTTTTTATTTTTGCTCTTATCAAGCTCAGAACTTATACTTCTATGTTGTGCTTTTTTGCACTACTTTATTTTTGTGTTCAATGAAAATACAATCATGTAAATATTTTTTCAAATTAATTATGGTTTCTCAATAATAAGGATATTATATGATAGGTTTTATGGTTTATTGTTTACCAGTCTGCAGAACTATATTTATTTATATAATAGTGTTGTTTGTTATTATTTACCAGGCAGCAGAATTATATTTAGGATTAGATATGATAAAAGAAGCTATAGATATGTTAATTACTGGGGGAGATTGGAATAAAGCCAAGAAGGTTGCCAAGGAACTGGAACCAAGGTAAACATATATTTAATTTCTGTTAAAAATGGGGAATTGGAAGGTCATTGGACCAGTCGGTGCAGAAAGGCAGGACAATAAACCCCATGTCATTTCATGGAGGAGACACTCTTAGAAAAAAAAACCCCAAGGCTCGGAAAATTTAAGTACAATAAACATAAAACTTGGCATCCTTGTTACATGGACAATTGACAGACTTTAGTTTTTGATATGACGTCACAATTCTAAGATGGCTGTGATGACATCATGCTCTGTTCTTGGTTCACAGAAGTACACTCATGCATGCTTATAGTGTTTACATGATTCAGATGTATTCAGATATTTATTATACCTTGTCAGTACATTGTATATTTAAATCATGTTGATAATCAGTAATTATTTGTTTTATAGGTTGGAACCTTATGTTGATGATAAATATAAAGATCATTGTAGAAATCAAGGAAAAGTTGAAGATGTAAGTTAACCCGTTGATTACATTGCATCAATATTTTGAGTTCTTCATATTTTTGTGTAGAGACCAGGGGCCTTATTTATGAAAACTAAAAATTTTTAAGAATACTGATGGTTCATTGGCTTAGCACTAAAATCATAGCACAAACTTTAGTTCTTAGCCAATGAAAAAGCTGCCTTCTTAAAATTCCTCTGTATCATATTGAATTATAATTATTGTTTTTTTTTATTATTATTTATCAGCTGGCTAATGTAGATGTAATTGGAGCTTTAGATTTATATGCTGAGAAAGGAGAATGGGAAAAATGTATTTCTACTGCTGAACAACAGGTACGGTGGTTTTACTTATTTTATAGCTGTATTATTTGATGCCAAGGGTATAACATTGTACAGTATGTGCTTATGCCAGGGATATGAATATGAAGTGGTGCCAAGAGTAGCAATGACATTGTACGATCTGTTATGCCATAAAGACTGCCCATTATGTCCTTAGAATTCAAAACATTCTAATACAAAAGGACAGTGTTGGTGTCCCCCAATTTTAGATATGTGATAGAACTGGTTAAACACATTCCAAATAAAAAATCTAACATAGAGAACTTTGCTATGTTGTAACATGACAGTTAATTTTACAAAAATAAAAAAAACATAGGCCTATGGAAAGTTCCAAATTTATTATAAAGCCTCTTTCTTTTTCTCCAAGACGAAAAATACTCGTTTTCAGACATAATTTGCCAGATTTATGAATATGTATTGTTTGATCATTTCAGAATCCCAAAGTTCTTCATAAATATATTGCTTTGTATGCCACACATCTGATAAAAAGTGATAGAACAACGAGAGCCCTTGGTCTGTATGCCAAGTTTGGTACACCTCCCAACCCACAGGTACAATATATATTGTTAAAATTATATTTAATAAAGAAATACATTCTAATAGCACCATTAAGTAATCTCTAACTGATGTAAAAGTACAAAAGACAATTAAATATTATTTACAAAAACTGTTTCCAAGACTAATTATTTTGTTATAGTTAAAGATGCACTATGTAAGAATTAGATAAAGAGCTGGTTGTGGATGGCATGTTAATAAATGTTTAAATAATAATCTATATTATTATAACATTTGAAGCCATAAAAAGACCTGCAATAAGCAGATTTAATAGCTAATAATAAAGTGATAAAATAATTATTCTATTCTTGCTTTCTCCAGGCACAGTAATCTAAAAAAAAAACTATTTCTATATTTCAGAATTATAATATCTATAAAAGAATATTTAATGACATAGTATGTGCTGGTGATTTAAATAAACCAGAAGCTTATAGAACATGGGCTGATCTTCGAGATATGTTTTATGATTTGGTATGTCTTAGTTTTTCAGTTTTAAATTTTTCCTAATCCTGAATTATAGAAACTTTTTCTGATCCTGAATTATAGAATAAATTCTGTCCTATCATTTCTTTTTCTTGTCGGAATCTGTCAATAACACAAATCAATTTACTGCTATTTTGAAATATAGTTAGTCCCGAGTAACTGATCTTTGTATAGTTGATTCTGAGGATGATGTCATGAACTTCAAATATAAACAAGCCGGTGCCACCTATAGAGAGAGAGAGAGAAATGGGGTTTAATGTCCACTCGACACAACTAGGTCATTTCGGGACTAACATATAGTTTAATTTTATTTCAATAATTCGCTTGCGCATAGGGGTCTTTAGCAGTGGGAGGAAACCGGTGGACCCGGAGAAAACCCACGAGGTTGGACAGGCGACCCTACTCCTTGTCACATACAATCGGGGATTCGAAACCACGCCAGTCGACTCAATGACAGACCTTATGATACAGTGCGCGCACGCTAACCATTCAGCCATCCATCTTTTGATGAGCCTCTTTTTAATCCAATTAAATCCAAACCGTGAGATTATCAACAGCTGAGATTTTGATTAGGTTTTCCAGTGCTATAATTATTATTATTATTATTAATTAATTGCTGAATAATTAATGTGAGTACAATTTAGTGTGAATTATGTCGTGAAAAATTAGATATTTTACAAAAAATGCATGATCAGGATTAGCAACATCAAGATTTCTCCATTGTGTATTTTCAGTGTGAAAATATGAGTAAATCACAAGAAGCCAAGAGTCCACAATATGAAGATTTTCAATGTATGACACTTATAGCTCATTATTATGGTGTAAGATCTGCGGCCATGAGTCAGAAATCACTGGAAAGTCTAGCTACTAAATTATCTGTAGCATTATTACGTCATACGGATATGATACCTGCAGACAAAGCTTTTTACGAAGCTGGAACACAATGCAAGGTACTATATAAATTAAATAATATATACATGCCCATTGTTTTATAACTAACATTAGATAATCAAATACCGGTATATGCAATCTGAATAGTTAGGTTTTTAACCCTTTAATATTGGATGTCCAGACGACTGTTGATAGGACTTGAACCACAAGGTGGAATATTAGAGATAACTGCAAGAAATCTAGCATTACAAGAGCCCGGTTCTCATGACTTGTCCATAGGTTTAATCTCTAGTAAACAACTGTCACAAGAATGCAGAGGATAGTTCAGATTTTTTCAGTTGTTTTATAGATATATCTTGTACATCCAAATGTATACAGACTATCTTTATAATTAGCAAACTATAAAAACAAAAACACATACTTACGGAAAACAGCTACTAGTATATTTAACACAACTTTTCAAAGAGTATTCTCTCAACGTTATCAAGCTAATAAATAGTTTGTGTTAATTATTGATGTATTGGTTTTAGGCTGTAGGATCTGAAAATATGGCTTTTGTGTTTTTGAACAGATGTCTAGACATAGCAGAGGTAAGTTACTTTTATACGTATCTGTACATTCCTGTTTTTATATCAAATGTGCAGCATAATAAATATCTGTTATCACGACCACGACAGAAGCATTTTTTTTTTTTTTTTTTTTTAATTTTTTTTTCTTGAAAATTTATTTTGTTCTAATTATACAACTGTTAGTGCTGCTACATTACTATTTTATTGTTGTCTGTTATTTATCAATTTTCTAGGCAATTGAAGATGGAACATTAGAAATGTTAGATCATAGTGATTTCCAAGATACAGACATACCTTTTGAAATTCCATTACCTGAAAAACCATTCCTAACAGTAAGTTAAACTAACAAAAATAAACTGGTTGGAGTACTAAACAGTTAATTTTAAGATGGCTACATTGAGCTAACACACATAATATATCAAAATATATAGCCCCATGATGTACCACTCATCTATTCTATTAATAGTGAAATAGATATGATAATGGTGTCAATTAATTTTATACAGAGTCAACAACATGAAGAGATTAAAGAATGGGTATTAGCTGTTTCTATGGATCAAAGAGTTGAGCAGATTTTACCTAAAGATGAACGTAATACATATGAAGCATCTTTAGTAGCTAGTGATACAGGAATAAGATCATTACCTTGTGTCATATCAGGTATTGTTTTCTTTAGTTTTAGAGTATTAAAGGCTTGTGAATGACAGCAATAAATACTGTCAATCATTATGCTAGCACCTGGCAGGCAAGCAAATAATGAATTAAAGATACATTATACAATATTAAAAGAAAGAGCTGACAGTTGTTGCTCTGATTATAATAGTTCTAAAGTAGATAATGCAAAATGAATATATTCAAAATTTTAATCAAATTACTTTACACTGCGTCAGTATAAAGTAATTTGAAATTTTCAATTACTGAGTGAAGTCATATTCTTGATTCTCAAGTACCATTAACATGATAATCAACAAAGTCTTGATTGTCAGTCCCTTTATAACCAATCTCCTGCCATATAAGCAATGACGGCATTGTCTAGTCCACTCAATATCTAAGCCATCAGATGGTCTAGAGCTGAGAATAAAAGTCTTAAGTAATGATTTATATAACATTTGAAGCCAAATACATTAAGCAAGTTTAACTCTCATTAAATAGATGTTGCAAAATGCTCTTTATTCTTAATTATCTCTTAACTCTCAATTCAAATGATTGTCACAGTAACATAGAGAATATGTCATTAAATTGAATTAATTGTTACGTTACCTTTGTTTAATTCCAGGTTACCCCGTTCTACGTAATAAAGTAGAATTTAAGAAACCTGGAAAAGTAGCTAATAAAGATGATTGGAATAAATTTTTAATGGCAACAAAGGTATGTTTGGAAATATATTCTCAAAGAATCGAGTATTGACAGTTTTTGACATGGTGAAAGGATCTTCCTCTTTTACCTGGAAGTAGAGCATGAACATGTTTATGGAAAAAGAAATAGGCTTTGAAAAATAAACTCAATATAGTATATAATTAATCTGAAACACATTGAAATTTAAGGTGATATCAAAAGTGTTCATATTAAAAAGTTTTTAATAATTTTATTTTCCAGGTTTCACACAGTCCTGATTTACAAGATGTTCTGAAATTTGTTGGTGAATATTGTGGTGCCACACCCAATCCGAATTACTCTTTTCAATAGATACAATTTATACAAATGTGATAGAAAAACCTTCCTATACTTTATCTATTTATTAAAGTCTTGCAATAAGTTTTTATAAAATTTATTGGTTCATTTAATAAAAATCTCACTACTTTAGTTGGATTTTAGCATGACAGACAGACAGACATATTTTCTGAAGGAAATGATTGATAAGACACTTATTGTTACAAAAATATGACAATTGATATCATCCTATTTCAAATAATGCTGATTTCCAAACTCATGGTATCATTGTTTCAGAATAACTGATTTTGACTTAGATTTAAAAGAAAGTTCAGATTTACTTAATTCCGTCCATTGAATATCAATCAAAGGCTATTGATAAGTGATGATAATTGTTATTTATAAAGTTAATTTATTTTTGTTTTATTTATTGTTTTCGAAATCTATATTTGATTTGAATTGATTGTTTTTTCTTTTCTCTGAATATAATTGTGTCTATTAAAATATATTAACTAAGCTCATGGTTATTTGTGTTTGTTAAAGAAGTGTGGAACTGCAAAAACATGTCTGCAAACCAAAGATAATTGGTGGGGTGGGGGGGGTCAAATGGTCTAATGTATTTGCTTTAGATCATAAGGACTGTCATTGAGTTAAGTGCCGTGATTTCGTACTTGACAAGGAGTAGGTTTGCTTGTCCAACCTTGTGGGAATTTCTCTGGGTCCTCTGGTTAATGTTTCATCATTATCACCCTTATTGGATCATTGAGAAGAAATTTATATTATGTTATGATTACCTTGGAAAGGGGAAAGGCTTTGATGAGCATGTCTACTAATTCATGTGCTAAGCCTTAAATATGTGTACCTCCCGACCCATGATTTATTCTTCAATTTATGCTAATATACATGTTAGTCTACCGTCTGTCTTGAATACTGTCTTTGGAGAGACAGAGAATTTATAGAGGAACCGAACAGAATACCTTAAGCTTATGAAAAAAACATTTATTATGGGCAGCACCACTCTTTCAAAAGAAATCAACTCTTGGTTATATTTTATAGAATATATTTAGCTATTTATGAGAAATTATCGATAACCTACCACCAATCTCCTGTAAATCACACATGCGTGGATCTGTTAATATTTCGTTATTTTGTGTTTGCTTTGTTACTTTTCGTTTTAATATGTGTTGATGAAAAGGGACTCTTGATCGTAAGTTCCCTTCGACCCCACCCCAATGGATCTGTCCTTGTCATGGTATATTACATTTATACCTGCTAGATTCATAATAATGCATTGTGTAGATGTCATATATCTTTGCTAACATGAAACCGGTCTGTGCTAATAAGTGCATTGGAAATGGGGCATTATTTAAATTTAATATGGAATAATAATCTAGATGCTTGGAGTTATTTGGACAATGAATGTAAAATACACCTAATCTGGACAATAGAATTTAACACCACTGACTTGGTGATATTCTATGTTGCATCATAAAGATATCTAGAGACTATGCAATCTTTTTTTTCCCAAATAATTTGAAGGTAAAATTCATCGACCAGTACAACAAATAAATTGTGCTGTGGTGGTAAAACGGAGTTACCTCCCATTGTATGCTCCGCCCCGTGGGCGTTTTTATGCAATAAATTTACTTACTTACTTCCCATGAAGCATCTACGCTTTAATAGAATTTATAATTCATGCATATATAGCAAAATTAAATTTCTACCGAAAAGTTAGTTTTACAGATTTGTTTTACCCACAAGTCAAAACATTTCAATCGTAGCGTTAATGCTGTATTGCTGTTTTTGAATTACAGACAAACCGTTCGTGACCGCATTTTGACGAACTTCCCTGGAAACTAAGAATCATATATAGTGCAAAGATTCTGATATAATCTGAAATTGAACCATCGGGAAAAGAATTTGGATGGAAAACCGATAGGAGAAAGGGTAATCATTGTGCCGTGTTATCTTGGCCGAATAATTTTAATATCAGCTAGGTTGCACTCGCCAGATTGTAGTATAGACAAAATATAGTAAAAGTAAAGATCCGTTTGTTGGAAACGCAGCCACGCGACATTATAAAAATACAATCTAAGTCTGTCTATACCTTAGGTGGAAGTGGACGTAAAACTCCAGAAACGAACGAACGAACGAAGATAATGACGCTTGGCAAAATTCAACAACCTTGTCATGTACTGTACTAAAAATCGCCTAATTAGAGTATTGCCATTAAAGGGGACATCCCAAATATATATTTCTGTAAAAAAATTTTAAAAAGCTGGCAAGTAGAACCCTTTATTCTAGATTAAAGTAACTTTCAATGAAAAACATACATCCAGTTGTTAGGTGGGGTTTCCTGACTAGCAATCATAGTGTGTCTGGATAAATTTATGTATTTATGGGTCGCGGTGACTCAGTGCTATGCAAGAGGATTCGGGTTCGCTGAGAAACTTCCCGGGTTTTCCGGAGTGGTTTCCTCTTGTCAGTGGTGTAAGGAACAGTTGGGAGAAAAATCCAAGGTCCCGTATACTTATGGGCGTGGAATTCGAAATAAGAGTAGGGCAAAATTTGCCTCATAGCACACAGTATGGCGTTTGCCCGTCACCACTAGCCCAGTCGGTACAGAAAGGAGGACGTTAAACCCCATTTCATTTTATTTGCTTTTAAACATATCATTCAATAAATGCTTCAAACGTACCTAAGGGCGACTCAGATGTTTTCAATATTGCAATACGTATACACCAATCCTTTCTTTAAAGGACAACAAAATATGCCACAAACATGGTTCAAAGTTTTTGGGCATTAAAATTATTATGGCTTAACCAAGAATTTGTCCATCATATCTCGAAAAAACTATTTGTTCCCTTAATATTAAAATTGAATTGTTCAGAAATATTCTAAAATACTTTAATTCCAGATGATTTTGACGGGTTTGCGTTCCCCAAAATTTACGTGGTATAGTAAATCATGTCATACATTCTGTTTTGCTTTAGTTTAAAAGAGCTAAACCGCTTCGCATTATTAAAGTCTCGTTTTGCAATTCGAGTACACTGTTTTCACAAAAATAGGCCGCGGGTGCGATTTAAAAGGATGGAAATAGAAAGTGTTGATTTACTAAAATTTGGTTCGTTTATTTGTTTTGTAAAATATTAGGCTCACAGATCAAATTCACCCGAGTAAACAGATTCGTAACTATAATGATAAAGGTAAGCGAATAAAAGATTGTGTCCATAACTACAAATCTTGGTCTGTTTTATAATAATTATAGTATTAAAAATAGTAATGTATCACTTCAAATGTTGACTTTTTAATCTTCTTTAATTTGGCATTGGATTAGTCAATTTGTGATAAACTCGCTCACACCAGATGTCTAATATTTTAAGTATACATCTTACCACTTATTTTAAATCTCGACATTCTTGTATTAGGTGTTACTCACAAGATATTAGGACAGCTTTTATGTATGATGTACGAGGAGTGATAATATTACTATTGTATAAGAGCCGAAAGGTCGCTCGGGTTCTTGATAAATGAGTTGTGTGGTTTGGGAGACACAGCTGGGCGTTTGGCGGTGAAATAATCGAAGACCAATTATCAACCTCAAGATAACGTTCAGATTTCACCCAGTCTCTTATCCCTTCCTTGCTATGATTGTAAAAACGCGGACCTCTGATACTGTCCCGGGCTTGATGAAAGGATAGCGGATAGAAGTCACTTTTGTAACGACAACCCATAATTCATTTAAACTGTCCAAATGTGGCGGATCTTTTTTAACCATGGCAAAGAAATGATCAATCGCTTGATTTCGCCAGGCTTGTGTAATTTATCTTTTACAATTTGTCAAAATTGGTTGGCCCGTAAAGATAAATTGCCCGCTGGATGCGAGTTATCACGTTCTCCAATCGTGAAAATTTAACAAGGATTAATGTATTTTCATTTTAAGGAGCGAATTTTCAAAAATAATTCATTCGGATATTCATCTAATGAGAAAATTGTAATTTTTAAATCAACGCCTCTTGTCATTTCATGGGTCCCTTATGGCGTTATTTCATGCATTATGTGCAGCAAGTAACTATCTTGTAAACAGTTTTTCGAGATTCTTGCTAAATTGGAGAATGATTCATGATGTAGTTGGCTATAATCAGATGAGGTAACGCTAATTATCTTTACTTATGTTTTTCTAGGAGGCTTCTTGCATAGATACATTTGCGAATTATATATACACCAAATCGTATAGGTTTAATTATATATTTATTTATTGATTTATTAACGAGAGTTAGCCCCCTTCGATCGCATTCGAAGATTTAAACGATTTTGAAGTGTTTTCTTGTCCCATTTGCAGTTTCGCGTTTTGAAGGCCGATTTTCGATCTCTTTATACTTGCAAATTATTTGTTTCTTTTATATTTTTGATCATTAGACAATTATTTTTTTATATAATGTTAGTCACGATGTTTTATATATTTTGGATCACAATGTTTCTTTATCATTGATCATCTATGTTCTATTTTTGGATCACTATGTTTTTATTTTGTTTATCATTATGTTTTATATTCTTGTTTTTATATTTTTATATTACTGTTGATCATTATAATATATTTTATATTATCCATGTGGTTTTGATCGTTATATTTTACATTATCATGTGGTTTTTTACACCTGTTATATTGTGGATTATCATGTCTTTTATTGCCGATTATCGTTAATATTTGTGATATTGATTATTATCTGCAATCCACAATTAATGTAAGTAAGAAATGTGAACTGTACCGTAACATTGTTTCAACGTTTGGTTTACAATACTATCTATTTATATTTCGCACGTCTTCTCACCTTCTAAATATTGAGAGTGGACGATACTGTAAACTAACAGTAGATGAACGTATATATCTAGTTTGTGATAGTCACGACACTGAAAATGAATTCCATTTTGTCCTGAGGTGCCCTGTTTATAAATCGATAAGAGAACAATATCTTAAACAGTATTATTTTGTAAGACCTTCGGTATTTAAACTCACACAGTTGTTCGCATCAAACAATGTAAAGGTGTTGAATAATCTAAGTAAATGTTTAAAACAGGCTATGTGTTTAAGAGAAAGTTTAATTACGGTTCGGTAATTGATTATTTAATTATTGTTGTTCTCATTGACTTTGTATAATTATTATTGTGCCATCAATGTAATGTACATTTTTGTATCTATATGCCGTAAGCCATTAGATCTTGAATAATATAAATATAAATATAACTTTAATATTATTGTCGATAATAATATGTCTTGATAGTTGATTAACGTATGTTTTTGATATTATTTATATCATAATTTATATTTTTTATATATATCATTGATTATCGTGGTTATTATAATACCACCTAGTCTTCAATATTGTGGATTATAGTTGTTATTATGTCATCCAGTATTCTATGTTGTTGATTACACATGTAGTTGTTATTGTGTCATCTAGTCGTCTATATTACAGTGGTTTTTATAATGCCACCTTGTCTTTTATATTGATGATTATCGTGGTTATTTTAATGTCTTTTATAATATTGTTGATTATGATGTTTTTGGGGTTTTTTTGTTATGACATATAGTCGTCTGTATTTTATCATCATCGTGTCTGTATATGCTATATATATTTTTCTATATTGATCTATACATTTATTTATGCATTATGCCCTTAATTCATGTTATATATTTTTCTCGTCCTTTCTAATAATTGGGGGGGAGGGGGGCTAACAAGTGCGACGTAGATAATAAATCTTGAATTCTAAGCTACACTTATTTCCATCATTTTGACAAATTTCAAATGGCTACCCTTTTGTGGAACGCTGGACATTTTATCTTATTTTCCTGGTTATTAAAGGTACAAACAATATAACAGTGGAAGAAACTAACTATTTTATATTTAGATACAATTATCTGGTGAATCACAACTTTATTATTAAGATGAAGATTTTATTTATATACTTAGGTAAACATTTGTACAATAAATTCGTATAATATATATAATGATATATATACAATAAAATGAAATGGGGTTTAACGTCCTACTGTTCTGCTCCGAACTGGGCTAATGAAGACGGGCATACGCCATACAGTGTGCATGAGGGAAATTTTGCCCGGACAGCGGTACTACGGCATACTCTTATATCGAATTCCAACAGTCAAGGGATCTTTTACGTGCACGCCAATATGTACACGGGACCTCAGTTTTTCGTCCCATCCGAACGACTAGACAGCTGTCATTGTCAGGCTGTCCGTCCTGCATGACTGACAAGGGGGAACCACAGCGGAAAATTTGGATGAACTTTCTCGGCCAATGCAGGAATCAAACAATCCGCCTCAAGACGTGCGAACCAGCGTCTTACTCACTTAGCCACCGTGACCCCCATATATACAATAATCAAAACAAGTTATACAGTATATATACATACACAAAATCAAATGATATTAGAAGGTTAATACATAAATGAGTAATCTTTAACTTCTTACAATCAAATGGCATAATTTCCAGTGGGATTCGCGTTATAATACTTTTAGCTAATTTGTCATTTTCCTAATATGTCCCCAAGCAGATTAAAACATAAAATGAATCTCGCATTGTAATAGTTTATTGGGTTCGCGAAGGTTTCCATGACCACTCCCAGACGATTTTTTGGTGAACCACTAGTGCCATTAATATTGTCTTTGAGATCTCATAACTTCTTCTGAACAGTTTGGTTTTATTTTTGTTTTTTTTGCATGTTCATTACCATTGAATGTCTTTTAGGTTGTTTGAAAATCAAGATAAAGCTGTCTTAAATGGATATTTATAATGTTTTGACTTAACTGTTTTGCCAATTAACACAATTGGTAGGGATTGGTGCAAGGAGAACTACCCATTCCCTAGCGGTTAATAAGATCAGTAGATATACTTTATAATATCTAAGAGAAGCCATGTGATATAAATGTTATTACATGTAGATAACGAGCTGATAATAACGCCAATTAAAGCTTAACACTCGTGTATAAAGGTTCTCAGAACTTACAGCACCCTAGTGTAAAAAAGACCACATCCCTTTGAAGAATTGCTACAGAAACTATTTAAACCATATGCTTTTGATCTTACTAATTTCTCTCCTTTCTCAATGCAATATATATTCTTAATTTACTCTCTTTTTTATCAGCTTTAAAGGCGTTCACATTGCATAACTCTAACTTACAGTTAAATAAAATACATTTCTGACAAAATCGAGCATTCCGGGGGTTCCATAACATTGGCAAATGAGACACATACGTTAACCTGAGAAAAAATGAAACGAACAATATAGAATTCTACGAGCTGAAGATTTCACAAAATGTAATACATAATGATAATATAATAGTCTTCTAGTCAATTGATTGTACCAGGGATAAACATTACTAAAGTCCTGTTTAATGTAATTTTGCGGTCTGGTTTTTATAGGTTCGCGACAGGGGCTAAGTAAGAGGGACGCAATAACGATCTTTGTGTCATGGTTTTGAGTTTTTGCGCCCCCTTGAGTTTTTACGCCCCCTCGAAAAATCATGCTGTTTCAATGCGGTTTTCAACATTAAAATCATAATCATAATGCTAAAGACCCGTACGCGCAAGCGAATTATTGAAATTAAAATGAACCATATGTTAGTCCCGAAAGGACCTAGTTTGTGTTGAGTGGACGTTAAACCCCCATTTCCTCTCTCTTCCTCTCGTTTCACAAAGTAAATTAAGGCTTGTGTCTACCTAAATAGGACGTTTTACATACAACTCTATTGAACTTACATTTATGTATTTAACTTTACTCAGCTACCCGATCGACCCTTAAACCAGAACTCTGGTCGATATTCTTTATTTCCAGTATGATTTGTCATATTTTATTTTATCAGAAGAGTCCTAGATATAATACTTATAGTTTGTATAACAAACGGTAATGTTATGTCCAAACTTGTGTGATGTACCTTACTTCAATTGTACAATGAGAAAGGGCGTAATGATAAGTTTCAGATTCGTACAAATTTTATTGTTAAAATATGGAATCCCTTGATAGAAACTAAACATTTTCTCTGAGATCGTCTACTGTACTTGTGTATACTGTGTAGCTGTTTTATCCATGTCGTTTTAAATAAAAGCTTACAGAATCTGCCATATACTAACGATATCACCATCTATATAAAGTGATTATTTTTTGTGAAAATATTATGGGTTTGTGGAGAACAAGAAGTCTTTGAAAAAGAGCAAGGATGCAGTGTAACTGTTGAGATAAGTAAAACACACAACACATATAAAAATATACATTGCTCTTCCATCTTATAGGTCTTAGATATCTGTAATGGTTTCTGCATAATATACGCTATATATCTTCATGCAGTGTATACTGAATAACCTGGAGTTGTTGTTGAAAGATGCTATGATATGATGAAGATAGAACTTCTTATAATCTCCAGTACCCAACATCATCTGATTTTGTCATCAGGGCGTACAGTGCTCTACACTATCGAGTTGCGCCACTTAAAAGAATATTTATTTATAAAAGATGCACTTTCATCACTGCCATTTGCTCTACGTGACATGGAGCACATATAACATTTTGATAACAAGCATGTGCACCAACACAAAAAATGCCGACATTTTTATGGAACTTTTTTTTTCTTTATCGTGAGGATAGAAAATGTCAGAAGTTAGAATTACGTAATATGAACATCGCTAACATTTCCTTTCCTATGTTTATAATATTTGACCCGTCATAATTCATTTTGTAAATATGCCAAACTGTTAGTGAACTCTTCAACCTCGGAACCGGTGTTAATGACTGATAAATTAAACATTTATTATTTTAACGATCTTAGGGTCATTCGAGAAGATTAACATGACGGCTGCCAGCGTTACGTCATCAGGGCAACTTCAACAGATATGCGCATGACCCTTAAAATCAGATATGGAGGTGTTGACAATATGAAATGCTATCAAAATAGAATCAAGATTTCAACAATGCCTGGTAGTTCAGAAAAATAGGACTGCATAATTTAAAACACTTTAGATGAACGATAAAATTACTAGAAACTTTTGAAAGGACATTGAAAAGCACGTCCTTAGTTAAATGCTTTTGGCCTATGTGGGTTTTTTTTTTCAATGTTAGCTGGGGTTGATTGCTTGTAAGTATAAGCAGTGGATATTGCCTTTTTATGACATATTGTTTGATATTATTAAAACTCTTATATTTTACCGGATTATGGAATTTCACATTGATCGTACGGATATTCAACTTAACGATAAGCTTGAATTTGATTGTGCACTAATGAAAGATGAATATAGATTTTAATAAAATGATAAAACTTAAACAACTGTGATGCATCTATGCTGGCTTTCATCTGTGGCTGTTAACAAACAGACATTGTGTACACATGGAACTTGTAAATAGAAGTCAAGAAATATCAGTTAAATTTCTACATATTATACCCTGATTAATCGGAACATGAGTCCAACGAACAAGGATGAGAAGAGACCTCGGTTGCCGAAGTTATTTCTGAATACCATTATAATTATATCTCCGGTGCTATTAATTTTATTTCGAAAAACAGCCAAGTAAATATTTTTAGAAGTGTACTGTAGTGTTAAACTTCTCAGATTAAACATCTTCTAAAGATAGTTAAATGCTTTTGTAGAAAAAATAACCACCTCGATTGATCTTGACATTTTTTTTAAAAACATGAACCTAATCTGGTGCCAAATATAGATCGTTCACAAATACCGTCAAAGTAGAAAATATGTACTATTTTAATGCAAGAACTGTTGTAATTAAGCACATCCGGGCATTATAACAAAAATACTTCATGTGTTAAAAAGATAACAGAATTAGTATTAGTCATCTGTCTGCAAAGACCTAAAGACAGTGGTAAAAAATCAATACAATCCAGAACAAACTTTAAATGGCTACAACCCAAGATCGGTTTGAATAATTTTCGGACCAAAATATTTAAAAAATATATTATTTATGATTGTGTATTGCCCTATACTCTATATTTAAACATAATTCTGACAGTCAGGGCTAAAAGAGAAACTAAAATAATTAAACAGAACGACTTAAGATCCGTTGGGACAAATAATGAGTTTGACCGGAATGAAACTTTGATCATATGGAGCTTGACCGGAATGAATCTTTGATCAAATGGATCTTGACCGGAATAAAACTTTGTTCATATGAAGCTGTACGGGAATGGAACTTTGATCAAATGAATCTTGACCGGAATGAAACTTTGATCAAATGATGCTTGATCTTTCAAAAATTGAATCAACCGAATTCCGCACGCCAAAGCGCGTTTGTTCCTTCAGCTGTGTCCGGTTGGTACAGAAAAGTAGGACGTTAAACCCCATTTCAATTATTTGTCTCATACCAATCTGTAATACACATAAATTGTAGATCCCAGATTATTTGTTAAAATAATTTGCGGTCATAATATATTAGAATTAATGATTTATTAGTTAAGAATCCTTATTTGATTGGATAAAAGCCTGATTGTGTCGTGTATACATAATAGATGAATAACATGCATGACATTGACGGACAGCTATCAATTTATGACACTTTATTTCCGTAGAAAATATGCAAGCTTATGGTTCCATAAAGGTTAAAGAAATACTCTATGTGCGATAACAATTCAGATATTGGCAAATTATGGGATAACTATTTTAATATTTTAGTCATTAATGTAATTTCTGTTCTTATCTCCTTTAAGTTTTGTTTGACTAATGATCGTATTACAGTTATGAAAAAAACACGGGAATTGTGGGTTTGCTGATATTCGTCCATTTATTCTGATTAATTTTTAATATTTCATGAACGACATCGTCTATTTTTCTATCTCAAATGGACAATATTTCTTCCTAAAATGACAGGATTAATCCTTTTACGTCAGGTCGCCACGGAAATTGATATGGGTCAGGAAAAGATCAATCTCGTGTGTTCACCTCACACAGCGTCTTTTCACCTCCACCACAAAAGAGCGAGCTGTCAAATATTCTGAATAATTCAAAAAGGCAATTTATCAAAATTAGTAATAATGATATCACATCCGTTGCTGTGGTTAGATACATGGAACCATATCATGTTGTTGACATATGGCGTAACCAGATTCAAGTTCTGAGTACTTGTTTTTTTTAATTGTTCGACACCTCTCACCCTTCGTCCTCCATGATGTTAGCAAAGAAGTCAGAAATATTAAGCTTTTAATAAACCATATGGCTTCGACTGAAAAATATAAAAATTATTTAATGTAAATTCATTGAATTTTTAAAAGTTTAAACCAATTCTTTGAATGATTTTCTGTTGAAAGTACATCTTCCATGCGCAAGCGAGAATACGGAATGGCATAAGAAGACAAAGAACAAAATATACTTTAAGGGGAATTATGGGAGATTAGATAAAAAGTTGACAGTTCTCTCGCTATAATAGTTTAAAAAATAGATAACGTAAATAGAATATGTTGAAAAATTCAGTCGAATTGCACCACTATGAATTTTAGGCTAGCCTCGATCATCATTACTAATGTCGGTACGATAAAAACAGCTAAAATTAGCTAAATATCGCAGACTAGCGATGGCATCAAGAGTTGAATATGGTCTGGATACGTTAATTAATGTCTTATTAGTAATTTAGATTAAATTTCATATTATATACTCTATTTAAAAAAAACAACAACAAAAAAAAAACAGCTATAAATACAAGGAACCAAAACCAATTCTTTTCGCAATTTAATCCAATAATCTTGAACAATGTTAGTTTCCTACCCTCGACCCGAACCCCTCAAAAAAACTTTCTAAGCAATCAAATGATGGTTATCTCAAATTAGTTTGAAAATTTTACATCGACCTATATTATTATAAACTAAATATTTGTCAAACATTTATAAAAAAGGAGGGGAACCTTTTAAAATAAATTTAATAGGTAAATATTTCTAGAAAATAGCATGGAATACATTATTTTAGAAAAGAAGGGACACATGTTTATTTAAAAAAAAAATACGATTTCATTTTTTTTTTATAAATTTCAATGAAACGGTATCCTTAGAAAACAGTCTTTAGAAAATGGACAGGAAAAATATTTAGAACATATAGAAAATATTATGGAGTACATTTATTTTTTAAAGAAAAGAAGGGACAAATCTTTATTTAAAAAAATACTATTTAAATTTTCTTTTATAAATTTCAATGAAACAGTATCCTTAGAAAATAGTCTTTAGAAAATACAAAGGAAAAATATTTGGAACATTTTATCAAAACATTTTGATACTTGTGGTTTCCTGCTTTTGAATGATGATGTCTTCTTTATTTTATCGCCATTATTCAAACTTCGACGTCTACTACAACATGACTACTGTAATCACCTTTTCATGTACTGTATATAAAACACAAATGTTGAATTTGATGGCCTCTTGGTGCCTTTTATGTTCAGAGTAATTTAAATACAGTGGAATTAATCTTCGACCAATACTTCAATAATTGCGCCTCATTCCATTCTTGTTCTTCGATAAAATTCTACATGATTTGGTTTTGAGGAACAAAAAAAATGGAAGTTGAAGGGAAGCAACAAGTTCGTTAGCTGACCCAGGGTGATCTCTTTCATGAATCAACGTCCCTTGATTCTCAAAATGAGCGCCACTGACGACCATCAGCGATCTAATTGCCCTAATGAATCAACAATCAGACACATAGGTACAGTAATGAGGGTCAAAGGTTATTCTAATATGACCCTCCCCGACTGGTAGAGCTCTAACAAACAACCCTGGGTGATCAGGGATCGCTTATTATGTTCTATGTCATAACTAAAAATTGGCGCTTTATGATTACGTGTTAAGGGGTCGCAGTCAATCAATTCACGTTCCCAGCAATCAAATGACGTCACGTTAGACATGAGTTGTTTGTTTTTCTAACATGTGCAGAGATTGGAAATGATTTTATCTATCAGAATTATCTACGTATCAAGCTCATTAGTAAGAGAAATCATTATTCATCATGACCCAAAAACTTTGTCCAAAATTCTGGTTGTCAATTTTATTTCATTATGAAATCAATTACCGACTGCCAATTGAAAAATATTTGGCATAAATTTTTTTTAAAGCAAATATAAATTGTTACTGATATCAATATTTTTACTTCCGAAATTGTTGATCTTCCATTAAATTAACTGATGGCTTCGTCTAATTCTAAGATGTATCTGTCAGATCAGGATTTGTAAAAACTGTTTAAGAAAAATTTGTTTTATATTCAATGCCGTATTATTATTCAGATAATTACCGTATAGAGCTTGTCGAACAAGCAAAGACGAGAGTATCCTCGTCGAAACGTCGCACAGTATTAAACTCTGTAATATCCATAAAATTGTACCTTGTGTTAATAAGTTCAATTACTAAAGAAGAAACTTTATTGCATAAACAAATCTTACAAGGTTATGTGCATATACAAATAAAAATAATAGAAATACAGTTTACATGAAACAAACAAAGGATACCTCCAATGCCCATCAAAGAAGTTACTTAAAACTTCTCGTCGCTGAAATGTTGCTCATAATCCAATCTGATTAAAACACAGATCCTATTTTGTTTCGTTTTTATAGTTCAAAATTTCGTTTTACTTGTCTTTACTAGGATCTAGATGAGTTTTTATCATTGACGTGTTCTGAATGATGTGAAGGATTAGCCAATGAAACGTTCTTTTACGCCGACCTATAGGCGTGTTTCGCACGGAACTGTGGGTAATCCACTAGTATCATCAATGCTGATTGGTTAATCAAATGTCTGACGTCATAGGGTCAAAAGCCGCTCGTATGACCTCTGACGCGACTTATCGCTACAACCGGTCAGATCTTGATGTAGTGTAGGCCATCGAAAGTATAAAAAAACGAAACGAAATATAGATCTTATTTTAATCAGATTGGTCATAATCTTGTCTTAAAAACAATTATAATAATACTAAGTTATTTAGACAGTGTCGTACAAACATACATTGCCTTACTGGATTATAAATCTTCGTAAATCAGTATCCCTGTTTAATATCTACCATAATTAAAGGAGCTAAGTCGCTAATATTTGGGACCTAGAAATTGACACAAATGGGTCGCAACGCATACAATAATGTAATAAGAATGTATATAAATTGATTTACATTCAATCGTTTCTGTTTTTACTGTAATTTTTAATCAGTTAGGTTCAGCGAAATACGCCAGTATTCTCAATCGAATTTCAATCTCTAGCGTCTGGTTATTCCAGTCTACGCCGATATTATTTATTGGGCTTGCTCGCCAGATAAGAATATAGCGTCACCGTTTGACATGACTTGTGGAATATGCCTAACCTCGTTTTTCGAGTCCCTTATTACAAATAGCACTTAAACGCATTATGGTACACGATTCGTGTACCAATGGTAAAATGTTTATTTTGTTTTAAATATTGGATATCAGAAGCCCATCTTTTCCCGGTAAGATGACAACATCAATGTTGATTTAAACCGACAAATAAATCGTGTTTTAAATGTCGAAGATTTTGGATGATATTGAGTTAGAGACATAGCTACTTTAATGAAACTACGGTTAACTCATATCTATGGAGGAACAGAGTTTTGTATTTCCTTATTGGCAAGATATTAATATGTTTTATCATAAACCATGTTTGATCTTCAAGAAACTTTGGTTCACTAATTCGGATCATGAAGCCAGAGAGACAATTAACATACGGGTCCGCTTTTTCTGCTTAGATGAGGGCAAAGAAAAACTAAAGTTGTTACTCAGCATCTCAGAATAATAATAAACCAATATTTCTTTATTTGTTCTTTGGTGTTTCCAATCGCTGACATGACACATCTCTGACGAGAAAAGAGAACATAGTTACGCCAAATCAAATAACTGGCTACGATTCGGAATGAGTAGAGTTAATTAGGGGCTTGTGTTCTTCGCCTACAGACGATTTAAAATGTTGATGATGAAGATGGTGAAATTTACTTTAGCAGCCCTTAAAATAATGTGGTCAACCTCTTTGCTCACGTGTCTGCCCAATCGCTCATTTGGACGACATTTGGCGGTTTTATGTCAATTAGTTTTTACTTGATTATGTTTACTGTGATAGCCAATCAGAGCAACCGCAATGACTCATATTTTTGCCCGCAAACGCTAGTTTGTGGCCGAGAGCAAACACGAAATAATTTGTTAATTTATCAGATTATGCTCTTTGCCAAAATTACCATTTTGTAAAAGATTGCGGTCTAACATTTTGGTAAAAGGAGAGAAGTTGATGATGAATAAACTCGTGCCTCAAAGAAACAGTTGTTGAAAAGAAAAAAAGGCTGCAGGCAAACACTAATTTGGTCTGACATCGGTTACCATTTTTTGCTTTTAAAATTCTAGTATAAAATAAAAATCCTGTCTAGTAGATAACTTCTCATCCCGTCCGATATTATGAATCATAAACTATATAAATATAGGAGAACTTTAGATATTTTTTTTTTCACTTCATAAAAATAACATAAATATAATTTATAGTTCCAAGAGTTGGCTCGTTCTTAAATAAATAATACACCTAACTGGTTCTTATCCAGTACTGGCAAATTATTTATTTGTTGTAAACATGTTTCATGAGTTTCTTTATTCCAAAATAATAAAATATCTAAAGCACTAAACGCTACTGGAAGCGGGCCGTAAGCTCCACGGAAAAAATATCAAGTCTAATCCTGGCTCTCTTAAGAAACACAACCATGGTGGCTCGCTAACTTGGTGGTCCCGTGTTCAATATCTGTGTTGACCGTGATTTTTCCGGCGTGTGTCAATGGACAACATACAGTCGTTCGGGTGAGACGAAAAGCCAAGGTCCATAGTACACATTGGCGTGCACTTAAAGAAACCCCTAGCAGTTAGAATTCAATATAAGAGTAGGTCGTAGCACTGCTGACGGGGAAAAATTTTCGTCATAGCACACTGTATGCCCGTCTTCATTAGCACAGTCTGAGCAGAACAGTAGGACGTTAAACCCTATTTCATTTCTCTTTAGAAATCCATGTTCACTTTATCGCCAAGTTTGTCTTTAAGTAGTGTTGTGTTGCACATGGTAAAATATGCCTATCACCATATACCATTTTATTCTGTATACATATTTATTTTCACAAGGGAAACACTGGTCTGCATTTAATGTGTTGTATAAGAAGGAACCATGTCCAAAGTCAGATATTTTCGACTGCAAATTACCGAGTTATCTACTATTTATGTTTATTCAAAATCTGGTGATATTAGAAAATAAAGAAGAACCCTAAATCCAATTTTCTGAAATTAACTGAAACTGAAACTACTTGATATGAAATGGGGTTTTAATGTCCTACTTTTCTGCACCGCCTAGGCTAATGAAGACGGGCATACACCATACAGTGTGCTATGAAGGGAAATGTTGCTTAGACAGCGGCGCTAGGACACGCCACATAACACCCCTTGTCACATTACTCGTAAATGATTTGAATAGAATATAAAATTAAGTCGTCATCATGTTTGCGTCATAAATTAGTTTACATGACAGGTGTGCTCATCATTTCATTTAATATTTTAAATAATTTTTGCGTGTATATAATTAGATATAACATTTAGCATGATTAATAAAGTTGCAACAACCCATATTTTATAGTTACAATATTTTTAAGAAACGAAATAAGCAGTATCTAGTAATAGTTCTAATTCACAATAAATATCATCTTTATTAATACTACAAGAGATTGGGCATGCGAAAGATGAAATTAAAAGACATTCTGCTTGTCGTGAAAGAAGTGTTAATAATGAGGATGTGATTGCTATTGGCCTGAAGGTAGATCAAGGATACTATTGTAACAGGAACAATTACAACCCACTTGCTTATTACCAGTCATCATGATGAATCTTGATCATACCCTCCAGATAGCATATCTCTTTTATAGATACCACGTTAAAGTGCGGGGGTATTTTTTATCCCCTATTCAATGGATCACAAGCCTTCTTCCGACACCCTCGAGCGTTGTGCCCTTACTAGGATATGCACTCCACAGATAAAGGATTTTGTTCATATTATTAGTTCCGTTGTAGTACAACAACCCCGATTTCACGATTTTAATATTTACAAATGAGTTGGCATTTAAACCCCACATATTATGAAAGTTTAAATAAAAGAAAATGTATATACATCTTTTATAAATACATTAAGATTGTGTAATATTCACTGCAATAATTCCATTGCTTCTTTAGAGACAAATGATTAATCGTGGGTGTAGACTGGTTTTGTTACAATATATTTCATTTCAAATGAAAACTGTTATATATTGAGCGAAATTTCTTAAGAAATATTTGTAATGAAAGAGAGAGAGAGAGAGAGAGAGAGAGAGAGAGAGAGAGAGATGGAGTTTAACGTCCACTCCACACGAACTAGGTCATTTCAGGACTAGAAATGGAATAGAAAGTTTTTTTAGCAGAGCATATTGGTTTTCGTGGGCCGCGGTAAGCGAGGCATCCTGGCACTAGACTCAGGACTGGAATGCGAGGTATATTCGTGTAAACATAGGCGTGCTTGTAAACGAACCCTCCCTTGGCACTGGAAATCGTAGAATAGTAGGTGGAAACGCTGTTTTCCCTGCAAATGTCTCCTACTTATAAAATTTTTATTGGCACCGATCAACCTTTTCGGGCATGTATAGTACATTTTCATCTCAGCAGCAGTATAAGAGACATTGCCAGTCCTAAATCGTAACAATATATGTCTTCCCAAGTTTACACCTAGTTTACAGGCACTCGGGGCGACCGTTTGTTTATCAAACAAAAATATAACAGCCCTAACATAAAAATCGGGGTAAAAAAACGTAAACATTTATCGCTAAAAACCAAAGTTTTGTATCGACAAATTCATACATGTTATCTTTGAGATTAAACATGTTTTGTTTCAACAAAAACGCAAAATACTACATGTGCAGGTACCGACAACAAAAGACTGAAAAACAATTTTGCTCTCATCCAATCACAATTATCAACCAAGACTAATAAATTAAGAGTTATTAACATCATATTCTATTGGCTAGACTAAATTTATTGCTTCAGAATGAATTATTATAAGGAGATCACACATTTTGTGTTTTAAGGTCTACACTGGAAACGGATTCAGGGGAAAATAACTATTCAGTAACCCGGAATCAGACTAGTAATTCTCTCCCCCATTGACTTCCATGTTAAATCCATGACATTTTTTTTGAACATTCCAATGACATTAATCTTTAAAACCACACAGAGTCCAATATGTCACAATCAGCTGATAAAAATGTTGAAAGGGGTTGACCATTTCGATTTTTTGTTAGGCCTGGTCAAAGAAATCTATAAGTAGTGATGTCATTTTAGTAGGCGATCATCCTAATTCATATATGTTTAATTCCTGATCCTTCCGTCCCAAGATCATGAATATTCATCAGAACATGGAAATTGAAACATTCTTCTTCGATTCTAGACCATAAGCTCAACAGAAATTCTTATGCAAAGGGGGGAGGGGAGAATTGCTATAACTATAGGAACTACAAGGGTAATTATTAGTCTGAGTGCACTTGTTAACGTGCAGATAATGCTCACAGCCATTGCTTTAAGACCGTAACCGATGGTATGTGTGAGATGGGTATTGTGTATTGTTCTGCGTTAAAATGTTTTACGTCCATAGATTCAACAGTGGACTTAAGTCAAATATACAAAATTAATATAGTAAACAGTCCGGCTTCAATTACTTTTCCGAAATGGGAGCCGCGGTGGCTCAGTGAGTTAGACGCTAGCTCACAACCAGGCGCTATCGGGTTTGCTCCCGGTGCTAACCGAGAAAGTTCCTCTGGATTTTCCGGCGTGCAGGTTTCCCCTTGTCAGTGGTACAGGACGGAGGGCTTAGTCGGTCTAATAGGACGAACACATTGGTTTGCACGTAAAAGATCCATGGCAGATGGAATTCGGAATACGAGAAGGTCTTAGTGCCGTTGTCCGGAAAAATTTCCCCTTATATGCCCGCCTTGATTAGCCCAGTCGATACAGAAAAGTAGGACATTTAACACAGCAACCAGATAAACTCATGGAACTAATCCAAAAGAGGGCTTCGTTGAAAAATGGTACCCCCAAAAATATTTTCGAAGCATTGGTCATTTTTTCTATAGACTCCTTCCCTCCTACGGCAATTCACAGGTCAATATGACATTACGACACGATCGATAGGACATTATTGCCAACATATAATTAACAGCTTGATGGTTGTTTTATGGGAATTTATATATAAATGTAGGTATATAAACGGATAAAGGTATATCTGATTTTCATTAACGTGGTAATAATTGTATATCATAATTTAACAAGATCAGGTTTTGGAAACAGCTGATGGTAGATTTTTAAACACTTTCTTCTTTGTCATTAACCGTTTTGTCCATGTATAGTTTGGACGAATTTATGGATAAATGAAATGCGAATTGTCATTAATATGTTTTGAAGTGTGATATTAAAATTAATACAAATTTCAACAGAATTTACATAAAAGGTCTGTTAAATTGATTTCCAGTGAGTGGAGAATTATAGTTGACATTATATATTGAAGTTCACGGAGGGTAAAGATGTAGATTTCACCGATCTGATCACAGCTGGTTGAAATCAACATATACCTATCTCAATATATACAGCTGTATATTACATACATATAAAGTCACAGTGACCTAACCTACTAGTATGGAAAGTTCAATGGTTTATATATTGCCAAAATGTTCCTCAAGATCCATTCATTTACGTACACCCAATCTTCTTGATTTTTTTGTGAGCTATACACACATGCCGAGAAAACATGCGAGACGCTTTCTGGATATACAAACGAAACGCAGATCTGCTTGCTGTGGTTCTTAGATGTTGTCTATTTGTGGGTATGAGGCCAGGTGCACGATATATTTCTTTAAGGTCAAACAAGTCGCGCTATCAATTACGCGGTTAGGTCAGGGCAGGGCATATTTGTATAAAATTACCAGCAAACATGCCCTTGTAGATCTCTTGAAGACGAAGTGAAATATATATCTACCCTTCACCCGAACAAGCATATTTCGTCTAGTTGAGGGCAAGAGAAGCGACACGAGAAATAAATTGTCTAATCAGTTAAAAGTGTGTATAAAGTGCACCGTGAACATCAGTGATAATATTCTCATTTTTCATAATATCAACGGAATCAGATGACAGTTGAAAAACTATAAGTCATTTATCAATGAAAGAACAAAATCTAATCTACGCATTTTGTGTCAAATTTTCCCGAATACCTTCTGCGTGGGCGTAAGGCTAAAGTTTCTTATTACATGTTTCTGCACCAACCGGGATAATGGACATCGTTTGATATGTCTACAGCTCCGGGTGTCCCCGGGCACTCACCCATCCAAGTACTGGGCGGGTCCGATGTTGTTATATGTTAGAAAGTGTTACCTTTGTATGGACGTGAACCATATACTCAGATGTAACCCATGACATAACCAGGCACAATTACTAAGCGACAGTAATTATAGAATTAGAAAAATTAGACCTCTATAGGTAATATGAATTAAAATAGCAGTTTTATTATGTATCGAAATTAGGTCATGCTAAATCTGTGTTTAACGTTTGAGGTACTAACTTTTGGCAAATAGAATATAAAATTGCTGGCAGCAAGTTGTATTACCAAAATGTTAACAAATCTGAAACAATAACCGGAGAATAGTTCACATCAAATTAATCTAAATTCAATGATAGGAAACGAGAGGGGGGGGGGGAGCAACACACCCTTAAACGTGTAGCAGGGGTTGGGATGTTGGTAGATCAGTATGTGTAGCTGTTGGTGGTTTATTTGATAAAGGATCTTTTAACCCGAAACGTTATGAAGATGAATAAACCACCTCCCATTTCAACCTAAATCTGTTTTTATTTGCACTGTCGTTGTGTGGGGATTTTCAAATATCTAAATTCATTAATTTGGTTGACGATACAGCCTTTAACCGACCTGAACCACAATAGGACCAACCACAAATCTTAACATATTGTAGTAACATATTGTAGTAACGATAACTGGTCTGAAAAGAAAACCAACTTTACAATAATCTTGAAGTAACGCTGGTTTAGAAGTCTTAAATATCAATAAAAACCTTTTCCATTAACAACAATGGGCCCGAACAATTATTGCATCCCAGTAACATTTATTAATCTGAAATAAATAAAACCCAACTTACTCCTTGGAATGATAACCGTTCTGAAACAGAAACCAACCACATTGAAGTACAACCCTAATCAGGTATACTAATGCTATCATCTTTAAAAACAAAACAAGTTAAGTGGTCTGAAACACCAAAATCATTGTCTTTCAACAATCTCGCGGAACAGTTTACTTGTCTAAGAATTCAATCTTCAAGTTCAAGAAACGATAACCGAAACGTTAACAGATCTGAAACTGACTGAAACACCACTAGAAACATTAGCCGATCTAAAGCATCAATGCCATCATCTACAGGAAAAGTTAATCGATCTAAAGAAATAAATACAATCATGGTCCTGAAACATTAACCAATCTGAAACATCAATATTAACTAATCCGGAACATCAAAACACACATCCTCAAGAAAATTTATTTTAATAATTTATCTGAAACATCAATATAACTATCACTATCTTCAGAAACATCAATCTATCTGAAACACTAATACTACAATAACCGACCTGGGCCCTTATTCACGAAAACTTAAACTAAGATAAAATCGAAATTTTAAGAAATACTGCAATTCGATTGGTTGACCAGTAAAATCAATTTGCATATATCCAACTTGCATATTGGTCAGCCAATCGAATTGCAGTATTTCTTAAAATTTCGATTTTATCTTAGTTTAAGTTTCCGTGAATAAGGGCCCTGGAAACAGCATTGCAACAATCTTACAGAAACGTTAACTAATCGACCAATACAACTATATTTCAGGAAAAAGTATGGCCTGGAACATCGTATCTATTGTTTATTTTGGCACATTTGGCCTTAAATGTATTGAAAATATATTCTGTTATTCCTTTAAACTAAAAGAAATCGTTTAATGAAGGATTGCTACGAAAGTTTGTTAGCTGTGTGAAATCCTCAAATTGTGTTTACAGTAGATAAACGAATATAACTTTGATAGCCAATATTCTCTCTTAGTCCTCACAGTGGAAGAGAAAGGTATTCTACGTACCAATGCACCGATTCCCCCTTTTTTAAAACAGAAATTAAAATTACATATAACTGCAATATGATGCGCCTTGAAGGCAATTTAGAATTCACAGTCTAACTACCAACTAACTCAATTAGTTTTAAATGAACTCGTGATAAACTTTAACAAGAAGTAATAAGAAAAGTCAATGGACCTAATCATAACCGGGTTCTTGCACCAATTAACTCCTATAACTCGTAAAAATTTATTAGGTGTTGCTGAACATGTTGTTATCAATTTTAATTTGAAAAATCTTTTTCTTAAAAAGAACATGTTAATTACTAATGGTAACAAATGCACAATTTAGGAGGAACTTTACAATAATTTATGATTCCCATATTTGCTACCAGTGGCACTCCCATCTGTCGAAATTAATTTGATAGGACCTGTTCCTGAATAAAAGTTAAGATTTATGCGATCTATGGTCATTAACTTTTTAAATATGCAGCAATTGTTTTTGGGGTTATTTTTTCTTTCATGCGGTTGTCGAAGGTTCTTTCCGAAATATGGGCTAATTTGTTGCTTTTGCCTTATTTTTGGCACGTTTTCCGAATATTTGTGCTGAAATTTCCCGAAAGTCTCATTCAGGTTGTTCATCTGATCTACTTCTTTGAAATGTTATAATTCTGTTTACCCAACAAGTATTGAACACATGCATGCACGTGCACGCAGATTGTACAGCACATGTTGAGCTTTAATCATAGTGCACAGTAGGCTTCCAGAAGAACTTACAGCCCAGATAAGTGAAGTAATGGTCCCTTTGGAAAAAAAATGTCTTCTGAACTCATTAAGTAAAAAGTTTGTTACTTTGTTTGGGGGTCTACATGTAGATTTATTGTTATTTTAACACCGGGGATGTTAGTTTAGCATGTTTATCGTAACAGTTCTCACTCTTTCATCACTGTGACATAACATAAACAACACTCAACATATAACATTAGTATTTATATATCTAATCTTTTGGGTAATGATGATAGTATACACCTTTAGCTTGGAAAAAAAGAGCACGACAAACATTGAGTCATTTTTTTACCAATCCTCATTTCAAAACGAAGATAGTGATTCCCAAGAACCGTTTTCTTTTGCAGGTGCGGGAAATAAACATAGATTATTAATATGAGGGAAATGATAACAACAAAGATATTCATCTTCTTGCTATCGTTTGCGCTTCATTAAAGGTACGTGGTTTCCACTTTGAAAATCTAAATCTGGTCCAATTCAGCAATAACGTGCAGTGGGTGCCACAGTGGCTAACTGATCCAGGCCTTAGCTCACTAACCAGGAGGAAACAGGTTCGATCCTTGTGTTGGCCTAGGAAGTTCATCTGGGTTTTTCCAACCCGGTTCTTATTGTCACTAGTACTGCACGAGAACTCTGGTAAGAAACAGTCGCTAGTCGTTCGGAGGGGACGAAACACCGAGGCCCCGTATACGAGTTGTGTGCACGTAATGGCACCATTGGCAGTTCGACACAGAGTGTCTGGGTGGTGTATGGCTCTGTTCTTCTGTCCAGTCGGTTAATTGTTGTGACAGGTTTTGTCCACGAATCACTATAGTTATTTGGTGCAGTGAAACCATTAAAAAAACCACTGTAAGTTTCAATTGACCATAATTTAAGTTAGAATTCGCAGATTTGGTTAAGGTTTTATATTTTGCAAGTACTAAACTAGGGGCTTTGATTTTTGTATATTTAGTCTTCCATAATGAACTATTTGATAATAGATATTTTATGTTGATGCCACTTCTCGTCTGATGTGTTCATATAACTAATAGATGTTGTTACTTTTTCATACAGCGGTTTTGTAAGAACACATGAATACAACTTACTTTATACATTTTAACTTAATTTAAAAAGAGTAGGCGTTGAAATTTGTCCTTTCGGTATCTTATCCGCTAATTATGGTGTAATTCGGGAACGCCCGTATTTCTATGTTGTCGTTACTCGATCAGGAACATCCACGGGGACATCAATCAGAAGTGTTTATGTAGAACAGTTATCATTATTTTGCTGATAGATAATTTGCATTGATAGGAGCTTTTAAAACCTAATTTATTCACCTATACACCTCTTTTTCCTGCCTGTAAACTAGAAACGAGACCATCTTTTTTCAGACTTACAAGGATTGTTATATGCCCACATTTTATGTAAGAGCATAAAAGAAGAAAACCTATTTTGCATACAGGAATAATAAAATGTACGTAAAAAAACAAATAAACATAGTTAAATGTACACAAATATATATTTTAAATTGTTGGAAATCGTTCAATTCATTCAAAGTTGATTCTTAATATAAAAGTCTTTTTCTTCTTTCTGCATGTCTTTACAAGATGTTAGAAAATTAATGTCATCCTCCACTTCCTGGCATATATATTATTATTACAAATACCATATTTAGCATCTGATTTGATACATCTTCCTGTATCTCTTCATTTATGTGCGCTCATTTTCCGACTTTTCAGAGATTGTCTATGTTATCCATTTTTTTTATTATTGTTTCTAGAAAATTTTCATAATTTATATCATTGTATATATTTGAATATGGTCATCAAACTTGCCGCGATTGCTCGAATTATCTGAAGAAGAAATCCTATCGAAAATAAATATTATTGCCCCTGTCACCTAAACCTTTTTAATGCTCTACAGGACACAGTCTGCAATTGCTCCAAAAGTAAAACAGAACCCTGCCTACTCCTATATCGAATTCCAGCTGTTACCAAGGGTCATTTTACGTGCACGTCAATGTGTACACGGGACCTCGGTTTTTCGTCCCATCCAAAGAACTAGACAGCTGTCATTGTCAGACCACCCGTCCTGCACCACTGACAAGGAGAAACTAGTCAAAAGTTTATCACAGTACTATATTTGTTATTTGAGTATCAGGAGATATATTTTAAAACTCACAAATATTATATAATGGAAAATAATAATAATAAAAAAAACTACCACTGCATTAACATGTATTCTAGTAGGCGCCACACTCGATTAAGACACAGTAAAACATATCCAAGGTGTCTCGTATTTTTTTTTATATTATTGTGTAATAATAGCTATCATTACCACGGTGTATGGTCTATTGTGACAGCAACTCGTAAAGATCAATTTCTTGGCTAAATAACCACGAGACCTTTATATTTGTTTATCTGCCATTTTAGGCACATTGAAGTTCAGACAGAGAATAAAAAATCTGCATATCTTTTCTTACTATAGATCAGTCGCGTAATGTGATCTACAGCTTGACCTTAGTTAACCTTCTAATTTTGGCTCTATTGAATGATGTCAGGGTGCATCTGGTTATGTAATACCACTCGGCAAAAGGTCTCATCCCATGTCGGATAGAATCCACCCATAGCTTGAACTTCTAGTCTACATGTACCAACTGTCTCAGACAGCTTCAATAACATCAGATACTATTTATTGTAGAAGCGCCTTGAAATAAAACCCCAACAAATTACACGTTTGCGATTGATAACGCAATGGTACCGTCTAAATGTAGCTTGAATATCAATCTGAAAAATTAAAACTATAGCTGTCACCATACTCGACTTGTAGGTTGTTTACATGTATTTGTTACTTGAAACAGGTACTAGATCGCATTCACGGCGTACAAATACGATTATTGTTTCACTAACTGCCAAGCTAACATACTTTTCTTTGGGCAGATTTTCGGTAAAATAGTCGATATAAGAATATTACAAAAAAATACAACGACCCAACTATGTGCCGTTTTAGTGTGTCGTCGATGTTAGGAAGAGGCTCGGTTGATCTTTAGACATCTGTCAGTATGATTCGGCCTAGTAACAATTGACAAAATCTACTTGGAAATGAAACAAGGTTATTGTGCATACAAGCTGTAAACACAACTATTGAGATAAGTTCGGAAGAAACGTACTTTTCCAACATTTTTTCTTTCGTATATACAAAGTACTTCAAGATAAACTTGAAATGTATTGGCCCAAACAAAAATCAAAAGTTCTCATGGAAGTAAATAAACAACATTTATTCTCTTACTCAACGGGAGATAAAAACCCGTCGTATTAAGATCAGCCGATGCACACGTGTTGTTACATTGCGTTGGCGTATGTACCAGAGGCTTTGAACTAAGCTTCTTCATTTGGTATGCGCAGTCGTGTATATAATAACTCTAGGCTAATTTCAAGGGGTTGTTTTTTTAATAATTTCTCGTGAACTGTAGATGCATGTATATCTGCACTATCAAAGGAATACCATTAACCACGCCACATCGATCCTCTGTTGGCTGTTGGCACTAGTCTTAGTGAAAGACGTACATAGTGAGGGGGCCATTAACACTCCTCGGAACTTTTCCGCACCCATAGTGGATGAGCGGGCTGGAATTCTCATTTTCATAATTTTTTAGTCACCCCACCCCTACCTTATGAACGGCACCGTTATGCTAATCAGACCAAAAGCCATTCATTTTTATTTGTGGGATTTACTGTGAGCACGGAATGTCAATCGGCCATTTAGCATGTCACCCCCGACATTATCTTTCTATAAAATAAGTTTATATCGAGGTTATGGTGTAAGTTTCGTCTGTGCCAAAAGATCAGGACATGAATACAGGTTCGGTCATGGATTCATGCACTCGCATAATAGACCCGACAACATTTACGTCATAAATACGATAATCTTTCACGTTAGTAGCATTTAATGCAACCTCTCCTGGGATAAACACTGCGCTCGGTGATGCATTGGGCGTCGAGGATCGTACGGATTTCTTACAACACCAAACATCACAGGAAGATGTTTGGTGTTAAAGGGAACAAGCTGGGCGGGGCGCCTGAATGCTGAATGTTAAGTATAGAGAGTAAAATATCATGGTTGGAGTAATACAATATTTACAACTATCAATGATAAGGTGAATTGCTGCTGCAAGCCTCTTCGACCTCTTACGTAAATGATAGGAGGTAATTTCCCGACATTTTACACGAGGATCTGATAAAATTTCAACTAGCATGCTGGGGCCGACAGCGGAAAGCCGGCATTACACTCGTTTGAAGTATAGAGAATCAAAGTGCCTGATAATCTATTACGAATTAGCCTTTTTTTGTAGATTTGTTAAACACCACTAAAAGGGCGCCTCATAAAACTTAAACATACGCAAAAGAACATTGTTAAAATAGATGTCTCGACATTTAACATTCACTTTTAAAAAGCAAACATTTTCATTTTAAAAGTGGTTACTCTCATCGACAACCAACATGTCCGTAGTATTAAGCTGTCGTGTACCCGGTCTGTAAGTACTTAAAGTAGCTAAGTCTCTAACTCAATATCATCCAAAATCTTCAACATTGAAAACACGATTTATTTGTCTTTGTTGTGATCTTACCGGAAAAAGATTGGCTTTTGATATCCAATATGTAAGACAAAATAAACATTTTACCATTGGTACACGAATCGTGTACCATAATTCGCTTCAGCCCCAGTTGTAACAAGAGACTCGAGGGACGAGGCTAGACACATTGTACCAAATCAAACGGCGTATGTAGACTGATATAACCTACGCTAGAAATTTGCACTCGATTGAGACTGCTGGCTTATTTCGCCGAACATAACTGATTTGAAATTGGAGTAAAAACGGAAACCATTGAATGTAAATCAGTTTATATACATTCATATTACAGTATTATATGCGTTGCGACCCACTTTTGTCAATTTATAGGTCCCAAATGTTAGCAATTTAGCTCCTTTAAGCTGCGTTCACACTCGGATTGGTTTGTCTCGGATTAAAAGCGGTGCGTCACATTACAGCTTATGCATATTGAATTCAAACTGAAACGTACCACACTGAACGCGCATAACTAGCAGAAGTGAAGGTCATTCATATCCAAGATGGATGCGCCCGTCATCTGTATTCGTGATCTTCTGTGGCTAATATTTAATTTCTTTAGGCGAGCAAGGCTACATCAGCGACGCCGTACCTTGCTTCTTCGGCATTTTGCCATTGAGCGTCGGGCACGATTTCGTCTGCACCAGAATCAAAAGCGAATGGTCGCGATTTCTATGCATCAACATTCAACAAGTATGTACATGCACTTCAATCTCGACTCTGTACTAGCGAAGATGCAATTCATAATTAAAATAGTTTCAGCACTAAACATAATGTCATTGTAATCGAACTACATACAATACATGCCAGAGACTAGTCTCAAGACGTCTGGAACTGGCCTGTCCTGTCCTGCCTCCAATGTCTAGTCCTTAAATGAACAGCCGTGATCTGAACACACCATATCTATGTATTTGGATTTTTAACTGGTTATGTTACCGTAGTATATGATTTAGTGAGGTAGGGCCACATCTATGTAGGCTAAACACCAACTGATTCTTGTTCGCAACAGAAGTCTTTATTTATTTGCAGAATATTGGCCCGGAAAATACACACGTTTCCCGCCAAGCGATAAAACGGAAGTAGAAGTGAACATGCGCGCAAAGTTATTCGGTTCCGATAAGTCCGTTGATCTGAATCAAGCGCGCCACACTCAAATTTTGACTGCGAATAACCCGATTGGGAATAGTTGTTCCAGATTGAATTCGAAAAAATATACGGATTCGTTACTACAGATTCACTTCGGATTTTAGCGAATTAAATGTGACGCCTAAATCCGGAATAAGACTTTATTCTGAGTTCAGTTCAGATTAAACCCCCATTATGAACGCACCTTTACATTCTAAAAGAAATGGATTCTGCCTACAGGAAATCCTCGGAGTGAAACCCAACAAACACAACGCGAGAACAAAGTCCAAGTGGCAGTCCCAGATTAACACACGGCACATTGAATAGAACTGGGTTTAATAAGTATGTAAATAAAACGAAAAAACACAAGTTACGAAAATCCTATTTACCTTGTCTGGAAATTAAAAATCAAAATATTGAAACATTCGAAAATGATTTGCTTAACTGGACTACATAACTTATTTAAGGAATTTCATTAGTAGAATGAAAGAAACTTTATTGCATAAAAACTTACATTGTTATATGCATATATCAGTCCTATCCTGATTCAATTCATTAATTACAAGGATGTGCAGAATTGAATTTGGCACCGTCTGCAGACTATATAAACGGTATAGGATCAAAACAAGTCGTTGTCTGTGATATCACCTCGGTGGAAGCGGACGTTAAATAAAGCTATTTTACACAAAACAAGTCATTGCCACCTATACAACCTTTGATAAAATCTTTTGATTGACCTCTTTTTAATCTGGTTGAATTCATGTCGAGAGATTATCTACCGTTGATATTTTGATATTGTTATCTTAATTAAATTCTAAATAATCACTTGAGTACCGTTAAAAATATCCTATTTTCCTTGATAATATATTTTAACATTAGTGCTCCTCGTCTAAATTTGCATTACAATAACGACATAAAGAGACTTGTAAAGAAACCTAGACGTATTATTTAGTAGTATGTCAACTTAGCTTTTATTCACACTAAAGCATTCAAAATTATTTAATCTATGTCCATGAATAGCACGTCATAGAAACTTTGCTTAAAGGATGCATTGAATTAGTTAACAAAAGTCAGGCTAAAACGGGAGACATTTCTAGTCAACTGACACCATATTTTTTTCTTACATTCATATCTTCCCTCTGAAAGGTCATATTATGCAATATTAATATATACGGTATGATTATGGATACCTACCGGGATTATATATTTTTTCGGCGATAAAGTCACATGTTATTCGTCACGTGAGCATTCATATCTAGCGCATCTTTTAACATACAATGTACCTTTATGAGCTGAATACCAATGAAGTCTTAAATATGTTTGTCCATTATTATTTCCTCACATTCGATTATTGAGCATTTTCAGGGGACAATGTTAACGTTCTGGCAACTTGTCGCCAGTACTCCTGTAGGTTAATCATACAATCCACAATTATAGGCGTCATTTAAAGTCTCAATACCACTCTTGCTGTAACTAAATAATATGTCCCAATCTTTATTCTGGTCAACAAATTGTACTATTTTACAATATTCCAATTAATTGATGACACAATATTATTTATTTTCTGGAGCTTTCAAGCCAGCAAGAGTGTTATTGTCCCTTTAAATAAGTGCGTGGAAATTATGCTTTTTTGATCCATCTAAAATATATTTACATTCATGAATGCTCCATACAAATCGGAATTAAGATTATTAGACAATGAATCTAGTATATATAAAATAGATGTATGAAATCAACAATTCACAATATATTTATTTATCACTTCACTGTGATTTGACTTTTTAAAAATGGGTTCGCCCGGGTTCGCTCGACTGTTTGTCTGTCACATTTTGGAGCACAATTACACTGCTTCTAATTGGGCTAGAATAATTTTCGAACTTGGTGTGCGTAAGGCGAATCCATTGGCTGACGTCGCTGATGAGATTAATCCGCATCTGGCTCACCGTCACATTTTTTTTGGAACACAATAGTTCTGCGTCTAACTGAGGTAGAATGCTCAAATTTGGTGTAGAGTTCCATGATGGCCATCTTCTTCTTGGGCTAAGCAGAGAAAAGCAATTTGATTGTCCGAGACGTAAGAACATAATATAACTCCACTACTCCGCTTATCATAAGATTCATTTGGAATAATGAAATTTGGCGTATACACTTACATTACACTAATATCGTGACTAAGTTCGATATTGAGCATTTCCAGCTTAGGTTCTGCGGAGTGTAATAAACCATTTGATTGATACATGCTTTATAAAGAGATAAATGTGCAAGTAATTTTAATTACGAATATGAGTATCATCTATTTATTTTGGGAATATTGTTGGTTAGTTTTTAGTAAATACTTTCTCTGCTACTACTAGGCGTTGCAACATGCATACTAACATAATAATTATTGCATACTGTACCAAATACCAAATTACTAGCACCATTAAATTCCATTTAAAAAGCTGGTCAGTATATGCTTCACAATTTATAAGTTCAACCGCTTGGTTTGCTGTAGCGAACCTACCCACCAACAAACAAACAAACAAACAAACAAAAAATTATCTTTTGTTTATGAAATACAATATTTACAATCATTCGGTACATATATTTTGTCTTTTTAGATGTCCACTTAATAGTGAGGTCATTGTTCTTCTTTTAAAAACTTTTTGACAAAAGATAAACTTTACCACCGGTCAAAGTTCACCTATTTTAATCCCTTATACTGACGTGTATATATGTTTGAATATGAAAACTGTATAATCCATCTTAATTTTTTTTTTTAAATTCTGGGGACAATGGATTAAAACATATAACATTTCTTATTCAACGTGTTTTTGAAAAAATGACAAAAATATCATCAATAAAATGTGTAACCAATTTATGGATTGACTGTTTTGTTTTGTTGTTTTTTTTAATTCTGGGGACAATGGTTTAAAACATATAATATTTCTTATTCAACGTGTTTTTGAAAAATGAAAAATATATCACCAATAAAGTGTGTAACCATTTTATCGATTCGCTGTTGAATTATTATGAAATTAAAATAAGACAGATTGCAAAAGCATATCATTATTTCAATTAATTGTTTGGTAGTATTCGATCATTTTCTTTCATAAGCATAAAATTAAAGGCGCGATAACGATATAATATTAATGTATCTTAAGAATACCGTATGTTGCATTCCTTGTCCCACTTCAAGTAAATATAATATTAATCCCTCCTTTAAAAGAGCTATTATATCGTATATTTAGCAGAGACATCAGTGTTAAAAACATGTTTATATATATTTTACTGTATCAAATTTTGTTTCCTTTGCATTTACAATATAAATGAATATATTGATAAAAAGCCAATTCAAATGATAGGGTTAAAAGAGTTACAATGATCACTCAGCGTTAGTATAGCAAATTAATGGGATATGTTCATTCTGAACACGGAAAAACTAGACTTACTTGCACGCTGATTAATGGCAAAGAAAACGACATAAGGGAACTACTTTCAATCGCGGAGATTGATATACGTGTTTAACGGGAATTAGTCGATAGACATGCTTTGCCACAACCCTTACTCTGCATGTCAACTTAACAGACCTGAACGCATTGACGTAAATGCCAGAAACCAAGCTCAACATTTCATGCACCATTTATCTGACGGAATCGCGACTGTTTTTCTTTTTTTTATTCGTATAACTTGTTGTTTGAAGATTTTAATAGCTGAATTATAATGCAAATTCTCTAAAAAAATAATATTAAATATTTTATATGGACAGACATTTCTATCTCTTTAATGCAAGTGGGAATTTTGACTGAGAAGTGGCTTACTCTTCAATAACTCGCGCACGCCTATTTTTGTATAGTTTATATAATCGTCCAAATTAAAGTGAAAGTTTTGGTAGTTTTTATTTTAAAACCAAAAGCCCTAGGATACTATGTACTAAAACTAAAACAAATGAAACTTTTAGAATCAATTATTATTACACATTATGTAGATAAAATCCCTGTTCAGATTTCAAGTGAGATTTTAGATACAATTTCTATGACTCACATGCTGTTTACTGTCACTGCCTTATCAGTTATGATTACAATAATATTTATCGAAAATATATTTGCATAATAGACAATTTAATCATTAAAAATATCATATTGAGTGGCAGGTTAAAATATGTTATTGCAGAAATAACTTTTTTTTACAGTCAAACCTGAATGATTTGGAATATTAAATTTTGAATCTCTAATAAATAAATTATAAGCCATTATATTTATAAAATGTAATTTCCAAGTTGGCGCAGTAAAAGTGCACCCTGCACGTTTCAAGTCAGTAGCTTGAAGCGTATATATGGTATTAGTGTCAGTGGCTTGTGGCACGAAGTAACAGTATATTGTCGCATACATAATATATTATGTCAACGCTTGGGCGACATAATATATTGTGTTGACGCTCCAAGCGTGTTAGCATATTAGACCTGTAGACTCAGTGGAATGTACGCGTCATCAGAGCGGATCCAGGGGTTGGACCATGGGGACCGGTCCACCCCCTTAACAATAGAAAGTGTCCCTGTAAATAAAAGAGGGCATCCTTATCAGAAAAAGGGCACCTGTGATGTCAGAATTTCAAAAAAGGGCACTTTTCTTTCGGATTAGGGTTAGGGTTAGGGTTAGGACACAGAAAAGAGAGAAAAAACAGAAAAGAAAAAAACAATCGAAACTTACCGATTCCATGATGGAAAATACCGCCAAAATATGTCTCCAAAGCATTCATTGGTTATCAAAGCGCCAATTAAATCTATCGTTGCAAGTTCATGCCTAGTCACCTCCATCCTAGTTCCAAGCGTTGACATAATATATTATATCGCCCAAGCGTTGACATAATATATTATGTATGCGACAATATACTGTTACTTCGTGCCACAGGCCACTGACACTAATACCATATATACGCTTCAAGCTACTGACTTGAAACGTATCGCCTGGTAAAAGGGGGTACTACTGACTCAACCCATTTCATCCGTCCCACCCCTCCCACCACCCACCAACACAAAAAAAGAATTAGAAAGAAAAATTAAAACAATTCTACATTAATCTGAAAACATTACTCCCTGAAATCGGATACTTATTTCATTTTTAATATTTATCTGTGGCAGTCATGGATGAGGTATTTATGATTTGGTGGCAAATATTATCATTAATCAAAGAAAGACAACTTTAAACAAAAATAATTATTTATTATTGATACATCTACTGCATCGAAACTCCGCTTCAATTTATCGATTTTCTAGTGTATTCTCCCTCTAACAATTCCTTGTCCCGTGCTAATGAAACGTTTTAAGAAGTGAACCAAACCTTGATTTTCCTAATTGTATCTCGTTTTAGTAAGCCAATGTGTCAAAGTCAGGCGGAGATTTGTAATCAACTGGTCTTGATTGCGTTTCGCTTTATCTAACCGACAATTTTTCTCTCATTTTCTTTCCTATAGTTGAGCGTAGCGTACAAGGTAAGCGGCTTAACTGTTGTTAATAATACGCTAGAGGGATTTCATTAACACGAATTTTTCCATATTATTATTTTGTTAAATGAATATTGACGTATACCCTTTTTATGAAAAGTGAACAATATGTAACATTTGTTTATAGCACATCAAGCGAGGTCGTTCACATATGAAAAGTCAAAATATCTACTATTTTATGTACAGGCTGTTCTCATTATTATGAAAAAAATCCTTGCGAAGAATAGCTTAGTTTGATAGTAAAAGGAAGGGGTTTTATTATTACAATATGTATTTAAGACACATAAATAAGGCGATGAATAAGACGGTGTGAAATCCTTAGGAACTCATGTAAACTTCAAATGGCAATAACATTTTGACCAACATTTATATTGATAAAAATACGTTTTATAATGTATAGTGTTAACTTTATATTTTAACTTTTTGGGGCGTTAATCTATTTTTTTTTCCAAAAGGGGGTGGTCGTTAATCTTTTTTCTTTCAAAAAGGGGGTGGGGTTTTAAAAATACATAGATGTCGCATTTAGAATATGCAGGTTGGATGTCAGATTGAAATTTTTAAATTTTGATACCCATTATCAGTCAGCGCCCTTTTAATTCTCAGAGTAGGTGTTATTTATGCAATATGTTCAGAAAGCAGACCTTGAATTAATTCCATATTAGTACTATTATATCATAATTACATGTACATACACTTGTCAAACAATACTGGAAATGCCACAACGTATAAAAAGCGTTTTATCTAGCCGTTATTATTTTATTATACACAAATGCCAAATTATGAGTTATTGCTATTCCCACGATCAGCCAGAAAGCTGAATGAATGAGTCAGATATTAAATATAAAGAGTATGTATGTATTATAAAAGTAAGTAAATGTAGATGTAGATAAATATAATATGAAGGTACCAGTTTACATCTAGTTTGATTTGTTACTCATGGATATCACAAAATACACTTATAAAATCTTTTTTAAAATAACTAATGTTTCATGAATTGTATATGAAATATTTTAGATATGATGAAATAATATTTTAAAGCAAGATGCATTAGCGGGGGCGGGGATAAAAATAACTTCTTCAGTTTAACATTACCATGTAGTGTCGCGGTTTAACTCAGTACGTGGTTTGGCGCGATACCTTACTTTTCTGGTAGTTACAAAACTTGACCTTAACCATGACATACTTATAATTAAAATAGCGATTAGTGTAATATAACACAGTTCTTAATAATAAGTAAATACGAAAATAATATAAATACATAAAATACAATACTAAAACAGAAAATTTCAGAAAGACAATGAAGCAACGAGATAAATCAGTTCTCTATTCTGAAATAGGCACCACGCGTTTGCTAGCAGTGGGTGGAGCCGGAGAAAACACGCGAGGTTGGACAGGCGATTCTACTCTTTGTCACGTTCAAGCATGAAATTGAAACCACGCCACTTGAGTCAATGACAGACCTTATGATCTAAAGCACACGCGGAGCATCATTCGGCCACCCAACCAGGAAAACAATATATAAGTTATAACTAGAACCTAGCCAAATCAGGTACCGTGTCAAACCGGAAAACTGATACTGCAATTAATCTGAAGAGAACATAAGCAGCTTCCGGTATTCTTTATTCTTAAAATACGACAAGAATCCTTGCACTTCCGTTCGGTGAAGTGACAGATGTACATGACAAGAAATGTTTACCGTTTAGAACACCTCATACAACTTAACATAGGACGTCTCCTTACTTTTATCTTACTTTAGGTTCTTATTTATACTGGCATATTTTAACTTGAGTACCGGCAACAAATACAACACGAGTTTGGCTATAGAATAAAAAAATACCCCCCCCCCCCCCAAAAAAAAAAGAACCAAAAAACAAATCCCTGATTCACTCTAAGGTCAAAAACTCAACTATGAAGATCAAATATGTCAGATATTCATATACATTTCACAAATACACCAATATAATATAACTAAGGGATCTAATAATGAACAGAACTGCAAGAGTCTGCCTTAAAAGTTTTCAGTATTTGGCCGACAACAGTATGATATAAATTACAAGTATTTAACTTCCAGAGTGTTTTGATATGCATGCTAAACTCTTTCATGTCATCAGCCCAATTTAGCATCTGTACCTAATTCTGACATTAAAATTAATGGTAACCCCTTGGTCGCAAAAACAAATGGATCCAGGGTTTGGCAACTATACATATTTCTGACGTATTCCTATCTAAAATGATATTGAGCAGACTGAAAATGTATTAAGAACGGTAATTTGCAGTTGCGAGCCAAGTGATACATGTGTTTTACGTTGTAATTATTTCATTTGTAAGTAATTTTTTGTCTATTTTGTTATATGAGCGCATAAAAAGGCTGAAATACGTCATTGAATAACGAAGCGCATAATGGTTTCTCACTATTCATCCACCTGCAACTTTATAATCAAAGAAAGCAAATAAAAAACCCTAGGTGGAAAATAATAAATATGCCTAAGTCATTTTTGATATTAACCATACACATAATTTACGGTATCGTGACGTAGACTATAGGCCCACGTTAAGATTGGCGGATATATTAATTCAAATCATGACATAGGAGTGAATCGGGTATAATTTCGGGTTTAGTTTTTTGGTTGCGTGGATAACCAGATATAACAAAAATGTTATACATGTACATGTGTGCAACAGTATAATAATTTGTCGGTTGTGTCATACCATAATTTCTATATCAGACCCGTTCTAGTAGAAACTGACGATACGCAAGATCTTGTTTGTTTCAGATTGAATTAATGGAGGTGACGATACTTATGAAATAAATTTTGTCCAGTTTGACCAAACCGCAATGTTATTACACAAATGATTATATGTCAAACTAACTTCTGACACAGATTTTGGACTTAAAACATTGTACATCCATCGTGCACAAGCGATTATTTGTCGGTGTATATAGCAATTGTAAAGCCCAGGAACCCGAGACAAAAAATCGAAATTACTGGAAAACCAATGATCGCGATCATACTTGCCAGATTTCAGAGGAGGTGGGCACAGTGTGTATTACAAAATATTGTAAATCAACTTATGTTAATATTCCTAACAGTGGCTAACACACTTTTACAAATTGCTTCATCAGCTCATAAACAAATCAACGCCCAGAGCTTAGAATGGATTTTCCTTTTGACCTATTATAGTTACATAATTATGTACCGCATTGACCAATAATTGCCTCAAATTAAAATTACCTATCATTGTGTCATTTGCCATTGTTATAAATTTAGCAACAATTTAAACTGGGTTGACTAAGAACGTGTGAAATGCTACAAGATAGATTTATATCTATATATAAACATATTATTCTGAATTACTGGTTGGCATTTTGGATATTTTGTTGAATAAATGTCACTACATGTCAATGAAGAATTTTTGTTAGTTGGTAACAAAATAAAGGCGTAATGAGAGTTGATCAATGTATTTTGGGGAAGTAATGTTTGTAAAAATATTATGATAAGTTTATAAACGGAGATTCAGAGATTCCACGTAGTATCCGCTCATATCCGCTCATAAAAGTATGTAAATCCAAATGTGAATAAATAGACTAATTAAATTATGAAACAAATTCAAATAAAAATATTAAGGCATTTCATTGTTCATTTGTGTGAGTGACTTGATAATTGCGGGGATCACTTCCGAATACTTTCGCAAGTATGTAAGAAAGGTTATCTAGGCACTTTGTGTAGAATTTAAGGGCCTTTCATCAACCACACATGGGAAAAAAGTTTGTATGGGTTTGAAATATATCTGAGACTAGTTATTTAATCATGCAATTGTGTTATTTCTAATTTGTAAAAAAAAAATAATGGGTTTAAGGTGATGAAGATTCGTGGAAGTGTATTAGGAATGAAATGGGGTTTAACTTCCTATTGTTTTCCACACACCGCCGGGCTAATGAAAACCGACATACGCAAGATAATGTGCTATATGAGGGAACTTTTGCCCGGACGGTGGCTCTACGGCCTACTCTTATTTCAAATTCCAACTGTCTGGGAAATAGGTATGATAGGACTGTTAGTTTTCTATAGCTTGTCTGACCTCAAACATTAGTGATTGTACATCCCAAACTAAGCCTAGTTTATTCCACAGATGTTGTCCTGCATGTTGAGATAAATTAATAGAGAAAACTAAATATATGATAAATTGATTTATTTTTATGTTAAATGGTATTAGGATTAGTAAATATAAGTTCAAAGAGTTAAACATTATGGATTTTAAAAAACAAACAAACTAGTTTTCTTTCTTCATTTGCGATGGTTTCGGTTAAACCGTTGAAGACCATTGTGGTGAATAATTAGATAATAAACATTACGGACTTTAAATTAATTCATGAAGTAACAAGGCTGATTTTATCCCATGTTTACCATCTGGCATTATTATTTTTTAAAGAATGCATTGTCTGTTAATTGGGAACCCATCCCAAAATTTTATTATATTTCCATTTTATTAATATCAACAATTAAAAAGAATAAAAAAAACACAACACAGTTTACATTTAAAACAATCACTTGTTTTTACACAAATAGCACGACGTTTCGAAATTTGCGCTCTTATCGTTTTGATAGATATGTAGTAACCAGCGTTTTACTTTCCATATAAATTGTGTTATTGTGCTCAATCTCTAAATGTCACTCAAGTATAAATAGACAATGAATATTTGAACAGTGGAAATTTCTTGGGATTTTATTCAGGGAGTCTTTAGTTGCCTATGTAAACGTAAACGGAGCATATTCCGGAAACAGACGTGGGTCCTTTTATTTTCCCACTTTTAAAAGCCAGGAAGTGCAAATCACATAAACTTGATGTAGAGAACATGCACTATAATGGTGGTCCATTATGTCTGTCACTTTTGTATGTATTGCCTTACCAAGATAACATCCCTAAAATATGCATTTCTTCTAATCCTAAAGTAGATGTGGATATAAAATATATAATACGAAACCACGGTTTATTTGTTTATTGTTGGTGATATCTGAACAAGGCGGAGATACGAAACGAAATGATAACAATAATGTAATGGCGTCTGATCTTAAACCACACAACCTTCGCATACGTGTTATGTTAAATATTAAATAAATTTAGTGACCCTTTCATACTGGTTGATATGACTCATAATAATATTTTCATTTGTCAGTTAATAATATTTCCATCAAATACAGAAACCTCCTCGTGTTTATTTTTACTTTCGTTTCGTGTTTTTATTTTCACCCGCCCCGGAAATGCAACTTTTGCCACAGCACATGCGTGTGTATTACGTTCAACTATACAATAGTTGATTGTTTTGGCGGAAAATGCCAACCTATGTAACATTGGACTACGGACAGATGTGTGCAGACGTAGAAAAGGGTTCATACAATTTACAAAATATTGCCTGCACCTCATCAAAGAAAGGCGTTAGATAAAATTACTAGAAACACATGGATTCAATTTACAATTGTAGAAATATCACGATCACCAAGACATAGGCCTACATTTATTACTAAACCGTTTATAAGCTTATAGTTTTGTACAGTAATAAGTGCATTTTTTATATACATCATTAAAATCATGTTCGAGTTCTCAAGAGACGAAAGACAATCTGGCTTCCATTCCTATAAAAGTAATAAGTAAGGTCTGAACAGAATAGAGTTTTGACAAGAGTTTGTAGACTATGTTTCTGGTGGCAACTTTAAATAACACAGAATACCAGTCCGTGTTAAAAATTACAAGGAGAACGCTCGTCACGGGCTTATATACATTTAAGAATCATTTGAATCATTCCCATTACTGAAATTGATTCCAGTACTTCATACTGCATACAAAAGGTGTATATGCAGGTTTTTGACGCAACATTAGTCGGCTTTACTATTCTCGTTATGAAATCAAGAAGCATTCAAAATCTGTCGGCGTATCGGAGTTACATTGCCATAAAGTGGCCAGTTACAACCATATGCTTTCAAACTATCTTTCCGTCCTTGTAGAAACGAGCGGTAATTTATCGGAAAATCCTGAATACAAACTGATTATCGACGCCAAACTAAATCAACAACAGCATTACTGAATGCTAATATGACGGCGGTTACGAAATATTGACAATTAAAATAATCACAGAGAACCACTTCATAATGTGCGTTACAGACAATTATTTAAAAGCTATTTTCTAATTTCCCCTATTTAAATATAACAAGCTCAAACTCTTTACACATTCAATAGATCCGCCATTGCCACAATTGTGGCATGTCTTTGTGGGAATGGGAAAGTGTGATAAAGTAATCTATCTACCCAATATTCATAAATAAAGATATCGCTAAACATTATTTATTGACTTTGAGGCATAAATGGCATTTGTTGATGACGTTGACCTTACGTCATCACACAATCAAATGCCAATCAATCACGTGACCCCGACCTCATTACGAAATGAATGCTGAAATGCGCGGTCACGTGTTCATATTGTCAAAATGCATGGAATTTGTATGGAATGGGATTCGCACAATACCCACGAAAGTTAAATTGGAAATTAACATTTTCCAAACTTTAATAACGGTTTAAACTGATGAGAAAAGGTTCATCTATTTTGAATGAGAATTGAATTGGGAAAAAATTATCTCGTGCGACTTTATTGAAAATATTATATGAATTCGATTTGCACTTAGTGAAGGGCGGGATGTCAATCCCTTATGTGTTGATTCAATGTAAAAAAGCAATTACAAAGCAAAAGTATCAGGAAAGTAATCTATGATATGCACACGACTTTTGGACGCATGCATGTGCGCGAAACCGGGCCATTCTTCGCAAATAATACAAAATAATCCACAAAAAAACCTTCTCACATTGAAGGTCTCTACAAAAAATGAACCCTTGGTAACAATGGTTAATTTTAAGATTCGCGCGCGCTTTGTTAAGAAACAATTGTGTGAAAAAATAAAATGGTAGGAAATTCCCATGGGTTCATATTTTATGAATTTTAATGAGATAAATAGTTCTGCCAGAAATATTAATACGATGTAATGCTCTAAGCAGACCGAGGGGTAGACCCGGGTATGGTCGTTTCTTAATTGTTCAAGTTTTCCTTACATGATATTTGATATTTCTTAGTGAACTCTTCTCAGTATTGATGTACTTGTCTCAATAGTTTGGTTTTGGTTATCTGACAATACACAATATGGAGAACCTACCACCAATCAGTGATATATACACGGTTAAAAGTTGCCAAAACAGCGTCTGCATACCATAATTCTTAAATGACGTAACTAACAAGCCCATGCGCACGTGATACGCTTAAATCAATGATATACTGCGATTGAACACGCAAATCAGTGACGTTCTTTCTAGTGTATGGCGATGCTCAAGCAATTACGGACCTTAATTATCTGCTTGGTAGTAAAGGTCATATGTATATGAGTATGATTTGTTGTTTTCATACGGTATAATGCGGATTGACTTCCAAAAACGTCGCCGAGGTTTGATCCCAACTGGTCACTCGATATTTTTCTCCCATTTCTGATAGTCTAATATGTAAATCAGATTTGGACTAAATACGACATTAACACTATAAAAGAGATTAATGTATGGACATTATAAAGTTAAATTGATCTTCCTATATGTAAATGTTTCGTCAACACGCTATTATTCTTGGCAGTAAACACAAACGTTTATCTTCCTGCGCAACGTTTTGTTTTGCTAGTTTTCACCAAATTTTGCATGTCCAGGATACCGTTGCGAAAACTTGTGCGAAAACCATTTATCCAATTATTCGTCATAATATTCATAAAAAGTGTATTAATAGGCTTGATGAATTGCCATTCACCCTATACATTGAATTATTTTTAAACAAGAAACGTATTAATAGGCTTCGTGAATTGCCATTCTCCCTATACCCAGAATGGAACTTCTGCAGTTTGTAACAATTGAAGTGTGATAGGCCTACATATTTTAAGCTTTGATAAAACTTGCTCGTCGATTGATTGTAGTACTCATAGCACACTGGATGGCGTATGCCCGTCTTCATTAGCCCAGTTCGGAGCAAAACAGTAGGACGTTAAACCCCATTTCATTTCATTTCATTTCTCACATGAAATGAACATATATAAAACCTGTCCTGTACTCCATAGAGATTTAACTAATGGTTATAAGTATCTCCCTAATGCATCGTTTATATATCTTCCCGCCAAAAACAAATAACCCACCTCAGCTGTCATTAATATAAGGCAATGTGCTTTATTTAAAATCAGCACCGTCGTCACAAGTCGAAAATCCCACAAGTAATGCCTTTTGTAACTTCAGTAAAGGAAAAATTACTCTCGCAATTTCATGCGCAATAAATCTTAATCTTACCCACTCCCTTGAGATTTGAGTGACATTAGGAGAAAAGTGGGGTTCATCGAATTTCTTTAAAATGGAGATGTGCATATTTCATATTTATAAGAATTGCTGTATTATTCGTCTTGCCTCCCGCACGCAATTAAATTTACTAGCTAGGAAAATGGACATTTTGCTCCCTTGTGTTTTTGGTGGCCTTTTGATCACCGCCTGGTCATTATGTTCATCTCTTTTACACCGTGAATTATGAGACAGGTTAGTACAAAGGTTGTGGACTAATTAATGATGTTGACCCATACGAATAGCTATTGAACACAGTAGAATTTTCTCAGAGTGTTGTAATTGGTCAAAATCTATTCAATCATATGATTCGACATATTTGGTATCGATTTAGCGCCAGCTAATCTATATGGTATTATTATATTAAAGAAGTATGGTGGCGGTGTTCTACCACCATCAGAGTTGAATAGAAGATTTGTAATTATCAGTCTAAAATATCGTTAAGGTTTTATTTCCTTTGCTTCCATATCGAAACATCTTCTGTATTTTAATACAAGGCAAGACCTATTTTTTTGCATTTGAATAAAACCAGTGTATTAGTATAATATTGGGTATGTGCTTGTATGGCAGGGGGGTAGGATAATATGACAGGGAAACAAAAAGTTAAAATATTCATCGCAATTATTTTCATAAATTCGCTACAGGACGTCACGAATTGATCTTTCTTTGGGTTCACAACACTAATTATTTCTGGTCTATTGTGTATGTCAATCATCAAAATCGGCAATTTTCCGTGACTTAGCCAAATTATTGATGCGGGTTTAGGATTAAAGCTTAACTCAACCATTCAGGTCAAAATAAATTTTAGGCTCATTCAATGTAATCATTGCAATGGATGTTACAATGAAAACAGAAAAAAACTACATAAGATTTGTCTCTGTTATTACGATGGAAATTTAAAAGATGCAATATTTTTACGAGTTCTTATAGTGGACGTGCCCGTGTCAACAGGGTACAGCACCCCTGTATCTTTCGGAACTATCTATATACCAGACAAATTGTACTTTGAGATCCCAGCATCATCAGAAGCTTTAGCATTGTTAGACTAAAACTATGGAACAATGTACTCCAAAATATTCACAATTAGAAACTCATTTGCTAAAACAATCTTATGTATACTAAACTTAATAAACTTTTATATAGCTTATAGCTATTAATAAACCATGATTGTAGGTTGATTTGGTGCTCCAAAAATGGGCATTATTATTATCATTATGATTAAATAAAACAGATGCATCATTAAATAATTCCGTGAAGGTTTACTTGTTAACATGGATATTGTCTGACAACTGATATTTTCAACTGAATGTAATAAAGTGAGTTTAGTCAACTGTTAAGTTTTCTACAAGAAATTATTGACATTTTCACAACTTCAAATGGCTAGTAATTGAATGGTGATTTCAGGGTGGATTTAACCTGGAAGTTGCCGTCATCATCCTGTTGGGGAATTAGCTTTGTTTTGTGTGCAATTGATCTTTCCATTTCCATATATTCCTATAGTTATAACTTTCCCTGCCTTTCCCTTATTGTTCTTTGAACTGAGTATGAGTAATATTTTTATTATAGTCACCTAATATCAATTTCATTATTAGCTCCTTGTCTAATCTCGTCGAATACACAGACAAATTTTACGACAATCACCCATAACCGGAAACAATTCCAGCGTCATGCGCAATGACTTTGATCGCTTCCTGTCAGATGAAGGTTTTCAAGAGATTTGACGCCCATTCGCTACAAAGTAATAATCGCTTGAGCAATGATGCCGCAATCATCAAATTTACTTAATTTCTTAGCACCGAGGAAATTAACAACTCCTTGCGGTGAAAAGGAAAAATCGGCGAAAGATATTTTCTCAATTTGTAAATCGGATTGGCGACCGTTTTTGTAGTGAGTGAGCTTAAATATTAAACTTCTTTGTCTCAAGGCGCCTTTTTGTGGTTAAAAAATCGATAAAGAACAAATGAATAAATTTGCATTGGTTTGTTCATCATGTCGTTGTGGTATTTCCAATAGAGAAACGTAAATTGAGGCGTAAGACACTCGGCGAAGCTAGTTAGCCGACGGCAGTCTAAATCTCTTTTTAACAAAAGAACTAATTTTCTTGAAGATGGCATGTCCACACAAATTGTGCGTTTTTTGTCAATGTAGTTAGCTAGAAGATAAATCCCCCTTTATGTGCAGTGAGAATAAGCTTTTTCTTCAAACAAAAGTAAAAGTTTCATCAGAGGGTTGCAACATAAAACTATAGAGGTTTTTTGTTATGAATGGGTTTTACTAAAATCCTTGTTTGTGGTATCATCGTAAATGTGGGCGAAAAACTAGTAATAGTAAAATGGAAGTCGATTATTTGGGCGGGGGGGGGGGGGGCTCACAAGAAATAACTAAAAATGTACAAAACTAAAAGTAATCTTAAGTACTTAATTTACGACTTATATAGATTGTCAAAGTATGATAGCTTAAATGCAGATTGGTGCAAAAGGTGTATCAATAGAATATTATATTGTTTTGTCGTGAATTAAAAGGTATATTATTAGATTGGGTGAAAAATATAAATATGATCAATATCCGCAATAAGTTCCTATTCTACTGTGCACGTCTTGTGGATAAAAGTCCTGTAAATATATTTTGGATAGACAAATTCCAACTTATTTTAGACTAAACATCACTGTAATCCCAATCTGGTTCAAACACAGATCCTATTTCGTTTCGTTTTTATAGTTCAAAATTTCGTTTTACTTGTCTTTACTGCACTTGGATCTGGAAGAGTTGTTATTTAACTCGTGTTCTGAATGGTGTCAGGGATAAGCCAATGAAACGGTCTGTTACGGCGAGCTTTAGGCGTGTTTATCACGGAACTGTGGGTAATTCACTAGTTACATCAATGCTGATTGGTTTATCAAATGTCTGACGTCATAGGGTCATAAGTCGGTCTTTTGACCCTGACGTGACCTATCGCTATAACTTGTCTGATCTTCATGTAGTGTAGCCCATCGAAAGTATAAAAAAACGAAACGAAATATAGATCTGTATTTTAATCAGATTGCTGTAATTCTACTTTCGTCAGAAATACTCCTAATACATATTAAACCTACTTTGGGCAGAACTGCATTTTAAGACACAGCAAACCTACTTTTGACCGAAATTCGTTCTAAGACACTTAAAAAAAAACAACTTTGGTCCGAAATTCGTTCGAAGCCACTGTGATCCTATTTTGGACAGAACTTCACTCTAAGACATAGCAAACATACTTTGGCCCGAAATCCATTCAAGGATAGTAAACCTACTTTGGACAAAACTTCACCCAAAAAAATATTAAACCTACTTCGAACAGGGGTTCATTCTAAGACATATTAAACCTACTTTAGACATACGTCCATGGTAATTTTTGTCCACCGCCTTTCGAAGAAAGCAGGGGACTATTAAAATGGGTTCGTCCGTCTGTCTGTCTGTCCGTCACACTTACTGGGACACAATAACTCCCTTAATTGCGCTAGAATGTTAAAATTTTTGTGTAGGTGTTGATTAGGTCAATGCCTTGATGGAGTTCGACGATGAAAATTTTCTGCTTAGGGTAAGCAGAGATAAGCAATTTGATTGGTTGATGCTTTGGGACACCATAACTTTAGTTCTAATTAAGTGAGCGTGATCAAACCTGGTGTATAGTTTCAGTACATCAATACATAGTCTAAGTTCCATAATGAAAATTTTCTGCTTAAGCAATTTGATTGGTCAAGACTTTGAAACACAATAACTCTCCTTCTAATTGAGGTAGAATGTTCAAACTTCGTGTAGGCGTTTATTGGGTGAACGCCTCGATGCAGTGCGATGATGACCATTGTCTGCTTACGGTAAGCAGAGATAAGCAATTTAATTGGTTGATGCTTTTGGGCACGATAACTTTGGTTATAATTAAGTGAGAACTATGAAACTCCGAGTATAGATTCATTATTTCATTACCATGACTAAGTTTAATGAGAATTTTCTGCTTAGGCTAAGGAGCGATAATCAATTTGATTGGTCAAGACTTTGGAACATAACAACTCTGCTTTTAATTGAGGTAGAATGTTTAAACTTGTCTTGACTGAGTTCAATGATTATTAACATTTCGAGCTAAAGCTAAGCAATTGTTTTGACTTTTATTCTATCTGATAGAGATCGATACTTTTGAAAAAAGACAAACTTGCAATTAATTAATATGTGTCATCTATTTATTTCTAAGACACAGTACACGTAATTGACCTTTCTGGAACTATTATAGGAAGACCCCTATAGATCACCAATTATATGTATATGACATGATGAAACCACATACTGTAAAAATAAGGAACACGGTTTTTAGATAAATAAAGCATTGCGACCTTTTCACAAATATTATGGAATAAAAATGATAATAGAGCGTAGTCAAAGTTTACATTTCTAAAATATAGTGGGCTGGAAGCACATGGGGAACAGATTTTCAGATGAACAAATCTGTCCTTGTTTATTTGAAAAGAATTTTGAATGTCATCGTTCATGCAAACGTAAACATTAGGGCGGGTCGTTTTTCAACTAATATTCTTAATAATGCATACACTTATAGCAGCATATATATACAATAATAAACACATATGACATAACGTATATTTTATATTAGTATGTAGGGTTAAGGGGCCATGGGTTGTCTGTTTCTTGTAATAACTTGGATATACCACTGGTATAAAAATAAATGTATTATATTAGATGCAGTATTACTTCTCGTTTTTTAAAAGGGGGAAAGTGAATTTGCAAGAAAAAAATGTTTTACTTTAAACAGTGTGCGCTTTCTGCAACGTTGTTGGTTTAGGGCACGTTTCAGTTAAACAGGGCTTTCCACCGTCTGAAATTCGAAACCAAATATGTTCACTCATCGAACCATACTCCGCGCAGTATTCCGTTTGATTTAACTCACTCGTCACTGCTGTCCGAAGCTAACGTGTTCTTCCTCCTTAGTTTGTCCATCTACTACTGTATGACGTCTACATGGCCAATGAAATAGCACGTTTTGTCAAGCGGCTGTGGTCAGAAACTCATCCATATCATAGAGATTTGATAGGAATGCCGGTGGATGCCGATCTATCCAGCCGTCGTGCTACTGTCAGTGTTGTGTTTTTATTGCATAAAACTTTGGAGGAATAAGATATTCTCATGAAAGAAGCATATTGCCCACACTCTTTTTGACCATAAAAATCTATTATAATTCTGTTATTTTTTAAAGAAAAAAAAACACACCTGAAAAACGGTATACGAACGTTTTGATTCGGAGTCCTTTGTGCTTGTTTATAATTTTTCTAACAATAAGATGGCATTTTTATTTTCTCGAAATTACACCCTGGGTCTATATCTGGTGCATGCATAACAACCACAGTTTTCTACTCTTACATTAAGTCTGTTTGAAGTACAGTGCTCGGTGATTAGCTAATAGTTTGTATCAATAGGAAATCAACTAGAACGCTTATATCTATAGCAAAAATCAAATCGTACTTGCTTTGGATGTTAATCATTGAAACTTATCAACCACTAAAAATCATATCAAACACAAAACCGTTTACATCAATTATTCAAAGTCACCCAGGCTGGTAAATGAAATTTAATTATATTTCGATGTCATTATTAGACAATTTGTGTATTAAATAAGGCTTTCTCTTAATGAATACGGTCGTTCTCTGTGATCTAATGATTTCATGCATTGTCGGTATATAAAATATGTATTATAATTTCATTACGATAAAAGGTGCTCTTTTATACCTTTGTTGGCATGTACGGAGAAAAGGCGTTTCTAACCGAGGTATATGTTTTATTTACACTGTTTAAACATCCAAACTGTCCTGTGGGTGCAGTTCTGGATGCAGTTTTGTCAGAATGCTTTCTATTCTGTTTTAGATTTGATTATAGCATTATAAAAAATATTTGTCGATATGATCTAGCTATATTGGTTAATAACTATAACTATATACAGATTAATGAGATGTTCCTGGTCTAATGATAGCGTTGAGAATTGCGGTACATAAATATTATATAATGATATAGCGGTTTTCGTGATGATAACATGGGACGCAAATAATATTAAATTGTGACAACAGATTGGAAATATGACAAGTTTAAATTAATAGACATCGTTAAAGGGTCTATTTTAAAGAGGAAGTAAGTCTATCAAAGCCATGATAATTTGTCTTCATAAATCAGCTTTTAATCAGACTATTTGTTGAATACGTTATTATTTCAGAAATTCTAACAGTCTAAGTACTTGTAATATTCTTGAAAAATGTCCATTATTTATGTCTAAATAACGTTGTTTACTGTAAACAAAGTCGTTTTGGTAGCGAATTAATTTTAAGAACTAGAGTTTTCAATTAATGTAGAGGGCTGTAAGATACAATAATCATAGCATGTTTAACAATATTAAAACTATTCCAAATGACATCAATACCATATACTAATTTTAAGTTAAGGTTTGTATAACAGAATTATTATGGTCGGCAGGGGTGTTTTTAAACTTCCATTAACAGGGGTGTTTTTAAATTTCTATTCCAGAAACATCCAGTAAATTATAGTCCTATACATTTTTAATGCCAGATACTAATTTTTATAACTTTTTTTTTAGTTTCAGATGCATGATGGAAATTTGCTGTTAATGCCAGCGTTATCTGAAGATGTTTTTAGAAGAATCGGAATGAAGAAATCCATTTCATGAATATGCATCATGGTGGATTTCGATCACACGAGTTCACTTGTGTCATTTTATCTTTCCACTCGCGTGCACTGACACAATGGTTACAGCACGTTCAGGGCAATAATTGACATTTCTTGACCGCTCACGAAGGAGATAACCTTCAGTGATTGGCTGGCACTTAAGTCATGTCAGCAGCAAATTGGAACTAGCCAATGGGTAACAAGGGGTTTGAACAGGCTACATTGTGATTTGAGAGGGGGAACTATCTCATAACTAAGTCCATTAATTTGCTTTAAGTGGTCAGGTTTTTTTCTACCAATAGGCTAAATTCTAAGGTTATTCATGCCAGCTTTTGTCCCCAGAATCAATAAAAATTGATTAGTGCGATATTCCAAGCCACTAAATGGAATTCCTTTTATCCCATGTCATGTTTCTACATTGCTTATTGGTGATTTCAAAGATCAGCATTCGTCTTAGATCTTGAGTTAAAAATGCCAAAAGGAAATCTAAACACGAAATGTCATTTGTAAGATACGAGTGTTTGGGAATAACATGGTTAAACATAATATGGTTATGGTAGCATGACTTAAAAACATCCCTCTAAGAGTAGGGTAATGATATATTGCTGAAAGTGACCCACGATTGACAACCAAATATTACTCTTAGAGAAAAATCGACTTTCTGTTGGAAAAAAAGCTAGTCTTCTAACAACTCCTCGGGGTCTTAAGATAATTAATTTGATGGAAATAAATCAGTTAGCCACGTTTTACACCGAAGAAGCATCGCTTTTTTAGAAAGTTTATTTTAGTTTCACATTATTTCGAATGTATCATCCTGCCATTTGGTGGATTTTAGTTGCTTGAAGACGAATTAAAAAAAAGTTTTATAACTTGGATATAATATCATTTCTTTTTAAATTGCTCTAATTTCTAAAACAAAACACTCGCACTAACGTCATTTACCCAATATCATCATTTCCACATTAAATAATAATCGGAGTTCTTTGAATGCACAGATTTCAAACCTCTGCGTGAAAATATAACCTGTTTTTAAAAGATTCATTTGCCAAAAACTAAATTCAACTGAAATTGTGTTACTGAAAACATAGTTATACAGGTTTCCCTTTATTTTCATATTGAAATGTATGAGCAGATATTCATTAAGAATGTGTGAGGAGGTACTGATAGTTTAGTTGTATAGATTAGTACATGTACATTTCTTGTAGCGTGACAAAATGATACTTAAATCTATTTGATTTGATTTCCTAGAGTATTGCCTTTTATTATTTTTAACGAATGTGCTGTTTTATGTTTCCCAAAATATATTGAAATTTAACACACGGCATATTGAAAACACAGACCCGCCCAAAACGCCATTAATAAAACTAATATGCATATACTTATTATGTGGATAGAGTATAATTGAAAACAGATCTAAACACATAATAAATAAAAGACGCTTAATTAAAACCACTCATATTAATAACATCTGAACCAGCTGTTACCATTTACTCATTATATGACTTGGAACAAAAACCTGTATGAAAAACTATAACATCCCAACTAAAAAAATAGAAGTTAGTATTAATGACACTAATGTATTGTGGTTATATTATCTACAATCCAGTGGTTAAACGCGATTCCTTAGATAAAATTATCTCCAATCAAATTCCATTCCAAAGGTCTTGCAAAACCAACAATTATGAACTAAGGTTTGAAATTAAGTCCAGAAAAATATGCAATAGATAGTCACACCATGAAGATTGAACTAACACATTATTGCGTATTTTTCAAAAGTCTGTGCACACAAAAAAAACTCGGAGAACATTTCCTGAATTAACAAAAATGGTATATTTTCTGACGCTGATAAATAGGAGTTCACAGTTTATTATCCATCGTTGTGTCACTGAATCTTATGGTCCTGCAATTTCTTATGTCTCGGGTGCTTGTGAGCATCTCGCAGTAATCTTGACGATATTGTTGACCCACTCTGAGTTTGGAATAAAGTGACAATTGGTATCTCCCTAAAGAAATCAATTATTTAATTTCAATAAAGTTTGTTTTAAATGAACACCTAGCGACTAGTAAACGAAATGCAGGCTACCCTTCGTTATCATTACTACAGATTCTATATGCGATTCAGGTGTCCATGGAATGCATTGAAAGAAAGATCTCAAATGAAATAGTATAGCTAAATACACAAAGAAATATTTTAAAGGTCCGTGTCCATTAATGAAATCATACACTTGTTTTATGATATATTTGTAGATACGTATTTACTTCCTGCTGTTGTCACATCTATAATTATATGATTAATATTGTTGTTATTGATTATAATAAACTTATATAATTATTATTATCATTAATATCAACATGTTGCTACATATTTAATGCATTTTTCACACAGGTATTATAACTATCAACAAAATCAAATAAAATTGTTTACAATTTGCTTTATAACTCTCGAATATGTAAGTAAGTCATCTGTTTGACCATCTAAATTTATTTTGATAATTGTAATGATCAGGAAATATTATAAGACTTATTAAATTACAGAATTGAATTATTACAAAGTGTTAACCATTGTTGAGCCTTGACCTATTAACGTCATTGCTCATCTTGAGGTGAATTGAATAGATTATAGATAGGTAAAAAAAAGTATTTCAAAAGATAAATGGTGTTTTTATTTTGTAATAAATATATTTTACCCGGTAAATTGATAACAATATATTATACCCGGTAGATGAGATCCGCTTTTATATCGAATTGTCGCTGATATCTATTTGCCGCTGAAAGAAGTCCCTTACTCTAAAATCCAGACCATCTCTTTGTTTCGCTTTAGGTAGGAACGGGTGATCTGCACGATGCCGAGTATGTTTCTTTTTTTTCTAGACCATGTAGTACCACATCTCAAATAAGCATTGGCTTTAAATTTGTATGATGAATGTAGTCAATGACCATATCTCTAGAGATAGAGGCCGAACAAAACTTCACCACAAAGTTAAATACAATCCCACCCTTCCGGGTGGCATCTAACGCGTTTTAGAAAAAAAAAGGCGTGAACGAATATTGTTTTGTATACTTTAAAACCAAATAGAGATTGTTTATTTTAGTACTTAAAAATCTTGTTAAAATTCATGTTATTTTCCTCTTTTACTCCCTTTTTTGAAAATATATAGATGTCGGGGCAGTCTTATTCCGTAATTCTTAACATTTCTCTGATACGATAGCCCGTGAAGAAAGTCAGTGCTGGGCTAACAAGAGTGTTGTTTCGTCTTGCGGATGGAACATGAACAATATGGTTATATTACTATATAATCTTTAAAATATTGCGTGTTATTTATATAATATATCGTTCAGAATGGCATATATATAACCTGCTTAAATACTATGGCAGTGAAGCATTTACGCTTACTCCAAGTCTCAAGTAAAACAGCTCAATATATTCCATAATATTCGAAATTAAAGGAGGAATTACAATTCAATATTGGTCCATTTCCACCAATCTGGCCGAGAAAATATATGATCCTAATATCCAATATTTAAAACACAATGAACATCTGATAATCAGTACACGAGTCGTGTATTCTATAGTTTCTGGCGCCATTTGTAATGAGCAAAGAAATATGTATCCAACAGACATTGCGGGATTTATTATTAATGGCTGATTCACAGAAAACATGTAGCATGGATTAAGCAGACATAAACGAATGTCGTGCGTTTGGACTGATCACGTATTGCACCGAACATAAATTATTACAAATTACAATACAATAAATTCGACATAAATCATTCTATATACATTCATAGTACATTAATGTTTAGGCCCATTTACTGTTATCTGAAGGTTCCAAAGAATAGAGTCATACACCCTTTAACAGTTATGACGTCTTTTTGAAATAGCCTTATTTAAAGATACATTATGGAAGATTAGATAGAGAGTTGGAAGTTCTCACTATAATAGTTAACAACTAGATGATGTGCTGAGAATTTCTGTCAAATTGCTTCACTCTAAGCCGAGAAAAGCTTATTTTAAAATCTTTGTAGCCTCGATTGTCATTGTTAGTACTGTCACGATAATTAACAAAGTCTCGATTATCCATTTTTGCATTTAATCATGAACGGACATTGAACAGCAGATCGGATTCAAATCCAATAAAAATCGGACAGATAAGATGGCATCGAGAGTTGATTATGGTCTCTTCATGTTAATAAATGTCCAATTTCAGGCAGATTTACCTCTTGCATAATGTCTGTTTAAATTCGACTTCCACAAAAGCAGCACACCAGAGTGTAAAGCTGATTGCGCAAGCGCCTATATCGTATTTGGAACATCAAATTCCCATAAGTAAATGAAATACGCATGCGCGAACGTAGCTGAAACCGGCAGTTTTAAGCAAATTAATTTGTACATACGGCAAAGATGAGCTTACTTAGAAAAACGCATCCTCGAAGACAGGTAGTGAGCTGATATATTTGTCCAACCTTTGCGTTTAGACTTAATGATCGCCAGCCTTCTTAATCCATATAAGGGTCTGAACGACACATATAATAAGTCTAAACCGTATTTACCTGCAACGGCTGTATAACGGTTCAACACTTTAGTTAATTTATCCTATCATTTCATTACACGTCACTGGAATAATTCTTTCACTTGTCATCTATACCATTATCTATTATATGTACTTAAAATATTATCAAACAGGACTAAAAATTTAATATCGGCTTTAAAAAATATTTTTGTATTAATTTTACTTAACTTGCGACAGGTTGTTCTTGTAATTCGATACTTTTATGTTGTACTAAAGTAAGAACAATGGGGATATAACAATGGATTATTTCCCTTTACTTACTATCCTCCTGATAATTGTGATATTTTGTATAAAATCAAATTAATCACAGTATTAAAATTAACTCAACTATGCTAGAACGATAACGCCAGAATATACTGACCAGCTTATCAGAGTTTTTATTTTGTCATTATTTAAACAATTAATATGGATGAATAAAATAAGATAACCTCCCACTGAGCTCACTAATTCAATGAAGATGAAACAAATAAATAATACACTGATAGCTAAAACAACATTAAATAAAAGGATGAAAAATTATTATTTTTTTCGTAAAACTAATATCAACATTTGGAAATATCGCTAAAAGAAAAAAACAAAAAGTTGTTCAAATTGTATGCAGTAATTGGAAATTCTAGAGAATTACAATTATGTGCATGCACATTCAATAACAGTCATAAAACACCAAACATTAGAAGAAAATGGGAAATTCGAAAGAGTCTAGTTACATTTGAACTGTAGATAGTGTAGAGTAATATATTAGTACTCAGGTCGAGAATTTAGCATGATGATTCTGATCGTTTAACGAGAATTCGTTAAGTATTTAAGCCAACATTGTATACAAAAAAATCTTTTTAAAAAAAACTGTATAGTTAAACCGTATAAGCTAAGATACTGTAGAGTCTCTGACGTGTCACATGTTTAAGTTAAACAATAGGAAGAAACGGTTAGATGCGCGGTTTATAACTTACATGAATAATTACTTACATACAGGCAAAAGACTGAAATTACATAAAATGATATGTTAATCACATTATCACATAAATAAAGCTTGAAATGAAACGTGTGATCGTTTGTATGCTTACCAAGTTATGTAATACTACAGCTAAGACGCATATCCCTATGCCTATGCCATAATGACAGAAAATTTACAAGAGCCATATTTTTAAGTGATTAAAGTTTGTCGAATATCATCCGAGATCCGTATGCTTGTAATTATATTACCTTATTTGAATTTTGTCGCCTCCCAGCGGTTCACCGACTGGCAAAATGCACTAAATTTTTAAAGAAAGTTTGGCACTTTCCCTGCTAGTCATTAGCTGATATAACTATATGTAAAAAAACATCTGGCTAAACATCATAAACATAATTAATTCAAAGAATAACTTGATTGTGTACAATTTTCCATTAGTTAGAGTAACGTGTTGAACTGTGAATTGCTTGATAAGAGGAATATCAGTTTTCTTTTTTTTTTCTTAAAAGAAAAGATATCTGACTGGGCAGGCAAGTAATTACTAGATTTTTTTTTCAATTTCTGTTTATCGTTTGTATTGCTGGTCTTTTAACAAGATATTTTCTCATCAAGTAAAGTATATATCTATACAATGAAATAGTTGTCATTCTGTAGACTTTAATTGCAGGAGGAGTTTTGTCTAAGTAAATAAAAGACGAATCACCAATTACTAAGTAATTAAAGGACAATAGACTCGATATATGATTGTTAGATTCAATGGACGTAATGTATGATGGTTAAATGATGTAATAAACGTATCCTCATTTTTCACCTTTTTATTTTTATTCACTGACAATATCCAATCACGGATGTTCCTTCTACGGTTCTTGATCTCCGTAAACCAGACATTAGAGTATTTCGACCACAGATTAGGATCGTCCTGTGTTTGTTTCTTTACTATCACCATACTGTTTGAATAGAACTGGTGACAATGACGACCCTTGTTGGATATGTTTCAAAAATTTAAACACGACAATGCGGTATCTATATTATTTTCTTAATGTGAACTTAATCCATTCCAGAATTATATTGCGTGTAAAAGTATGAGAAAAAAATGTTATAACGACACTAAATTTGCAATGACCTAAAATGTTTCGGAACTGTGCATATGAAATTAATGAAGGCTGCGGTGCATAATGTGGTGATTAGAATGTACCAGGTTACCACTATTGTCGATATAGTGTGATGAGGGTATAATTCAGTACAAGACGTATAACCCGGGATATATAAAAGTAGAGAGAGAGAGTAAATCTTCCACAGCGAATCTTCCAGGCCAATTTCATTACGTAATACGCACCTACGACGTCAACCAATTGCGCCAGACAACATAAAGCAGCCAAGTAAAACCAGCAACAAGGAGACTGGCATGTTTTTCTCCATCTATCCAGCACTCAATGCCCGCGCGCTTCTTTCACACTCAAAACACATACTAGTATCAAAAGGCTCAGTTTGCCGCCGGTTCCAACATTCAAGAGTATACATTTCAACTAGTTCTCTGACGCAACTATTTCCTGCAAGAGATGCCGTGTTTTCCCCGTCTATATACATCAGCAGCTGGCCTTCTCGTACAACAGATGTGCAACCTCGTTTCATTCCTAACAGATATACACACGAAAACCAGAACCGAAATGCAGTCGAGTCTGGCATTGCTATCAGCGACATTATATTCTCATAACCAGCTTTGTCTGTTGGTAATGTTGGCAATGCTGATGATGCACATTCAGTTGAAAGGTTTGGTAATTAACATCTGCATCATGGTGATTTAAGAGGATTTCTATTGTTCTCGTTATATTTCTGTGTATATTGGTAGTCGTCTATAGAATCGTTCAGCAAACCATGCACACATACATTTGCAGAAGTTAACTAATTGAATGTCGTTTATGATCTGCCTATGCACCGTTTTATGGTCAACAAAATACATATTTACCACGTGCTCTTATAAATAAATTGTTTTACAAGAAATAAGCACCATGGGTCTTAAAATCTAATTTCTGAAAAGAGTTTCCCAGACTTGTAATATTCATTCAGTGAAATTAATTCAAAATGAAAAGATAATCAATGAAATTTTCATAAATGTCATTTGAGTGCAGGTTAATTCACGCCGCCATCTTTGCACCTAATGGTTTCTTGATGAACTGCTTAAAAAGAAATTTGCCGGAAGCTCGCATTCGGTTAACCAGTACCAAAAAGTGTGTCATCATTGCGTTATAATTTACATAGGATATTTTCCCACTGCTGCAGACTAATAAACTTCGTTTACGATAAATAAATCAAGATGGTTAATGAAAAGAGAGGTGATTCTGTTACGAAGCGTCGTTAAACACCTACTGTCTGAATTGTGTCTGGATAAAGGAGACTTGTTTTAAACTGGAATTGCTCCCACACACTCTTTTCATTTCGCTGTAAACTCATTCAGTATTTTTTCTCTGATATCTAAAACAGAACCACTCACTGTAAGCTGTGGTTTTCTCCTTTTAATACTATCTCGTTTACGTAATGGCTGGGAAAGACGACTTGAGAGCGATTCAGCTGCCAGAAGCTTTACAGACCATGCCGCTAAAAAGGCCGAGATTTGATTTCAGCAGAACCAAACCTGCTTGTTACAGCAGAGAGATTTCAGGAATAGTATTACCATTAATTGAATTTGGCAACAACATCGCTTTAGCAATCCACTTAGGAAACAAACTCATTGCATCGTATTGGTGTTGGCACTATCAGAAATTGATACTATATTCTTAACCGTGTTGGTGATTAGCTAAGATGTGTTTTAAAAGCTGCAGGCTATTTAGTTGATCCGAGTAGAATATAATGGTACCCAACATGTCATATTGAGTATGTCAATACACATATTGTTTAAGAAGATAATGCTTGCGTAACTTTGTGATATTTATGGTTGGACATATAATTAATTTGTACATAATCTGGACAGCTTTCAGCATCTATTTATATCAAATGTATAGGCAAATTATATCAGAGAAAGCCTGGTTCTTTAAGCACAATAACCTGTTTAACAAACGCGACTTCCAAAGGGGCGGAACGAATTAGACCTAGAAACTGTGTCATATGTAGTGAAGCGAGCTTTTAGTCTTATTTTTGGTTTGCAATTTATTTTCTTATTGTATATATTAATTTTTATGCATATTTAAATTAAACGCTTGCCTTCAGTTTGATATAGCTTTTAACATTTACTATGTGAGTATTTATCTTCGTGACGAAACTTTCTGTTGGGACTTTACATATGGTAAACAGTATTTACCATTTATGTAAACCCATTATTTGTTTGGGGTTTTTTTTTTTTTTGTTGTTGGTTTGGTTTTTTTGGGGGGTTTATTTGACAAAAATGTGGGTGTACATTTTGTTTCTTTCCTGATAGAAAAAAATGAATGGACACGCTTCCATATGGCAATCAAGATAGATTTGGGCGGTGTGTGTATCGCACAGGAGGGGGAGTAATTTTCTCTTTCAACTTATTTAATTTATTACAGATATTATTAATGTTTTATTGCTTCGGATTTTTTAAAACGAATTTGATGTTAGAAATTAATGTGTGGATTATTATATACAAAAATACAATAACAAAAATATATGCTAGGCATGTGAACTCCTCAATTGAGTAGTAGTATAGCATGTTCTTTACCTAAAACGTCAACGTGGCATAAATCCAGTAGCAGCAAATATTCGGAACAGTTTTATAATAATACAAAAGTTTAATGAGAGGTACAAGAGATGGATTCTAAATATGGAAATGTTGATTATTATTTTAAAAAAAAAATGATCACTTGAGCCAGTAGAAAATAAAACTAAAAGAATAATTATTATATTTTGTACAGGCTAAATCAAGAAACAACAACATACTCCACAAATATCAGTATTTAATAAATGTTACACGGGAAAAAAATAAAGTATTGCTTCTTCGCGAGCATACATAATTCGTATTGGAATACACATGTAAAGCGGGTAGACGTTTTCGATGCTCAGATTTGTGCTTGATAAAAAATGGTGCTTTATTAAGACAAAAATTATAAAAGGGAATAGAACGTGGAACTAGTTAACTAGTTATGGACTCGGTGTGAATTAATCCCGAAACCTAGATCGCCACACCACAAATGATACTTTCCATAATCAATCAAAAAATTAATTGTTTACGTAACGACCGGGGATCAATTTCCACTGCCATTTGCGAAGCCTATGGCAGACCTCTCTAACGTAGCTGACCCCCCGGGCCATTCGCTGTCGATTTCAGCCCGACCCATCGGACCTTGTGACACGCGCGCAATGTGATGCATGGCTTTTCCCGCCGTTTTCATGAAGTGGTAATTGAATTTTATGCACCGTTTTAACACGCTTATTAATTTTAATATCAGATTTATCAAGTTTAATGCATTGGCGGAAGATTCAAACTGACTCATCCGTTCTGAGAAAATGAAGAAAATAATTACATTACATTGTTGAGCTGTAAATTGTATTCTGTTAGGCACGATTCGTCTGTAACATTCAGTCCAGTGATAATTGTGGCTTGCAGAAGAGACAGTCAAATACCACGTTTTAAAAAAAGAAATGGGTGAAAAGGATACCAAGACTTCTTTTTCATTCTAAGAAGTACATGAAGTGTAAAACAGCCCTTTTAACAGCACAGATATAGTTTCCCCTTTTTTAAGAAAAAGAAATGTCGATAATGTAAGAAGTACATTAACTTTACATTTTCTAAAATTCGCACAGTATATAGTATATGAAGTATATTAAAATAACTAATATTAAATTATTTCAGCCCACGTTACTTTTCATCAGTTAAGCCTAGGGAGGACGATTCGTGATTTAATTAACAAAAAATAATCTACATTTTACACTTTATTTCTTATGGTGTTTAGTTATAAAATGCTACAAAATTTAATCCATTTCAGATTTCTGGAATGATTATGTGTATCGGATAGTATCTCTCGAATACCATACCTGTGTGTAGTGATGAGTACAGATGAGTGTTGTGCACTTCGTGGCAGGGCCGTAACTAGCTCATAGCAACGTGGGGAGCGGGAAGTGTTCTCAGGGATGCTGTAAAATTGACGGACAATGTATATCTAATGTTTTTATGGTCTTCAATTTTTTCACCGGGGGAGGGATTCGCCCTGCGCACCCCCCCCCCCCTGCAGTTACGGGCCTGCTTCGTGGTGTAGGCGTACTGTTTCTAAAATAACCTACTTAAAAACAAAACAATTGTATTGTATGTAACTGGAATTTAACATTCATTTTAGAGGGGATTTTGTTACAAAATTATATTTTAAAATGTGTGATAATCTGCTGTTAAAATCTTTAATAATCTACTGTGAATTAAGGCATAAATTAAATGTGGTTGGTGTCTCTTTACCATCTTCTCGTCACCGCCATTTATATTCCCAGGATGCTTTGCATAACTTGACACACCTTAACGGTTAGGTGAGGCTGTTGAAAGGAAAGCTCAAGACAACAATGTATGTAAGTGAATACTCGGCTTTGTATGGCGACCATCTCTCACCCTTTACCTATGTTTCTCACAAAGCTTGCTTGGTAGTAAAGGTAATTAAAACATTCCTCGCCTGCCTGACACAGCAAGTTAGAAAACATACCCAGCTTGTGTCAGTTGGACATAACCCCGCCTTATGTCACCTGAAACACGTCTTACCCTTTTCAGTTTTCATACAAAAATGATGTTGACAGTGCACTGTAAAAAGACAGTTGCACAAATTAATACTAGCGTGTTCTAACCTCTAAAATCATGTTAAAATGGATGCTTTAATCAAAACATAGGAATTAGCCTTCATTTATTCTTTCTATCACAACGGGTCGCACAAATATAATGTAAACAAAGTATCGGATATAGGGTAACCATAATAAAAAATACACTTCCAATAAATAACTGTATTTACAGTGGTTGGGTGGTATTTATTTAGCGTCCTCTTCCACCGAGGTGATATCGCAGACAATGGGTGGTAGAAATGAAATGGGTTTTTTATCCGTTTTACTTTGGTACACGCACCGGGCTGATGAAGGCGATGGTGGTAGAAAATAAATAGACATTCAAGGTGGGTTGTGGATGAAATTTGACCAGCGATGTTATAACCATGTATAAAAAGGTGATATCCTGTCGATAATGATATACCATTAAGTACAAATACCCCTCCACTGAAATTATCTCTTTTCATGCCATGCTGTATTGCAATACCTTTAATGAAAGACTGAATGAACAGCTTGTTACATAGAGAATGGAGTTCAAGAAAACTGAATGAGTAACGAAGAAAATAAATCTCATTTTCACTTAAGACAGCGAAACCAAAACCTTTGGCTCCAAAACAAAACAAATAAAAGATATAAATGAATAAATAAATAATGTACCCAGAAAATTCAAGTCTACCGCATCGCCTCGTTCGTTGAACATGGGTTTGGGTCGGTGTACCTTTAAAGCGTCTGAATTAATCACGAGATAAAATAGAGAGTTAAAAATATGACGATGACACGAACTGCATTTGTTAAAATAAAAACGGGTTGGGTAATAAAATAGAATGTCTGATAATATCCATTAATTATAACAGGTAAAGGGGGTAAAAAGAAGATGACACAGTCGGGGGTCGCCATCTCCTCTACTCCATTACAAAATTAAAACAGCTAAAGAATATCAAACCTTCACAACGTTTATCTGTTCATCTTTAACATAATTTATGCTTAAATGCATTTCTTCAAATATGTCTTTTCAATTTTTATGAGCTTCGAAAACTTAATTTTACGATAGATTAATATTTTAACAAAGCTTAAAGGGCATTAAAATGTGTCCACATGGTAGGAGCGGTTTGTTATCCCGCCAACCAACAGTTTGTTTGAAATAAAGACGTATTGCATTAAAGTCGATAATTATCCTGAACTGGCGGTATAATGGAGTTTTTCTCTTTGCTTTGGGTTTTTTTTTTTCGTAACCTTTTAAAATTCTTATTAAAAACTTTCAACACAATCGAAGGCAATAATTAAATAATACTAAAGGTAAGACAAAAACAAGAGAGAGGGAGAAAAATGGGGTTTAACGTCCACTCGACATAAACTAGGTCATTTCGGGACTAACACATGGTTCAATTTTATTCCCATAATTCGCTTGCGCGTAGGGGTCTTTAGCAGTGGGAGGAAACCGGAGGACCCGGAGAAAACCTACGAGATTGGACAGGCGACCCTACTTCTTGTCACGTACAACCGGGGAATAGAAACCCCATTAGTCGACTCAATGACAGACCGTATGTTACAGCGCGCGCACGTGCTAACCATTCGGCCATCCAACCCCCCAGACAAAAACAAGACAAACCTGGACTTTTTATAAATTTAATGGTGCAGTTGGGCACTTTATGGCAGAAAAGTTTAATCGGCCTCAAGGTTTTAGTAATCTAGTTTTATAATACACGCGATCATCAAAGGACGACGATTTCCAAATTTAGTGCCTCCTAATTTCTTTGGTTTGTAGATGATTTTAAATAATTGTGATAAGCTTTATTATATTTTATTGCAAATAATTAACAAAGGGATTACAACTAGTAAATGAAAACTTGATTGGTATAAAGGGTTCAACTTGCAAAGTAATAGGAAAAACATAATATGACATTGAAATTTGAAGTTTCTTTCTTCTGACAAGCAAGACATATCTCATACGAGTATTCAAAAATATCTTAAAACATCTACATCCACAACTAAATATGTTTTTATCAATCAATAAATGAGAAATGGTACAAGGTAGTATAAAGACTACTCGACAGTTTAGACTTGGATTTCAAAAGTTTACTCGGTAAAAGACGTATGATTATCTTGAAAACAACTGCCAAAAGATATCTTGAAAATTGCTGACGGTTGTCAATAGGTTTCTTTGTCAGTGGAGTGGTAAACGTAATTTTCTTTCAGCTTGATTTTTGATCGTGCAGAAGGCAGATTCAGGATGAATACGTTTAAACACATTTTCTTTCGGGTGGTGGTGGTGTGCCGTTTTTGCATTGACAATACACATCGGACAAATTAGAAAATTATCATTCCTGCGATTCTAGTAGAAGCCAATATAAGAGAGAGAAATTGGGTGTAACGTCCACCCGACACAAACTAGGTCATTTTGTGACTAACACATGGTTCAATTTTATTTCCATAATTCGCTTGCGCGTAGGGGTCTTTAGCAGTGGGAGGAAACCGGAGGACCGGGAGAAAAACCAACGAGACTGGACAGGCGACCTTACTCCTTGTCACGTACAACCGGGGAATCGCAACCACGCCAGTTGACTCAATGACATACCTTATGATAAATACGTCAGACTAACCAGTCGCCCCCCCCCCCCCCCACACACACACACATATTATAAGATCTATCAAATTGTCAGGTATGGCCGTCAATACCTGTATATTAAGCTACTGTATATTTCTTTAGCAATAACAGTCAGATTATTTTGAATATCATATGGCTTGAAATTGAAGATTATTAATTTCTTGGGGGAAGAAATGTTATCTCTATAATTAAAAATAATCTTCAATAATGTAGCTTGTAAAACCTACTCAAATAGAGGGGTGGGTATAGCTGACTGTATACGACCATGACATGTTTCTCAGATTTATATTTTCCTAGAAAAGAAAATGTCAATTTTCCGCCAACTTCTAGTTCTTTCCACTTTTCTTATTATACTTGTGTCTAATTTTGATCATCCTGTGTACTTGATGATGTCATCAAACTGTGTGCACACGTTTCCCTTTTTCATAATATTAATCCAATTATCTAACTCTTTAATAAAAGTGGGTTTAGAATTGTAAAAAAAGAGGGCCTAGGGGAACTTTTAAACTAATTCCATCGTGACTTATTGTGGTTTTTGCGGCCAGTTCAAAACCTCACTCCTTCTCTCGAGCGCGCTAAACAATTAAATCACGTGTATGTCACTCTTCGTGCCGTCTGTTCACTTTAAAAAAAATCCCAGATTTTGTTTCTGTTGAAGCTCTGACATTGTTGTGAAATTTGTTGTCGTTCTACTCTTTCTTTTTCTTTGAATATTAGGATTAAAGCTCCAATATTGCAGAATACAGATTAAATATAATTTTAAGCCCACACATAATTAAAAGTATTTTTGATATTAAAAGTACTAAATTCTAAGTTAAGTCCAGTTTACATTGTATCTTTACATTTTTGTATGCGCACGACCTGACTTGCTGTGTCTTTAAGGATTTATATTTCATCGACGCACCCGATCGTAAATAAATAACCATCGATTGGAAACCATAAGTATCCAAATAATTTTTTACAAGGGAGGTACTTTTGACAAATATATACGTAAACTAGACGATGACTTGATGGGTGCCGGTTTTCCCGCGTAAGTAATACTAGCGCTAAAATATCAACGACGGACTTATTTTGATTCTTTCATTTTCAATCACAAATATCATACTTTCTGAGACAAGGTAAGTTTAAAGGCCCGGACAAATGGCGGAATGATATTATCTCGATGAAACCCATTTTTGTGGCATGTAAATATGCATAGTTCTATAATTGATTCAAATAAATGTAGTACCTTCTTACTGATCTAATTTGACAAACTTTGTAAACAAATATCAATCTTTAACGCATCAAATCACAAATACAGATATGTATTGATGGATTACTCCCAACTGAATAAAGGCAATCAAATATTACCCTCAAGATCACAAACAAAGAAGGTTGTTTTTTTCCTAAGCAGATCTGATCAATGTCAAGAGAAAAACTACAGATATTTATTTTAAAAAAAACGGAAAATACATTAGAACACCGCTTAGAAACAACCATTGTTTTTCGGTTATTAAACAGCTTTTTTAGAGTTTACCCATCGTTTATCACTTATTCAATTTTGATGATCTTAACAAGATAAATATTATACCATATGAAAATCTGTACCATAGCCACGTGAAGCCTGTCCAAAACGTTATTCTAAAATAGTGTCCAAAAAATCAAAATAAATATTGAAAATATTTGAAAAAGCTTAATTTCTTCCATATCAAGTTCTGCCCATGACATTAGTATATATTATCTTGTCTTTTGTGTTACCCAGTTTGGGTTTGCTTCTACTTCCCTTCTGTATATTATCTAGCCTGCAATTATTGTTAACGCTCTTTAGCCCTTATTTGTGTTTAATATAAAACACCAACTTTAATAATAATTTGTCTTGTGTTTCTTTCCAACGGTACCGTCATTTTCTATTTTAACTCTACTTAACTTACTTTAGCATTCTTCAATAATTTATCTTCATTTGTCAAGGTTGCAGGAAATTATAGCAAATACTTCTAATATTTTGAAGATTTTCTTTACCCATTAGCATACTCCGTGAGATATCTATCAAAGTTGCAGTTATACTCGTTCGCTTTTTCGTGAGTTGAATAATTTGACGGCGATGTGCGTACGTCATTGCGCCTGTTTAGAAAGTTGAAAAATGAGTTGAGGCGAATATAAAACTTATCACCATTCTATGTCAGTGACGAACATCCATTCGCTTGATTACTTCTTCCATAGATTGATTAAAGGGGTAAAAAATTCCCTCCCCTTGTCACGCTTCTGACCCACGGGCCAACATCAAGTTCAACTTGAGGCAAAAAGTTATTATCTTGAGAGGTTCCAATCAGGAGTAAAAAGTGGGCTGGTCACGTGATTAGCTGTTTCACGGTGGACAAGTCTCGACTCTTTTGGCCTCGTCTTGATGTTGCATTTGAGTAGACGTTAATTTCGTTGCCAAACGTGAACGAGGTTTTCGATCGATACAGAACGCCTCCTTGATCAGTGATTTGTAGAGGCGATTTAATGCTGCAGCATGACTTGTCAAATGGTAGCGAATTAGAGGTTGGCTTGCATTATATCTCTGCATAACTCTTAACCATGGAAGCGTTTTAGCATGTGATAGAACATATCGACCATTTCTCAGTCTAACCACAGAAGGACGATGTATAATGTATAAACCCCAAGCAGTTTGGTCAATAAATTAGTTGGTACACCAAGCTTTATTACTAGTTAAAAGATAGAAACTATGGCATCATTTATAATTTATATACTTGTCATATTTTATATCACATGAATTGTTTATTTGGAACATCAAGCTCAAACTATTTAAAAGACAGGAAATGGCCGTCATTTATAATTTATAAAGTTATCATATTTTATAACACTGAACAGAATTTAGTCAGTGGTGTTGTACTGTTCCATCATTGCAGAACGTACCGTGTTTCCATTGACGTAGATCCATCTCGTTTTGTACCAACGTAGTCTCGATAAAACAGACTTTTAATTAATCATTAGTTGGGGTGAAGGGGACTATATAAGCCTTAGGGTGGGGTGAGGTGTTACGTTTCCGTTGATGATTCCAAAGCTAGATTCGGCCTTATTGCATTCTCACCTAACCATTTAAGTTGCTGACAAACCTGATTGTTTTCCCATTGTCAAATCACCATTATTATCAAGCGTATTGTTCAAGTTATAACCTTTATGATGTTAATTGTAAATAACTATTTATCTCCAATCCATGTCTATTGATTTGCACACGATAAAATATTGTTAAAGGTGACTTGACGGATAAATACCCGAGTTATACACCACCCGGAACAGGGATATAACATTTAAACGCCTCGCTTTTGGTCATTTGGAGACTTGCATTGGCATCTTAATCTTTGCAAAGGCAGCGGGGATATATTTACAGAACATTTTGTAGTACTTTTCTACTTCTAATTTCTACAACATTTATAGTGTCAGTTTCCTAAGTAATTTTTTTATTTTATGAATACAAATCTTGATTTTTCTATACATCTCCAAAATTTTAGACCTGTCAAGGAATGGCTAAGCTAAGAAAAGAAAAGCTTGGCATATGACAGGACGTCAAGAAGAAGAATGACGTCTGGTAAAGACACGGGTTTTTTAATTGGAAGTGAGAGAGTAAAATAGAGCATGTAAGGATGTTCACAGTAAGGTGAGAAACCGACTGACAGACAGATTCAGCAAACATATCATACACACTAGCACATAGCCTATGTTTTCATTACGCAACAAATACAAAGATGTCACCGTTAGCAACGAGAAGATCAAAGTTTACCTTTAATTTTTTTCTTATTGACATTAATTTAGGAGTATAGATGGAGACTATTTCCTTTCGTCTTTCATCCTTTAATTGGTCGCATGTAGAGGTGACACAATTCTACTTCTCTTCCAATTTTTCAAACAGTCGTCTTATCAATTAAATTGAAGTCTTTTCTAGGAGGCTTAACAGTATTCATCGTCTTTTTCTATAACATACTTGTGCCAGATCCAACTTTCTTCTTCAATTCTTTTTTATTTGTATTTTCTGTTAAAGGTACATGCTTAACAGGCTAACATCTACAGTTACGTAAATTGTATATTTATGCACATTTATAAGTAGATTGGAAAGTAAACTTAACAAGTATGGTTAATGGGGAACAATCTCTACCAAGTGACACTGTATTTGAACAAGTAGATGTATAATGCAATTATTGTATCTAACATGGCCCTAAGAGAATATGCTCATTTATACTGGAAATGATATCTTTAATAGAGCTATTTCGAATTCAGCATAGTTTTTAAAGGAAATATCTTTAATAGTTAGGAGATTTTGAGCATACTCCTCTAAATATCTCTTCAAAACTTAACCAAGGCAGTCCAAGTGATAATAAATATTAGTTCGACTATCCCCACTTAGTTTTGTTTTATGAAAAAAATGTGACACCCCCTCCCCCCCCCCCGCCCCCTCCAACACAAACACTTTAAAACATATAGAGGCGGAGAACATTTGCATATATCAAAACATCAAATTCAAGTTCAATATGTATTTCCTAACACATGTCCAAATTCTTAAATATAGAAACAACGATTATCCGATAGAATAGCATTTCAGGAATTGCTAAATAATTTTAAAAATAGATACTTTAAACACAAGTTCCGGTATAAAAAACAAAAATCAGGGATGACTATCTGAAATGAATTTATTTCAAGGACAGTGTAACGACCACGATTGAAATCGTATTGACATAATTCTATACACTTCCATGTAAAAATATTACCATTGACAACGAATGGGCATTACTGCATTTATAAAATATTACATCAACACGAAGCGAGTCGAAATAAATGGATTTATCGCTTATCAAATAACTTCAGAAGAAAAAAATATAGAGCATAAATGGGTAAGGTTATTCTGAAATTATACAGTCATAGATAAATAGCACTGCGAATCAAATCCTCATGGAATACTTAACAATCATAACGAAACCTTGCATGACCTCATCAAATCACGTAAAGCCCTGACGAGACCTCATGACAATCTGAATGAAATGGAGGCCATATTTGGTCGACATTTTCTGGCCCGAATCTAAAGTGCGTGTTTCGTTGTAACCTCTTATTTAAGATGACTTGGCGATGTTTTTGCTAATCCATGGAATATTTTTAGGGTAACGAATTAAGCTAGGCCACATGTGACTGGGTTAGCTACGTTAATCAGATTAGGGCAGCGGTAGTGATAGGTTATTAGATTAACAAGCGAAGTTTGGTTCAGAGATTGGTTAAAGGCCTGCTAGAAATCACAACCTGTCCACCCGCAGATCCATAATTCAAGTCATGATAACGTTTTTATTTCATAAACCACACACTACACCATTTGCCTTTAGAAGCTGGTGAAAATCGATAAAGGCAATATGATAGAAGAAGAAGAAAAAATGAACAGTTGTTATGTTTTACTAATACGGCAATGTGACAAGTTGCCACACTTTATTCACTGGTGATAGTTATTTGAATTGACCATATTGTCAGTGTCATCCTTCAGGGATAATAGACTAAAATTCCAGCATATCTTCAATTTCCATTTTTATCAACAAATAATAACTATGTTGACCTTCTCTCTGTATATTTATGGCATCTCCACCATAAATAATCACAAAAAAATGTGATCTGGCCAATTTTTTGAACATATTATTCGAGTAATCCGCGTTCTATGAATTTAACATATGACCTACAACATGTGGGTCTACATCTGATCGAGTATTTGATTAATCATGTTTGAACCCAACAGACATATAATAGCAAATATCATTGTCTTAATAAATGTATTACTGTGTTGGATGAAACGTTACGGCATACAGCATCATAAAGTAAAACACATTAATTCAAGAATTTCATAACAGAATTAAACTGTTGCTGGTGCATTATTTTGTTGGGGTAATACATTGGTTGGGATGCCCAGGTTTAGAGTAGAGATCCAACACTATGGGGGACAGAACCATTGTCACCGTAGACTTCATTGGTATCATTATTCCTGGTGTAGACGAAAGGGGCCCCATTGGTCTTATAAAGATCCATCCATATCTTAACTCAAGTTTTCTAGACGCAAGAAGAAACATAGCTTAATTCTCGCGCGGTTCTAAACTGTGGCTTTCTGGGTGGAACAGTCAACATACCTAAACTATCTTTTTGATACAAGAAGAGCAATAATTATCTATGACATCATTGATTATGATTCCAGGATTTATATTCAACTTAGGTAAATCCCATGGTCCCTTATCCAGATGCATACAATGGTTACGCTGCCAGGGTTTTACAAAATATGGGGTACAAATCAAACGAGCCGCACACTCCCCCGAAAACATATTCTCTTGAGGTGCGGGTCTCACACTCCCTGAAAAAGTATTCACTTGTAATACGTCGACATTGCACGTGTCTTTTACCCGCATAATGCCGGTGTGCGTTTTCTAATCTCTAATTATTTTGGCGATTACCGAACCCACCAACGATAATAATTTTAACATAATGTCATTTATAATTAACTTTTGATCTCTTATCACAAAGCAAAATCATAAAAAATAAAAACACCGAAAAAAGTTTTCAAACAACATCTATTATGTAGCACGACGAATTATGCCAAATAAGTAGTCGAGCCTAAAATGGGATAAGAACCCTTTGACCAGATGAGAATCGATAAGAGCACATAACTCTTCCAATCCGACCATTTTCGATGTCTGATACGAGTACACAGTAAAATAACCATTTATGACAAAAGTCAAATAGGACGCTCTCCTTAAACGATTTCTTTAAAAGAAATGCAAGAATAATACAAAAGAATCTTCTTCGTCTCAATTATCGGTTTATTACGCGTAAACCAACAAAGTTATATTATTATGGTTAAAAATTCATATCTGCACCATAAACAGATCAATGACAGCATCAAAGCAACTCAAGATCATAATCGCTGATATCCGTTTGACTTATTATATAATATATTGAATCACCGGTGGGCTGAGATCAGTGTACATAGCTCGGGCCAACATAAACTCCCATAGTTCAATCCGTCTTCTTTTCAATGCTGACATAACGAAAAACCCGTAGCATTAAGTCAATGAAAATTATTTATCCAATTGATCAAGGGAAATATTATCAAGAACTGAATCAACAAGACTTATTTGTTGTCACTATTTTCTCATAGATATGTCTGAAACTCAAATCTTGTCTTAAGAAAAATAACACCCAGGTTATTTATAGTTTTAGAAATGGAAACCATAGACCATCTAAAAAATGCATTTTCAAGCCATCAAATCAATATTACCTACATCTTAGGTAGACACTAAATCTTCTACATATATCAATCTTAATTTCCATAACCTGTTTATCTGTAAAATTTACATGTTTATCATGAGTTAAAATGTTTTTGTAAAATAATTTATAATTAATCTTGGTATTCATATGTTTACAATTCTTAGTAGTTGAGTAGCACCGGACTCGTGTCATCCAGTGTACAAACTTGGCAGAAAATAAGATACTATATATTATTTTTTTCGGAAACGGAACGTTAATTATTCACTTTTTAATATTATTAATTAATTTAATAATACTATAGCTCAAGTTGTATGGACAGGGTGTATGTAAGTCAAGTTTATAATAACTTTTCTTTTTTTGAATGTATGGATTTTTATGCTTATAGGTAAAACGGCAGTTTATTGTGTCACGTTTCTATCATAGTATTTATAGAAATAACCTATATGCATATCTTTTATATCTGTTGTTTTTTTATTTTCATCTCTGAATATTTTGATATGATCAAAACAATGTAATTTTATATTATACTAATTTAACTAGGTGTGAAAAAGTAATTACACAAATAAATTTAAAAGTATTGCCTAGTTACAATTTTAAACAGTATTTTTCTGTCGTTTTCCAAGAAGACAAAAACTCAGCATGTCAACTGTGAGTAATTTTATAATCTAACATATTTCCGTAATGAATGAAAGCGCAATCGAGAAACACCTCCGATATTACGGACATATCATATATGTGTGAACATGCCAAAGTATTAATATAAATAAACTCGCACGCAGAAAACTGTTACAAGTCTGCATTAAGCAGTTGGCATTCAATGAAAAATATACAGAAAATATTTCACGACACTGCGCTAATTTCAAAACTTGGTAGTTGACCTTTGGTGTTAAAATTCTGACAGGCCTCCGAATTGACTCTGACATGTACAAAATAAATAACCTTTAATTTAAGAAGTCAAAGGAGAGTTAACGCAAGTATCAAAGAAATCTTCAAGGTATACATAAAAATACACTAATTCGGCTATTCTGGTCATGTTCGTTTCATGTAATGTGATTTGATATATTGCCATATTTTCTTTTCCCCCCTCTTCCTATTTAACAGTTGTAACTGATTACTTCCACTTTGATTAACTCCTATTATAGCAGAGCAGATAAAACAGACATAAGCTGGCAAAATATAAAATTTGCATAAACATATAAGGTTAAATACGTAATGTTAGATATTTAACTTTTGTTCTTAAAAAATTGTCAATCTAAAATTAGAATGTGGTTACAAAACATAATAGGGAAAACAAGGAAATATAATCATTATATAAAAGGCAGGTCAAATCGTTCCTGTTCAAAACAACTGTTACTATCTATCATTTTTTAAACTAGCACAATCCAAATATTATATCTTTTTAATATCTGTATGCGTAATTTTTTTATGTCACTTTAGTACAATTTTATGTCAAAATAAATCAAATCTTTAGTCAAAACATGTGTACTAGCATCCACTTTGTTAAAAGGTAGCATGATGTATTTAATCTGAACTCATTATACAGCGGTGGACATGTCGCAAGGAGATGTTATCTCGCAGTCTTTTTCATATTTATGTATAAATTATAAGATTATTCACAAAATTAACTCCCACCGGGACACAGTGGGATGTCGTCTTTCTGTGTCTTTAGTGTTTATTTACAAATGTACGTACTATTTTTGTGTATCATGTGTATCATCTTTTCCATCCAAAAAAACAATATATTACCGTCTGCGTATGTATGAAATATGTATGTAGGTATGATTGTTTATTTTCTAGGTAATGTCTTGACTTACAATATCTTATATTATATCGCCTGCCAACACATTCTTCTATCATCACAAATCATGTTAAAACTATAGTTTGCAACTTTTGATTTATTCACCACTGTGTTGCCATAATATTCTCACACTAATTACTACCTCTATATAATATCATATGTTATATTAGAGGAAAATTATAGCTAACATTTTGTAGCTTGCAGCAATATATAACCCCGTGTCAAACAGGTCTTTTCAGATGTTATGCACTGTGAACGCCTTTATTTCACACTGGCCCTTTGCCAGCCTGTTATTTATCTAACAATTGCACCATTGATCTTTCACAATTTGAAAGGTAAATAATAAATCTTGCAGACAGATCACGCCTCCTCATATCAAAATATGCAAAAGGCCTTAGTTCGTAACCTAAAGATTAGTCTTCAGTGTATTTTGTGGCATGTTGAATTATATTAAAATAGTAACGCACTCACTAGTAATACCCGTGGTGCACTTATATCAGTTCTGCTTCATCTCCAAACTTATCTTATTACGGGTTGCGCAACCATGCTTCATTACCGTATGCATGCCGGGCTAAGGGTTGCGCCAGGTCAAGGACTAATTAAGGTTAGACCTGGTGTGCACCTTCTCGCCCAGTGAGAGAAGAACATCTAGCGTTTCGACACTGGCGTGTTATTCGCCTACTTCTTCCCCAGTGGCAGTACTTTAATCTCAGTTTTCCTCTTCTAACGAATGTGTTAATTTTAGGCCGTGGTTAGATCACAGATGTGCTCCAACTTACAACTTCAAAGTCAGAAACATGAAACTCTTCTAGATGCGTTTTATGGATATTTATTTGCACTCGGGGTTAGATGCTAAGATGGGTCTATACTTCACAAGTTGGCTGGTAGATTAGCAAGGAGAAGATGAAAAACTCGTTCAAGTTAACTGATTTATCACAGTGTGCATATTAGATATTATATAGAAAAAGATTAGCTATCATGTCAAAAAGGTTAAAGTGACGGTGTAACCACTGATAACAAGCTTATAAACCCCCATTACTTCTTATGACGTCATTTAACTTCATGGCTTGATAAAATTTTAATAAAAAAGGAAGCGAAAAATATGTCATCTTGTTTTCTAAAAGAAAATGCCGACCATGATTATTTAAGTTAAAGATATGATAATTGTGTGGGTTAAATATACCACTTATCAAATACAAGTTACTTGGTGCACATTATTCATATTTAGCTAAATAAGATTATTCACATATTGACATTCCTGAAAATACTAAAACCAAATTCTGGGTAAGCCGAATGTTCCTTTATTTACTTTACAGTCCTGCGCCACTGGGCTAATGAAGATAGGCATACGCCATGCTGTGTGCTATGGGGGTAATGTTGTGCCCAGACAGTGGGCGGTACGGTCTACTCTTATTTGGAATTCCTACTGTCAAGGGTTATTTTACATGCACGTCAATGTGTTTACGGGATCTCGGTTTCCATCCCATCCGAACGACTATACGTTATCCCTTGCCAGACCCTCCGTCCTACACCACTGACATGCGGGGGGGGGGGGGGGGTGCACACGCCCCAAAATCCCGATGAACTTTCTCGGTTATCACCAGGATCCAAACCGGACCTCCAGGTTAGCGAGCCAACGTCCTACTCACTAAGTCACCGCGGCTCCCTAAGTATATAGTCAGTGAAAAATAATTTCAGCACTGTAAGAACAACCATAGAATACAATCTGTTATATTATATCTATTTTTATGAGATGTTATATAGTAAACAGCTTAAAACAAACATCCAATAGGCCTATTATCCTAAAGGAGACGATTTTTTTAGTAAAATATATTCTCACTTCATCAACTTCTAATAATACTGAGAGCAAAAAAAATCATTTTCCGATTTTGAGTTTTGATCTCAAAAAGGTTACGCATGTTTGATTATTAATTAACCAAGTTACATTTCAAACTAAATATTGTGTATTAAAAACGACAAACTGTAAAAGCACTCCAATAGCGATTACAGTTGATTAGTCCATGATAGTTTGACACATATCATTAGAATTTGACTTGCTAGCGTGTTACCTCAAGATCTCTAGGCACTACCATGGTAACCTCTCGCGCTCCGCACGTGGCCTTAACGTAACACCAATCTGCTAGCCACAAAGGTCTTTGTGAATCTTGTCAAATTCAGACAAAAAATCGACATCTTTTTACCAGATTAAATTTAAAATTGTAATAAGTTTGACAAGAAGTTCATAAGCTACGAGAAACTAATTATGAAATCGACAACGCTATCCGAGTATGAGTTGACCTGTGACCTCGTGTGATGCCTGGTGGCATCTTTTGTCAGAAAAGTTGATAGGGGAAAAGATTTCATTATAAAGTTATAAAATAAAATCAATGCAAACACGAATTCTCTTTTAATTATGAAAACCAAAAAGCAAAGCAAAACAGCTGTAAACCGCTAGAAATTATATAAAAGTCGTAGAATCTAGGATTGTTTTTACATTTTTCTAAAAACAATAAACACATTAAATTGTCTCTTTTATAAAATTACACGCCATTATTTAATGACATTTTCAAGTTGTTATCGTCACTCAGTCAAGTGGAGTTCTTCATTCCAGGGTTTCTTTGTTTGCGGTAAAAAATGGTCGGCTGATTTTCTTATCTGCAACGTATCTAACATGTCGTTGATAATGAGACAATATATAATATTTGTAGACAAAAATGCAATTCACTGAGTTCTGTGTAATAAATGTTCAACTTAAATGTACGATAAACACGATTGAATGATATCATAGCTATTTTTGTTATCGTGTTAAACGAGAATTATATTCGTTTCAGTAACTGCCAGTTCAAATTTTGAATGGTTTAAAAAAAAGTAAATTTAGGGAAATAAAACGAAACCCGGATCGATTAAGATTACTATCACTGAATAGAAGCGCACATGATCTGTGTTGTGACAGAATTCGCTAGCTATAAATCGCTACCACTCGCTTGTCATTTAGAGATATGACTTTTTAACTGTAGCATAGAAAACAATCGATAACGTTTTCTGCCAAATTGTAATAAGTTATTGCCCTTTTTTGACCCCTTCTCATTGGTTTAAAGGCGAAATCGTTTAGTTCATTTCGTCATTGATCTAGTGGTTGAAAAAAATGCACTAACTGATGAAAAAAGGGTTTAATCTATTTACAATTTCTTCACTGCCCATTTCCGGTTTCCAGTATTTTATTTTTCAATATGGACTTTTACGAAACATACAATTTTGTCAAAATAACCTACACGACAGAAAGTCAATAGATTTAGTTGTGTTTAGATTAAAGACAAATAAGGCTGAAATACAACACAAATTACGAAGGTTTGATACTTCTTTTAACATCAATGAAAATAAATCACTTACATTTCAAAACATTATAGACTCATAAAGATGACTTAGTGAACTTAATAGAAACTGATGTAGACTTCAAATGGCTATAACGATGTTATGATTCATTGACTGTACTACAATTTTAACCAAAATGAAACTTTGGAAATGAGCTGGGTCCCCTCTTTAGTTAACAAACATTGAGATATAAGATAATTTTAAGATACTGTTACTCAATGGTCATAATCCATTATTCAAATATACCAGTCTCTGAATATAACACCTACGTTGTATTTATTTCTGGTCACATTATGGAACATTTCAAACAATACTATTAAATATTTTTCTAAGTGAATATCTCGTATTTAATTTCCTGTTGTCAAAACATAACTATTTATTCAAATAAGTGCCATGTTTCTAAAACTAGTAGAAAATCACGTTGGAAGAAGGCCGCGTAGCTGTCATTCAATTCAAGTTTAATTATCTCCCTTGTAACCGTTCTTTTTACTGTGTGTTTTAAACGCTTAGTGGTGAATCTCGCGGCGTACCGCAATCAAGCTTTAATGAATTGCCTTAAAACACAATACGTGTAACACAATATGGTTTACGGCAAGCGACAAAGAAAGAACCGACGGCTTTTCTATAGGAAATTTACTGAGTCACAATCCACAATTCCAGACTTAACAATGGGATATTGACTGAAGTTTTCAAAAATTAGCATCAATCATTTGATAGAATAATTATTTCCTGTCGGTTACATGTCAGAAAATTAGTTTATTGGTTTCTCGAGCCTTTTTGACAGGGATTAGAAGAACATTACAAACAAAAATTGAAAACCACGTGGAAACGTATATCAAAAGTTGCTTAATCTTTGTTTGGTTTAAATTAAAGGTTCGTGGTTGCTGTCTGTTGGAAAACTGTCAGGGACTATTCACCAAGACTGTATTTAACACCTGTTCTGTTTATACTTAAAACCTGCCATATTAAGCACATGAAAATATTGATATTTGGAACATGGAATTTATTTTACTTCCATAATGGTTTAATGTAGTTTTCTCTCATATGTTTTTATATCCAACGTTTTGTTAAATGGACATAAGGTAGAAGAGGTATTATGAGTCACTCGGGAAGACTGAAGAATTATTAATAAAGGCGAAACAAAGAATGTAATTATGGTTATAGTGTTGGCAAACCACATTTTACTCAAACACTTGGGCTGTAAAATAATGGAATTGTGGTTAATCTAACACGACTGTCACGATGAGCAACCAAAATTGACACTTTCCCATTGTCCAAAGTTTTTTCAACTGACAAATTAACGATTAGTTGACCGCACAGATAGGACAGAAGGGAGCGGTCATCATAGACTGGACAGGTTGTCCAGATGGCCACAAAAATTAAGTTAGCGAGAAAACGTGATTAAAAACAGTATTTTTAATAACTGGTTGTCTCCATGTTGCTTATTACCAGCGTGTGAAGCATGAGAGAAGAATGGTGATTGTTATTTTGATGGGAGTATTATTATTAGTCTCTTTAACTAGTAATGATGATTACATTACAAAAGTCAAAGAAAGAACCCAAATAAAGCAAACCATACAAAACATTGCCCACTTTCAAATTGTGTTAAATAGTTGGACTCGTGAAAACATTAGCTAAAGAGATTTGTCCACGAACAATTAATTTCCAAACAGACTTCAAATCAGCACTATGGAAATAGAACTACCGAAGAGAGAGAGGGACAGAGAGGGGGGGGGGTAAGTCTAATCGGCACAAACTAAGTCATTTCTGAACTAAAGTGCAATTGTATTTCAATAATTTGCTTGTGTGGCTGTTAAGCAGTGGGGGGAGGGCGGGCGCAGAAAACTCTCTAAGTTGGGCATTCAATGATTTATATAAATAAAACCATGCTCATAGTCCGTAAATAGAAAATATAGTAACAGTGCGTGGCTAACACGCTAAAGCAACTAATTTTGTTAAACGGGTTAAATCTGTATGATGGTGGTCGATTTCAATGGATTTTATGTGATGATTTGAATTGTGGAATGATAATCTGTCTTTAGATACAATCGATGGATCTTCAGCCAAAAATGAAACTTAAAATTTGTAAGCAAACTGACTTCCACTTAATCTTTCTAATCAAAAATGTAATCCTGAAGAGTTTGTCGCGTCATATAACCCAATGCAATAGACCTATTATGATGACACTTAATGCTAAAGATGACCGAGAAGATAACCAAGTGCTAGTGAGAACTTGTGGGCAGGATATGGTAAGACAAATGAATAATTTATCCGAACGAACAACATACCTAAGTATGTTCAGTTAAGAACTGATTTCAGTTAGAAACCAAGAACATTTCTGAATTGTCAATGAATGTCAACTATAAATTGTTTAGTGTATCATATCAAACCGCTAGAACCAATATTTAACCTATGATACGTTTGGATGGGTAGATTCCGAAAGTCAATGCGCTTAAAAGTTACGTTATATTAACTTCACTTTTGCTTAAATGTCGAAGTGTTACCAACCATTCTGAATTGCAGAGTACTGCAGATGTACTGTTCTCATTTGTAATAATTGGGACGTTTTCTATCAATACTTCTAACATATTTTGCTGACTTGAAGTCTCCGCATGTATGTAATAGTACGCCCACTAAACGTACTAACCCATGACGACAACGCCCTGAAAAACAAAAGTGCCAGAAAATGAAGGTTAAACTGTTGATGACAGTAAAAAAGATGTTTGGTCATGTGGTATGATTACATTGTAGATCTCGACTCAAGTGGTGTAGAAGGTCTAATTAATCAATATATTTAAACACGGGTAGAAGGGATTTGTAAAACAGTTAGAAACACGACAACGGTCTTTACTCACACGAGTTTTTGTTTGACTAAGCACGTAAAACGCATACACGGCAAAGAGGCCATGATTAGTGGAAGGATTTAGACGTACGTGATCAAGTTTTCACATTAAAAACGAGGAGCCTTGATCCACAACCAACATGTAGAATAAAACATGTAATATTTGTAATGTGCTTTTGTAATTTAACTTAATTAATCGCTGTTCTGTTTATCTCCCTTTGCATTACGCTACAAATTGATTTCGTATTGCATGCGACGTAATTCGCACTTTTGGATGACGACATACACTTATTGTATCAAAAAAAATATATGATCTTCTAAAAATACTTTTGGTTTTAATACAAATTTTATTATATATACTGTACTAACACCCAGTGTGTGCATATGCCTGCACGGTACCGCCTAGATAGGTGCCAAACTTTCACGCCACTTGTATAATCGAGGCTACCAACTTTAGTCCTGGTCATCACCTGTTCTTTTACTGACATTCACAGTTGAGTTCGGCGCGTATGTTAAAGTTTACATTATTATACGTAATACCGACTGTCCAAATATACACCCAACGCTGAATAAATATCAATATTAACTGATATCTGCTCTGTAGCATTTGATTTCGTTTAATATTACGTTTCCAGGCATAAATTTGGTAATTTCGCGAGAACACATGACAAGGGAAGATAAATACTGGTAATTGGTTTATACCAATTGTTTATTTCAAATACTGATTTCAACAGGTTTCAGATGGGATTGTCAAAAAAGCTATGATGACTTACAGTTTATATATCACACAGATATTATAATTCTAGAATATTCATATTCTGGGTGAAACAAAATAGACAACTTAAACATACATTATGCAAGAGCTAAATCTGCCTATTGCGGGTCTTTCTTTGGGTCTGAAATGTTATCTAAATTATTAATTAGACATTAATTAACTTATCTAGACCATAATCAACTCTCGATGTCATCGCTAGCCTGCGATATCTTGTGGATTAGGTTCCGATCTGCTGCTCTACGCTCATTCATGATTAAATCAAGAAATGGATAATCGAGACTATTTATTTTATCGTACCTAAGCCCAAAATTCAATCGCTAAATTCTCAGTTCAGAGTCGATCAATTTGACTGAAATGTTCAGCAAATTCCCTTTACATTATGTAGTTTTTAATTATTATAGTGAGAACTCCAGCTCTTTATCTAATCTCCCATAATGTATCTTTAATATAAAATATAATCCTTTTAAACATACATTATGCAAGAGCTAAACCTGCTATGCCTATTATTGCAGGTCTTTCCTTAGGTCTGAAATGTTACCTAAATTATTAATTAGACATTAATCAACTTATCCATACCATAATCAACTATCCATGTCATCGCTGGCCTGCGATATTTAGCAGATTGGAGTACATTTTGTAAAATATAATTAAACGTAAAACTGGATAATTGAGACTTTGTTTTTTATCGTACCAACTTTAGTAACGATGATCGATTATAGCCTAAAATTCAAAAGCTAATATCTCGGTTCAGAGTGGGGCAATTTGACTGAAAGTATCCCATATTCTATTTACAACATCTATTTTTTCTAACTATTATAGCGAGAACTGTCAACTCTTTATTTAATCTCCCATAATGCATTCTACGTTAAATTCTCTGCACGTCGTTTGAGGGATTGTGGACTTCTTGTTAACTACAGTATTGTGATAGTTGAATTTCTAAAGGTATCTGGTCGTTCGGATGGGAACAAAAACCCGAGGTCCCGTGTACAAGTTGGCGTGCATGTAAAATAACCGTTGGCAATTGGAATTTGAGTAGGCGGAAGCGCCGCTGTCCGGACAAAGTTCCCTAACAGCAGACGGCATCGCGTATTTCCATCATCATTATCCCGATTGGTACAGAAAAGTAGGACGTTTTAAACCCATACCATTTGTAAGTTGTTTGACTCAGATATTGAAATACTGAATCATCGAGATGCTCTAACACGCACAATTAGTAATGTCCTGTTTAGCGAGGATGAATTCTAACATGCACGTGTTTAAGGGTTTTTACAGTTTTCATTCAGGGAATGTACTTTGGTTGGGTTTAAAACTTAGACCACAATTTCCTTAATGTCACATGTTCGTCTACATAAATATTTTAAACCTATTAAACCGTATACAAAAAAAATATTTTAAAAAATTGAAGCTTAAAATATTTGTTTTTTTTTAAAGTTCAGATGATTATCAGATTAAAATTCAGCATTTTATCTTAAAGCCGACTTTTGAGGAAGAAATAACAGTTAAGGATTCCCCCTTATTTATTATCCCCGATTAGCAACAGATGCGAGAAAGTTAAGAAAGGAGGGAGTTTTCATATCAGCTGTACATTCCTACACGTTCATTACTTCCGGTTGCAAGAAGTGAGCAGACGATTAGTGGAAGAAAACAAGATGGAAATTATACATAAATATCAACAAGGTTACCTTTATCTGAGGTGAATTTTTTACAATCTCGTTTTTTTTATTATGCCGACAGTGATTTATGATTAAACTAAATATCTCTGACGTGAATATAAGGCCATTTGTGTTATCTTCGTATGCAGATTCCGTTTACATGTCGGTTCTTACCAACAAGATGAATTTATCAGACAAATAAACCACCATTTTTTTTTAAAGTCCCGAAATGATTTAGCTCTCTCTCTCTCTCTCTCTCTGACTGGGACTACCGGGATTTCAAAAGATTTATCTAGTTGAAATCCAGAACATGCTGTCGGTCCAACGCAAGTCTCGCTATCACTTTATGCAATATTCTGACAATTGATACCTCTGTACATAGTTAATTTGGCACGTAGACTATTCCTGTAGGTACAGCTGTGACCAGTACATCCCCCATAGCCCCGGTATCCTTGAATAGAGAGTCAATATCTCCCCACTGATTTCAATATTAAATCCGTGACATTTCTTGGTTGATAACATTGTTAACATTTCGATGATCTTAATATTTATAACCAATATTTATAACCACACAGAGCCCAAAAAAAATATCACCCGATAAAAATATTAAAGGGGGGGGGGGCGGTTTTGTGGTAAAAAAAAATCTTCCTGGTCCTTCCGCCTAAAAATCATGAATATTTCACCAAAACCTGGCAGAAAATATTCTAGACTCTAGACCATGACGCCAACAAAAATTGCGATGCAAAGAAGGAAGTGGGTAGTGAGAATTGTTATAAATAAACGCACTACATTGCAGAGAAGTAATTAATTGTTTTAGTCCAGTCCCCAATCTTATACACCTATAGCGATAAATCTCGTCCATCACTGGGGTATATTCTATGCCCGGAATAACTTGCGGTCTGGAAGTCGGGAGCGGCATTGGATATATACAGTGGAATTTGGGGTTATTCTTCTGAAAGTTTTTCTTTAAACCTGTAACTGGTTATTCTTCCAGGGTATGTGGGGGGGGGGGGGTCCATAAGAAAACATGTATTCTCATTTTGCGTACATGTGAACATAGACGGTTTCTAAGCAAGATAAAGTCCTCGACTACGGTTATGCTGGGGTAGAAAGACTTCAGTAAGGACACTCGACAGAAAAACCTCGGCCTGCCGGTCTCGGTTTTTCTTTTTCTCATGAGGTCCCGTGTATACATTGGAATGCACGTAAAAGATCCCTTGGCAGTTGGAATTCGATATAAGAGTAGGCCGTAGTGCCGCTGTCCGGGCAAAATTTCCCTCATAGCACACTGTATGGCGTATGCCCGTCTTCATTAGCCCAGGTTAGGAGCAGAACAGTAGGATGTTAAACTCCATTTCATTTCATTTCATTTCTTTTTCTCATGTTATTTTCTTCAGTCTTTCTTTCCCCAGTATAACTATCATACGGTCTGTCATTGAGTCAACTGGCGGGGTTTCGAATCCCCGGTTGTACGTGACAAGGAGTAGGGTCGCCTGTCCAACCTCGTGGGTTTTCTCCGGGTCCTCCGGTTTCCTCCCACAGCTAAAGACCCCTACGCGCAAGCGAATTATTGAAATAAAATTGAACCATGTGTTAGTCCCGAAATGACCTAGTTTGTGTCGAGTGGACGTTAAACCCCATTTCCTTAAGCACCCCAGTATAACCTCACGTCTCGTGCTTTATCCTATACTTAATATGGAAATTCCTTTCATAATTTCTTCTTCTGAATGCATCAGGTCCGAGTATACATTTTAACACACCTATACAAATACCTCTTCTGATTTATTTACAAAAATTCGTATAGCTTGTAAATATTCAAGCATCTACCATAAATATCGAATTCCATAAACTGTTCATGACTACTAGAAAAATATATAAAACCAATATATGGTCATTTCAATAATTCAAATGTCAGTTTTCAAAAAGCATAACACTATAAACCTTAACTTATATGTAGGATAATACAATATATCGAGAACGCCTAGTTATATATATTTTTAAGTCATGAACAATATTCAATTAATCGTTAATGCACCAAAACCCTTTGTAAATGCCTTGATAAATATTGTTTTAGTTCTCCTATATCCTTGGGTAATTCCGGCGTCTTAAGATTCAATAGTTTTTGAATTATTGAAATTCTAACCTTACGCAAATGCAGACTAAGAAATCCATTCATACTTCCCTAACCCAAACAATCTCTGGTTTCAATTTGTTATTACTTTACTTGTGGTTGTAATAAATTCACAAATGGTAAAATGACGGAACGAAAAGGTGGAAAGTCGTGCGGAAGTAAGTTTTGGATGTATTTCCGGTGAAAGGTCAAAGCTTTATATTGTGCAGCTGATGACAAGTAACGACCCCCGTACAGAGATGTTATGGCTAAATATTTTGGGTTTTAAATATCAGCAACGTTAGGCAGACTTCCATAACACTTCACAAGTAAAGGTCAAAACATATGTCCTATTTTACTCATTTGGCTGTTGTCTGCTGCTGAGTGTCTTTCAATTTGTTACATTGTTCGCTTTGGCAAGGTCGTCATTTCGATCGCAAAGGTCGTAACAAGTTTTGTAAAGACGGGAGAAACTGGAAGATTAGAGCAATATATCTGTGATGAATGTATCTCTAGAGGGTGTTGAGACGGAGATGGTGTATTAGCCGGAGGTCGTCATGTGATCTATATGCCTGACTTGTATATTAAATTATAAACTACTGTATAAGAGTCTCGTCACCCGGTCAATACGACGATATAAACCCTTCCATTAAACGATTCAAATTGGCGATCTAATATACACCACCTTACCGCCCGTAATGTCCAAAATGTATTATTTAATTATATCGTTGGAAATTATTCGTTTTCTAAATCATCTGGGGGGCAATTTGCAATGACTCGAACAATCACTGTACAGAATTGTGTATAAGGTGTTTGATCTCAGATGATATTTAAACTGACATATACAAGGCCATGTATAAAGCAGGCGTTAAACGGAAAATAGAATAAAGTGGTAAAAAAAATCATCACCATTGTGCAGCAATCAATATAAATTCAAAATTCTAACCAGCTACGAATAACGCCCTCACATAAAAACTGGATTTAAGTTAAATCTGTTGTGAAATGATTGATATGATAATGTATGCCAATTTATAGATTGTAATGTAGTTAGTTTACCATTAATATATATGGAAAATTGCTCTAAACATATCATCGTCGTCACCCTGTGATTTTCTTAATCTATACGCTGGAACGATTCTACGATATGTGATGCAAGCTCTTATTCGATATTGATAAAGTAAAGGGTTTGCTTCACAGAGATTAATGTACACTCAACATGACCCAAGTGACATGCTTGAAAAGTTAATTGTAAACCATGGACGCACGAGACAGATACTGTCTTTGCTCAACTCTTCCTAAATAGGAGACTTGAGCATTTCTTAAAATGGGGCAAGATACGGAACAAGGGTCATTAAACTGTACGTTTTGATCATAATGCTTCTCCCACCTTACTGCATTACATTACTTTACATCACAACACCGCCATATATAGCCTATTTTGTGTAGAAAATGGTTGGCAGCTGCCCTTACCTGTATGAAAGCCAGGGTTGGGGATTTAGACTAGAAGTTTAATTAAAGGGGAATTATAGGAGATTAGATAAAGAGCTGGCAGTTCTCGCTATAATAGTACCGTAAATAGAATATGCTGAAAATTTCAGTCCAATTAATCCACTCTGAGCCGAGATATTAGCTTTGGAATTTTAGGCTAGCCTCGATCATTACTAAAGTCGATACGATAAATAAAATAGTCTCGATTATCCATTTTTACGTTTAATCATCTTTCACAAACTGTATTCCAATCTGCTAAATATCGAGGGTTGATTATGGTCTGAATAAATTAATCAATGTCTAATTAATAATTTTAGATAATATTTCAAGCCTAAAGGAAGACCTGCAATAGGAGATTTAGCTCTTGCATAATGTATGTTGAATATCAATTTCGTTTGGGTCAATAAATTTTTATCAAATTAATTTAGTGAAAGAGTTAGCAACCAACCACGCATAATTATTACAAAGTATTTGACATACGGTCGCCCGGTGAGTGGCGCTGGCCCGTTATCTAGGAGGTCGCGAGTTCGATCCCAGTGTTGGCAGAGAAACTTCCTCGGGATTTTTCTGCCTGGCTTCCCCTAGCCAGTGGTGCGTTCGAATGCAACTAATTGCCGTGTATATCATTGACAGCACGTTAAAGATCCACTGGCAAAGCAAAATTCCCTCATAGTAAACTGTATGTCTGTCTAAGTAATAGCACGGTTGGTGCAGAGGAATAAGCAAGACGGAGGGCCTGACAAGGACAGCTGTCTATTCGTTTGGATGGGACGAAAAACCGAGGTCCCGTGTACACATTGGCGTGCAGGTAAAAGATCCCTTGGCAGTTGGGATTCGATATAAGAGTAGGCCGTAGCGCCGCTGACCGGGCAAAATTTCCCTCATAGCACACTGTATGGCGTATGCCCGTCTTCATTAGCCCAGGTTAGGAGCGGAACAGTAGGACGTTAAACCCCATTTCATTTCATTTGCAGAGGAATAAAATGATATATTAAACCCCATTTCATTACAAAATATTTGAAGAATTATGGGTTGTCACGTTTTAAGGCTGAATTTTTAGTCCTGCGAAAAGGGGTTGCCGTCCTGGCAATAGTATATTCACTGTCATAGCAGAAAATCAGAACACGTGCAGCTAGTGCTCTTTCCTACCACCCGGCTGTTCGAAAATTAATAAATTAAACACATTATTCCAAGAAGACTTATCGACCAGTCAACTCAAAATCATCGCTTCGTTGCCTTTCATATAATGCAATGTATATTTTTGGCAGTTCTCCAGAAAAACCTGCCTCGACAGTTATGTAACATATGGTCCGGTCCTGCTCTACGAGTCATAACACGTCAGGTGTCACGTGATCTTTAACCTGCTTCTGCCTCTTCCTCATAATTTTTTTCTGCACAACGCCTCGTGTTGTTTTGACGATATATCATCTTCATGCACGGTATATTTCATACACGGAGTAATGATGAATAAAGTTATAAGAAAGTGGTCATAAGTAATGTATTTCACAAAAAAACACATACTAGTATATGCATGTAAAATCAAGTATACGATGGGGTAATGGAAATGAAACTATTGATATATAATATGGCATCATTTACTGGATCTAGAATAATAATATTTTTGTTTCTGTGAGGTAACAAGTCTGATGTTTTATTGGAGACGATCATTCACAGTTGTGTACGGGAATGAAATGGGGTTTAACCTGCTAGTTTTCAGTGGTATACGGGCGTTCTACACTAAACTACATCTAAATGTATGTAGAATTGTTGTGTCATGGATTCCCAATTAATGTGTATTGTTTTAAAAGAACTCTTTTAAGCAATGCCTTCATTGCAATCCGTGCCAGCGTTGTCTTGTGGTATCAATACTGGAGGGCAGAGTTACTTCCCCTGAACTTGCCTAGATTTAAATATAATTTACTTCGATAATTATGCGTGGAGGGGGGGGGGGCTACATCATTATTCTTAATATTCTAAGACTATTGACATATTATTATTTTCATCAAACATACATAATTATATCCAAAACACTACACTATTCATGGCGAAATTGAAATCCATCCACATAAAACAGAGCTGCGGTAGTTTGAACACTTTATTGTCGGCTATCACGTACGTTAAATATCTCTTAGTGGGAATTTCTGACCGCTTCCATCGACATCAGATGATAATCAAACCTTCAATCTTAGCATCATAATTTGAATACAACTTACGTCCATTGTGTGTGTAAATCGTTTAATATTGTAATTTTGGCAGATGGTGTATACGAGGAAAACATTCTGATTTTTTCAAGATCTTCCAAACCACATCCATTCCACAATTATCTTGGCATAATCGTTTTTCATCAGATGAAATTTTATTTCTAAGATTTTTATTGTCATTCTTTATATATTTAAGTCACACCATTAATATTATTTATCTGCTAAATTAACATTTAACTATTCTCGGAAATGTCAGACGACCACGACACGAGCGTAAGCAGACGACACTTGAGTTAAATTCATTTGTAACAGAAGTAGTTAGAAGTATATTTATCAATACCGAACAAGATTTAACGGTACTTATATTTCATTTCAATAAAAAGAACATAACGTACAACAAGTTTCAAGTGAAAAAAGCTAATCAGTAGAGACCATAATAATGTGTCGGAAAGTTAAAATGCATCAAGATTCAATGTGTTACAAAGTGACAAATTATAGAGTTATTATCACTTCCGGACTGTTCCCTACACTAACTTAAAATGAACAATTACTTCCTGTAGACCCGCTAGGTTCTGTGTTGATAGAAAAAGTTGTGACCAGGTCTATAATTAGTCGTTATTAATAATTAAGTGCTGACACGAGACTGTCCAAGATGCATGCTCTCTGATAAAATATAATACTTTGCATTAACCAAACACAAAGGCGACAGCGTAAGGTTTTACAATACTTGACAAATCAATTAGACAAATATACAGTACTTATGAATTACTTATACCAATAAATGACTCGTAACTATTTGATAAGCTGGCAGTGGGGATGATGCCTCCTGGCCCACTCCACCCCAATGTAAATAGGTGACTCTTATTATTTACTTACAAATGTATTAATTACTTGCATGTTTATAAAGCATAGTCCAATCAAATTGCTTATCTCTGCTTCACTTAGGCAGAAAATGCTCATCATTTTCCTAAGAAAAAAACCCAGCACCAAGTTTGAATATTCTACCCCAATAAGAACCAGTGTTGTTGTGTACCAAAAATTGTAACGGATAGACGGACGAATCAATTTTAATAGTTCCCTGCTTTCTTCGAAAGGCGAGGGACCATTGAAGTTGTTTTAAGCCCAAATCGAATTGATGTTTCTAGATAACCCGTTAAGTCCTTAAATGGTAAAATCCATTCTTAAATTTAAGTTTGGTAAGAAAGCATCGCTTGTGGGTAGTGCCAAGGGAAATAACTCCATATAAATTAGGGTTAACCAAGGGTCAGACGTCACACCTTGTTGACTGGCATTACTGTCGAATTGTATGCACAAATCTTCGTTCCTCACACAATTTCCAAAATACAAATTACCTGCTTATCAGCCATTTGCAGCATGTCAAATGAGACTATCTAAATAATTATAGGATAATAATGGTAAATCACACAGCCTTAAATTATGAAAACATATCTGGCAAATCACAAAATGATATGAAATTAAGTGCAAGAAAGATACATTTAGCAGAGTAAAGTGTGTACCAAATGACTTTTATTATTTAAGTTTAACCGTCGATAAGTGAAGATAAATTCATCACGTTTTTAACACTCGGCTGCTTAGTTTTTTCCCCAATTTTTCATGATATTATTCTAAACTTGATCTGACAAGAAAACTGATCCAGGTTGCATTGGGTTTTAAAAACAACTTCAACAAGTCCTTATTTCTTCTCTGTCATCGTACTTTTTACACAAGGTAACTAATTGAATTGTTTTTACACCCATCCAGGCTGTTTTTCTTGTATTGAATTTCAGAAAGCAACGAGAATTGGCTGTGATTCGACAAGCTCCTACATGATACGAAAATACTTAGAACAATAGCAACATCCATCATATACATATACACGGTATTTTACTTCATAACAATAATTACATACATCAACATAGTAAAAAATATATATACCTATTGAACTTATGCTGGCAGCTAAGATACCATGTTTCTGAAAAAAGAATTCTGTGTGTACAACACATGGCGAATATCATGTTATGAATAAACCCAATTCAAGGATCTGGAACAGACATTTTCAGAGAGGTGTGTTTGATAAACTATAAGCAATAACAAAGAAATTGAAAATTTCAGCAGAAAGACACTGGGCAAAGGAAAGGCAAAGGGGACATTAATGGGGCAATTTTATGACTTCATATCGTGCGTATCAAAAATTGTTAGAGATATTCTTTGTAAAAAAGGCTTATCAGATCTTGCAAATTTGAATATAAATATGCAACTTTAATTCAAAGATACAAATTTACTATTAATGTAACTGTAAAAAAAACAAATGTCAAGGGATAATGGAACTCTAAATAAGCCATCTACAATAGAGTGAATAATACTAGAAACGGGCGGTTCAGATATCGAATTCCATTCAGTCACATTCAGAATGGATGTGGCAATGCGTGACAGCCTTGGTGAATGCCACTAGTAGATTTCATTTTTTAAGAAGGATAAAAAGAAATTTTAAATTGTTAAAATTTCAGCATCTTGTGTTGATAACATCGACTATTCAGCACCCCAAAGACCTGTTTTTATTTCGGCTTCCGTTTTATTATTTTTTGTTTTGTTTTTGTTTTATTGTATTTTTGTTCATTTTTTACACACCCGACCTGTTTAATCAATTTTCCTTTCTCCTTTTTTATCTTGAAAAACCATTGACCCAGACAAAGATACTTTAACAAAGAAATTAAACCCTGTGCTGTATGAGCAAACATAAAACATGCAAATAAAGAAGTCAATAAAGAAATTATCTGGAGTAATTTTCTTTTACTCATATTCTATGATATGATTGCCCAGGTTACGCCAGCGAGTGTCAAAACTAATTGATCGCGTTTCCCTCCCTTTTTCAGTAAGCCAGTTGATTTGTTCATTGGGCCGGAAAGTAGTTAGGGAGGTTGTTTAATTATTAAAACACGGCTTGGGTTATTTTCAATTGTCCCTCTTACAAATGTATGAAACATGTAGTTTATTTCAACTTGCCGAAGATAAAATCTAAGAATGTTTATTTCTCCTATTATAGGATAAATTTTAAGCTTCAGCATGATAAAAGGTGCGATGCTTATTAACTCGCACCATCGGATAATTTTCTAACAAACGATAATCAAAAAAAAGGACTAGATCCAAAGGAATGGGTTTTAACATCTCTGCAACATCTAATATATATTTTTAATATGGTGACGGGGTTGGGGGCTGATTCTCTTCCAGTGCATTTTCCGTATGCCTGTTTTGAACTTCAGCGCTTATCCAAAATAGATATCGTGATAATGAGCTTTGTATGGTTTGAATATATTTGTAGAAATGAAAGGCATAATCTAAAACTATATGGTTAGGGGTTTTTTTTATTTCGATACTCAGCTTGCGCAGAGTTCTTTAGCAGTGGCAATCTGCATGATTAAAATACAGATCTATATTTCGTTTCGCCTTTTTATACTTTCGATGGCCTACACTACATGAAGAGCTGACAAGTATTACTTGAAGGTCGTGTCAGGGGTCCACGAGCGGCTTTTGACCCTATGACGTCAGACATTGATTAATCAATCAGCGTTGGCGTTTCTGGTGGTGTACCCACAGATCAGTGCATGTCACGCCAAGAAGTCTTCGTAACTGACTGTTTCATTGGCTTATCCCTCACTTCAACCAAAACGCCGGTAATATAACTGTTCCAGATCCTAGTGTAGTAAAGGCTAATAAAACGAAATTTTGAACCATAAAAAAACGAAACGAAACGTAACAGGTTCTGTGTTTTAATCAGATTGTACCAGTGGGTGGTTAATATATAAACCGAGAAGACACTCACTACCCCGTCGGTCAGGAAAGCAGGCTTTCACACTCCTTGTGGGGTATAAACGTGGGATCGAACTCGCCATCTGATATAGATGACCTACCAATTGATCCACAGCGCATATATTAAGACTAGTCGACCAACGACCAAATGGGCCGTTACAGATAGTTAAGATATAGAAAATTCAAATATATCCGACAAAATCACGGCGCAATCCTTGGGGAGGGGCCATCACCTTCACTTTTAAAACATAAGATACATACGTGTGTGGAAAATATAACTGTCAAATTTGAAATCGTTTTACTGAATAGAGCAGGTAGCGAATATGAATACCGAGCATAACCATTAAAATTTCAATTAAAAAAAGTATATATGCACATGTCAAATACAAGAGAAACTGTGTCACTTTCTACATCGATATTTAAGACATGCGTGTCATTTTATATATCGAAATAAAACAAGTTTTTAGTGTGTGTCGTGAGGCTATCAAATCTCACACAGTTAAAATGCATCCTGGTTAATTATAAAACGAAGAGGCTTTTCAAAAAGAAATCTCCGAAGATCCTGTAAAAAGGAACATAATAGATTCGGTCAACATAAATGTGCTCAATGAATTTTGTTCACGCACAGCCCATTCATGGATCGTGCAGAAGCATGTGACTAGCCAATTGTCGATGGCGTGAAATTCAAACACCAAGCTGGTAAATGTCTCGCCTAGTTGTATTTGTATCGGTAGGTGTGTAGTCGTAACGGAGACATATCGCTTATAGATTGTTTGTATTCCGTCCCAGTATGGTCTTAACCTTTTCTAATCACGGCTCGATCCTTGGGGAGGGGCCATCACCTTCACTTTTAAAACATAAGATACATATGCAGTGCCATGGCATTCCGGAAGTGAGAGGCAAGAAAAAACATAGGTATTTATGATCCCTATGTTGTATGTTTTGACAGATTCGTTCCCTCTGAAATAGTATGGCAACAAACGTGTTATTTCTCAGATACCTTGCATTGCCATCTTCAAGATTGTTTACCCGAAACACAGGCGGTAATTAACTAGCTTATTAACAACGTGTCGGTAAGACTAGCTTCACGTTGGATGCATCTGATTAGTTTTTAAGGAAGTTAATTAATATTATTTTAGATTGCTGAGGCATACAATTTTAATTTCTACAGGATATGACTGTTTTCAAAACGCGGCACTGTTGCTTTTCAACGCGTTTCATCCTTTCTTATTTTCGTTAGTATTGATGCTGGGTGATCGTTATCTAATGTGGCCGAGAAAGTACCCGGGGATTTCCCAATGCGGTTTCGCCTTGTCAGTGGTGCAGGAAGCAGGGCCTGGCAAGGACAGTGTCTAGTCGTTCGGGTGGGTCGAAAAACCGAGATCCCTTTTACACATTGTCGAATTTGATAGTACCATTTTAAATTTTAATAGTTGGTTTATTTAACAGTTGAATAAAATGAAAAGGCCCCTTGAAGGTTACGAATCGTAAAGTGTTAAATTTTAATATACATGTACATCTTCTTGATACATTAACATTATTTTATTACTATTTTGACGCTCCACGGTAAATATTTTACTGTTATTTTTGATGTCGTTTCCTTGGGTTTTATTACATGAATAATTGGTTTGTCAAGTCGTGTCGTATAATTTAAACTTTCAAGAAATTTTTTGACGAAAAATAATGTCATATCCGTGGAAATAACATCGGTGTAGCGGTTACGTAATTACTAAGAAGAGGTGTTGTTATTGGCAGCAACATGCCTATCACTCTTTTTCATTGCCACCTCTTCAAATGATATAATTTGATACACTTTGTTCACTTTTTATAATAAGTAACAAAACCTAATAAATATTGATACTCAGGGGCACTAGTTCCCCCATGTCAGTGGTGGGGGATGGAGGGCCTGACAAGGACAGCGCATAGTCGTTTGGTTGGGGTGAAAACCGAGCTCCCATTTACACGTAAAAGAACATTTGATATCTTAAAGATACTTTATGGGAGATTCGATAACGAGTTCTCACTATAATATGTAAAGGCAAATTGCTGAACATTTCATTCAAATTGATCCACTATGAACCGAGAACTAAGCGATTGAAATATCCGCCTAGCCTCGATCATCATTACTAAAGTCATTACGATAAACAGCACTGTTTCGATTATTCATTTAATCGTTAAATCGCGAAGGAAAGTTATGCAGTAAATCGGCTCATAATCCACTAAAGATCGCAGGCTAGAGTTGATTATGGTCTGGATAGGTTAATTAATGTCTAATTAATAATTTAGATAACATTTCAGGCCTAAAGAAAGACCTGCAATAGACAGATTTAGCTCTTGCATAATGTATGTTTGACTGTTGTTCGGGCAAACTTCCATCATCGCATGACGTATGCCCGTCTTCATTAACCCGGTAGGTGCAGAAACGCGGAACGCTATACCCAATTTCATTCACTGTAAAGTTCTGTATAACATATTAAGACAGACCTCTTCATATATTACCAACAAAATCAAATACGATTCATGGCTTTAAAGATATTACTCCTTGTAACTTTTTATCGGTATAAATATCCCGCCATTTTTGTCGCGTCAAGTGTCCTTCTTCTGCTTTTAATTAAAGAGGCATGTTAATACCCACAACCCCTTCAATTTTACAAATTAAATCAATTAAAACAATCAATAGTCGAGTGGAGTAGTTCGTTTTGTGGAAAAAGAAACTGATATTTTATCGCCCTTTAACAGATTTGTGGTCAATTTCCCAAAGTAAATATAGGGTTGAATTTGATTTTTCTATTAGCCTGTGTGTGTGTATCTGAGTTGGTTCGCCTTCATGTTGACTTTGTGGATTATGCACGCTACGGGCTGCCAAAAAATCGAAGAGGGCAGGAAAAGGCGACCCTTGTCATTTCATTGTCTTGACAGATGATCAGGCCAACCAATGATATCATTGATCGCACTTGATTGTCTTTTACATGAAATGTTTTGGGTCAGTTTTATTGCGGTTTTCTTCTTTGTTTCTCTCCCTGTTTCTAATAACTTATTTTGATATGAGAGAATATTATGACATTTACTGGGAATGCGTTTTATATTTATAGCCCGATGTTTCTTGCAACTCACACTTTATTTATTTTCCTTCTTTTATTTGCGATTTTTTCTGTTATTTTTGTTTTTTGTCTTTCTTTCGTTTCAACACTTTTCCCGTCTGAATTTTTTATACAATAAAACAGAAATCACGCGGGAGATGCATATTCCCCCGCTTCGTCTCAGCATCCAATCAAAAACTATTTTATGAAATGTGCCCCTGTTTTCTTTATTTATAGGTGGACGTCAAATTCGGGAATATGGTTACAAATTCGTTGTCTGACATGGTCTAATATTCTGACAGGAATTCTCGAAATAATTTGTCAAGATGTTTTCGAAGAGACGTCTAAAAAAAGATTATCTCCGTGTCTGTTTTAAGTTTCACATGTGCAGTAGAGTAACTCGGAATTTTTTACTGGTGTATTTATTATGAATATGTGCAGTTGGTTTTCTTATCAAAGTAAATCTTGCCATCTGTGCGATGTTATAAAAATATGGCAAATGCTTTTAACTTTAGGCACAATTTTAATAAATCAGCCATATTTGTCATGTCGTCAGCAGTTTCGTATGTTTAGGGTCAAAAGCAGACACCACGTCATTTTTTTTTTTTTTTTTTTTATTATTAGGCCACAAATCACAAGATATTATGTGTACGTTATATATTATTATTCAGTAAAGTCTTCATCCCATTCAACTGAAATATATTAATGTTTTATTGGCACTATATAGAAGTGAAATAAACAGATGTTATATAGATAAAATATAGATTATGTATACTATACAGGAATATTATTATGTATCTACTTATATTAGGAAATTCCAATTGATATAAAGAACCCATTGTATTTCGATTATCTCTATGTCGACTATTCAGCGAACTTGGTGAAAATGCATGAATTCGTTCTTGGTTATAATTTTTCTGGTATTAAGTGTAATAAGATAGCGCTCTCTATTAGCCCGATATCATATCTCTTGATAAGAGTCATAGATTTAACCTTGTTTGCTCAATATAACATGGGTCATAATGTAAATAGATAAAATAACCCTTCACCCCCTAGACATACAATAGACCCGACTCACAGGTGTTGCGTGCTGAAGGGTTTGGATTACGTGGTCGGGTTGAAAGGATTGAAGCCTTTATGCGCTTTACAATGACATCGGCGACCTTCAGTTTAAAGAAAAGACATAACCCCCTAACCTTTATACATTGAATAAGAATATGTATAAGAAAAAGAAACGGGTTTCGAGATAGACTTTAATATCCGGTATCTCAATCTCAACTGAACAGCTAATACCGTTACTAGTCTCGATCTAACCAGTGATGGTAAGTTGCGAGATTCTATTACGTGTGGGGTCATGTAAGGTTATGATGTCGATTAGGATTATGACATGTGGTCATGTTTATAGCGGAACTTTAAACCCTTGACAAATTATAGCTGTAATGATATAGACTTTCCTATAAATAGTCCATGTTGACGTTCTATTAGATCGATTTTCAATAATTGTTTAGGCTACAGTTACCATAGGTATAATATTCTATATTGTTTATAAAATATATATGTTTTTGTTTTGATAATTGTGGTAATTGGTTTCTTCTCAACTAAAAGGTTAATTATGGAAAAAGAAGGTCAAGGATTAAAATTATCAATGATTTTTTATATTATTATAAACTTGGAAATAACACTGTTTAGAAGATGAATGCAGTGGATATTGTAATATTTTGAACTAAATGTGTATTTTGAAATTTCACGGGTCTTCCTTTTCCATTCATTTTGCTGATTTCGATGAACTTAAAGTTTCTCCCGGTGACGTATCCCTTTAAATATGTAGTCTATAAGTTAATTACTTTTACCCAAACACTTATATGTCTAGTATCTGTCACAGTTTCTTTCCAGATTTTATCACCCGAATTAAATTAATTGTTTCATAATTCTTTATTCTTAACTTCCTCCCAAAATCCCCCAAAAAACAAGCAATGGGATATACACACAATAATCCCCGTTACTTCATGAGACGGGCTATGTCGCTGCAGGCAAGATGGCGCTAAATGGAGTCATTAATATGTCAGCGAGAGACCGGGAAGTCTTGTTAGTAACGTTCGATGATAAAAAATATATTATATAATAACCCATTTGTAAATAATTCAATATTACACCATAAACATATTAACACACAAACAGTTGTGTATATATACATTTGAATGGTTGAAACTATCTACTTTAATTTGCACTGTACGTACATATACATTCAACTATTAATGTGGCGAAGCAATTGAATAACTACGAATAACTAACTACATGTATACCATATTGATAAATAAAAGTGAACGAAACCATAAAATTACCATTTCCATTGATTTTAAAGAACATTTATTTTCAAATAAAATACAACCTGTACCAAAATTCTGGCAGATTTCCGAACCGGCATACACAATTTAGAATAGATATTAATAATGGAAAGTTATACGACTGCAAATCGAATTTACAAATGTTAAGATATTTTTATAAAATTACATTCGTGTTTTTATTATTGTGTCGTAAATATTCATAAATCTTTAAATTAAAAGCACATACTGCTTGAATGGTATCGAATTAAATAATTGTAGAGCTCATGTAATCTAATTGTCCATAACATCAATGTTATGATACAACGGAATGAGAAGTATACACATATCTCACCAATTCTTAACTCGAATAACATTATTTATATAAAGATAATTCAAACGATGCTTATATACAGGGTCACAGACATAGAGCGCTAAACTATGACTTTTGATTACTTTTCTTACGACTTCGACATGTGTTTACCGCAAAAACAACTCTCCCAAATGTTTCTTTTACTCGAGGCATTGTTCATTTTATGTTTTTGTCTGTTGTATATCGTCTGCTTATCTTCATCTACATGCTTTAGTTTTTGGCAAATGTAATCAGCTTAGCCGACTTACGACCTTTTCTGTACATAGACGATAAGCTTGAAAGATAAGTAATGTAAACCAGCGAAAAAAAAAAGAATATTACCACTTGCCTCAAACTGCAACGTGACACCATGGCAAAGGCCTGCATGTTACGTAAAAAGGTAGGGCATGTGAGGCCAACTGGCTAATGTAATGAACACCGGACGTAAGAAGAAAAGGTCTCGCTCGTTGCCCTAGGTAGCTAAGGATTAGAGAATTTGCCCTGGTGAAGAATGCGAGCGGTGTTATAAGAAGGCGTAGAGAATTGTGTAAAGAAATAGTCCTGCGATGTAACGTTACGCGAAGCAATATAACAGTACACGAAAAACGATTGACTTACAATCCAGTCATAACATGACCCAAATATACAGTCGACGAGCAGTAAAGCGTCGGCAAATAAAAATCATATTTAAGGTAATGGAAATAAATGGTTTAATTGAACACGTATATCAATAGATTGTTGAAAAGAAGTACATTGAGCCAACACTTGTAAGATCTTACACATTTTGTCTCGTATACAGGGGAGTGGTTTAACTTAATTCAAACAACCAGAAAACGACTCTGAACTTCCCATACACTACCCACACTTTAAGTCAGAAAAGATGTATTTAACTCCTACGAGCTAAGAATGATCATTTCTGTAAAAGCCTTAATTGCATAATGCTACATGGTTGGACAAAAGACGCCCTATACCCTTTCAGACCGTCACGTAATGACTTAAAGCCAGATAAATTGAAACTCGTTTATATATAAATGATATGTAAATGATTGAATATATGCATGTGTGTTTGTTCGATTATCAATAGTGTGTACCAGGTCAAATGCATTTGGCATATAATGTACGATGGGGTCACCGTGACAAATTTATTATATTCTTGATTAAATAACTGAATGGGCAAAGACATGTTGTATTTTTCAACCGATTTATGCTCTACGCAGTGAATGTCCGCAATTATTAACTTGACCCTAAAGTGACAATATTCCTGTTCCAGTCGGAATACATTGTTGGCATTAATCAGTCTTTAATCTTTCTAATTGCTAAATATACATATTAATATAGAAATTTTAGAAGTTTAAGTTCATTTATATAAAATACTCTCTGATAATATCATCTGTTTATCTTTAGATAATGTCATTTGAAATTAGCTTTCAAACACTTGTTTAAGAAAATGTCAGAAGCTTTCTGATACAGTAAGTTGTAAATGGATATAATAATATATTATGGTTTACGTTATACATATTGATTACAATATTGCATCTTTAATTAATAGTTTAGAATTCTAATCTAATCGTTTTACAAACTTGAATGTAATTGATATTTTGGAATGTAATGTAGTCATGGTCGTCTGTCCAGTCTGATGAACACGGTTTCTTGGCAATCCAGATAAGTACTTCTACAGTGAAAGATATTGAAATTTTTAACAAAGTGAGCTTTCCATATAATAACTCCTCGCGGCTTACAATTGATGAAAGTAGGTACGGTCGAGACATCGTTTTCTATTAGGCCGTTCAGACGGTTACGTTAAACTGGTTATAAAACGCCAGCGATCGTTAAACCAGTTTAACTTAGTCGTCTGAACGCAAAGGTGGTGCAAGTAAACGGTTTGGCGTCAAAACGACTCCAGCACGCGCAGTAAGTTATCTTCCTGGCAAAAGGACAGCCATGCGTAATTAACTCTAACCTTTGACCGAGGATGTCCAAATAAATATACTAGGTTGGCTTATATTACGTGTGAACGCTACACGGCGCTTTTAAACTAGTTTAAATATAAGCCTGTAATATTATCTCTCCATAAAATTCACATTTGTAACATCCGCAGTGGATTTCCCTCAGTGGTTGCACTGAAAGCAAATAACGTGTATAATGCTTATATTTAATATGCATATTAATCTTTATAGACTGTAGTCAGTCCAACACAGCTGAGTAATAATTAATTAAAGCAAGATTCATTCACCCATGTCAATATTATAAGGACAAACTATAGAGATAGGCATACAATGTGATGAATCTGCTTAGGTTGTATATTGGTGTTCATTCATCTGTTCACTAATAATGTTTAATCAATTACAGATATCCATAATTTTACCATTAAAGAGCACATCAAGTGACTGAACTAAATTTTTTGTATTTATAGCGAGTGGTTATTATATACACTGTACGGCAAAATATTTCCTTTAATATGAGTATCATGCTGATGCATATCTTTGTGTAAATAAAACAAGCCTTTTTTACTCTCAAGCCCAAAATCAAATTTAGAATTGTACGAAATAGCTTTATATACGCCCGCTTCCACCTGGGTGATACCGCAGACAGGTTACACATCCATTCTTCAAAGCCAGGGCACTACGTACAAGCTGGCAGGAGGTCTCAACATGACCGAGACCTAGTGCTAGCTAAGCTTTAAGCCTTTGTCCCCCCCAAAAATGCTCGTTGATTCTACAAGCAGAAACTATTACCCGTGTGCATCAGACTTTAAATAACGTAATCGAAGCTTCCAGGGCTGGAGATTAGCTGTCTGAAAATTAATGACACCTACATAAACGATAATATCATCTCCATCCAACGAAGAGAGAGAGAGAGAGAGAGACATATGGTTCAGTTTTATTTATTGTGCGTAGGGGTCTTTAGTAGTGGGAGGAAACCTGAGGACCCGGAGAAAACCCACGAGGTAGGAAAGGCGACCCTACTTCTTGTCACGTACAACCGGGGAATCGAAACCACCGCAGTTGACTCAATGACAGACATTATGATACAGCGCGCACGCGCTAACCATAAGGCCATCCAACTCCCCTCCGACGAATAGAAGGATGTGGTCAGTGTGCAGAAACTAGTGATTGTCAAGATATTAAAATCCCCAAATAAAAAAAAAACAACAGAAACAAGACGTGTGCATGAAAAGAATATTCCAACATCTAACCTTCGCTCAAGAACACTACTTCACTTATATGAAATTAAATTGGAGTAATCAAATTTTTGTACGTAAAAAGTGATTCGAATTTAATTTCAAAAACGTTTTACTGATATTAAGATAAGTTAGCTAATTGACACGTAAACTTGTTTCTCCTACTTACGTCTTTCATCTTGGCTTCTTAATGGGTTTCTAATGAAACTGTGAGATAATCTTGATAAAAAGGTGGATGCAGGGGGCTTTATTATCATTAACAGCGGTCATGAGAGCATGGCTTGAAAGTAATTTTACTGTAATTCCTGCATACTCTTTTGTGAAAAGACATTAAAGTGTGCACTGATCCACTTAAAGAATTTCTAGCGCAGCCTTTATTTACATGCGGATCGACAGGCAAGGATACGCTGCTTGCTGTATGTCAGGTCCAAAAAATTAGCTGTCCATCTCTGCCTATTTTTTTTTTCAAAATGATATAGGACATAATTATGTTACTTCATAACCTTTATAGCTGAAAACCTACCGGTACCCATACATTAGTGCAGTTCAATTTGATTTGAGTGAAAGGTTAAATAGTCTGCAGTGTTTAACAATTTTATCATTTGTAGTCTACCTCCGCTGATAACAAACAATTATCCTGCTAATACATGCAGATTTGGACGGAATTGTAAGCATAGTAATGACTTGGGCCATTAATCCTATTATTTCTATGTCATCGTTATCTGAAGCTTTAACGATATACAGTCGATAGCGTCTAATATTTATCTTGTAAATCAGGCCAGAGCTGGTGAAAGTAAATTAGTTGAAGAGAACAAAAGCCAAGATAAGTTAATTAGCTTATCCATCCCACACAATAGAAAAATAGCGACCTAGAAGCATTAACTATCTGATAAGAATGGTCTCCAGTAACATCTCTAGAAGACGACCGAAGACAAAAGGTCATTCATTACACCGAAAGTTAAAAAATAGTTGCAAAAACACAATTGTATTCTTCAGCTTTTCCGGTGCATCATGTTGTCTTTGATCAGATCTGGTTTCTTTTCACAAAGACTCATTTGAAACAACTGTTTTAAATTAAATTAATGAAAGAAAATAATGGCTTCGTAATTGCAAGATTAAAGGGTTCCGTTTTAGCGAAGCAAAAAGCAGAAATGCGTTTTTAATATCTATCGTAAAATGGATAGTATCATAGTAGAAACTATTCATGGATGTACTATTGATTAAATAGACATTCAAATAATCATAAAATGACTGCACGGCTTTGCTTTGGCTAAAGATAGGTTGCCAGGCAACGAAACATACGCCCACAGTAGTCAACAATTGTTTTTGCATATTTTTTCTTTTGTCAGTAATGAGAACATTTACGACACATGAAAATCTGATAACGAGTAATAACCCATGAAGTAATTATCAGAAAACATTAGAATTTGTTTCGATTGTTCGTCTCATGACCGTAAACAATTTATATTAACCTTATCCTCTAGAGTGTCCACAAGATTCTTCGAAGTGATCAAGGGCCATAACCTTTTTTTGTCTCATGACCTTAAACACTGTGTATAAGTTTAAAGTCAATCAAATATTAACTTTAGCATCAAGAGTTTCTACAAGATTTTTTCAAAGAGATCAAGGGCTATAGCTCCGACAGTAATTATAGAGTTGAAAATCAATAGGATTCTTCCTCTCATGATCGTAAACAATGCGTAAAAATTTAAAGTCAATCGGATATTAACTTTAGCCTTCAAAGCGACCAAGGGCCATAACTCTGGTAGTAATTCTCGTAAACCATTGAAAAACAACAGGCTTCTTCGTTTCATGGCCTTAAACACTGTGTGTAAACTTAAAGTCAATCGGATATTCACTTTAGCCTCTAGAGCGTCCAACAATATTTTTCAAAGTGATCAAGGGTCATAACTTTGGCAGTAATTATCGGAAATCGCTACAAATATATAGGCATCTTCGTCTTATGACCTCAAACTCTGTGTATAAATTTAAAGTCAATCAGATATTAACTTTACGCTCTTAGAGCCTCCACAAGCAATTGTGGACGCCGAACCGACGGACGGACGATCGGGAGCGACGACAATATACGACCACGTTTCAAAGTGGGCGTATAAAAAGTAAACATGACGATTTTTATTACGTTTGATGTGTCGATTGGATTTGCGGAGTTGATATCTGCCTACATTTACAATTTGATGCCTATGGGTAGACACAATGTTGAGATGTAACTGATTGTGTTTGATATTTCAAGCTAAAACGAAACTAGAATCAGTAAACAAACTGTTCTCCGCCTGATATTTTGAAAGCAATATTTACATAGATTTCTCCCATCGCTAATCGTGTTAACACATCGGATTGACTCAATCCAACATTTTGTTTTGACCTGATCAAGTTCATATCCTTTAAGTAGATATGCGGCTACCTGCCATATTTTGGAAATATATGACTAGTACTAATATCACACCACAACGTGTTTGAAGGGAAATGCAGAATCCAGATTGAATAAATATTTCCTTTATTGAGGAAAATAGTAGGCTATTTCCCTTATTTTAGGCTTCGTTGCCTTACTGAGTTTAGGACTGCATATAAAATGCAAGTAGATTAAATAATACTTTGAACCCTTCAACGTCCACAACATTGGTCATGGTGATCAAGGGCAATAACTCTGAATCTAAATGTTAGAAATAATTGAAATTCGACAGGCTGGTTAGTCTCGTTATTCTTAACAATACACATACAGTAGCAACTTCTACGTCCAGGGTGTCCAGAAACTACTGTGGGCGACGGGTGGGGTGAGGGTGACAAACCACATCATGATATAAGCGTATAAAAGAAAACATTAGTTTTACTCTGATTCCCTTCTTTTGTCGCCTGTGAGATTAACATAAAAGAATATGCTTTAGCGTCAATTTCTGCATCTTTGGCGTTGAATGTAAGTTAATGATTATATGAAATCTAGTTCTCCATTGAGAGTAAAGCACTCGTTATTATGGTGTAATAAAATATTACATAACACGTTAGATCATTGAAGCAAACACGCGTGTGGTGTTTCTGCAAATAACCGGTTTTATCTATCCTGTTAAACTTTGTTGATGAAGCCGAGTTTTCATAAGAAATAGTATTACAATCAAACAGAAGCTTGAGTCATTCTGAAAATCAAGTTTATTTCTAACAAGTATGAATGAAAAGAAAGTAAATTGGAGAAGTATTTTTTGTTGCTGTCTGTGAAAATAAACAGGGTGTGCAGGTTAAGTAAGAGATAGTTTTGATGAATGAGATGCTATAATGGGATAAATATAACTTATGATACTTAAAGACTTTACTGTCATTTTAAATTACACACTAGTGCAAAAACTTGAAGTTAAACGAGCAACCATTCATATTAATCTGGCTGAGAAGTATTAATACTGTTTTTCATTGTTCTCTGAAATCAGACCACTGTTTGATTTAAAGATAATTATTATTTTACATAATTTTGCAGTAAACACGGTACCTAATCTCATGATTATTTTATTCGTATACAGTCTGGCATGCCATAAACTATTCAAGGCAATAGGAATATCTAATTTTCTTCCAATTCTTCATTCTCGTCTGCGAGAACATTAGCAAGAACCACTGAAGCAATCGTCTGATAAATCCAATCTGTACCACCTTCCACCTCGTTGACTTGACAAAACCACAGTAAATTAGTTTTTGTTCGCGCGCTACAAAAGACAATCACGCTCTTCGTGTATCCATTACATTGCGGTTTCCTTCGCTGGCTTTGCTAATGTCTCATTTTCTGGTGGTCACGTGATAAAACCTCGTCATAAACACATCCGTATCCGGGCATGTTTTGACGTAGTATTCTTGTTTTAAATGTCATGAATGAAATGCGGGAGCAGAAAGTAAGATAGCACACAGCACCCTATGTCCCCATTTTTGCTATATTTTCGTATTAATAATCACAAAGCTTGTCATGCCGCCCCCTCTCTTTCGCCCCTGTGTCTTTATTCAGACCCATATAAACAATAATAAGACAGAAAGTGAACTTTTTAAAAATTTATTGACAATTTGTCACATTATTAATAATTCTATTGATAGTCATAATCAAATTACACAGCTCTAAAAAAGGAAAGGAAATATATAATATTTGAGCATGTTACGTCTAACACATGAAAACAGTTGTACAGTAAAAGTAGGTAAGAGTATAGACAATTCATATATTTATAATATTCAACAACTACATCGATGTGACGTCACCACCATAATCGCCATATTACGGAAGTTTTCGGTCTCTTCTTCGGTATATTTCGTTGACTAGAAACTAAACTTCTTAATTTAACATAAATCTTACAATCATTTTCTTTTATTATAATATAATCTAATTAGTTATTAAAATTAATCATGAATGGATATCACTATTTTATTGATATTGGCGCCTTTGGTATTTCACAAATTCTAATGAAAGAATAAGATTTGGGTTCACCCTTAGAAATATTTGAATTTTTGGGATTATGTTTAAATATTCGAATTGTCTGAAATAGTTACCTCGTGTGGAATGCTGAATATGATTCACCGGTTCATATTGAGACTAGTTAAGAAGGGAGTATCTGTTTAGAATAGAAGCTATTTAAGCCATTGCTATTTTAGGCACCAAAATTTGACCACTATCTTCATTTTTGTATTTATATTTTAAAAATTGAGTGGGGGGAGGGTGGGTGTATAAAGGAGAAAATATTGAACTTTTGTTAAGATAAATTCTTTGTTTTCTTCCCTTTTTTAAATTGTGGAGTAAAAGTTTGATTTATTCTCTGAATATTGCAAAATTATCAATCACAACCCACAAAATAAATTTTAAGTGAGAATCATTACGTTTCAAGGATGACATTAGAATTTCTGGAAATTTATTAAATAAACTACAAAAGAAATATAAAGCTAAAGACTGAAGAGCTATCTTCTAATGGATTTAATTAAATTAAAGCCAAACAGAGCGTTTGTTTTATAAACAAAGGGTGTCTTGGACACAATTCTAATTTTTTTTATAAAAAAAATTGACAACACAATTTCAATACTTCAATAATAAACAAAACAAAAAAAAAATCTTTTAACACAACAATTATAATGGAGAAAAATTCTATCTCGTGAATACACACATACAGATTACGTATTAACCAAACTATTTATAATATACATGTATTTATATTTATATCTTTGGCCATTAGAAGATAAAGCCTGGATGTTTATATATAGAATATAATAAGGTTTATTTAATATTCAATGATGACAGAGTTTATGCCCTTTGTATTTGAAAAATTAATCAAAACATGCAACATGTTTTTTGCCCTATAATAAAAAAAGAGTCAAGATGGTATAATAGATTCTATTTAGATCATCGTAATGTGACAGAGGCACTGGTACCCGAAGAATTAATTTCATTACAAAGTTGAATACATTATTTGCATTTTCTATAAATAATTGAATCTAAATGTCAAATTCTTAAAATTGTGTTCGGTTTTAATCGAAATTAGATTTAAACTTTATTTTACTGTAAAAATGTCTGAATCACTGTTAATTAGATTATAAACTATCCAGGCTATCTTTTGAAGAATACAGTAACTCAAGCTTAACGTAATGTAATGTTCACCATTCGGGCATAAATAACCACCGTTTTGAATATCATACACGTTTAGTATTAAATATACGTTTATATATTAAAGTCTGCTGGATAAACACAGACCTGTTTTGGCAAAAGCAGTAATAATGGAGTATAGGGTGACATCATTTAATATTATTCTATCACATGCACTCACTTCATCATGCTTAACACACATCATGTACACAATTATCAAAAAAAATCTTAGCTTAGCACTATACCTATACGAAGAAATTCAAATTCACAGGCTTAGATGTCATGATGGGAAATTTTGTAGTGAGACGAAGAAGCCTTTGGGAAATTAATCGAAAATTAATATAAAAAAATTTAACTCAAGCACTTCAGGCGAAAATTAAACAAAAATGTAAGAAAAGCCCCATGGTTTTTTTTATTAAATTGTTCTAAAATTATTACTTATAAACAATGCACCAATGAAGTATTCAGAAATCCTGAAATACGACACCACAATTAGCACTAAATAGAAAACAATATAAATAAATAAACAAAAAAAAACCATTTAAAGTTGGTTTCCTGTGAATTCAAAGATCTGACATGATGATACTATCATAAGGAACGTGAAATATTATTAATAATGTATGATTTTAGAGATAAATGATGAAGATGGTTTTGAACCAGTTGGCATGACAATGAAACCAACGACACTAACATTCGGATACACAATACACAAACACACTAAAATATACACACAGTCACTTGAAAACTACATGGTACATAGTCTACAGTCACCAACAATGGGGGGGGGGGGTGATAGGAATAAGGAATTCCTTGATAAATTTCAAATGAAAGTGATACATCGACAGACTGTGAGACCTTTCTTATTATAATTATTATAACCTGGTTATTATATTCGCTATTAAAGATTTATGTGTTAATGTATGATGTGACACCTACTATAACACATGTTGTTTCTATCTGAAAGGAATATTTGGGGAAATTTATTAAATAAATCAAAACCCAGCAATAAAGATATCAAAATGAGAAAAATGTTACATGAAATTGATTAAATTACATAAAATAATAACAAAAAATATTAAACGAAGAGCTATGGGTGAATTTTAGATTTTGACAATCATGGTTTTCACTACAACATAAAATCTGTTCTTGACAAGATGACATTATTATGCAATAAGAAAACGAAAATTATGCTTCGAGCATTTTCACGGATTATTAGATCAGAAGTTATTAGAATAAGTGGTTTGAGACCATTTCTATGATTATGCTCTTTTTTTTATTTAGAGGATAAATCAGAAATTGTAATCACTATCAAAAATATGATGAATTATGATTTAAAGTGATAAAAGTTAAAATATAGGCGACTAAAAGCTTACTTGGTATATATGCGATAAATTATGACTTAATGGTAGTAAACTAAAAATGTGAATTATGACGTCATTGATTTCAGTGCACAGATTCTGACGATGTATCAGTTCCACAAGATCTAGTCTTATGGTGGGTATGATGATAATGATAATGTCATTTGACGCGGTACAAGAACTGCTAACCAGGTCTTACTTACTTTAATAGGTTTAGAACCATGGGTCAAATACGACACATAAAATGCTACCGTACCTGAATCTCTGTGAAACTTGGTTTCTACAGTTCAGGTGTATGTCGAGTTAATTCATATAATAATAATAATAATAAGATAATAATAATAATACACTAGAGATAAAAGGGCGATTATACAAACACTATTGTTAATTCTTACAGCTGCCCTTATTATTTATTGGTATATATATATTTATATATATTTATATATTTTACACTTCTTTCAATGTCTTTTCGAATGTAATAAGAGTCTATATAATACGATGGCCTTCACCTTGACCAAAACCTTTTAAAGGGAACTGAAGACAGCCAACGGGTTGGCCACACTGAGTAGCTTTTCTACTATCTCGGAAAATAATTCCTTTTTTGGGCTTATCGTATAATGTAAATCAATAATAGGCCCCGACTGGAAAATGGTTCCAGTTCCTGGAATATCCAGAGACATCAGCCTGGCTTCATTGGATAGTCATGTAGGGCCAGTTGAAAGATCCACCACTCAAAAGCATGTCACGAATTAGAGTCTCTATGGGCGTTTTACCAACCAGTCGCACGAAAAACAGTTGTTCTATAACTTGGGCGCTGACGGTCCGTAGAGATGGAAGTCGTAGCAGCAGTTTACCAAATCGTGTTGGTTGGTTAGGATATTGGCTCCGTACATATTCCTCCAGAGCACACTGAGATTTCTCTTGAATACTTTCAACATGGTTATTGTCTGATAGACCACAGGCATCTGTAATATTTAAAAGAAAAAACAATAAATAAATGGTAAATCACATTTTGATATTATTATTGCTATGCACAGTCATTTAAACACAAATTATAAAGAAAGAATAACATGGAAGACGAGCAGTGTCACTATCTCCAAATTTTTCACCGCTTTTTAAAAACTTTTTAGATTTATTGTCACAATTTTTAAACATCTGTTATGTACTACCATTATAGAATTCATAAACAAAATTAAGGTCAGTACACAGTTTCACTGTGTAAACTAACTAAAACACTATTTCTATTCAGTATATACTGGACTAATTTTCCACACGATTTAACATCAGTACCCGCATAGAAACACATAAACTATTTATTTTTTGTCTTCCTTTGTCTACATCTGTGTCCATATCACGGTATATTAAAACATCGCACGCCCAAATAATTTTCTAATATTGAAATTACTTTGATCTTGGGTTATGTATATACAATCGACCAAATCCACGAAGATTTCTACACAAGATAGAAGCAAAACCTCTGCTCTTCAGTAAAGAAAGTTCAAAAAGGTCGAAAACTTATTGATTATCACTACAGTATTAAATTGGCCTTTATTTTCATAAAACATGAACTTTTAGATGTGGCCAATTATTCCTTATATTGATATGTTACATTATAGAACATTCTTTCTACCCAGATGTTTCAAATAAGATCGGTCTGCGATACAAAAATATTACTTGTACACACTGCAAGCAGTAGAATCCTAGATTCGTGTCTTAATTCACAAAGTTAAAGGCATATACAATTATCTAATATCAATTGCAAATACATGTACAAGGGCCAATTACGAAAACCAACATTTGTTAATAATGTGAGAATGGCATTGACCTGTTTATGGCAAGCAAGAAGCAGTTCACAACTGCTCCATTTTTGTATTTTCTCTATTTTGATCATTTATGAATATCAAGGTTAGACGAGTATTATGGCGTCTATGACTTTCTGGCCAACTAATGTCCGAATTCCTCGGATCAATGGCACTCCTGCAGGCTATGTAGGCACAGTCTGGCCGCTCTAATATTTTATGGACCAATATTTCATATTGCTACATTATTACAATCAATGATGGAGGGCGATCGTTATTTCCTCGTCGTTATTTCATATAATCTGGCAATCAATCCAATCTCGTTCTTGACAAAACTTGATTTGTTGAACACTAATCTCATCCCCTTAGTTCTAACGCCATTACTAGATGACTTGAATTCACTCTCACCAGTATCTCCCATTAGTATGCCATACTTTATTAGATATGGTTAAACGGGCTCTAAAACCCACACCTACACAATCAATGGTTCTTTTATTAATAATTTCGGGAGAAATATCTCGACACGAATCCAAGGAATACGGCGTCGACAACAGTATTCAAATCAACCCAGAGTCCCGTAGTAGGCCTATTTATAATTGGAAATTAATGTGTCTTTAACTCATGAACATCAACTTTTTTTGCTAATTGATCAAGGGCGATAACTCATTAATTATCGGAAATCAATAGGATTCTTTGACTCATGAACATCAACACATTGTATCACATTTTAAATCAATCGTATGATAACTTTAGCCTCTAGAGTTTACACAAGATTTTTTTAAGTTGATCAAAGGCCATAACCCTGACAGTAACTATTAGAAATCAATTGGCTTTTTAAAATATCAAGTCCATCCAGAAGATTTTTCAAATTGATCAAGGGTCATAACTCCGACAGTAATTATCAGAAATGTGTATAACGCACGAACGGACGCGACGACAATATACGATCACATTTCAGTGTGAGCGTATAAAAACCGATTTAAAAGCCATTATAAGTATTATAATTATATTCTTCCTTACTATTGGTTTCTTTTCCTCAAATAGTCCCAAACGAACCCACTTTATTATTTATCTATGACAAAGAGTAACATGTGTATAAACGTTAGTTTGAAATTTTTGTTAGAAAGTTGTTTCGAGTGTGGAATGTCTGGATATATAGATCTATATATCGTAGTGTAGGTAAACTACCTGTCAATATTAAAATCGAATATAAAGCAGACAGAATATATAGTTGACTTAGATACATTGATGTTTTAAGAAAGACGTTTTCCATAAACTATATTAGTAACTGCACTACATTTTTGTTATTGCGTAATGTCAACGAGCTCATTCGCGTGTCTTTTCTTTACTTGAACCTTTTTTACAGTCATTGTAGTACTACTTCTGGGATTTTTTTTTCTGTTTTATGTACCGTTTGATGTTCTGTGTGTTGCGGGAAGGCGCCCAGAGGGTCCCAGTTTCGATCCCGGTGCAGGTCAAGAAAGTACCTGGTCAGCGCCACTGTCCATGCAAGATTTCCCGTCTTCATTACCCCGGTTGATGTAGAAACATAGAAAGTTGAGCCCCATTTTATTTAATATGTTTCCATTTTAAACGACTCTCCTGTCAATTCCATCCCCCTTTTTCATAAAAGACAGCGTCAAATTAATAAATATAAACTGTGTATATATTTTAAAACTCCTAATCGGTTCATATAATAATAATATCAATAAAATATTTCAAAAAACTAAACTTCACGGGTTTTTATATTAAATATTAGTTTTTGTGGAGGCTTCCTTTCGAGATACTTTCCGTACTTCAATGATCACGGAATGGTGCCTTGTTGAGCGTTTCCGTGAATTGCCCACTAAATAGCTTAGAAGAAATGTTAAACAATGGATTTTATTCCGAGTGATCGGCTAAAGCAAATAGAGATATCATTCTTCTATTGTAGCTAATTATCGCAATGGATGATCCTCTTCAAGTATTGACACGCTAACTGCTCATCCAGCTCGTTCAATGGTTTTACAAAAACCACAACAGCTACTACGGTTGCAAGTCAGTGGCAAATATCATTCCGCCTTCTGCTGACAAACAGCGCAGGAAAAATCGATATTTTCCCGCCAAGAAGAGTAATCCCTTTTAAAACTACTTTTCAACTAACCGAAGACAAGCTAGCTTTAATAAATAATCGTGTAAGATTGTATTATTACAGAAACAAAATGTTCTTGCTTCCTCTCAATGATCACCATCATCACAATCCAGTAGGATCAAATCGTTAGGGAATGATATAAATACAAGTTTGAGACTTACTCTTGCATAGCAATACTTCTGATTAATTCAAGGGACTTTATGGGATTATTCCCTTTGAGTTTTCTACATAACATCCTTTTTATGTGTTTTTCATTTTTTTTTTTATATAAAAACTTATTTTTTCTGACATTTACGTTACTGAACAGTAATTTAACAATGAACTGATATGTTGTGTTGCCTTTGAAAATAGATGAAAATTCGAGATTTTAATGTTTAGGTATTTAATATAGATGCCTCTTTTAATCGCTGTACTTTAATGGGGGTATATACTACAGTAGGCTAAAGTTGGAATATTATGAATTATTAAATGCGATTTTAATTAATGCCCAATGGCATCTTTATGCATACATGTACAGGGAATTTTCAATCAATTTCGTTGTTTTAAACTGCATTTAGATCCCTCTAGTCTTTGTCCTCCGCACAATATAGATATTATGAGCTAAAATAAACATACATGTCTAGCGAATAATGATATATAACAATATGCACGTTCCCGAATGCGACTTATATCTCATCTACATGTTAGTTAAAGTTAGAGGCGCCGACTTGATATATTATAAGTGAAGTACATCCCTTCATATTACCTTCAATCTACCTTTATATTTTACCATAAAAGAATCATTATCATTTCTAATAATTTGAAAATATAAACAAATATAAAGGATATTGAGTTAATACGAAGTTCTAGGTGTGAACTCAATATAGTATGTGACATGACATCTGGTGTTTATACATTGACATAATCAATATGTCTATTGATAAACATCATAATGTTGGCTATATACATTACATAAGTAGTCCTAGAAGTTATGAGGTCAAAGCATATCGAAATCATCGATTGAAATCTAACATTTCTGTGTATTTAATAAACAGGGTTAATTTTATAATATAAAATGTGGAGTGGAGTTAACTTTGAATTGCATTACGAATAAGGTCTTTCACATTCAGCACTCATGTGTTATTACCATATAATAATTAATATTGTAATAACATATAACATAGTGTGATGTACACAACTCTAACATAAATGAAAAGTAAATAGCTTTGTCATAACATTTAGATCAAAGAAATAGGTAAAGCAAAACGATGGAAGCCTTGAATATTCCTTTTTTTATTATTAAAGCCTCAACATGCCAGAATAAAGATTAAAATACAGATCAAGATGGTGCACACTCAAAAGTACTTTTTTCTTTTCTTTTTAAAAGTTTTGTTTTGGCCCATCGATCAATTCTAACTTAAGTTTGGAACATTTAAAGTTTCCATTGGTTTCTTTTGATTTCTATTTAACTTAGACAAATGGAGTAACGATAACTCGTACAATCCAGCCCATTCTTTATGAAGTTATTTTATTCTATTTATTTTTAAATACCCGAGTGTACATAATACATAACAACAGCCATAACATTAAAATAGTACATAGTTTTGACTTTTAAGAGCTATGTCAACGATCTGATTTGTTGTACCTTTAAGGGTCAGATTAGCAATAATATGAAGGTTTCCGTTTAGACTTTTACATATCTTAGAACCTTGGCATTCTGTGTTGTTAATAAAAGGTTTATATAATATAAAATAACCCATGGGTTCTGTTTTTATTATATGTATATATTTTAGCGAGTGATATTTTTAACCTATGTCTCTAGCCTATCGTTTTATGTATTTTTACATCGACTATTATTCTCGTTCACTGAAGCCTTACGTAAAATCGTCGTATCTTATGTCCCTCGTATAATGCATTATCAAAACCTTTTAAATGCATCGCGTCGATGGTGAATAGAAAAGCGATATGCCTCGACACGAAATGTCGCGTTTCTTGAATACATATGTTAGAAATGAGAGCTTCAAAATAGTATGTTATATGACCTAGGATGGTGAATCTTATTGCTAAGACGTGTTTGCCGGTGACCCAATTCAGCCCCTCTTACGCCACATGTTAATAATAAGGTCGCTGGAGGTCTGAGTCTCTTCCTTGGAAACGTTTAAAATTAGCCGTGAAGCAGTATATAGTGTAGCAATATACATATACCGACATTATCATTATGTATATATGCCTAAACATTTACTTATGTTTTATCTATCATGTGCGCCTTTGCTTGCAAGGGTGTATATAAATATATTCTTAGCATGTAATTTCCTCTTTTTTTCTCTGAAGAAGGGGGTTAGTGTGACCTAAGTCTATATATCCGTTAAAAATGACAAGATATAAAAAGGGTTTAACTGTCAATAATTCTTTACTTGTCTAAAACAACCTTTTTTATTTCACAGATAATGTAACGAACTATTTATTTATCATTTTAAGATCAACATTTCAGAGCAAGCTTTTGATTATCCATTTAAAGTCTGGTCAGCAGAAAATTTGTTATACATTTATATGAAATTTGAATTTCCAAGCTAGATCTAGGAAATTTGTAGGTTATGTTCAAACTGTATACAATGTGTGTATACAATGCAGGACAATACATCCTATGAAATTAGTAAACTGAAGTGGATTATTTAGAGTCTTAATTAACACACATTTTATCGAAAACTAATTATTTAAGATCATATTATTTTCGCTTTATAAATTGTTCGTGCGCTATTTTATACAATTGTGTTTGTTAAAACATACAGGGGAAAGTTACTAAATTATTGAATCTGAACATATACATTGCTGATTGTATGCGGTAACATCTGTTATGACATAAATACCTGAACGAAATGAAGCTGCTTAACGTAGCAGGGACATCACTGAACCAAAAGAATTTTCCTTCTAGATATATTTATGTGGTGCTATTTTCTTGTAGCACCATCATGGGTTATTCATCATAACGCAGAATAAAATTGTATTAGCGTGGTATGGAGTTATTACAATGATTAATTGAATTCTACTTTCAGTGCTACAGATATCGGTATAACACATTCAGTGATTTTCATGAGCGGCTGTGATGGGGTCACGTTCTAGAATGTCAGTTAGGTCATTTTGTAGTAACAGATTGCTATCCAATAGTTATATACTGCTATAAATATTATTACACACACACACATGAGGGCCATACTCCTAAGCTAGTTTAAATATGACACACAATCAATAGGTTCAAATCTAATATTGCAGATAATCAGATTATGTTCGATAACTTACTCTTCAAATTCTGGTATTTGCTCTTTCTAATAAATATAATTTTCTCCCCATAAACTGAACGTTCCATTTACTATAATTTGACCATATCTTCACTTTATTTTAACACAAATTTATTTTCAGATGAAAAAAATATAGAAATACTTATATTGCCAGTAAAACTTGACAAGCGTGGAAATGTCAGCGAGCGTTCATGCGTTTATTCGTTGACATGAAAATATGAACCATAATTATTATTTATTAACATTTTACAACGTTATTTTACCGTGCACTTATGACAAAATAAACTACACGATGTAGTAATTTTCAAAAGATCTTTGATCGATATATGTAAAAATATGTCATGGGCCATGCTATGCTCTGTCGCTTTAAAATGGTGTTTTGAACGGTTGTCTAACGAAACAATAGATTTTAAATAACGGTTTTTCATATCAAGTGATATTATATCTCCTGTCACTATATATAGTTCTAATTATGTGAGTTGTTCAAACTGCCAATGTTAATACTTATACAAGGAGCTGGTAGCTACAGGAAATATTTATATGAAAGCATGTCCGACATTAGTCACCGGGTTTCATCAAAGTTCTCGTAAAACTATTTATGTAACTAATATCTACGATCTGGTTATCAGTTCGCTGTGTAAAATTTGTAGCTTTAAATTTTACTTTGTCAGCTGCTCTTCGAGCTGGACATTTTGCAATACACAATCATCATAATATACTAATGCGGACCACCCTATACCAAAATATGAAGTAACCTAAGAAAATTATAATATACATTCACCGTCATAAGATTTGATATTCTATCCTTTTTTTAAAATTTGGTATCAAGTTAATTACCATAGATATTCCATTGAATATGCTGGCTCGTAAACACTTACGCCATTTCAGTTTAACGTGGGCAAGCTGGATTTCTATTGGGATGTGGCCAACGCCCCCTTCGTATTACATACCCGTAGAGGTGTTTATCGTTAGCTCATCTCGTAACTGTATTATCTGGTCTCGCTTCACTTCACAGGCCTACAATTTATGGGCAACTTAACCTAGACGATACATACAAGGCCTCTATATTCTATTATAGAATGGAATATTTAATACTTTTTACGCTTGGATAAATATCACTGCTTTAACACCGTGTTAATTTCCATATATTATTCTTTTAAGATGAGCTCGTGGGTGATGGCAGGGGTTTAGGCGGGGTGTATTAGTCAACTATTCAATAACATCTGGGGGAATTCAGACTAATTCTGACACAAGTCAATATTCTTGTCGGGTTTTTTCGATACTAAGATCATATTTTGGTCTTTGTTCATCTCCCCTGCCATGTTAAACCCCGATGACCAAAAGGGAGAGAAATGGGGAAGCGAATTGTATAACATTTGTAACAAGAGCATTTGTAACCCCACATGGCGAACTTTATTAACTGCATTTCTTTTTTCACTTCCACGGTATCAGTCGACATGTTTGCACAGCTATTTCAAATTTACAACCGAAGCTATCATAGAGGGACTACGAGTCTTTCTTCCAATAACAATCTCTCTATATGTCCCACGTTCTTGCATAAAACAAATCTACTTAAGACGACTAAGGGTTGAAAAAAAAACATATCTACCTTTAATGTAACAAATGAACGCCAGCGGAGGATCACTTCAAACGAAAACACCCCATGGGCGTTGTGAGAGATTCAGGCGTGATTGACTCAACCAACTAAACATTCTTTTAACGTAATGAATTAGTGGTATATCCAGTTAATTAACCCCCCTAACGGTTCCGGATTTGGGGGCGGGGGTGTCGCCAAAATACTGTCAATAATTCACTTGTTGCGACTATCAATGTGCAAACATTTGATATCACTAATAATGATCACTAAGTACATAGGATTGGTTGAATGCATATTTTAATGGAAAGTCCTTAAGATTTGATATGCATGTTCAAGCACGAGCATACACTTCACAATATCTTGAAAGGGGAATGCGAATACCTGTTTTTGGATAAATAGTCAAATACGTGATGTCATAATTTTGACGTTTAAAAGCATACCATGAATAATGTTTGATTAAATCGGAATGCCATTCTACAGTACTGTTGATAGCATAGATAACAATAAAAAGACCCAAACTGTTCATTTTCAAATACAAGGTTCCTGGAATTAACCATTTTGATCATATTATTTAGAGATAAATATGTAATCATGCGAGTACCTAGCCAACAACGGCTTACCCGAACAATAAAGTGTATATTATCGTCCCGAGTTTAATCGCATACTGATAAAGTGGTCTATACTCTCTAACCTTATGACAGATGCATGTTAAATGACCTTGTTGATAAGCTCCATATACCTTGCTCTCTACCTAGTTTGTACCTCGATATACCTGCATATTTTTCGCTTATCATTTTATTTATAGTCTAAGTCAACGTGTAATACACAAATCAGAAAGTTTTCTTGATTTTTATTCTCTAAAAATGTATCTGAAATGTTATAACAAGAAAGGCATATAGATATGAATCCTTTGAGAGACTCTTTAATTAATAATGCACCATCCTCATTAAAATTTGCCCAATAAGAGAAATTATTAGTATAAATTTTGAAATATGATTTTTTTTTATTAGAAACAATTTTAATTCATAAAGTTATAAAATTAACTAAAATAGAATTTACATTTACCAAATCAAAATCTGATCACGAATCGATTACTTATATTAATTGGCGATTTTTCATTTTCGTGAACCAATATTTATCAATAAATTCAGCAACTATGAAAATTAAAAATATGGGTGTTTTCGTTTACATTTTAAATAGAAAACAAATCTGGGGAATTTGGAAACTGTATGTACTTCCAGTCTGTCAGAATGGCGTCCATTAACCATAATCTGGTCCGGTCTTAAAATTACTTCTATTGACAACACCACAAAAGTGTGAACAAAATGTTTGATGGTAAATTACTTGATTAGTGTTGAAAGTATTTACATTAGAGGTAAACCAATTCACTCCATCACTAACTGCGGAAATGTGATCTCTTTCGACAGCTTTAAGACAAATGGCCCTCGCATGTTTTTGTGCTGAGGTAATGGTTAGAAATTGACGTCGGCAAAGAATCCAAGAAATTCTAAACCTTGTGATAGCTTTACAGCATGCAAAGAAAACCCGTCTTTTCTTTTCTTGTATAGATAAATCTTGAATCACTTTTTAAAAAATTATCTTGGGTGACTTAAAAGCGCTGCGCTATATACGGAATGCGGAGTACAAAAAATACAAGAAATGTTTAAAAAGATAAACTTTAAATTCTTTAATGATCAACAAACAATCTTATTAATTTACTTTTTCCGCCCTCAATTTTTTAACATGTTAAACCCTCGTTTTCTGTCGTGTTAAAGATGACTTCCATCAAAGCGTAAGTACCAAAGTCTAACAAGCTTACAGTGAATCTCAAATATCTGTATCTTTCTTTTCTTACAGATAAGATGAATGAAAGATTGAAATGAAAAAGACGACAAGTGTTAAATTTGAAAAAAAGGTACAAGCGGAATGAAACAATGATTGTGTTAAGTTGTTTTTCGATTAGTTATTTCCTTCGTCAACTTCTACTCAAAGCGTGACTTCTGTTTAACGAAAAGGTGTAAAACATCGAATGTCACGCTCTTTGAGACAATGCCGACTTGCTTTCGTTGATCAGATAAATATAAAATGCCCTTTGTGTCAGCAGAATCGCGCTAAAGTCGCATCTAGCCATCGGCTTGACACGTTTGCCTGTCATCATTTCGAGCGAGTTTGAGTTAGGCAACCAACGGCGACCAGACCCGTGGCACAAATTGTTTGTTCATTTACTTGTTCACTTCTGTAAATCATTTAGAAATGCATCAGTTTAACTAAGTTTAACATGACCAAGGGTGATTTGTTAGTAAAAGCTTAACCTCCATAAGTTTTGTTTATCAGGCCACCGAGAAAATCCAGGGAAATGGGTTTGGGAAGTTTAAAGGGTCTTAAGTTGCGCTCGCTTCCAGACGATAGAATTCACTAACCAAATTTCAATTTTAATAAGACACCTTAGGTAGACTACTGTTTACTAATGGATATCAGCCAAACAAGAAAAAAACTCGGCCCCGAAAATTTGTATTGAAAACATGTATAACGAGCTAGTCTTGTCGCATTGAAAATACGTGAAAGAAAGGAAGAAAATGTTTTTTGAAATATGAGAAAGCGATACATATTAACTACATGCTTTATGGATCTATTTGAACACCTTGGCTGCGGCTTTCGTTACATTTAATAAAGGGACAGTTTGTTGGGTATAATTTCAATTTCATTACTAAATAAATAAAAAGATCATAAGAGGACATTCAATTCTTGGATAGTTGCACATTTCGGAGTCTAAATCATGAATAAAACCACAAAGATAAAGTTTTCTTTGTATCCTTATACCGAATTTCAATGAGGTAGGGTAGTAATTTATTTGTGTCAGCAAATTGTCACTTTAATTAGTTATTACCTATGCACCTTTACAATGCACCATATTATTTCATGACAAACTAAAATATAAAAAATAAAATTTGAATTTGGATACCATTATTGAATGTATATATCTGAATGACATTAGTTTTATATCGGCATTGGTGTTCATTGCATAACTAGTACAATTGAAAAGATAATATGGGCTGTTATTTTCGTCTAGGATTCTAATTTCAACTTGTAATATTTTCTATTTTCCTCGTCTAGACATGAAACTCATCAGATTATTTTCGAATATGGATTACGCTATCAGAATAATAAATAATATCACCTTATAGTTATTGTACATTGTCGTAATAATGTATCATAAACGTAAATTCTAACAGTAAAACGATGGCTAATATATTGCATTTGTTGTTTTTTGAATCTGTGTATTCATCCAAAAATTGTTGGAATTTGTGCAATGATTTGAGATACTATAGAAGAATTTTGATATTGAAGATTACATTAATCAAGAATATATTACACAATAAGCCATATTAAAAAGGCAAGCCAAAGTAATAAATGAGAAATGTTCATTTATTATGGAATACAATAACTATCAACTTGTAATAATCTATTTCTAGGGTGAAATTAATAACCACGGTGTCACGATTAGGTTTGCAATTATTAATGCACGTGTACATGACATTAGTGATCGAACTTTTCCATTTTTATCTATCGAGTGATCTTTTCAGTGTTCTTTATTTAGAGACCCATTTAGACCCCCCCCCCCCCCCCGCGCAAAAAAATAATAAACCGAATTCGCGGTCCTGATTTCAATCGCACCACTTCGCATTTTTTCTTCAATCACAGAACTTCGCATTTTTCAGGCATTAATTCTATACTATATATAATGCAATAAACACACATATATCATATTATTTGTAATTATCTTTCAATGCGTCGTTTATATATAAATAAATAAAGTAATTGTTCTAAATTGTTATAAAGGTCGTCAAAACATTTTATTCTGCTGGCTTTATATTATATGGGCCATTTTCAGGGGAGCATTTTATCAGATATTGTACTGTATATCGATAGTAATTGTAGGAGAGAACGCCATAAACCATTTTGACAAATGAGTTTGGCGGAATTGTATGGCTTGCTCATCCATTGCCGATTCAATATTGCGGTTAAGTCACCGGATGGTGATGTAAGGAGTTTCGTGATTGGCCACTTCTACCCAGTTGGAATCGATAAGCTTATAATTGGTGTGCAGCCTAATCGTGTTTTAACACCACCGATATTGAACAGAAGTGTTTAATCAAAGGCCTGTTAACTCTTGTTTTATACCAGAGTCGGGCATTAAAAACCGATAGCCAACAAAATTATTATCGAAATTTGGAATCAAAATTAACCCAACAGAACAGCGATTTTTTTGGCTATGGGATATAAATTGTAGCAACAATTGAATGATTTCATTTTGCTATGACACATAATAGGCTTGGTGTGATGTGCTATTTTGCTATCTATATCAACTTTATAAATGGGCTGAATAAATTTTGGATAAAGGTCGCTATTTTTACACGCTACTGATAAAAATTATTAACAAGGTTAATTTATCGTTAAAGTTGGTTATTCCCTGACCTAAATGGTGGGTGTATTGATGATAGGTCTCTATTTCCACAAACAGACGACATTTTGTGTCGAGCAGACGACTATGAACTATTTACTGTAATATTATAGGTAACAGAATTCCAGTGACTGACACGAGATGTTTTCCAATGTGCTGTTACATACTTTATGTTCAATGTAACCAAAGGTCATACATACTATTGTTTGTTGTCTAGCCTTTCTACTTTCCTTGGTTGTAATTAGCCCATCACACGTGGCTCTGACAAAACAAATAGTTCTAACCACCCAAGTATAAAGTATATCCTATTTTCAAAAACGCCAGCTACTCACTTACTATCTATTCAAACTCACTTACTATTTTATTCAATTGTATATATAAAATACAAAGTTTGTTTGAAAATACAAGTAGACCGCGTGTGCCAATAAGGAACAGGGTTCTCTAAAGTCTGAAGATAGTGACCTGCTTGACTAAAGTTCCGTTACATGTTCCGCCCGTTTGTCTAAGGCAAAACCATGACCTCAGTACAGGAAAAAGGTGGTAACAGAGTACATGTAATAAAGTCAAGATGTTTTTAAATTAAATCAACCTACCTGAACTGAACAGAACTATTGCCTTTAAACAACTGTATTCAGCGGTATCAACATGAAGCTGCTTAAGTTTCTCTACTTGTTCTTGAAATATGCGTATATGGTCCATAAAGGCTACCACTCGGTCCGCCGCCATCGGCGATGCGTGGAGTCCGGCTGCGGCCAAAAGTGGTGCAACATGTAAGGGCATTGCACTCTGGGCAGCGTTTAAAACAAAAAGTTCGCTCCAACTGAGTCGGAGAAGTGCCACTTGATCGGTTACTTGTAAGTCCGGGAAGAAGGGGACGTTACGTGCCCATTCTACGGCGCTGAATAATAACCTTGCGGCCAATTCGCATATATTCTCAATACCCATGATATTATTTGGCTGCATACACTGTCCATATCTTGATGTAGGATAAGGTTCAGCCCTTAATAACATTGATATAAAGCTTGATAGATAGGTATGACCACTTAGAGGATCGCCATTTGGGAAGCCCATCTGTCCAGCAAAAGGGTGCTGACTTGGTGGAATCCGTCCTCTTTGAACAGCTGAAACAGAAGCAAAAAATATATTTAAAAATAACTGAATGAAGCTTAAAAGCAGATTTGATCAATTATAATTTTAACATAATTAAATCGTATATTACTTTTAAGTACTCAAAATAAAACAAGAATTTATATGGAAAAAAACGCCACCAGATTCCATCCAAACAAATGTGTATGAAAATAGATATATTATTGTTAATAATTTACATCCACCCGTGCACCACTGTATTATGATAAGATAACAATGAAGATTTCTGGCAAGGTCGATTAATAGAAAATACTCCGGATATATGTTGTATGAACAATGGTAATGATAAGGTTCCTATGTGCGATCTCCTCTAGAAAGCTTCATCCCTGCCTTACATATTATATTAAAGATTTCCTATTGTACAAATATTTAGACTTTTCTCTATGTATGATCAATATTTACATATCCCCGTAGACGCTTTTATATTTAATTGACTTTCGGCTTAAAAAATACATTGATTATCTAAGAGTAAGAGTCAACTTTTGTTGCTAAAGATCGCGGCTAATCATCTTCCCATATTCCCTCGAAATGAGTCAATATATTTTTCAAACAAATACAAGTTTTAGTGCATGTCTATAGATATGTTTTTCAGATCAGACCCAAACAAGCTTCTTGCTGTATATGTTTTAGTAACGGTATTTATATAGAAATAACAGCCACAAGGGTTTTCATAAGTTTTATACATATCTTTTATTACGGATAAACATATAGGCATTTTGTGTTATTGTTCCATTAAAAATCTTGAATATTATTGTTTAATACATTCGACTGATATTCCAACAAAGCTATCCTAGGAGAAAGTCAATATTTCCCATTTCCTCTTTTTTGATGGTGTGAACAAATTAGGAAACTTATTTTGTAACATAAATTTTAAAAGATATAGCTGTCTTGGATGTTAATTTTTATTGAACGCATTCCTCTGCGTTTCTTTCCGCGTAGTTAGAGAACGGATTTTGTCGCCATTTTGTCAAGAAAATAGGATTTGAAATAAATTACCAAAAATTGCTATCCATAACACCGATACAGGATATTAAACGTTTTAAAAAAATCCTTCATGTTTATTTTGAATGATGTACTAAGATAAAGCCAGAGGTTATAGAAACTCTGATATATTTATGAAGTTATTTTAACATGATGTATCTATGTTTATTCGCTGCACCTTTTGTTACGAACACAATCTTGTCCTACATACAGTGACATCATGTTACATATCATGTAAGTAATGTTATTATCAGATAAGTAATTCTATTGTTTATGTAAATATTTATCTACAATGTGAAATACATTGTATCTTGTTTTCCTCACAAAATTTCTATGTTCGAGTGTGACTTTCGTCCATTTGTAAGACAACGTTCTATTCGTGTTTCTCCATGTTTAAGAGTTTATGAACGTGGTAGAACAGTATTTTTTTAAAATTTAAAACCTAAAACAGTTATTTAATAACATTACTTTGTCTAAATTTCTGATCAATATTTAAATAATGTACATATAATTACAATTGATTTACTCATTTAAATTTGATGACTTTCTACGACTTAAATCCAATTTCTCTAAAGCTTTCTATTTGAATTAAGATCTTAAATAAGACTATTGATTATCCTATTCATAAAGTCAATTCATTTTCTAATTAGATCGTTTCAATTGTTCTAATCCTTAATTTATTTATTCGCATTTCACATGATTGTACTGGTCGTAACATATATAGACTTTTCCATATCTTTGTTAGAAATTATATTAATTATTACTGCAAGGATGGCATTTATAGACAAAAAATATGATTTATGGCTCTCAATAAATTATATTAATAATATGATTTTTTAAGCAAAATAAAATACATTATACAAATTTGCAAACGCGAATCTATTTTAAACTAAATATGCAATTAACCTATATTTAACCTATATACCAAGAGAAGTCACGTTTCAATATTGATTTATGTAATGTACGTGAATATCGTATATTAAAATATATTTCTATGCAGTTTGCATATAGCAACAGATTTCATTTCCTAGTTAACGTGCGTTTCTATAAGCAGTGTGTCAGATTGTAATAAATCAATGCACAATACGTAGACGTATCGACAATAACTGATTAAAAGGGGGAAGCTATCAGATGTCCTAAATAACGGTTGGTCGCTTTAAGCGCATGGTACTGACCGAGGTCTCGGATCTACTTTCAGTTGTCATTCAATACGTTACAGTTGTAATAAACGCTTGTAAAATCCGATATTAAAGAGAAATTTAACTCGGGAATATATGGAGTACAATTTAATATTACATTACCCGTTACTACTTCTATACAATAAAACTTTTACACTTTTAAAAGAATACCAGTAAAAAGTCATGATTAAATATTCTGCGAAAGTATATTTGATAATATCCGAGTTATTTTGTAATTTTAATAGGCAAAATGTCTCTTTAAAGGTATTGTTAAAATTCTTGACAAAGTACAAATTATATGTTGTGTAAGCGTTTAGTTTCAAATACCCAATAGAAATGATTCTGTGGGATTCAACATGGGACGACGCAAACCAGTAATAATTAATGGGATACGAATGTCGGGACTTTCTTTTCCTTTATTCCAATTATAGATTTTTTGGTATTAACTCACAACATCCATGCATTCTTCGTAGACCTACAGTTCACTCAAGTTTAACGGATTGTTGATATTACGTATTAATTCAACATACACATGTCAATAATTTTCTTATTAATATAAATCTATAAAAGTCGGCACAAAGAGAGTGAAACGTCTAGACAGTTTATGGTTTAATATCATTTTAATACCTGAATCTGAATTATTCAAACACATTACATGTTATCAAAATCTGATACATTTGGTATTATTAAAACAATACCGATGTCTATCTTCGCGAACAGAGATATCAAGTATAACGGTTGTTTTAAGTAAACTATTGGCATTGATCAGTCATGAATAATAAACAAGATACGAATGTAATAATATTCTATATATAGCAATAACTATCGACATAACATAACTACCTTCTTTTTCAAATTTAATACGACAATGAACCCTTTCATTTATTTGATAATAGACATACAAGATTTTTCAGTGAACTTTATACAATTGTGTTTAAAAAATATCATGATCATCTGCAATTATCAAACACAAAAAAATATTTATTGGCATCACTGCAGATGTAAAAGCACCATAAATATGCCGTGAAGCGTAAAAATGATTCGTCGCAGATTTAGTATTATTTACTAACGAAAAATATAATAATATAAAAATTTCATTTATTGGGTCTACGTCACACGTGTGTCGGTTTCATTGCAAAATAGCAAAACGTTGTTTTGTCTATGACATGGGCATTTAAAAAACATCTTAGCCATATTGTTGACACACATAGTAAACAATCTCAATATCTTCAAAAACCTTTGAAGAAATGATCAAGTGCCGGTTATATTTAAAATTTAGTTTTGTAATTGTAGCCACACACCCTTTCCACTTTCAGCCAAGTTGTTTGAGTGATTCCTGAATACTATAGTCGTTGTTATTTACCGCTGAATCAATGCAAAATATCCATCATAATATGACCGTAAAATGTATAGTTAAAACACTTAAATAGAAACATTTAGAAGTGCAAGATTTGCCCACGCTTGAAAATTCGTCCAAATAAATCAAATTGTCTAGCGCAACCGCGTGTTTTCAATATTACACATACAAGCATTATCAACATGCCATTAAATATATTCGTAAATATGTCTGTTTCTAGCATAGTAAATGATATATTTGCACTACGCCCCTAATTATACCCTATTAACATTTAACACGTATTAAGACTTTCCCGCGGCACCTAGTAATCAAACGTTACAAACTCAGATAATCTTTCTCTTAATAGTAATGAATGGAATAAAAAAAAGCGAAAACTATTTGTCAGAATTTATCGTCCTTTCAGTCTAAAAGTGATGAATACGTAAAACTATTTGTGAAACAATACTTTTTGTGGTTCAGGATTTAGGTTAGCTAATCAAATAAATATGTTATATTTTCATGAATAAAACAATAACGTCGGTTATTTATATTTTAACCATTTAAGTCTGAGTTAAAAGATTATTAAAGAAATCACCACCGCCCAGTTTAAGAAGGTTTTAGTGTCATAACAATTTAGTGCGTGTATATATACAACATTTTACATTTTTTAGGGGTTGAGGGTAGAGAAAGGGCCCTTTCACCCACCATCCACTGACCTGTATCCCACCTACCTTCCCGTCTCATCCCCGCCTTCAGACATTTCTTCAGACGACAGTACTGGCACTGATTCCTGTGATGTTGATCTATTGGACAGGTTCGGTTGCCTCTACATGTATACGTCAAATTCCGTCGCACGGATCTCTTAAAGAAACTTTTACACCCTTCACATGTATATTGTCCGTAATGCTTTCCAGAACTTTTATCTCCACACACGACACATTCTATGTGTTGTTTGTTATTGTTATTTGTCTCCGAGTTCGGCGACGTTCCGTTTTGTTGTGGGGTAGGGGTATTTACTGTTGGTATCTGGGTCTGCGTAGGTGTGACAGCCGGTGGGAGAGGTGGAGGTAACGGTGGAGGTTGCACCGCTGTTGGTGTCGTACCCCCTAAGTCATCATTAGGGTCTCTCCAAGGAGTAACTGTAGGCTGTGTAGGAGTCATAGCCATAGTAGTGTATATAACGACGAGGAAGGTACACTTTTAGTCACAGTATCTATATCTCTACACGAGTGTCATCTGGCCCGTATAACAAGTTCAAATTATGAAATAGCACAAAGTCCTCGAGCTTTCATCCGTTCTTTTTTAATCCTAGATGATGCTGTTCTACTGTCATTAGCCCTCTGTCTTTAGTGTCCCACTCTTCTCAATCTATATACTCAATCAGTGCGAAGCAGTGTTGTGCGCGTAGGAATCAGCTCAAACTGTTTTGGAGCGTGTTTTACCGTCTGACAGTACTAAGGCTCACTGAACTCTGACTTCTCCCTTCAAACTGCTAAGTTTCTATGGTTACACCTCCTTATATGGCGCTGGGAGTCACTAAGGTTGAAGAAGTGTAGCGGTGAGTGACAACTGCTGTCGTCTGGTCAAAGCCCCTCGCCACGCGGGGCATAACCGCTAACAGTTACGGCTGTTCTGATTGGTCCTCAACGTCATTCATTATTCCCGACTTGACTGTCAGGCGAAAAGCTCATATCACTGCGCTCTTGTTGTATCGTCTGCTCTTACAGGTCACGCGCGTCAATGGGCCAATCGCCTTGCCGCTCGCTCGGTGGAGGAAGGCCAATCGTGAATATTACCGCAGAGTCAGAAGTGGGAGGTGGAAATTTTATGCTCATCAAAATAATTACCGATTCATGTGATATTTGCGCGGTATGCTCTTAGACCCGAAAGTTCGTCTGCTAGAGTACGGGCTTCATGAAGCATAACGCTAGAGCTCTAGGGTTAAACGTCTAGGTTCATAGAAATTAACTCTTAATACAAACAGTCTAGATATTAATGTATACTTGTAGTTATTATATGTTTCAGATACGGCCACTTGTCATATTAATAAAAAGATGAACTGATAATGTATCTTGGACGTATAGGGTTTAACCCTGAACTTGCCTCTATGACACTAAGACAAGAATCCTATTCAGAAGTCCAGTCACACTTTTCTACACAATACTAGATATACTTAAAACTGTTAGCTATTTGAATTAATGTGTTATAATGCGACGGATTCGGTATGAACCGAAAGGAGGAACAACAGCATAATTACTTTTATCATCTCTTTCCGTGACCTGACGCAAAGGTCACAGTTTTAGACGGAGATATATGGCAAGACGGTACATAACCGATGTAACCTATAGCCGGGTATATCGGTGACCTCTTACATTCACTTTGTTATGCATGTTGCGCAAGTGGTACACATGGGTTATGTGGTAGGGCTGATCATATATCACCGCTAATAACCACGAGACGCCTTTATACCTATCTAGCTACTTCTGTGTTAAAGGCAGCAATTTCTCTCGCCTACCGTTTGTCATAAATATCCACGAAACCGTCATCAAATGCACAACACTGACCCCGCGTGACCACCTACTTCTTAGTATATATTTTATGCGCATGAGTTTTGATAACCAAATTTTCTCAAGTTTTGTGACCCCTTTCTTTGTGCAAAAGGTCGTTGATAAGTTTTTGTTAGTCAAGTTTTTGACCCAGATTGTGCTCTTTAAGACCATCTGTTTGTTAATGTCGCGCCCTTTTACTGTATAGGTTAACTCATATACTAACCTATATGATGTTATGTAACAACGCCTTCCAAGCAATCTACATGCATATTTTATTTTTTATCCCATAGGTCGCATAAATTATCTTATTTTGAACTCATAATATGATGAATATAAGCTTCCCTGGCGAAAAGTAAAAGGTGCAAGATTTACCATTAACGTTTTTAAACATGCAACTCTTCGTTTAAATGCATAAAATGCCCTGGAATGTATAACCCCTTACACAAAAATTGTAAATTTGGTAGAACCTAAAATATAAATTTTGTGAATATCTTTCCCAATAGAATAATCCTACCATTACATGGTTCAAATATCAACACATGTATTCCTAATATCAAACAAAATTTTATCATGGTGGAACAATATTGTATACGTCCTTTATTTCTTTAGAGAATCCAGCAAATTTTGAGTTATGCTTATCATTAAGACATTTACTTTAAACAAATTTTAATGCAGCTCTATGGACTTCACTCAGTGTTATACGCGATTGCACATATTTCATAAACACCTATACCAAGTCTGAACATTCTAGCTAATTAGGAGAGTTGTTGTGTCCCAAAAAGTATGACAGACAGACAGACAGACAGAATAATGGACGGACATATCCATTTTAATAGTCCCTTGGTTTCCTCGAAAGACTGTGGACGAAAATAGTGTGTGAGCACTCAGTAGCAGTACATAAGTAAAACATCAATTTTTGGATTAGTGTTGATAATAATTATTTTTTATCTGTACTATATTTGTAAAATCCCAAAAATGACACATATCTATTATTGTTATTCTGTATGATATTTTACTATTTAAAACATCCCAAAAATATTTAAAAAGTCTTATCGTTAAAATTTTAACAGCCAGCCCTAACTTTCCCTTTCTTCCCCCAACCCTTTATGTACATTGTTTAACATGCTGCATATTTAAAGAAATACAAACCCCAAACTCAAATGTTTACATATTCTTATCTATTCATTTTGAAATAATATACAAATAAAAATGTCAAAGCGCTTTAAACTTTTTTCTTTTGAAAACGATCTTATACACACAAGGAGGCGGCCTCGCTGAGCTTCGCGGTCACCGATTATATCTTTTCAAGAATAGAACATATGCGAATAAAACCTGCGTTTTTTCACTGTCTATATGACCTATATACATTATGGCGTAATCCAAATATTTATCAGGCTATTTCAACAACTGTAGACCCTTTGTGTGTTTTTGAACCGGGTATGGGTGATATATGCTTGTTGAGTTGTGATATCTAGCTTTGATCGGCTACGGGAACAGAGCACCACTCGTCCATGTTAACATGCATGACACAGCATGTATAGTGATAACATTTATGTTACACGCAACTTTTTTTTTTCAATCTGGTAATTTTGGGGAAAAGCAGGTTTTTCTGAGTGCTGTTATCACACATTGCAGGTGGAGGATGTCCTTAAATCATACTATATCCTATCATATCTGAAAAAGTGGGGGTTTTTTTTACCAAGAACTAAATAAGATGGAAGGTCCATCAGTTAGACAAAGTGCTAAACGAGAAGGATAAAAAAGTATAACCCCAACCCCATGCGGCATGGTCCATTATGTAAAGCAGAAGTGAAGTGCAAACGGTTCTGATTTTTTAATGGGTTACACCATTAATATCAGGTGTATGCCTCATATATTATAATTTTCTAACGTTTCACATGTTTGTTTTTTTCATTATAAATTTACTAACTGTAAAGCTCACGGTTCTGTAAAGAGAACTTAAAATCAAACAACCTTAAAAATATTAAATTGTAATATTAAAATATTGCTAATAACTTTAAGAATTTTAAGTCAAATTAAAAAAAAAGAATGGCAAAAAGGTGATCATTATACAGAACAAACGTTCCGAAGAGGGATGAGTATGTTATGCTTTAAAAAAACGACTGATGGCAAATAATTCTTGTGCCTAGTTATACTCACTTTGATATTTGAATTTAATTTCTAGCACTTGCATACAATTCTTATTTTTCTTTGAAAGATGGAGCAGTATTAAATTAACGCAAAGAAGTCTTAAGATCCTTGCGCAATTTACATTTGCTTATATCTGATTCCGTTGCTTTCCCAAGGTGAATATTAATGTATATCACTAACAATCTAATATGATGACAATTAGATTTGTTGACGATTAAATCTGTTAATCCTTTAAATTTGTCCATAAAATGAAACTAGTAATTGTGTTTATGGAGAAAGTGCATGTTCAAGTGTTCAAAAGATTACTGCCACTGGCGATAGTAACTTGAGTACGGCACAAATTGGTCAGTTCTGTTCATTTTTTATATCTCGAGCGCAAAATTCTGTCAAATCATGCATGAAGCGGGTTCAACTTGGAATTAAAAGAGCATGTGCTCGATGTTAAAAGTGTCACTATAAAAGTTAAATGCGCTGATCAGATAACCTCTAGACGGATGAATGTGTTTATAGGATATGCTTAGAAGGGGCATCTCTTGATTAACCTATCTCTCACGTTTTAATAGGTACTGATCCCCTCCGCTTTATCTAAAAGACAAAGAGTACAACGTGTAAAAAATGACTAAATCTAGGCATGTTGGCCGAGTTCATGAACTGCCCAACTCGGACCTGTCTGAAGGGAATAATAATATAATTAGTTGTCGGCACATAAAAACATAATACATTCCCGCCTTTCTTTTCTCGCGCCTTGCTTTAGGAAATCGTCACGTGAGTATCCTTAACTGCCATCTGCGTTGGCACTATCGGTGCAAAACCACACGCTAAATTCGTCACATCTAATTTTTGTAGAATGGGAAAATTGTGCAAGAAAACAAAGTTCGAACATGGGAACCCATTGAAAATGATTCCATTTTATCGTGGGACTTTGTTGAGCTTGTTTTCTCACGTTGTTTTGTAAGATTTGACGCAAATTATTACAAAAGAAGAGAAATTACCATGGCACGTTCCTATCATCAAACGGAACATACTTTATGTTAAGACCCCAGAAGATTTGTATATATCTGCCCTTTAAGTCCCCGTTAATCTGAAATGAGCATTCAATACATGAAAGACCGAACTTAAATACTATACCGTTATAATCTGCGGGGAATTAATCATTAGACTCGCCATTTGGACGTGGTCATCAAATTCGTTCTTTTCTAACGGAATCATAAAACGGAAAATGAATCATGTAGTTCATTAAACAAGAAATTTTAGATGTGTTGTACGTAAAAACATCAAACGGGGGACTAATCTAGGAAAATCAGCTTACAACTCGCTACAAGTCCTTTAAATGCCGAAATCAGACACTGACCAAAGCGACGGGGGTAAAGAATAACACGCCCTGCAGGTTTAACAGTTTCTCGTCGAGATCCTCACATCAACGAGTGGCTTTTTATTGACCCCAGGTCATCGTAAACAGATTTCTCCCCTTTCAAAGGCTATACAATAGGTAAAAGAGATCTGTATGTACACATCATTCAGTCAAGTAGTCGTGAAGTTTCACCAACTAACGAGAACATTTCGGTCATCTCATCCCCCTTGGTCGGTCGCCAGTCGCAAATGGTCAAGAAGTTGCAGACGAAAGAGATATAAGAGAAAGTAAATAAGGCAGGCGTCAGGAACTTCGGTCCTTAGTCCGCTTCAATAAATTTCTAATTGACTAACGGTCGAGCTGATTAGATGTTCAAGTAAATTTCACAGTTTTGTGCGTAATACAAATTCTCCTGTTGCGTTTATCTTTTGTTTGGCTTTACATTGGGTCGTCATTAAAATTGTGAATAATCGTAATGATGATAACCACTAAATAAATACACACGGCAACCAACGGTGCACGCGCGCAATCGTCTTGATTATATTCTATAATACAAAACCACGCTGGCATCATTATTTCTGCAAACACCAAATTCATTCTATTCCCGCAAACTAATGACTGAATTTGTTATAGTAACTCATTATGGCATGACAAATGTTTTCCATCATTTATGACGTACAATTCCGCTAAGTTCTGTCTCTAGAACCGACATTACGCCATCCGTGGGATGATCAATCTCATATTTTTGCCGGAAGTAAAGAAAATATCTACCCTGGAGAATTTACCGGAAGTTTGGAAGCAGGCGACAATATCAAAGCGTGAAAGAACAATTTAATCATCATAGTAACTTGAAATATGTAATTAAAATAAAAATGAGAATGCAATCATACCATCATAATTTCGGTGACCCTTATTTCCATATGGCCGTGGTGGTTAACCGAAAATTGCTGTTTCTCGAAATTTGCGGATGCAGTTTTACAAGTTAAAATTATAGAAAGAAAATTGTTTCCCCATTTAAAGTCAAAAACAGTGATATTATTATTGGGCGATCGTTAAAAATATATTGTAAAACGGCGGGAAAATTGGTGCTATTTTTGACAAGAGGAAACGAGTGTTGTCATATTTAAAGAGCTATTTTAAATAATGATCGGTAACATTTTCATATCCACTTGTATATAAGCTATGTCAGGGATCATAACTGCATAATTTAAGCAATTACTAAACCTGGACGTGTCAACAAAAAAAAAACGAATGTCGAGGTTAAATCGTAAACAGTTGTCATAATATAGTTTAAAATAATATGTGATATCAGACCCGTTTCTTTGTATTTTATTTTTAAATTCATACACTAAGATAAGTTATAAATATTCATTTGCTAATGATTTCCAATAAAGAACCTTAAATGCGGATTGTAAATGCAAAAAGAAAGTATATTATGGAATTAAATGTTAACACCAGAGCGTTGGCGTAGGTACTAAAGAATAAAATATACTAGATGTGTCAATAATTAAGCGTACGTTGAAGCAGTTTCTTTAGAGCGGGTTGGGTTAATTTTTTTCAAACACTGACATAAAATTGAAAATTGTAATTTGTATTAAATAACTTGATTTACTATTATGGTTGTTAAATCCCGCGTCATTACTGGTCGTTAAAAGATATTTTGCGTTTTTGGATGGCTCTTCAATTTTTTTTCCTTGAGCAAATGTTTGGAGATGCCTATCATTAAAATCAGTTGCAGTCAAGAAAATTGAAACTTGCTTCGTCTGCACAAGATTTCGTCTTTGATGAATGCTGTTGCTCGCTCCGGCCATGATATTTAACATATAAAAAACGGATTGGCAGATAAACGAAACGAAAGCACGCGTCATATTCTCGCTACATTTGATATGCGTTTCACAACAAATGACCAAAGGTTGGAGTCCGATCTTGATATAAAAACGATTAGGAAGCGAAATGAAAATATGATACAGGAAAATAAATTGCGGTATGACATTGGGGTAAAATGTGTTAAAATAAATGGGAGAACTAGAAGGGAAAAATGCTGAAGATACGACAGCTGAAACTAGTGGATATTTTGGAATATGAGAATTAGACGACGTTGTGAATTATTCATTCCATCAAGACTATTGGATACAGCCAATATTTCTGATTAGTTCTCATTCTGTCTTTTTATGGCATCTCCAAGTTTTTGCCTTGAATATTTTATTTCTCTATTAATCAAAACCAATGTCAGATCACTCAGTAATAATTTACGAAAAAATATTGACAGGCCAAAATCGATTTACAATAATGATAATTATCCCCAACCGCAAATAAGATACAGACACTTTCTTCATTTCTAGTTATGTTTTTACCCTAAATGCTCACAATTTATCTAAAACTGATTGAAAGTCTGGGTTCTTTAATTCCTTACCAATATCGAATCATGAAAATTAGGCAAATTATGTTAAAGGGTGCCCTAGAGATTAATTTAAACTTAAGAGCCGGTTATAAACCAAAATTGATCCTTAAAGTATAATTATTTAAGCGGAATTAGTTCATATTTGAGTAACTTCTTGGGGTCATTTGGTATAAGCATGCTATGAAAAGTACACATAAACGAAACCTTCTCAAAGAACTTAAAAGAAGGCAATGACCCACATAATATGACAGAATTTCTTTACACGACTGTAGCAGAAAAAGAAACTTGCATTATATTCATTTCTGATTCCCTTCTTATAACATCTTGTACCCTGGGGCTATTGGTACTACATTTTTTTTCTCTTTTTCATCAGGAATTAAAAACTAAAAACAAAAGAGCCTGTGGGTATATCTGGAAGCATTTTGATTATGCGCTATGTTGTCGCGTGGGGGCGCGATCCTGCGTGTTTACCCCTTTGATTGGATGACGAAAGATTACTTGGTCTTGATTAGATGCCGACATCTCGTGCAAGCATATTAAACGCGCGTCAAAGGCGGTTTGCGGTTTCTGAGATACATTTCACTGTCTTGAACACAAAATGATTGTTCAACACGCTATTCTAATATCGCCGGCCTCTCAGGAGCGAGAAATCAATAGCCGCAAAAAGTAGCATGGAAAACGTCTCTACGGGGTCTTTCCTGGAGGCAAATGGCAGCCGTTTAAAACCTGTGTTCTGCGCTCAATTCGATTACATAAAAAGCCGCAAGTTCTTGTGGTTCATCCAAGAGCGTTAAGAAAGCCCTAATTAATCTATTTGCATCTTTTGATATCATTCCGTCATGATTCTTTTTCATTTCATTGGTTTCTTTCTCTTTTTTGTTTTGTGCTTCAATTTATTGGATACGCGTCTTTGGGTGAAACCAAGGAAACCGTAGCAAGGGAGATCTTTTTGTGTAAGAAGAAGAAGTTTAAAAGCCAGTCTCTTGACAACCAGACCTCAAGACAAATCAAATCAGAAAAGTAAAACACTTTTATCTCTTGACTTTTCATTTTTATAATAAATCTTGTCAGAACTAAATGAAAGGAACAGGGTGCCACAAAGGAAAAAAAAGATTGACCACTTTCTTTTTGCTGGTAAAGGTTCTGTGGTTTTAAAGTTTGATATGAATGAAGGATTCAGGGTGTCATCTTGAAGCCTGGGAATTGTGGATAAGATCCAATAGACCACTTCGTAATACCAACATAACGTCTTTAAAGGCTTTAGTTCTTCACAAATAGTGCACAGAGCATTGCTCTTCATCAATGACAACCTCTGATAGTGTCTCAAAATTTGATGGCCGAAATGAGGATCTAATTGTCCCTTGTCAACCAACTGACCAGTACAGGGTATTCAAGTTCGCCGATCTGGAAAACTGATGTCCATCTAATGTCCAGCATTAATCACATTGGTCCGTTAATCTGACCTGTGACCCATGGTCAGCGGACCCGTTCTCAAGGTCAGTTCGACACACGCTGGTCAGTTGCTGACTCGTGTATCACAATAAATCTTCCACGCTCTAAGATTTTTTGCAAGGGGATAAAAAAAACAATCTGCCTTGAGCTTTTTCAGGAAAACCTATTGACCTTCTTTTTACATAGCTCACCAAAGGTTAAATCACGCACGTGTCAGTCGAGTGCCGATTTTTGTATTTTGTCTATTACTTTTGTCAACACTTATCTTAAAAGATGTGGGGTTTTATTTGTTTTCAAATTATATAATGAAATAAAGCAAAACAAAAACAGACATGTTTTGGAACATTGAATTTCCTTCCTTATAAACAACAGTTGTATAATAATATATCTGGCACTATACAATGCTGCCTAAGCATCGGCCGTAGGCCTAAAAGAAAAAGAAATTTGCTTGTTTGGAAAGAACAAAAACAAACCTAGTTATAGGAACTTAAAGATGTGATTACAAGAACATAAATGATTGGTATAAATAAAGCCCCTAATACTAATATAAGTATTTTAATAGTTCTTTTACATTGAATAGAAATATTAACATATGTAAATATACTGTGAACTCCCATCAGATGAAAAATGTCCATTAATCCACTCACTATACAGAATGACATTTATTAGATAACTTTTTACTGTGTTTAAAAACATATTAATAAATTCTATTTGTTTATCTTCTTCGAAATCATTAAAAGTAACGACAAGTAATGATACTAAGTTGATATTGTCCTGCCACTGTGACAGTTAAATAAATTAAACCAGATTTTAGGATGTTTGAACTTTGAACAACCCAACTCAAACACAAATTCGTAAAGAAATTACTATGGTTGTTAAGACAAAAGTAATTTTAAACCTTTAGTCCAGGGGGTTGGCGCTTCATAAAGTTAAAGTTACAGCGGTCAGTCTATCGGTCAAAGGTCGCAACTGACCCGGTCGGAAATTTTCGACAGCTCCAATTTAAATTTGATTTAATTTTAAAGCCCTGTGGGCTGTGTTATTACCAAACACAAATGAACAAAGACTCCTGACCCAAACCAAAATATATCGATGTCAGTAAATTGAAAAGTAGCGGAAACGTTCCTTCGCAGTCGAGTGTTGTTTCACTGCAAAATGAATACAGTTTATTTTTAAAGAGCACTACTGATATTTCAGATGTTTGGACATTCCCTAAAGGCAGTAATTTCCTCAAATAAACAAAAACATGAGAACTCGTCATAAAAAGACCCTGAAATTAGAAGATCATTGTATGAATTTTCGACTTCCAGCAATTTGAACTACTTTTATTGTGAAATGGAAGATTCCCTTTGAGAAGATGGTTTATAATTGTTTTATTATTTAGGTTTTAAAAGAAACCAATCAACTGTTCAAAAAGCATGCATATTCATAGAAATTTATTGCAATAGTGGAAATGTAATGTAAATCTCTATGGTTACATATTATGCAATCTGTAGTGGGAGAATGTTGCCCCAGCAGCGGCGTTTCTACCTACTCTTGTTTGATTTCCGACTATTGATGTTTTGGATCTTTTATATGTCTTTAGGGTTATTTTGTATGGACTATTTTTGGGCTGGTTTGTTTTGTTGGGGTGGCGCTAAGGAGTGGGTGTGTTGCGGTGCGGGGTGGGGTCTGAATACCAACAATTCAGAAATCAAATGAACAGTCAATGCAATATTTATGTTTTTAGTGACCCACCATGGACATTCTACATTATTAAATAATGATGTTTAAATTAAAATCCGCTTGTTCTGTCACTTACGACACGTTATAGAATCCGTGTCACACTTGATTCAATACATCTTGTTTTAGTTTCATTAGTCTTTAGTACTTTACCCATAAATCTTTGGTGTTGATGCACAAAGCCGAGCACCATTAATGACAGAATCATTTAAGCTTTTCACTTTCCTCGGCGTGGGAGAGTTCCACAACACCAGTTCACGACTAACGTTCGTCGATAACACCCCAATAAATGTCTGTTACTTAAAAACAACAGAAGTGGACAGCTGATTCTAAATCGTGTCAAAATCTAACATCCCAACAAGGTGCAGTTTCATTTTAATTCTTTTGTCTCGCTTTTCTAATAAAATTCAAAGATTTTAATTCTTTTGTTATGCTATTGAGAGCGATGAGGCGGTTGTGTGGACTTCATGATGGTCCTGAGAAAAGAGAACGATGATGTTAATGATCTTGATTGACTATGAGAATGCAGTAACAGTTACGAAGGGTTTTCAAGGTGCACTTGAAATTAGCTGCCGTGGTCATGTCAGTCAATTCAAGACTTCGTATTAACTGGTTTAATAAATGGCCACCTGTCTTAATCCACTGTATTTAAGAGAACCAAAGCTTTTCAGAGTCTGGCAATATATTACGTGAGAAGTTGGCATTTTAAATTTTAATTATATATGTTGGGGATCAAATCTGATAAGAAGTACAATGGTGTTTAGTATCCATATTGTCCAACAAGCAACCATTAATAGCGTGGACATTCAATCAGATAAACCCTGGTCAACAATATTTCTCTTCAATCCATTCACGATCTCCATTCACACAGAAACATTAATAAACTCTTTTCTGACACGAGAAGGAAAATCTTTAACACTAGTAATTTCAAAATGTTCGCAAGGAATACAACGTCATCCCTGAAAATGTATAGATATATTATCAAAGTATGTTATTTGAAAGTGTAGAAACGTTTGAGATAGCATCACATTACCTTTGGAAATATGCAAAGATGGTAGCGGTGCTAAAATCTAAAGATGCAGAATGGGTAATCAAACTGACCACTGGGTTAATTTTGTATTTTAACTACTATAGGTTTTGGGTCAAGTAAATTTCGATTTAGACTAACGTATAAGACGTTAACTCAGTGGCATGTTTTGTTCACGTTCTTGGAAACCATGGACTATTTATATTTCAGTGCTCTGGTGTATGGTGGTAACAGAAAAAGTTTACTTAACCTGCATTCATTCCAGTGATCCGTGGAATTGGCAAACCCAGGCTATGTGGTTTGGCAATATTAAGCCATTAGCAATGCCCATAACTGTTCTTATAATCATTATAAAATGGAAATTTACTCATACTTTATGGCTGATTAATTATTCCCCCGCCTTTCTAGGAAAACAGGGGGCTATTAAAATGGATATGTCTGCCCTTTCACACTTTTAGGTACATAACAACCTTGCTTCTAATTGCGATGTTTAAACTTTGTGTAGAATTTCTTGATTGAGTTCGATGATGAACATTTTCTGCGTGGGCTAAGCAAAAGCAAACATCCGCAATTTGATAGCTTGGGACATTAGGACACAATACCTCGACTTAAAAGTGAAAGGGCTGGGCATGTATAGTTCCATTACCTTGACTAAGTTAGATGAATATAATTAAATGAGAGGTTATGCAGAATGATAAGCATATTTGGTTGTTCAATATTTTATGAAACAGGCAGGCCTACTTGCAGAAAATAAGGATGTTAAATCCCATTTCTTTTCGCTTTATGAAAATATTAATGTGCAAGTAATTGATGTATAATAAGTCCCGTCGTTGGCGTGTTTCACTAAGTACTTGACCAAACTTAATCAAAATATTAGCATCCATAATTATCTATTTCCATAAAGCACACTGGAACCTATTACGTCATCACAATTCGTGCTGTATTAATATCTGACGTTGTCACCTGCTGGACGGATGGTTAACTTCGGCTTCATGCAGAGATTATTGTCTCGATAGCGTCTTCACCTGTACCTAAATACCGTATTCAATTCTCTGGGAATTAGATTCCTATAGATGTCATCATTATTTAATTGCACGGGTTTTAGTCTGGACTCAGACTGACTGGACACTCGTCACTGTCACCGCTCAAAGATGACGTTTGCTCACTTTGAGGCGGTCATTTACACCTCCTAATAACAAAGAGTTCTTTCAGGGGAGAACATTAGTTATTCACTATTGCTGTTATTGCGTATTGAATTTTATTGTTGTTTGTGTCAGAAGGGGGTTGGAAATTTTATTGGTAAGTTTAAATGAAACACTGATCGGTGGTAATGAATTGCCGTTGTTCTCGTTACTTGAGGATTATCTTCACATGAAAGTTTCACATAAAACTGGCATGAAATATTCTGACAGGTGCCATTAAATTGATACAGTCTATCGCACCTGTCTACTTACGCAACAAAATCAGTCTTAACTTTTATTTTATGCGATTTTTCTGCAAACCAAGGTAAACCGTCTAAAAGTTGTAAGAATAAACACCAAAGATTTGTAAGTCACGAAATTGAGGCAGGGTCATCTAAACTATCCTGGGTTTCTAAACGTACAAAATAATACGCGATTTAGTTTCCATGTATACTTGTATCTAACGAAGTTCCATGTTAGAAATGGATTAAGCACTGACAATGCAGGGGCAAGTATAATATAAAGCGTCAAAAAAAGAACACAATGAATAAGTGGTTGAAAATGTGGAAGCTGTAATTGTCACAAACTGAGTTCTCGAAACATCTTCAGTGTCATTTGTTTATAATTATTTAAAAGAGCGAATTTGATATTTTTAATCAATGTGATACGCATCACATTATGAATATTAATTATTACGAGACAATATTTTAATATCATTGTTAATGTAATTTGAGATCTTTCCTATGTTAATGATGTGGTGTAAATTAAAAGTGGTTAATGATTTATTGTTAATTGCCCAGTCGTTTGATATGGACCACCCTATGGGCTAACGGCATTATGGTCGCCACGCATCTCTCATTCCCCAGGTAAAGCTGAGATTTATGACATGTCGTGAACAAAGACAAGAACGTGTTTATGAATATAACAAGAAAACAGTATACGTAAATATAGGTATAGAATAAATAAAAACCCTTATGTTTGTAAAAAAAAAGTTTTATGTTGCTTAACCTGGTTTCTAGAACCAATGAAAATAAAATTAACATTTATGTTGTTTCTTGGGTTGTATACAAATGAAGTAATCGAACAGGTCGATTTTTTTCTCATTCCAGATAGGAATTCATGTTTACCACAATCCCATTAACTCGTCTTAATGGGTGCCAGTAACCCGTGTTTAACTCAATTTAACACAATTCCTATATTGGAAGAACATAAACAACTAATATGTGTTTTTCATGTCGAGAGATAGTGCCAGTCTCATAAAATGGGTTATTTGCATGCGTGAGTGGCATTCTATCACCTTTCGTTTGATCCAGTCGTCCCTTTTACCATTTCTATAAACCCGGGTCGGGCATATTGGTCTGTTCTAGTCAACTTCGTGCTGGGAAGCTGGCCCTGGTGGCCGTGCAAATTATCCTGATTCACCTCATTTACAAATTAAATCCTGAACCACGCCACAGTCGTCCTGGAACTCTGGACTAACTCTTATGACATTATACATCACAGTCCATCCGTCACGATTATCCGGCGATAGACTTATCGCAGAATGATGTATGAGACCCCAGATGCCTGGATGTTAGAGACCATAATCTAGTGTTAGATATTAATGAACTTTGGCAATACATCCTCGTCTCGATCTACCAAATTACTAATTAGCAGTAGCAATCAGTAATTAATTTTTCAAAGCGGGCACAAATCATACCCACTCGAGTTTATAGGTCGTGGGAGGTGAACACAGGATGATGGCGTTTGTCTCATCCACTGGGGAAATTTCATTATCGCTGCCTCATCCTGGCTACATTCTGTGTCACGAAATATTATTTATTTCCAGCGCTTATTTGACTGATATTATTTGACAGTCAATGAAAATGGATGTCGTATCGCACTGTTTTGGTCGCTAAGGGGCACGCCATTTTTTTGTTATGGCTGCCCCTGTGCCATGGTTTGTTAGACAGATGACGTGTTAATATGGCTAATGATATTATCGTGACACTGAAACCACTATAGACAGGTAAAAACGCAACTTGAACCATCTATCAAATACAAAAAAATCATTTCTCATGTTTTGTCATCGACATAGAGAATTCACCAGAGAGATGAGAATTTGATTTGAATCACGAAATTTATCGAAACTTATTTTAAAGATAACTTCATTTTGGATGAGTCAATTTTACTATACACAAAACAGCTCGTTTCTTTGGTTTTGCACCGCGTTTGTACTTGGTGCAAATTTATTAAGTGTGGATATTTTACATATGAAGAATAATGTTAGATTAGATTTTTTTTTTCTGTCTCAAAATTCGTTACATATTTTTAGGCGCGGATTTAATGAGGTTCAGTGTTATGTCACAAATACTAAAATAATGTATACATAATTAACTATCAGATAACCAGTCGTGCGCGAGACAGGATGTACTTTCCCTTTCTATAAAACTTGACACTGCTTCTGTTTGATGAATATCCATAGCTGGTGTTATTGAGGTAGGAGACAAAACAAATGTTAGAGAAACATGACATTTAGGCGTCCTGGTGTCCAGTAAGTCTACAGTTTAGACACAACAAGTTAACAAGTGTTTACTAGAGTGAGACTAAACATTAATATCATAACATAACTTAACATGCTACATTATATTTTGTCGTGATGTCTATACAATAAATCTATAGTTTACATCAGACAATGTGCAACTTATATGATATTCCATGTGAACATCCCTAATAAATGAAATGAAATGAAATAGGGTGTATCGTCCTACTGTTCTGCTCCTATTCTGGGCTAATGAAGACCGGCATACGCCATACAATGTGCTATGAGGGGAATTTTGCCCAGGCAGCGGCACTATGTCCTACACTTATATCGAATTCCAACTGCCAAGGGATCTTTTACGTGCACGGCCATGTATACACAAGACCTCGGTTTTTCGTGTCATCCGAACGACTAGACAGCTGCCCTTCTCAAGCCCTCCGCATTCATAATAAATGAAAAGTGAAGTTGTATTAGATGTTCGTGAAAGCGTACTGTGTCGATGTTTTAAAAAAAATGCCATTGTTCTAAGAGAAAAGGGGGTTATTTATGAAATTGCGAAACTTCGCAAGATGCTGGTTAATTCGCCGTTGATCCAATTTATGCTCTTACCCCCTTGGCTTATAACACTCAAATTTTCAAAGGTCATCAAGGCACATTTTCAAACCTATTTTCGTCAACATATTTTTATGATAGAAAACCTTTTTAAAACGAGTTGAACTGAAATTGATCACGGATTCCTAGTATTGTCCTCTATTAAATCAAAATACTATACATGAGATCAAACATGAGAGAGAGAAATGGGGTTTAACGTCCGCTCGACACAAACTAGGTCATTTCGGGACTAACATATTGTTAAAAAAAAATTATTTCAATCATTCGCTTGGGCGTAGGGGTCTTTAGCAGTGGGAGGAAACCGGAGGACCCGGAGAAAACCCACGAGGTTGGACAGGCCACCCTACTCCTTGTCACGTACAACCGGGGATTCGAAACAACGCTAGTTGACTCAATGACAGGCCTTATGATACAGCGCGCACGTGCTAACCATTCGGCCATCCCCCCTCCCTCCCAACTGCTAAAGAGCCCTACGCGCAAGAAAATTAATGAAATAAAATTGAACCCTATGTTGGTTCCAAAATGACCTAGTTTATGTTGAGTGGACGTTAAAGCCCATTTTGCTTTCTTTCTTGCCTAGATCAAAGCGGTTTAGCCCCTTTAAAATATTATTTAAAAGAATACCGAAACGTTTTACTACAGGTTCACGTATACTACTACGTAAAGTTGATAATTTACTCCTGAAATATTTTAGAATATCTACATTAAAACGTCGCATTCACCAAATCGACTTTCTATTCTCTATATGAACATCATTTTTAAAAAAAAAATCTTAAGAAATAGACATTTGAATAGACTAGTGATTAAAATGTTTGTCATAGCTTGACATACTGTACGCCTAGCAATTTTTCAATTCATCTCAACCCATTTTTTATATCTTAAATGCATTCAAAACGTATGCTCGGTAACTATGATATCTAGGGTTTTTAAACCTTGTTATTCAAACACGGCTTTAATAGTTTAGGCTATGGTATTATGTATATGAGGATTAGATATTATCAAATGCTGTAGTGGGTCATGATAACCCCGGATTTGAAAAGATTTGGATATGGTGTAGAAAATAGACAATAAGGTTGAGAATAGGTAAAGAATTTAAGTTTACATGATGAGCGAAACATGCATTCATCAAAACACTCCTAGCTTTGCTTTACCTTGAATCAGGGATAAATGTACTAAAATGATGATAGTTTTTAAAGGGAATGTTCGGCGAAGAATATTAATGGAATGAATGGAATATGCCAATGTTAGCCAAATATTCCAACCCCACCACTTCGATCTCATACAAGTTTACAATAAGACATGCAGCAAACATGAATTAAAATGAAGTAGCTTCTTAATTACGGGCGTTATTCTAAGTAAATGTTCCCTTACACGTAACAGAACCAGACGCTGCCTGTGTGAATTTTCCCACAGCGTATTGCACACGCAAACATAAAAATAAAACATACCAAATGTTTGTCTTAAAATCATCGAAATATTGTGGTGACATAAAGCATAATGTCTCTTTAACGAGGTATGTTAAAATGAACGCGGGTGTTAATGGGAGTAGTAAAGGTACAATCAGCTAATGATTATGTTAATGTGAACAGAAGTTAAGGTGAAGATTAATCAAATAAATAGATGATATTATACATGCTACTGGGTACATCATCATTACTATTGATTGACAATAGTGATGAAAGCTAACAGTAAGTGTAGATCTCCGATAAAACGACACATAACTTACATGTAAAGACATGAAAACTAACAATATTTTAAATTTACATACTCCAGGTCTTGTGCTTTTTACAGAAATGATTTCGAATACGGCTTTTAGTGATCTTTTAGATATCCGGGTTGGACCAATTCAAATTCAGACCGTTGTCTGTTTCATCGAGTATCCATTTATTATGTGAGAAATAGGCCCCCACTTTAACCCAAATCGATGTAAAACTAATATTGATGCATGCTCTGTATATTATGCTCTAATTTCCAGGGCCTGTTTCATGGAATTAATATTTCGTGCAGAAATGTCAGATTAACGAAAGAAAAAATATTAAATCAATTGTAACAAACTTGCTCTTGTTGATATGTGAGTTAAATATACCCCATGGATAATTTATTTTGTTTATAAAGCTATTACATTCACTCCTTTAGATTGTATCTAGAAAATTATAAGCGAAAATTGTTTCAACTATCGGCTGTTAAAAGGAGTTCCAGCGAAACTGAAAGTAGATAAATGTCCGACTTCCGGTGACGTTTCAACATAAAAATTGATCATGGAGAAGTGAAACGTCTGTTTGTTTGTCATGCTCCAATCTTTTCAATTGATTGTATTTACTGACTTTTAATATGATAAATACTTTTGGATTGATGGTAATATATATTTTCATTTTTATTTGCATTACTACTTATTGAAATAAACATCCACTCTTGCACATCCAGTTAAATATAGTTTATACATCATGGCCTTGGGTAGCATCCTTTACCTGAATGCATTTCAGTGATTATTATGCTATTTAGATTCTTATTATAAATAACTGATTTTTTTAAAGTTGTACTTTATGCACCATCAATTATTAGATAATTTGAAAACGACAACGATAAAATTTTTTAGACTTTTAGATGAAAAGGGTTATTGGTCATATTAATGCTCTATAATCCGGTCACCGATCTTCGTAACTCATACAAAAAATACTTTTATATACATGTAGACAATAGTCTTTATCTGAAGATAATATTATGTTCTCTGTAACAACATGCTTTCTATAAGTATTTTTATAAGTATTAATATACATAGCAGGGCAGACCTTTATTAGTCTAGTCAAATACCTATATCGCTGAATAGGTTAAGGGTTTATAAATCAAACACCACTTATGTGTCAACCGATAACATTTATATCGGTCTTTTTTATACAAAGCAAGAGGAAAAAACTTATGTCATAGAGACCCTGGGTTCTTTATAAATCAAGAAGGTATTATATACGTGTCCTGTTTGCATTCACCGCCCATAAAACCCATCCTAGCACTGCATAAAAAAACATACTTAATGCGATATAGGGTCCTATTTCAAATTTTTAGTTAAAAAATGTCCGTAATAAATTTGTGGGATAGTACTTGTACCCTAAACATAAGGGTCAAAACCTTTAAGACCTATATCTTCACAAAATTTTAACCAGTAACTCTTTAAGCTACAATACAAATTGAGATAAGGCATTAAACGATGGGTTATATCTTTTGTCGGTGATAATATAATCATTTTCGGGGCGGTAATCGCTCAAGAGGGCAAAATGTCGGTATACAAAAGCCATGACCGTTGACCCGAGTAAAATATATAAGCGAGTTAAAGGTTTGTAAGATGCTGACCAAATCCTTTCACGTTTTTATGGTCTCTTGTCACCTTTTGCTGCGATAAAAAGAGTTAACAAGACAACTAGGGATTAGCCTCAAGGATATTTCAGTCATGATTAAATAGTAGGTCATTGTTCTTACACACAAAGTCTACTGATATACACCTTTATTGGTCATTTGGATGGATGAGTAACTAAATAATAAAGAGCTATTAAGCAGTGGGTTTGAAGTGTACAGTAACAACATGTGACATTAACACACGACACTTCATCTTTTACCTTTTTATATGATATCGTTACCTACATAAATAATAAGTAATAAATTCCAAATACAATAACAAACTCCCGTGTTATTTGGTTTAACTTATAAATAGGTAAATTGTCAATTTAAAGAGACTTCAAATAGCCATTTCTAATTAAAATTTAAAAACACGACACTGCGTGTTCCTTAAAGCTCTGACATTCCATACTTAAAGGAAGGTGTAAAATTTCAGACCATATACAATAAAAGGTAGGTTATGGCCATCTATAGTTAAAATTATATTCCATCGATTTGCCGTTATACTGGCCAGTAGGTGCCCGAAGAATAACTCATTTATATCCATTAACATCGATGTCAAGATGGTAGCTTGCCTACTCGTTTTTCTAAATCGTCCTAAATACTACGTAAAGATCACCCTTCAGTCCATATATAAAAAAGGGGGAAAGGGGTAGTCATTTGGCGCTTCGCGGCTTTAATATGCAATTTTGTATTTTTGAATATAAAAATGACCACCAGTGGAGTCTAAGGTTAAAATATAAAAACACAACAAAAATAGCCTACAAACTTGATAAATCCCTGGATCATATTGTTTTGTCAACTACAGCTAATAACAGATTATACTACAAATTATTTTATATTCTAAAAGATTCGGATCATTAGGCATCCTCTTTAATTCATATTCGATAACTTTATCTAGATTACAATGACATGAAAAAGCATGTCCATTTTTATTTTTAATCATAAAGTCATTTAGATTTTAATCTTTAATTATGCCATTTCCCATCGAAAAATCTCCAAATCCATAATTAGAGGTTATATATGTTATTTTAAATCATATTAAAGATAATAATTATTCCTCATTATCTGAGCTTGATGAAGGCTTAAAATCTACCAAGCCATACAAGCAGAAATAAACGGTATATGAATTATTGAAATGTCTGTTAATGTCGTTAATAATCTCCAAGTTACAAAATCGAATCCCATTGACGACTTCTCTGATATTTTCCGCTATTTAATATCCAGTTTGTTCCAATCCAGCGATTAACTGCAACGAAAGAATTATTATATTTAATAAGTATTGATTGGAACCCCAGTAAGCGCACCAAGTCGGAAGTGGTTACATTTAAACCACCGTATCATTATCGGCCAACATTAATACCGTTTTATAAATAATCAAAACCCGCACCGGAATTTAGAAACGAAATACGATCTCAAAACTGCAGTGCTAAATCCACAAACCTGAAACGAAATTACCATTGAAACAGTGGAAAGTTGTGTAATCAAAGAGAGATTTGTAAATTTCATATCCGATCTCGACTAACCAAATCACGGATCGTTTAGGAAATGAGGAGAAAAGTTGTCATTAAGCAGGGCAATTAAAGAAAGGTAATTACACCAACCATTCCTGTAAATGGGTGACAGTGAGAAGAAAATGGAGGTGTTTATCTGTGGATTTGGAGTGTTTGGAGGACATTAGATAGTGTTTAAATTGTATCGATATGTCATCATAGTCGTTAAAGACAAATCGTCCCTGGGTAATAACTTCACAAACTGTCTAAACATCATCTGATGTACAGTGAAACGAGACATCTTAAAAGGGACAATTTCATAATTCTAAATAAGACGATTATCGGCAAAAGAAAAAGGCAGATTTACTTTCTTCTGAACTGTATAGCGGCCCCTGAAGAAGAAGTACATTGAGGTATTATATGGCATATGCAAGTTTAGAGATTGGTAAAAGACAACCGCACTACATACTAACATAAACACAGAATTGGATCAACCACCAAACAAGGTCACCACAGACACTGAAACCCCGTTTACATTACAAATTTTAAGCGTGCAAGGAATGGTTAAGTTTTGGTAGTGTTAACGAGTCAAACATAACCGTGCCGTACTGAGAACCGTGCCAATCTGAACAACTGAAGTGGGATAGTCTCGGCAACGTTCTCGGTACGGCGCGGTTTAAATTTCGTAGTGGAAACGCTATCCGGTCTAAGAACGGTTCTCGGTACGGATTTCTGCATATCGGAAATATAAATTTTCCAAACAGGCTAGTATTAGACATCAAAGCAGTTGAAGTGTTTCTGATCAATCCAAAAGATCTTCAACGTGATAGAACTATTCACATACTACAAAAAAACTAAATTATAACACGAAATAAGTAGACAGGAATATGGTCAATATATCCGATGACGTTGAGCTTTTTCCAGTTCGAATTTTATATCTCTTCAACAGGGGACAGGTTTCTATTTAGTGGTTTCCTAAAATCTTGGTATGGTTTCCTTTGGGCATCAAGATAGCTGTCAAAGAAAAATCTTTTAACAATTTAGTTTCCGGCTATTGTTTTCCAGACCGGACATTTGAACAAATGTGTATTTTGAGAACCACCCTCTTCATTACTAAACAGACAGGATTTTCCCCCATATCATTATTTCGGTTGGAAAACCATAACTAAGCGACGGATATCATTGTGGTCATCACTGTGGGATATCGCTTGATTGACCACTGATGGATTGAAGAGTGAGAGAAATGGGAATTGTTTAACAATATGGTTCTCAAGAAATCACACATAATCAGCCTTCAGCATGCAGCCGCTGTCTTATATAATTTCAGGTTGATAATAATAACACTGCGATACAATGATGTCAAAAGTCATTAAAGTATGAAATACCTGATTATTATAACCCCCATACTTGATTAAATTTTACACCCTTAATTCACGAGGGCGTCCATGTACGAAATAAATGAATGGCAGTTACTATAAAAAAAGGAGTGACGTATTATTTAAAATTATTTCACAACATAAAATAATAATAGGAATAGTGTGGAGCATTTGGATATAATTTTGGGACAAATAGTTACTTTGATAGTTCGCATACTGCCAAAAATTGTTACGATCTGAAAACACTGTCACCTACCAACATTCAGATTTAATTTGTACAATTTAAAATCCTTCTGGCTTACTTCTTCAAAATATAGGTTTTTAAACCCAATATATACTCTTCAAAAAAAGTTGGGGATATTGAAATGCAAATACCTATGCAGGTTGTGATATGATAAATAGTCATGGACACTTGACATGCTTTGAGAGTATGTTCACAGATGAAGAACTTATCGCCCCAACAGAACCACTGAGCTGCACATGCGACAACAAATAGCGCCATACACGTAGGAGGGGTTCATTGTCAAATTTGACACTTCAAGGAAGGGTTGATGAAAACTGCCGCGTGCTGGTTTATCTATCCATGTTTGCTTTCCTATCGGTTCTTGAATAAGATTTACTTTTTAGCGTATCTTTGCTTTAGTGTGTTACGTTTAATTTCATCGGGAGACGTGTTCGTCGACGTCAACGTCAACCGACAACACTGAAAGAATTGGCCGTGGCATTGCAAGAGGAGTCGGTCAGATTGCCCCAAATCGTGATTGGACGGTCGATTAGGAGCATGCCACGATGAATTGCTGAATGTCTGAGGATTGGTGGAGCAATTACTCATTATTAAGACAAAAATCAAAAACGTCCATTTTCACTTTTGCCGGTGTATCTCTTTGCGAGTGAAATGGCGCCGTCAGATAAGCCGCCCATATGAACTGTTAATGTTCATGTGTAGGCAATTGGCCTGTTATTAACATACACTGGTTACCTCTGCAGTTTTGTATTGTTTCTGAATATCCCCTACTTTTTTTGAAGAGTATATATCAAATCATTAAACAGAAGTAGCCTATAATATTAGAAGGTAGAACCGTGCAACTTTACTAAGTATTAAAAAGAAAACCCTGCTTTTAAAGTAGTTTTATCCTGATTCTTCCCATTTTTTCTTGTAAATTAGTTACATTATAGGCATATTCAGATTAATTAATGGGCTCGTTTCCACAGTTAAAGAGAATTTTCTCCTTTTTTTAATGGCGATACCCAATTCAACAAGTCCCTGCATTCTCTTTTGAAGACGGACGACAAAAAGGGAAACAGTTTCTATGCTGATTTCCATCAAGTTAGCAGAAAGTTTAAATGTCGGCTAAAATTTATGGCCATCTATAAAGGGAAGACGTGCTTCATGGTTAAAATTTATTCTCTTCAGGGACCAGTAGGAATGGAAAGTCCATATAGTGTCATAATGAACACATGTTAGCCATTTCTGGAGACCAATTAGTGGTGTGTGGTTTAGAATTAACGAGAAGTCGAGAATCGCAGGTAGTTTTAATGACTTTAGGAAGTAGTTGATGACAAGCAAATTATGTCTTATGTCAGTCTGAAGTATGAAGTTGTGCATCACAGAGAGTATAGAGCTGCGCAGCTTCACAACCCGTAACAGAAGTCAATAGTGATATATGGCGACATTGACCAAACACCCAGGGGTGCAAATTACTTTCAATCAGTGACCGCAATATGGCAAGACATACATTGACTGTAGTTGTAGTTCATTGATGAACTCATTAATCTTGGGACCTCTCTTGCTAGCCCTTGTTCTCACTGTCTTAAACAACTCACGAGTGAATTTACATAGAATATATTAGCATACTGTTATTGCTGTAACATCTTCCGTTGATAAATTCACTTTCGGGGTAAGCTTGAAGTTAAGGCTCTTGTATCCCGCCAAACTCCTATGCAACTCGTGATCGCTAGGCGTGAGACTGGGGAACCATTGGTGTTTTGTCAATACGTATTCTCACTTATCAGGTATATGTTAAAACGCTTAATGCATTAATCTTGTACCGAAATACGAAAGAAGTACAACGAAAATCGACCTTTCTAAGAGTAAGCATAGGTATCCCCATACAGATCTCCCGTCAATACCTATAGTTATTTCAATAATTTGTTTGTTTGTGACCCACGCTGGTTAAAACTGGATACGTAAGAATGTTAAGATTACTATGGCCCCATGGATACGGATCCATTCCATTTTCTAACTTTTTCAACACGCTGAATTGCACAAAATGACTGGTTATTATTTATGTACATTATGTAATTATATACAAAACAATTAGTTTTGAAACATTATTATGATTACAAAAAAAGGAGGATATAATTAGTTATGTGTTTGTTTGCCAATTATGAGACAGTGCCAGCTGTATGGAGAATCTGGAAATTTTGTTACTGACTCTGAAGGTTATGGTATCGTATCGTGGCAACACAGAGGGTTCCGTGTAATAGGAAAATTATTAAACATTATGCTCATTAAGAGAATTATTCCTTTGTCCATTATCTAGTGCTTATGTAATTAGGATATAATGGACAAATCAGAACATAAAAACACATCTTCATATTTAAAGTTAACAAATGACGTTAGAAGAAGTTTAATTTCTCAAAATATGTCGCTAAACCATAGCACATCATGAACGACCCATCATTTAGATTTTGGATATGATGTGTAGAATATGCATATCTATAACATATCCTTCATTGTCGGCCATTTTTTGTAATACTTAGGGCGCTATTGACAAACAAAAACCGCTCTTGTTGGTTCTTGTCAGTTTTTGTGAATAGTAGGACCGCAGAATCGAGTCTGCTGAAGACAAAAATGGATTATGTCCCGAAAGTAGTTCATCAAAATCCCACAGGAACGGGTCCAATTACCACTTAGATTAATATTGTAGTATTTTGTTATTTTTTACCAACTGTTATTTCTAACTCGTTCGGAAATGGGGAGTGGCAAACCCCTGTGCCCAGGCCTACGTAGTAAATTCGTGTTTGTCTATTTCAAGATGTATACATATGCACACACTATGTACACACATATCTCTCTAAATATTCTATAATTATTACCGTCTTAATACTTATTTAACACCTCGTTCTTAAATATAAAACAAGTTTATAGCCAATGATGTTAAATGGCGTTAAATTTCTCGAAGTGGGCTGCCAAGTCTGGCAGCAACTGACCACATCTCATCAGTCATTCTAGAGTAAACCACGCAGACATTTCGGACATGTTGTTGACCATTGGCCGAGTGTAATTTTCTCCCTGGCCTCCAATTACCTCGTTTATCATTCAAGAGTAAATACTAGTCTTATTCAATCACATATTTTCAATGTTTAGTCATGTGATTGTCGACAGTTTATGGTTTTGTCTTTGGACTTGTAACTCTAATTATTACAATCAATTTCTGGCTGAGACATATTCAACAAGCTTTATTCCTGCTAATCATTTCTGATTTCTAGAAGAATATCAACTTGGCGCTACTTTCCTGGGGGGTTTGACAAATTATTTAAAGGCACCGTCTTTGTAAAAGACATTCAGTATTAATTTAGTATTTTAAAATATGCTATCTTCTAGGCTTGGGAATCTGAAAATTTGGTAGACAAATTCTGGAATCAATCTCACATTTTATTTTAGCCAAAAGAAATATAACCCAATTACTTAAAGACATCCTCAATGTTAATGTATTATTGAGAAATTGAGAAAACAGTTTTTCAAATGTTTTATGAACTTGGACCTTCAGCGGGTTTAATATTTTAAATTATTAGTTCATGCACTTATGATTGTAAATATTCTGCAACCAAAACAAAATACCAGTTCAGTAGTTATACGTCAATATGATTTCATTTAAATTATTAACAAATTAAAAATGGCAATGACATTGACACAACCTTTGTTGAACTTGAACATGTATATTTTTGGAATGAAATTGAATATTTGGCTAACTGTTAAAGGTCGTACCCTCAATTAATTAAAATACAATAAAGTTATGATAATATTTTAACATTGATATTATTTATTCTATTGTACATTTTATACGCTGTTATTATAAACATTGGGTTTAAATATTTTATATATCAATGTTTTGACCTTTACTAAATGAAGGTCGTGTTATAAATGTCATAATTGTCAATTGATGAACGTGTTTTGGTGTAGGTTTAGGTTCAGATTTGGTTGTCAGTATCACTTACGTCAATCAAGTACTCATCGATTCAGTACAATGTACAGTCGGTCCTATTTGGCACAGCGCTGAGCGTGCTCAATGATACCAACTGTAAAATTTGTCAACAAGTCGGTAGGTATACTTGTATACCAAGCATGTATGTGTATCTGTGTGTCTTCTTTTTTTTGTTGCGTTGTGACATGTAGAAAACTTCAACCTAAAATATGCGTAAGGGACCTAATATTATGATAATGGCAGATCACTGCCAACGAATTGTGTTATTGTTGACCCAAAACTGCTACCCCAGACATTCCTAGGCCTATAAAAAAAAACACCTAAAAACCTAATAAAATATATATGCGTGCCATATGGAGTAAACATACCTTGTTAATTGTACGACACCGTTATCTAATGCTATTCAAAATCGAAGTTGCAATTGAAGCACGTCATTTTCACGTCTATCCAATATTTACACAATACAGAGAGACGTAAGCCAATTTCAATTTCCCAGATAATGATTTAAATAAAATATCTATTAATTAAATCTTTTCCATAAAACTAAAATGACGGGTTATGTGTTTGCTTGTTTAGATTTATACAAATCTTTCATATACAAATAATTTATGATTAATTTATATATAAATAACGCGAGCGTCACCCACGCCTGCTATTCTATACATGTACAGAACTATAAAACAAAACAAGGCAAACGAAAACTACAAATAACTACTAAATAAATAACACGATATAAATTGTGCGATAATCGGTTGGTATTAATGGTATTTTTTATTTTATATGGCCAAGCGTGCAATACAGTGACTCGAGCCTCTTAATAGTCTCTTTGGGTATAGACATGGCACTTTAGTTTAGAACTAGTTTTTCAAGGGAAGTCCGTAATATGCATATGGTTTGGTCCGTACTGGAACCGCAGGCGTAAATGAAGCTCCATTCAGATAACGTAATGATTAGATTTGTTTAAGCTAATTAGATTGCGTCATTGACTTAACGCAAAAGAACATACGCCCGAATATAGCCTAGAATGTGGTGCATCGTACACATGCACCGAAGTGACAACGAGTCACCGTTTATGACATGATTTATATATATTATACAGTATAAATTCGAGCGAGGATCGGTGGGATGTAAGGATGAGGTCTGGTTTTAGTTTAAATTGAAAGTTTTATGACCTTCATAAGTCAGTTTTAATGACCCGCGTGACACTAAAGGTCTTAGAAATAACTATAAAGTGTGATTATTAGCTATACAACGATGATGATAATTTCTTGCCATTTCTTTGTTCAGGTTGAGAAAGGTGATTGGATACTAAATATATGAGTAGGAGATCTGAGAACAAGGGTTTTTTGTTACGAGATCTATGCCCTCATCATAAAGGATAGGATTTCCTTGGAATGCTATTTTTTCTGGTCATTGGTCGTAAGTTTGTCTCCATTGTTCCCACTTTGTTCACATTAATACCCCACATATAAAAAATACATTTATTGTCGACAAGGTCGAGACTCTGTGAAGAATAGTTACAACATAACGTAATACCCTCCCTAAATCTCCCATCTCAGTGAAAGTGGATACTAGCCCGTACATTTTATCAATAGCTTTTTGTCCAAATCTCCGAGGCTGCTTGCTTCTTTTCATCAAGGGGATAGAGAAGTATAAAAGATTTCATCTCTCCACCCTGGGAATATTAAAATTACCAGACAAACCCGGGGTCATGGGTCACCCTTAACAAACACCTTTCACAGAGCACATTAAAAACATACGCATCTAGCCAGAAAAAAAAACTTAATACCAACCACGCTTCTAGTTCAACAGAGTCACGATGGGCCACAAATGTCACGACCTTCTTCAGATGACTTTATGTGTTCGGTAAAACACCCGAGGATTCTTTCTTTAAAGTACTACAAAAAAATAATACCCCGTGCTTAATTTCATTCTTTGTGGCTACTCAGTAAGTTGAAAACACAAGTACTATAAGAGCAAGGGTTAACCATTTTTATAGATCATTAGACGACCTACGAACAAAATAGTAATTACTGATGAACATCTTGAAAAGCACGTCACAAAGAATATAAACATAATGAAATTGCTTTATTAAAATTTGAAACCAACCCGTTTCGTTATATACTATAGTACATATCACTAATGATATGTTCAGCCTTAAGGCTATGATTACACAAAATGATTTTTTGTTAAAGTGGAAGCTTGGGTTGTCTAATTATTACATTTCAAGAATTATTGCCATTTATTACATTTCGCGAACTGTTGCCAATAGTTTTGATCCAACCAGTCTATATTTAAAGTCTAACTTGTAATCGCCTGGTCATTCCTATCAACTTTAATTATAATCCACGTGAACAATATTTTGAAATTTAACAACCAAGGTCCACATCTGTTGAAAATTTTACACAAAAAAAAATATAACAAAATGGTCATCTGTTTGTTTTTGTGGTAATTCTATTTTGTAATTTGTTAGGCCATTATTTCATTGATGGGCTGTATAATTATATTGTCAGTCGTTTTCGAGGGTTTTTTGGTATAAAAGTGACTCATTTGGTTAATTCTTTGTGTTCACAAATTTGTAAACATGACCAAAATAATTAGTTCCCGTCGGTTTAGTCACTATTAATTTTTTTTCATAAAATGCGAGTAATTGCAACTGAAGGATAACTAGGTCACGATATCGTATTCTGAACTTTAAGATTAAGAAATATTTGTGACGCACTACAAACTGCAATATATTAAAGGCCGTTTTTTTTTAAAATTTATTGCATCCATGATGTCATTTGAAATTTGTATATTGTTTCTTGTCCGTGGGCATGTCTTGTGTAATTGTTTATGTGTGGTGCGGTCCTCCTGCATTTACTATTTATGTAGCAATGTGTTCATTAAAAATACAGTTTTCCTCAGTGCAGTTCTGGTAAATTGTAATAATTTTTAAATGTTAATTACGCTTTTTTTACGAAATTTTTTCAGCTGATTATATGGTTAGATATGGAATGGTTGTTGTTAATTATAAAAATAACATTTTATTATACTCTATACGATCATCTTGACTAATTTTATGTTGATATATTCTACAGATCTTGCCGCTCTCGCACGCGACAGTGAAAACAACAATAGTTTTTGATAGAGAAGACACAAGGGTCAAATAACCCATATTTTGGTGTTATTGTTGTTTGTGGATAATGTGTGTTATTGTTTGTTGGCTTGTTTTTTGTTGTCGTTTTGATGGAGGTGTGGGGTCTTTGTTTTTTTGTTGTTTGTTTGTGTGTGGAGAGATTGGGGGGGGGGGGGTAATGTTGTAATTAATATCATCTCAAATTGTAATTAAATGCAGTCGATGTACTTATTCATGAAAAATAATTTAATAAAAGTAGGTTTGGTATCTACTAAAATATTATTCTTTAATGGGAACAGATCGCGACATGGAACAGATTATGATAAATATTCCTAAGAATAAATGGGCTACATTCATGATGTACAATTACATGCTTTTACGTGATTTTTATCGCTGTTTTTCAAATCAAGCGCCTTAATTTTCAAACTTGGTCATGGTGTGTTGTTGATGACCATTTGAAAATTCAAATCCGAAACATTCAATGTGTTCTTTTCTTTGTCTGGATTTTTAATCTGGGATGAAATAACATCGTTCCTTCCTACATATTAAGCCCTCTTCGGACAAAACTGACCAGGGGGCAGTCATCTCCTTCATTGAGGCCAGTTGGCACAAGTTCGGGGTCAAGACCTTGGTCATGCGCAGTTTTGCTGGGGTCAGAGTTAAGGTTACATAGGGTCGAGGGTTAACGGACAACTGTCGGCAGGTCAGAGCTTAGGTCACTTTGGGTAGACCCCGATTATGTTTTCATGAATGAAGTATTATCGCGCTCCTTTTATTCCCTTTCACGCCCTAATATTGTCAGCCATCTTTCTAAATTCTAAATTGGAACTCAAACAAGGAATAGCGAGTCCATCTGTCAATGTGGTCGTCTGTACTTCATCATTAAATGACCGAGTGAATATTAAAGAATATCATGAAATAGAAGGCGATATGCGTGTCATAATGGTTGCAAGGTGAAACGACCATGGTCAACTGACCAGCACATGCGATGACGTGGTGCAGATCTAATCTTCTAGCAGGTGGTCAAAGTGACCACTAGTTTTTGATGACCATAAGTCCGGTGATTTATCTTTTTGCCGCATATATATGTCAAGACATCGATACACATGGCACTCGAATAAACATCAAAGAGAAATTGAAGCAATAAGCGAAAATAAACCAGTGGATATCTTTTGATCTGATTCCATACCATTTATGGTTTATTATAATCGCTTATGGTTTATGGTATTCTAGTTTTATGTCACGCGTAATGATCCAGAGAGCAAAATTATATATTCCAAATGAACATGTGCTTCAGTATAAATTAACTGAACAAAAAATCTTTTTAAAATCTTTTTTAAGTTAACTTTGGCAGAATTTCTCTTGACTCCTATTAATCTCTGTCTTGGGGAAGATCTTACAAAATATATTAATCTTCCCAACGCCAATCGGAGCTAGAGGGGAGACAAAAAGCAATGATGTTATAAAATGCACAGGAGGCAAGACGTATCTCAAAGGTCTTATAAAGATTCACAACTATAAAGATAGAAAAGTTAGTAAGAAGCAGAAAAAAAATGAAGACGAATTGTATGTTATCTCTGGAGGGTAATTTTCTAGTGTATTTTGTACGGAATTAAGATTCATTAGATACGCTAGTGCTAATGTACATTTCAATCTTGCCAATCAAACCGCAAATTGTCAATAATAAATATTCGGTTTGTTAGCGCGGGCTCTTGTGGCGCGCGCGGCACGCAAACCCTTTGGCCATCATGTTAATTTCAGACTTTGCGGTCATCGGCTTCATCCCCTAGCTGTCATTCACTCATTGCTACAGATTGCTTTAATTAATGCCAATAGTCTTTGATTGGTGCATTACGTCAGCAGTAAAGCGGTTGCGCGTGCTGCTAGTCATTTCAATCAATCAAACGGGGTAATCAAAGATTCCCTTTTCCCCCAGTAGTATTATTCAAAAACTCATGCCAGCCATTAATTTCTCCCTAAATGAAGAATATTATTAAGAAAAAAAAACGTGCCCGAGGAATCGTTTCTCTTCTAAAATTAAATAGGCCTCTCTTTGTCACTTATTTCCTTGAAATTATATATTACTCTGTGTTGAATAAAGAAATTGATTATAACACAAAAAATACTGTTTTTTGTAAAATGGTGTACGTTTTAACCTTGTAATTTGTGAATATATCATTTTTGATATTAAAAAACCACCAAATATTGAACTCCTGGTGTTATTTACGGAGTTCAGTCAAAGACCTACACGTTTAAATAAAGATAAACCAAACCACCACTCATACAAAGGCAAGCTTACTCTTTCTAGAACACCTGGGACCACTTCCATATTGAGGAGTTCACATATCTAACAATTTTGTTTTTTTACTTTTGAATCAGTAGAACTTTAATTGAAGTCTATCGTTTATATAATGGTTCTTCATTATTCAAATACAATTTTAATTTACTTTTTTTCCCATTTTTATCATTGTTAACAAATTACTCAGATTAAATTAGACAAAATAATCTGTTTATTTTGAAAAACGGTTTGGAACAAAGTACTTGAATTAGGTTGATGGAGTTTCAGATCTCCTATATATTGAACATCTTCTTTCTCTGTTATTTCAGGGGATCACGTGGCTAAGTGGGTAAGACACTGGCTCGTTAGCCTGGAGGTCGGGTGTTCGATCCCTGCATTGGCCGAGAAAGTTCATCCAGACTTTCCCACGTGGTTCTCCATTGTCCGTGCTCCAGGACGGAGGGCTGACAAGGAAAGCTGTCTAGTCGTTCGGATGGGACGAAAAACCGAGGTCCCGTGTACACATTGGCGTGCACGTAAAAGATCCCTTGACAGATGGAATTTGATTTAAGAGAAGGCCGTAGTGCCGCTGTCCGGGCAAAATTTCCCTCATAGCAAACTGTATGGCGAATGCCCGTCTTCATTAGCCCAGTTCGGAGCAAAACAGAAGGACGTTAAACCCCATTTCATTTCATTTCATTTCATTTTCTCTGTTATTTCTGAGTGCAAGTTGATAATTGGTCGCCTGATCACTACCGCTGATTTGATCTGGAACCTGTAAATTCTCAATTAAACAGAACCAGGTAAAAACTTAGCATGTTTTTTTATTAATGACATTTGAATTAAAACGATACTTTCTGACTCGTAGCACTTGTTAATTAATCCTGCTTTTTGTCTTTTCTCTTTGTCATACATTAATTATTAATAAAGCCACGCGTTAAGAACGTCTTCTCTGTCGTGATTCTAGCTCGTAAACCTCCCCAAACGTCTTTGTGGTAGCACACAAAAATATAGACCTTCATTTAAAAGGCAGATAAATTTGACTTAAATAAGCACCTTGTCATCTAAAATGGCTACCACTATGATTAACTTCCACAAAAATGTAAAAGAAACAGTCGTCTTCTTGAGATTAAAAAAACATCAACTTATTCTTCTTGATAATTTTAAAATTGATGTCAGTCCAATAATCAATTTATCACAAAGAACAAAACAGAATAACTTTATACTAATAAGCGATTTAAATATCGGGATGTATTCTTTACACTAGATTATTAATGATATAATTTTCTTATTTTTTTTTAGGAAATGAAATGAAATGAAATGGGCTTTAACGTCCTACTATTTTTTTCAGAGAAAAAAAAATATGACTTAGATGACAAGTCATGAACAGATGACACAAAATGTTTTTTAAAAATTTAAAAAAAAAACTTTTCATGGAAATGTGGTTTACAATTAAGGGGACATACCAACTTAAGAATTTAATTTTATATTTCCCCTTATTGTGTATTTATCTTTATCATTCCCTGCCCCTACAGTTTGGGTTGCAAAAAAGACGACACCCTATTGGTTAAAATATTATATTTCTTCTTATTATGCATCTACTTATTCTATCCCCTATCCCACACACTTTAGATCGCAAAAAATAAGCCACTCTCCCTTTGATAACATATTTGATTTTAAATAAAAGTGATACGTCCATTTATTTAATGACTAAATCAACCTGAATTAACAGTACAAAATCGTCGGGTTTTTGTTATATTTAATTTATTCACCTAAGAATTTTCATAGGGTGGTTGCCCCCCACCTCCTGCCCTCAATCGAAATCTGAAAAACAATTTGTGTGCCCAATCTCCTGGGCATATCACTGATATACAGAATAATGTAGCTTGTTTTGATCAATTTTAAAATCTAATTTATAATAAAAATTGTATACCAGATTAAAAAATAATTTGAAACAATAAATTAATTTAAATCTTTATAAATCAGATGAAATAATCTGTAAATAATTTACACAAATTGTCTCTTTAAAACAATATTACATAAAATATGATATTAATACATATTTTTTTAATACCGGGTATTTAATAACAAAGATTATGATTCATTGTTATTGGTTAATATTTTGCTCTTTTTGCGTGATAAGAAAACCAAAATTATATGACGACTAAAGAATAAAAACAAAGGCTTTACGAGTAAAAGACGGAGAAATTCAATGAAGAGAATAAAGCCATTGTGAAGTAAATTAGTTTTTCTGTTAGAATCTCCCATCTCATGATCTAAGAAATCCCACAGAAAATCCACTAATTTAATTTTTCGTCTTTATGGCCTTTTTATTTGATCAAAACGACTCCTCGGCCTACTCGCCCACCTCGACCGTAACCCCTCGTCCGACCTCACTCTCTCGAGTCACACAACTCTATCTAGATTTATTTCTTTGCCATCAAATTGCCTTTCCCGCCATCGATAGAACTCCTGCTTCAAATGGCCGGGGTCACTAACACCGGAAAATGTTGAAGAACATGGCCGACCTCGTGCCCCTCGAGATCAGAGCGTGTAGCCCGCTTTGGATTAAGTCTCGTGCAGAACAGTTCCCTAAGGGATGCTCGTCCGCGCATTTAATACGTACTCTGTTCCTCGCGAGGGGAGGGATCACCACGCGATGACCCCTAAGCTGAAATATTGATACGTTCAATCTAACATTCAGTCAAAGTTATTTATTAATGTTAAAACTTGACAAGATCATGAGATGATGTTTTTTTGTCTCTCTCCCAGAACAATGGCAACATTTCACTGTATCTATACACCATGCAATAGAGAGAGAGCTTACTCGTTTCTTTCTTTTTTTTTGAAGGATTTCTGTAACGAATTGTGTTTAAATTGGTGAGAAAACTATTAAAAGACAGTTTGGGGTATAGTTCCCAGTAATTATATATTTTCATGAGCTCATAATTCAATTCATAAATCATGTGTACATATGAATACTCTAAATGTATTAAAATTTCAAAGCATATGAGCAAATAGTTGACACTGAAGAATTAAATAGAGTCTTTACATATAAAATGAAGGTAATAATATATTGCTATGAATTTGATATTTTCTTTACTATCCCATATTGTAATCGTGGAACAGCGACTTTTTCTCGCAGTTATATCAATTCTGGGTGGTCGTACAGTAATGACAGGGGTGAATCACCCTTTAAACCTGGGGCCAAACTTATGTGACCATAACCACGCGCCGGGCATCTGGGGGCGGAGTTAAAGTTTTTGAGGGGCCAAAGGGTCGGTTAGGGTAGAGTGGGGTCACGTGTGTTCGGGTCAAGGGGTGGGGTGTATACAATAATCACACGTGTTCGAAAAATCGTCTCTGAGAAACGGCTCCATTTCTGTTTCTGTAATAACAGGACATTGTATAGAAGGGAAAATGAAAACATTTTATGAAAATAAAGGAAGAATCTGGTTCTGGAAATGAAACAATTGAAATATTGGACATGAAAACACAATATTGACATTCCGTCCATACTGTACTGTATGGTTTAGTGTTTAAAGGGTTAGCGTTAATGTAATACCAGTAGTTATGGGCAGGTTTTGGTTACGTACAAAAACAAAATGTCTTCTTAACACAACATTAACACATTGATAACCACATGAAGGACATAGCGCTCATGCAACTTGAGACATTTCATATCAAACTTAAAATCAGCTAAAATTTCCTTTATTTAGTAGTGAGAAATAGTTGAAATGCAAATTGGTAATATGAACTTGTTTTAAAGTTTCCCTCTATCGTATCATGGCTGTCTTAAATTACAAAATATGATTTTCTCTATGCATAAATTTTGCATTAATAGCCTAAATTTTGTACTTCTGGCTCTAAGACAACAATTGGTGTACGTGGTTTTTTTTTTGGTTTTTTTTTTGGTTTTTGTTTTTAAATTATTTGGGTATTTTTTACTTTGTATTTCGTTTAACGATATTAGCTTATGCATGTGTAAGCTTTTTCTTTTAAATTAAAATTAATGAAAAATTGTTGTCTATTGTTCATAAACACGGCGAAAACTAGCAGAAATATTGGATATAGTGAAATTTATTATCTTTAATTTAATCACAACATTTAGGGATTTAACATATGAAAACAACAATCATATTTGAAAATTTCCCTTTCTTTGTGTATGCAACTGTTATAAAAATACAGATGCGGTGTAACACGACAACATAATGGCGTCTATTATTCGACGACATGCACAATATTCTTTGTGAGATCTGAAATCTGTTTTAAGTATGGTCTTATGAATAGATATGCTTAGTTTGGAAATGAAGCGTGTAATAATACGAAAATAAAGATAATGAAATCTAACATGGGGTTAGTTTATTTACATATATTGGTAATCAAATTTGGATTTCGACATCCGGTGAAAACAGGAACAGCCCCAGCGCCATCTACCACACGCGCTTTTTCAGGGCACGTGCTTAAGAGAATTCTGTCAACTCACAGAAAGATGTGCACGTGAATTACGCATATCGACAATTAACATGCAGTTTAAGTGAATATAATATGCAGATTACAGAAATTAACGGAAAAACGCAAACCACTAAAATCCCACAGAAACAAGTTTTTTTAAAAAAGAAAATGACATTTTAATTGATACATATTATAATGGTTAAGAAAAAATCCAGTCCCGCTAAATACTTCAATTTAATCAGGACGATATAAATGTTTAATACGAAACTAAGCCCGCACCTAATTAAAGGATTTAATTTGAAATTGAGCTTATCAATGAGATCGTATTTTTATATAAATGTGTAATTGCAGTTAATTTTGTAAAACTTATGTCAGAAACGTGACCCCCTTTGCACTCAAATAATATCATTTGGGAGGTCTTGAATTTCAAATTTTGATAACATTGTCAATAAGTTCCTCTCTCTGTATGGAGTTGACGTGGTCGATTTTCTTATGAAAACGTAATTAACACAAAGCGAGTCTGAAATTGTCCAACAAAAAGTTAGACAACAAAGCAACACAAAACAACAATCAACTTCTTCATATAAATATTTTGTATTTTTGTATAGATTATTATTATAATAAAAATTGATCACTTAAAGGTGTTATGACAATTAAAATTAACATCACGTTTCATCATTAAATCTTAAATTTTGGTTTACCAAAACGGCACTTCTTCATTTATATGTTTATGAATTTCCGTTTATATTATGTGCAATATGTTAACAATAATCAACACCTTTTAGCTATATATTAAAGGTTGGTTTTTAAAAGAAAAGATATTTAAATCAAGATTATGTAAGTTTATTATACACTACACTTTGTTTAATAACTCTGTGTAGAATCGAAGGACCGAAAGAAAAACGTTCCATCATAAAGCAATACATGAATTATTAAAACTGTCGGCATCTCTAAGAATATTTAGTCTTATTTTGCCAGAAAATGACACAGTGATTCCCGCAAATCCGCTCATAGATTAGGGTTCCTAATTTATATGCAATGCACAGAGCAGCTGGGATCCAACTTTAACCCTTGTCGCTGACAAGCAAACTAGGCATCATCGAGAAGACAGAGGGGTCAAGTGTGACTCGACGGGATTTTCTCTCCCTTGATACCCTGGGTTAATTTCGACAAATTATACTCATCCGCGCAAATAATTCACACTGACAGCTAATATCAAGCTCTCCATATCCTACTTGATTTGAATACATATTTTTGTATTAACATGTACTAGGGTATTTTTTTCTACTTCCAGTAATCAGCTTAGACTGTAACCTGATAGGCTTTTGAATTATCTTGAGACAGCCGCCGAAATAACAATCTCTCCAACCAACAGGTAAAAATGACAAAGACTATTATCACTTGTAAGGAATACTAATCTTAATTGGATACTACACGTGAGAGCATATATATTCTAATGTAGAACTAATGAGCTGAAAATAAACTAAAATACAAAAAAAGATGTTGGAGTAGCCATTTTGGTTCAATCGGACATACCTAGTTATTTTTACATCATAAAACTAACGACAGGTTTCGAACGAATCAGGACAATACGAAATCATTAGGTCACATGTTTAATTTGATTCGAGTAACTATAACCCTAATTGAATAAAGGAAAGGGTTTGTGCTATGTTATAATATTATAAAGTTGCGTCACAGTTCATGGCACAGCCGTTAGGATCAGAGAGGACGAATTTTGCTTTTACTAAATATCAGAAGTGAAAATGTCGGAAGATTGGATGGCAACTCGAAAGATATTTGATATTTACCCCATAATATTAACACAAAACCCCTGCATCCACAACTTGATACATCCAAACAGCAGCACAAGCCTTTTTTTGATTACGTCCAAAGGGTAGCACAAAATTTTGAAATGAAATAGATTGGTCTAATTGATCTTAAAAGGGTGTGTTTCCAACCCACGGATTCATTGCTTTGGTAAAAAGGTAAATATACAGTCACTTTAAAATATTATATAGGAAATATTGGTTTGTCACAAGTTAACTTAGCTGTAGGCAATTACCAATATTCCTCGTTCCCTTTTTATCATGTCCGATAAATACATTAATCTCTGCTCTTTACAATTTATATAGTTATATACGTCACGAAGGACAGATACCAAATTACAGAATGTCAGATGGGAAATATCAGAAAATAGTTATATCTTCAAGATATTTACGGTATAGGAATGGTTCAATTATTCGATATTGCTCTTAATTTTGATTCTGATCCACTTGAAATAGCGTGGAATAATGTTTTTTGTCTTTGACTGCCCTTCTGTCAAATAATTTCAACAGGGCGATAGTCGAATTCGGTTTCGCGGAAAATATTTGAAAGAAATATTTTGAAAATAATAAAAAAAAGCGGATAAAACATTTTACCTCACCCACGAGAAGATATACATGTATTAAAATTGAATTGAAAGTCGAAATATACAGTTTCGGGAAGGCTATCGTGAAATAACAAATGCATTTTTTGTCGAAAAATTGGATTCTATCAATGGGATGTTGGCTCTGTAGAAACTATTCTGTGTTTAAAGCTGTATCCTGCCGATGAAAAATAATCAAATCATACTGCACACTAAAAACATTCTATGAGAAGATATAGTTTAGTTTTAAATAATAGAGGTATAGCCATTCTTCGTGTTATTGCAATTCTGTGACTATTAACACCCCCCCCCCCCCCCCAAAAAAAAAACCAAACCAAACAACGATGGCTATTATGTTAATAAAAACAAAACATCACACAAAACCTTCGAACTTATGAAACTAAAAGTGTATTTTGTGGGGGATATAGGTTTTTATCAAACTGGATTGCCAACATTGAATGTGGTAAAAAAAAGTTCTGCGCATGAAATTATCATCACAGTAATTGCTAACAGATAATAAAGGAAAACGGGAGAGAGAGAGAGAGGGAGAGAGAGAGATGATATTATTTTGTATTAACGGCTTACTGGAATTAATCAGAATGGTGTATGACTTCAGCTTAACACATCTATTATCATGTGACAATTCGCGTGAGTTTTTTCTGATGACTGGCACGACATCTAAGGAGCGAACAAAACCTTGAATGGATAACAATAGATTTCTTTGGTCAATTTTACAAATAACAAAAGACAAATGGTTATCCTCTTCATCATCTCATCACGCACAGGTTTCATTAAAATAACGGTTTCTAGCTTAAAGTTAGTCTATATACGACTAATTCTGTAATTTTTTAGGGGTTAGTGGTTGGTCTCTTTAAACTCACAGCCTGCTCTTAAAGAGAATGTTCTTATTAAGCGATATTTTTGGAAAATAAAATAGCCTAATGTCACGTTTTATTAAAGTGCATAGCTGAATTTTGTGACTTTGATATGTTAACCTTTGATTTCAGGCCCCACCAACACAATGAAAATAATGATATGCCTTGTAGTTCTTATCCATGTTCGGCTCGCTAACCTGGAGATGCGGTGTTCGATTCCTGCGTTTGCCGAGCTCGTGATTTTTTCCGACGTGGTTCCGAATTGTCAGTGGTGTAGGACGAAGGGCCTGGCAAGGGATAATGTATATTCGTTCGGATGGGACGAAATCCCGAGATCCCGTGTATACATTTGCATGCAGGTAAAGGAACCGTTGACAAAAGTTTCCTCATAGCACACTGCATGGAGTATGCCCGTCTTCATTAGCTCAGATAGGACGTTAAACCCCATTTCATTTCATTTCTTACCCATGTAAATTGGATTTCAACATATTATCTCCTTTAAAAGCTATCTCCAGCGATCGGAAATAAATAGAACATAGATAATCAGCGCTATATTAACGCACAGGACCGAGGACCTGACAAGGACAACTGTCTAATCGTTCGGATGATACGAAAAACCGAGTTCCCGCGTATACATTGGCGTGCACGTAATGGATCCCTTGGCAGTTGGAATTCGATGCAAAAGAAGGCGGTAGCGCTGCTGCCCGGGAAACATTTCCCTCATAGCACATTGTATGGCGTATGCCCGTCTTCATTAGCCTAGCCGGAGCAGAACAGTAGGACGTTAAGCCCGTCTCATTTCATTTCTATATTAGCGCACGTCAGATCAACATCAACCTTGAACAAAAACGCGAAATAGTGGCTCAAGCTACCTCGATTATCCAGACGCAGGGACTTACCCTGATAAATCGCTCACGAGTATGGACTTCGATCCAACTAAATCTGTAAACATAACTTCGACGTGCTATTGTTTACAGCACATGACGTCAGTGTCTCGTGGATGAATTGTATTGTCTGAATACTTAAAGGTAATACCTGGCATTATCACTTTAAAACTGATAAACTATAACTGATCATAGTTTAATCGCGCATTTGGCCCACAAACCATTTCTTTAAAACAATAATAAGAAGTAGTATTATGTAGTATATATTTTTTTAGAAATGCATTTATTACTATGCTGTTTTAAACCGCTGATCGCTATTTAGATTATTAGGAAGATATCTAATTTTGTACGACTCAATCCACGAGTAAATGAAATGTACTCAAATTGGTTTTTTAACATTTAATTGAGAAAGCAAAAACAAAATATCAACTGCAGATAATCTCCCGTTTGGATTCAGTCAGATTCAGAAATCCAACAAATATTTTCGCAAAGATTTTAGGTGGGGCTGGCTTGCTTTGACTATTTCCCATTAAACGTCTGCAATGGACCAAAATGTTGACAAATTTACATAATATCTTTGTAATACTGAAGGGAATTGAATCATGTTTGGATTGAAATCCAAATTTCGTAATATCGTAGTTTACAATGGATTCCACATACTTCAAATGACGATTAGAGACTTCAAGAAATATATGATCTCATGGTTTGTAATGAGCAGGAAGAAAACAATATCAGACATCCAGAAGCCCGTATATTCAACCTAGAAAAGCCATCCGATGATAGACGAGCTCATCCAAAATATAATAGGAAACGAGCTCATATTATAAAGCATACGAAAACTTTTTTTGTTGCAGAGTATGATTATGAGGCCTGGAGAGGGTTACCGCCTTTTCTTTGGTTAATAACGGCAAATCATTGAGCTAAATTACCCAGCAGTCGACTCTGTAGTTAGCTGTTGAATACTAGCTAGTTTCCCAAAGTTCTCATTAACGTTAAATGTAATTGGATTGCATCGTTTTACTTCACTATAATTTTCACCATCAAAAACTCCTAGGTTTTTGTCCAGAGATTTTTTAACGGACTCTAATCAAGAAACCACAATTGGCAGCAGGCAATGTTGGGCTGTTTCTCTGGCATTAATTACGAAACCGCAGACACTATCTAACCGGCATCAAATCAATTTTTCTTCAATTCAATGAATAATAATCATGTTTTATTGTGGTTTACATAAATCTCGGTTTGTAATGAGTTGCCGCTGGCCCCTATACCTTGGTATTGAACAGTTACGTTACGTCAATAAGATACGTCTCCATTTCTAGGACTCTAATTTGCTACGGAGAAAATGCTGGTAGATTTATGAGTTTGACACAAAAAAAAACCGTAGCCCCGATTCGTATTAGACATAATTATCCAGTTCTTATTATTTGATATGTGTACTCAATTTAAGCAAAAATACATGTATGTTAATATACATTATAATCAGAGTTGCGATTAATAATTATAAAGCCTGTGTACGATAAAACTATTAATAATTAATGCATTTAATTGTGCAAATAATTGTTTTCATTTAGCATACGTGTAAAGTGTTTAATTTTCGGATACCGTTATGAATTTTATTCTACAATATAATAATGTAAACTGTTGTTTTATGGCTATTATGATATTCAATCTAACGGAAATTTCACATGAAAGTGGCGTTTTAACACGCTTCGATTTGATCTCAGATTGTTCTGAAAACACCTCTGGCTGTCTCTAATAAAATGACTGTACTTGAAGGATCGAGCGGGCGATCTGAAACGCCATGACATTGTAACAATCTAATCTGTGGTCTATAAATTTTGATAAGATTTGGTCTCGCTCATTAAAACGTAAATCCGCATTCACATCAGCTTGTGGGATTGTAGGCCAACTTGCACAACGAAGTTAACGGCGAAAATGTCATATATGAAAATATCAAATTTAATTTCACTCTATAATTCAATGTCCCCCATGAAATGGAAGGCTGGGACCGGCGTCCCCTATGCCCTCCTCCCTGTACACCACCGATAAGCTATCTTCCCCTGGGCCCATTTCCTAATTCCTTCACATGAAAACAGACTATTTCTAGCAGCAGATAAGCTTTTTTGTGTAAATAATGTATGAGAGAGAGAGAGAGAGAGAGAGAGAGAGAGGGGGGGGGGGAGAGACTATTTCCAGGAGCAGGTCCAACTCTTATATTCCCAAAGACTTTTTTGTGCAAATAATGTATGAGAGAGAGAGAGAGAGAGAGAGAGAGAGAGAGAGATGGGGTTTAACGTCCGCTCGACACAAACTAGGTCATTTCGGGACTAACATATGGTTCAATTTTATTTCAATATTTCGCTTGCGCGTAGGGGTCTTTAGCAGGGAGAGAAAACCGGAGGACCCGGAGAAAACCCACGAGGTTGGACAGGCGACCCTACACCTTGTCACGTACAACCGGGGAATCAAAACCACGCCAGTTGACCCAATAACAGACCTTATGATACTGCGCGCACGTGCTAACCATTCGGCCATCCAACCCCCCCATAATGTATCAGTATAAGAGCTGTAGGTTTAATAGACGTACGAAGTAAAAGATCCTGAGGGAGGTATCGAGTATTTGGTTTAGTTAATAAGCGAAGAATCGCCCATGCCTGACAACTGATGCAGCAATGGTAAATGCGCCGATTATGCTTGTTAACATTGCTTTAGGAATACGCTCCCCTTACTTGTGTAGTAGTAATGATAATTATTTCAGAAGTTGGGCAATGCTTTGTTGTAAAAGCACAGACATCATGATTCGGATTCCTGGAGACTTGCTTCCTCACCTAGGCTCCTGACCAGTTGTACGTATTTGTAAGTAAGCATTTAGACAGTTGGAAAATGTCTGGTTGTTGACTCCATAAACTGCAGCTCGTTTTGGCCTCATCTAAAAGTTGTGGTGGGTACCATGCATGAGTGATGCAGGATGGAGGCCCTGACAAGGACAGCTGTCTAGTCGTTCGGATGGGACGAAAAACCGAGGTCCCGTGCACGTAAAAGATCCCTTGGCAGTTGGAATTCGATATAAAAGTAGGCCGTAGCCCGGGCAAAATTTCCCTCATAGCACACTGTATGGCGTATGCCCGTCTTCATTAGCCCAGGTTAGGCGCAGAACAGTAGGACGTTAAACCCCATTTCATTTCATTTCACCATGCATGAGATAGTGCATGACTACTTTTGCCGGAACACTAATATGACTTGGTACTGACTCACATGTGGATGTAGGACAGCGAAGCAGATATGTTGTGGATATCATGTAACGAACTATTTTTGATTTGACCTTTTTCATTTAGTGTTGGAACGTTGTGTCTTTTCTTTTTTTAAATTTAGTTTGTTGAGAAGTTTTTCTCCAGTTCATGGGCATCAAAAAACGGCGCTACGCTGGCAAACTTCTCTCCAGTATTACATACTTAAACCATGGAATAACCAGACGATAAATTACCCCACTTCCTTTATATTGCTACGAGACATATTTCACAGAGCAAACGCGCGTTCGTTATAATCCCCCAACTGCACAGATGATGACGTCTAACATCGCCTTCCAGCAACTAGGATCATCCCTCATAAAGCATGTCAAAACGGACTACCATTATCACCAACATATTGTAAGGGTGTATTCATTTAGTGAGACAATCACTCGATAAATATCTTATTTAAGTAAATAACTCATAAAAAGAGGCTTTAACATAGTCCGACCCAAACTGATTCGAGAACTAAAGACTTAGGGGAATACGAGATTGAGAAGCGAAATGTAATCTGCCTGCTCTTCTCCCTTGTCATAATATTATGAATAAAAGATGAGCCGTAATATTTATGGATATGGGCGAAGCTGCAAGACGTTCTTTTGCCAATACGTAACACGGCGATCGTAAAAACCACACATGCCAAGCGATAGGCGTCATAAAAAATTCAGATTGTTCCAATACAATGGTGTCGTAGTTTATTCATGTAGGGTCTAGTGTTTCACGATAATGGTGTATGATAGTGTGTTATTTTGTGGTCATCTTACTATCAAGTTTGTCGAGTGGAATTGAAAAGTTGTCACGTTTTGTCGGAAAGCAAGCCATTACCATCTCCACAAACAGCATGTGGTAAAAGAAAATAAATTATTGTATAAATAAAGTAATCATCATCGTGAATCAGTTAATGAAAGGAACAACAGCTTTAGATATGAACTACAATATGATCGAGTGTAGATTTTGTCACGATAACTCAAGCGATCTTATGCGTTCTTTTATATCTGCCAATATATTAACCCAAAATCCCACAACATTCCCTTCAGCTGTGTAAAATCCTTCATTAACCACATCAATATTTTAATATGCGGGGGAAAGTAGGCCAAAGTGGCCCTGTAGCACACTGCACAGTGTATGTTCGTCAACATTAGGCCGGATGGCGCAGAAAAGTAGGACGTTAAACCCAATTTCATTTCATATGCAGGGACCAAAACTTTTATTCTATGTGGGCCGCCACAAATTAAATACAAATCCATACACTTGAAACCAAGCTGTAAATTAATGATGGGGGGGGGGGGCAAAAATATTGATTGGACTGATACCGATCTGGGTTTAGTTTAAACGCCGAACTTCAATTAGTACGTCTAACAAGAGACTGTAATGTTTGAAAACGATATGCACTTGAATATTCTGCTATTTCTAGGATTTTCGTGAAGATATGACCCGTAGTTATAAGATATACAAACTATACGAGTAGACCTGAAGCATACACATTATAATTTTTGTATTCCTGCATGGGAGTATTGTGATAAAGGCTATAAAAATATTCAAACCGAGTGTTTATTTTTAGATAATATATCTATATTATTATCTATGTGTGATACTTTAAGTTGAGTGATGGTTTTACTGTATAATTTAAATCCACTTTAAACTTTTCGTTGAGTTTTTAAATAATAGGCAAGTGTGGAGATCGAGGCAGGCAAACCATTAAATCTATTTTATATGTTTTGAGTGAAAAGGGGTTATTAATATTCATCAAAGTTATGATTAAATCTGACATAATCTATGACGTTAGGGTGCTATAGGGCGAACAGGTGTTACAGCCAACCAGGTAATTATCTACATATGTATGATAAGTAGCTAAATACACGGCAATAAGTAACGACCCCTTATTTATTAGTCTTACAGCTTTTTACTTATAGTACATATATATGGTGGTAAGACCATAAGACACCATTAGACGTTGACCCAGACATGCTAAGGTCACGGTATACACATACTTACCATATACCTGCTGACCTACTTACTAATGTCTATATAAACCATACAGACGTTCTGTATCTTCTTATTATGTTTGTTCAGTCAATGGTATCCATAGTCTCTTGTTTACTAGTATTCCACGTGACAAAGTAATAATGAGCAATATACAGGGTTAGAGGTGTCCACTTCTAACATATATGGTATGGTCAATGAGCCGTTTTATCGACTCTTGTCTACCCTTTGATCCAACTCTCCAACACTAACCTACCATTACCATTCCTGTTTTGTAAGTAAATAAAACCAAGATCGTCGCATTTCTTTATGGTTTTTTTTCCAAAAAAATAAAAGTCATAAAGACATAAGATTTTGTAAAGGTTATTTGAGCAACATATACACTATTAGTATCACAGTAAATTAGTATTAGGTGTCCTAAGAAAAATGATTTTATGAATCACACATTATGCTAGCTACTCAATTTTCTTTGTAATGGTTTGCGTGGATGTGTCATTCTGTTATAATTTGCCGACAATGATTTCTTTCGAACATTGTTATTTTGACATTTATGGAGATCACCGGAAAATTTTAAGGTTTCGTTATCAGAGGAAGGAAATATCAAGCGGGTGTCAGAAGCTTGCGTCGAGACTTTGCTGTCAGATCCTCCACTAAAATCTGCACCTATTTTACCGAGCAGAAGTGTGGTGTCGCCCCGTCGACGCCATGATGAAGCACTAGAAAAGACGGGTTTGAACGTTCGATGTTCGGCAGTCAGGGCTGGTGCTGGAGAAATGTTTCTTCTGGCTGGTGGTGATGCAACAGGGAAACACCACCCATCATCCAACGGGGCCTTTCTGTTATCTCTGGTGACGTTTGAGTCATTAGGTCCTGGAACTGTCCGCTGTCTATGAATTTTCGGAGGTTTTCTTGTAAGAATGTTAGAATTTGGTTTAGAACGGGGTAACTGAAACATTAAGAAAAGGATTAGTCAAATAAAGGGCAATGAACCTTAATCCAAGGAAGAAATAAACATTTTATTTACTTCAAGAAAGTTTCTTCTTCCAGATCAATTGCACTTTTGGAAAAATATATCAACAATCGCTGTTGCAGAATATAGGGTGTCCAAAACGATTTCATTAGTAGTTAAGTACATATGTTCATTTTACAATCTGGAAGATACACTTTAAAATCGCTTAATTCCTCGACTAAATCTTCAAACATATTTCTGTGCGTTAATTTAAATGTTTCTCTTAGTGGATGTTGAATATGGTATCTGTTCACCTGTAATTCCCTGATAACAACTTTACTCGTATAAAAACACAGTCCCGTTTTAATTTATCTTGTAACTGTTTGTAAACAGATAGTTTAAGATAAGAATAGGAAGCAATACCCATGTGGTGCCATATAACTGATAGAGAGTTAATCACACCTAAGAGATAACATTATCGCTTCCATACACTAGATTAACACTTGGACGATTAGCTTTAATCCCTGCTGTTTTTAATACTTGTTTGTTCAGTGGCAAACCAAGAGAACTTCCGTCGCTTAATAAAACTTCAATTACATAAACGGCTTTTAGGAAATCAAACGAGATTATTGAATTCCCTTCTGTGTTAATCACTTAAAGGCCGGTCTTGCATCGCGTGTGTTAATTACACGACAGCCACCGACTACTGTCATTATACCTGTGTCATGATTGTAATTTTCATGTCAATCAAAAGTTTAATGGTGCATGGAATGTATTTTTTCTTGCATGGTCAACTTATAGTGAGATGTAGTAGAAAATATGAATATAAAGAGTTAATAATTCTTTTCCATGAATGATTATCAATGAAGCCATTGTTCTAGAAATAACTGTGAACATCTCCCTTTTCCTTAATCAATTTCAGTTATCTATCCAAGACCCACATCAAGCAGGAAAATTGATATCAAATATCTTGTAAAAGTTACTGAACCATGGTCAGTGTTACACATTTTAAAAACAAACTGGTTAGAATACTTACATTTACAATATTAATATCCTGCTCTGATTTTAAATGTCTAGGTAGAATGGAACTAAGAAGATTATCTAACTCTTTTCGGTTCTCATTGGTAATACTGGAGGCAGATTGACTGTACTTTGGTTGAAGGAGGCGGTTAACAGATCTCTTCACATGAATGTCCTCAACATCCATAATATTGAGTTCTCTGGGTGAAACTATGGATTTTTCTCTATAAAATGTATAACTTGTTGTTAGTTTTTCAGGTGTTTTTTGTGGGATAAAATCCATTGAGATCTTTGTCTTTGGTTTGTTTTTAGGTAAAACATCATCAGCAATGTGAGGTGTTGACTGCAAAACTATATCAGCTGTGACAGTTGATTGAGATGCCCCTGGTAGCAAAACATTTGATGACTTTTCTTTATTAATTTTTTTTCCGATATATGTACCACTATTATTATTTTGTTCAGGTGCTAATATATTTTCAAACAATTGTTTATGAGTTTGTATTTGTGTATCTTTGGTACTACTGCATAATATCTGTTCTTGTTTAAGTTTTACAGTATTATGGGAATGGTCTATCTTGTTCTCTCTTTTGACATTGGGCATTGAAGGAGAATTAATAACATGATCTGTTGTCTGAGCATGAACATTTCTGGAATTGCTGGAACCTGGCAGTAAGGACTGTCTGTTACTGACTCTGGCATTGGTTTTATTTGAATTCCTGAAACTATTGTTTTTTCTCTGACTAACAGATTTTAAAGATGGGTTTGGATTTGGGTCAAGATGTCTGGTATCTAAATTCTGTGATCTTTGATCTTTGGAAATATTTTTAGATATCACTTTCTCTGAATGAACTGGTTCATGCGAACTGGCACTGTTGTTCAACGATAGCTGATTCACTTCGTAAGGTGGTGGCTTGTGGTTATTAGGTAGGGAACTATTTCTTGGAGTACTCTGTTCCACCACACATTTATCTAAAAATAAATTTTAAATAAAATATTTAAATTTTCATAAAAATGAACAAAGATAGGTTGCCAAGCCAGAAAATGTAAGCCAATAGCATACAATGCAATATCTTTATTCTGTTTAACATCATAAATGTGTTGACAAGATTCTATGACATTATCAGAATATGTTATTCATCATTATAAATCATATGATGACTTTTGCTAGTGTTCACAAGTTTCTACAATGTAGGAAAGGGACAAAACTCTAGAAGTAATTTCCAAAATTAGATCAAGTTTGATATGGTTTTTCGTTTCATTACCCTTACCAATGTAATTTCAAGCACATCGCCTGTTAATCTTTGTTGCTAGAGTATTCACAAAATCTTACAAAGAAAACAAGGACCATAACTCAAGTAGCAGTAAATAGAAAATGTTAAAATTCAACAGGCAGTTTCGTCTCACTTCTTTGAACACTGCATATAAATTTTAAACTTGAACGTTCACAATTTACAAGATTTGACCAAGTGAGCAAAGGCAATAACTTGAAGTAATTAGTTGAAATTGTTGAAATTCAATATGGTTCCTAATTCTCACTAATCTGGACAATGCTTATGAATTTTAATCTGATCGGATGATGATTTTCCAAAAATCCCTGAAATTGAATAGCATTCTTCATCTCATTAATCTCATATATAGATTTTAAAGATAGGTTGCCAGGTAACGAAACATAGGCCCACAGCAGCTAAGTCGTCCGAGAAGTCAACAAGAGTTGTCGCATATTTTTTCAATTGTCGGTAATGAAACATTTATAATACACTAAAATATGATTAAGAGTAACAACTCATTATGTAATTATCAGAAAATCATTAGAATTTGTTTAGCTTTTAGTTCTGCCCCATGCTAACGTTTAGTATACGAAACATTTAATATCATGGATTTAGCTGTTCATGTTATCAAAATTCGTTGAAAATCAATATACTTGTTCGTCTCAAGACCTTAAACTCTGTTTATCAATCTAAAGTCAATCAGATGATAACTTTGGTCTCTAGAGCATCCACAAAGATTTTTCAAAGAGATCAAGGGCCATAACTCTGGCAGTAATTATCGGAAATCGTTGAAAATCAATAGGCTTCTTCGCCTCATGACCCTAAACACTGTGTATAAATCTAAAGTCAACTGGATATTAACTTTAGCCTCTAGAGCACCCATAATATTTTCCAAAATGATTAAGGGCCAAAACTCTGGCAGTAATTATTGGATATCGTTGAAAATAAATAGGCTTCTTCGTCTCATAATCTTAAACACTGTATAAATTTAAAGTCAATCCGATATTAACTTTAGCCTCTAGAGCGTGCACAAGATTTTTCAAAGTGATCAAGGGCCATAACTCTGGCAGTAATTATCGGATATCGTTGAAAATATATAGGCTTCTTCGTCTCATGACCTTAAACATTGTATAAATTTACAGTAAATCGGGTATTAACTTTAACCTCTGGACGCCAATATACGACCACATTTCAATGTGGGCATATAAAAAAGCTGGATCATAAATTTAATGGAATCTTCAGATCGTTCACAAGACTTTTCAAAGTGATCAAGGCCTATAACTCTGGCAGTAATTATCAGCTCATGGCCTTAAACACTGTATAAATTTAAAGTCAATCGGATATTAAATTTAGCCTCTAGAGTGTCCACACTTGTGGACGCTGGACGGACAGACAGGGGCAACCACAATATACGACCACATTTCAATGTGGGCATATAAAAAAGCCGGATCATAAATTTAATGGAGTCTTCAGATCGTTCACAAGAAATTGTGGATGGACAGTGAGGATAGCAACATGTGACCTCATTTCAATGTTAGTGTATAAAATTCGTACATTTTTAAAATAAAAGTGCTGACATCATTTTCACACTTGCAAAGACAAAAAAATTATAGGAACACAATAAATGTGCAAAACATAAATGTCTCATTAAATTGATGTCTGCAACAAATGAAATGTAATATATACAGTATATATACCCCAATCCATTCTAGCTAGCAAAATTTGAAATAAAAGCCCTATTTATAATACAAGACATTTATGTCACTATCTTTAAAACCATATATAAATAGTAAATGCCGGAGATCCACACAACACAAAAACCAAACAGAGAATCAGAATACAAACCACACACATAACATACGGTAATTGTAAGTACAGTTGGTGATATTTCAATATGGCGGCCAATTTAAGGAAAGTTCTAATTTATATTTAGTTTTTTTATGCAACCATTTACTGGGATATCCTCTGTGATATGTCATTTATAGGGTTTATATAGTTCATTTCCGATGAGAAAGTTAACTTTTAATAATCCAAGATGGCAGAAATTCAAGATGTCTACCAAATGACATCACAATCAAATACCTGTATGTATTTAATTTGATTCTGATATGTTCCAATATATACTTCATAGGGATTGTTGGGGCATAAAGTTGTACAAAAAATGACCTGCTATAGGCCTATTGTAAGGAATGTCAATCTTGGTATGTTAAAGAATAATAATCTTTATACTTTTAAAAAAAACCAACGTATTTGTGTAAAGTTAGTTAATAAATGAAATAAAGACAGAAGCCATCTATTATATACTACAGGATAGATATAAATATGTCACAACCTGCAGGTGTTCATATCTTTTAAATAATCCTATTACTTTCATTCCGTATATTTAACATAAATTATAATACACCATTACTTGATTAAAGAACCAGACTTCTGTTTAAAATAACTAGCTGATTTTTGATTGTGTTTATCCTTATGATGACAAGTTTAAACCATACTACCCTACTCCCACCCCTTGCAAAAAACCCATCATAAATCAGTTTCCTTTCTAATGTGATTATAAGATATTATGCAAAGTATTTGAAAATAAAATTAATTAAGCTTATCATATTTTTACAATTTAACAAAAATATGTTCCTTAGATAGTAATCTAGATTGTTAAATAAAAAGAAACATTGATGTTCACAGATTGAAAAATGTTATTCTGAGGAGCTGGCTCATGTTCTAAGACAGAAAATGATGACACCATCAAATAAATCAATAGAAAGTAAAGGTAACTGTTAATAATTTTTGGGACCAGGCAACATGCCTTTTTATAAGGCTACATATTGATGTATATGAAATGAAAGTCTATATTTGTCTTTTAATCTGGAATATGGTGCCTTTAATTATAATGAAACTAGAAATTAAAAGGTCACAAACTGCTGTCAAAAGGTTTTAGAAGTAAAAGAGTATAGGGTATAAATGCATGCTTTTTTAAGGCATGAAAGAATGTCAAGTCAGTCAAGACGCATGTAATATGCTAATTTATATAACCTCATGCTAAGTTTAATTTATCACTGCCTATAAAACCACCATTATAACTTAAAAATAGATGTAAAATTAAAACATTTAAAAAGCAGGGTACGCCCAGCTTAATAAACCTGCCATATATATGTAGGTACTGACAAGACACAAATATACAAAACATCACTGACCCATAAAACATAGATTCATTTAAGATACCAAAACTTAGATCATTAATTTTTATAAATAAACAAACAGATCATCTCTTGGGTTTTAACAACGAATTGTTAGCTGAGTTATATCCTATTGAAAGCATACCATGGCTTATGTAAAACACCTATCATCATTTTTACTTAGTAGGCAATGACCTAATATTATATGGCAGGTCAACATATTTTTATTATCCAGTAAGATCAAGAATGTTCAATATTTGCAGTATGTTATGAGAGAAAGGAATGAAGTTTTAACGTCTTGTCAATACAAAACTTTTGTTATCTTGTGACTAACATGTGAATTTCTGTCCCATGCAAATGGTTAGGCAACACTTTACTTGTTAGACCTACAGATACCCTTGACAAGTAGGAAACAGGATTGACAAATCCCAATATTCCTCATGACCCCCAACTAGTCCTGATCCCTTACCACTCGACTACTGCAGTCCCATACACTGTATTTTATGTCTATCAGTGGTCATAAGGCCTGTCACTGAGTCAAGTGTTGTGGTTTTGATACGACTGCTAAAACCTGAGTATGATGGCATTCCTAACCACTGCTAAAACCTGAGTATGACTGCGTTCTTAACCACTACTAAAACTTGAGTATGATGGCATTCATAACCACTGCTAAAACCTGAGTATGATGGCATTCATAACCACTGCTAAACCCTGAGTATGATGGCGTTCCTAACCACTGCTTAAACCTGAGTATGATGGCGTTCCTGTGACAGCTTAAACCTGAGTATAATGGCATTCCTAACCACTGCTTCAACCCAGATGCGCAAGCAAATTATTGAAATAAAGAATTACTGTATGTTAGTCACAAAATCTCTCTTCTCTATCTGAAAGTAATATTTCTTGTTTAATTTTTAAATGTACTTACTTATTAAATGACTATCTGTTGATGATGCATAAAATTCACCAATTGTTTGTTTAGTGTATTGTCTTTTAGGTGGTCTAGGCTGCAGAAAAGTAACTGGAGGTATCTGGTTGAAGTTTTCCACATTAGCCTTTTCTTTACTAATCAAAACATTATCAAATTTATTCTGAAACAATTAATTTAATTATTTACCAGCAAAAGGAAATCAGTTTCTAAAAAATAATTTAATTCCGATGTAAATTTTTTACATTTATCTCAAAATCTGCTACGTGTTCAGTACAAAATTATGTCTCAATCAATATTACCATTGATCATAATTCAGTCATGTCAATTTTTTAAATATAACATGAAAAAATCAAGGTACATTCATATTCAATGTCATATAGGTAATGTCAAAATGATGTTATTAGAATTGTGCATTGTGAAAGTTTTTCAATGGGGCATTTTTTTATGACTCATAAACTGAGTTACTGTAATAGCTAAACTGTCCCTGTAGATTTCGTCCAAAACCAGTTACAAAACTGAACTGTCTATAATCATAGTAAATGTCATTTCATGTTTATTTCAAATTAGATTCATCAAAGAGAATCTGTCTGATCCAATTTATTCATTATCATTGAGTGGGCCGCCTTTGAAGGTTTTAGGTTTACACATAGTTTCAAATATTGGTGCAACCCGAGAATGGAAAAAAATACTATCGCATGGAATATGTGTCTATTGGGAACTTCCAACTTAGTTTCAATTCAATGAATTTTTTCATAATATGTTTAAAAGCAGATGGGGTCTCTTTGAGCTGTGCACACAACCAGAAATAAAACCAAGCAAAAAACATCTAATATATCTAAAAGCTTCATGTTTGACAGAGTTATCTTTCAACAAATTAATTTCTCATTAATAAGTATTGATTGTTTATGATTGTCCACAAATATTAATTTTCTTCTGCTGACTTGAATTTTATCTATTAACATACAAATTATTCTCAAATCATTAATTTTAACAACAAAATCATATAATTATTGTTATTGTTACAAAATTGTATAATTTCAAATGATTAAAATCAAAAATGTTCCCCAATTCCTGGGACAACATCTAATATTTAATGGCTTAATCCACGCTGAAATGTAATTCCAATTGATTATTTAGCATTTAATTAAGAAAAACAAAACCAAAATCAGCCGTGGTATAGATATTCTCAAGGCTTGGATTCAATCTAATTAAAAATATTTTGGCAAAGATTATAGATGGCTCTGGCTTGTTTTGATCATATTTAATTTATATCATCTGCAGAATGTTGACAGATATTAAATTGATCATTGTTTTGTAAATACTGAATGGAATTGAACCATTCTTGGACTGATATTCCTTTTAGAGATTCAACTTTGACAATATTGTAGTTTGAAAGGGATTCCTATATCCTCAAACGATGATCAGAGACTTTAACTAACATTCAATATTAAATTTATTACAGTAATTAATTAATCGATAAAATGTTTAATATCAAATTTATCCAAAATATTGGGTTGTTTTTTTCTCATAGTAGCTCGTTTCTAAGTAATCAAGTATTTATTTATGCATTAGTCAAGACTGTTATAATCACTTATATTATTTCATCATAGACTGTAATACTTTTAACATTTACCATGTCCTCTGTGCATTATGTTATCATTCACTATGTGTTATTTTATAATTTACTTTAAGACTATTTTATAATTTAATCTATCTGTACTATTTTACTATTTAATCTGTACTATTGTATCATTCATGTTAAAAAAAAAACATGCAATCAATTTTCTATTAGCATTCAGTCCATTTAATGCTAAAACATCTCAGCATTAAAGAATGAAACTTCAATTTATTATTTAATTAATAGATACAAAGAAATCATGTGCAATTAATTATGTGCTCAATATCATATCTTAAGGATATATTCCCTTCCAATTTATGTCACATAAAATGACAATTGGATTATTAGTTTAGTATTATCAACTGAAAATTGTGTGGTTTTTTTTACTAAAGATTGTGTGTTTATATAAAATAAATTCAATGAACACCTGCGGATATTTAGATATCTTGTGTGATTGCATATTTCATATCACCCAAAGTCAAAAGTCTTACATACATATCTCCCAAAATGTTTCCATTAAAAATCCTTACTAATTTTATGAAGGTTTTTCAGAACTAAGTGTAATCCATTTTTCTTTCTTTGAAGTCTAGAATGATTGAGATACGTTGGACATATTTCAAAACGCCAGTCATTATTTTACATTCAACAAAGTCACTCATAACTTTACAGACGGTCAGACAGTTCGTCAAAGATGTTTAAATCTCTTTCTTCAAATCAAACTGACAAATCATCAATATTTATCTATGGGCCAGGTCATAGTATGGGGGAGCAATTAGCGTGAAATGTCCATCACGTACAATTATTGTTTTGGCATTACGACCTAACTTCGTTCCACAATTTGACAAATATTTCTGAGAGAGTTAAAGTGTGTATTAAATGCCTCAATAAACAAAGCCGGTCCTTGAAGGGAAAACAGCAATCGATGCATTAGAGACACTTTGGAAATATTAGTGGTTCTTTTAGAAACACTTCAATAAAATTAGGAAATCTTTTTAGCGGTTGCTTTTGGAGTAGAGACTGATTATAATTAGAACTAGTGCATATTGATCTCTATATTAATCGGCCGCAAACTAGCCATCAACACTCACAAAGAACCACAAGTACAATAAAATGTGCGTATTTATACACTATTCATACAAATTTGGAAAATATTTTAATGAAAAATAATATTTGGAAAATCTGTTGATATTTTTTTCATTTATGACCACAAAATGATACCTTTTGGATTTATCATTGTCCCTGGAAAAATATTTTTTAAGGACATATGTCAATTTTTCAAAATGAATTGTAAAAAAACAAGTTTAATGTTTGACGGTCATAAAAAAAATAAACACATGGTAACGCGAAGTTAATCCGAGTTTATCGATTACTGTTATTATTTGTATTCTTCTTGCTCAATGGGTGGTGTTAAAATAAAATATAAGAGGAGAATATGAAATTTGATTTGCTGGTCGTAAATATCCCATATAACATGTCGAGCATCACTGATCAAAACAATGTTGAAGATGAATGTAATAATTTTTTGGAAATATTTGCATTTTCACCTGTTGTTCCTGATATTTATTACTTATTGTCAATATTTACTCTATAAATAAAATTATACCCAAATAATTTGAGAAGTCTCCATATTACCAGATAACTAATAGGAACTGGCAGCAGTCAAACAAAAAGAGAAATGTGGTTTAATGTCCACTCCACACAAAATGGGTCATTTCAGGACTAACTTTATTTCATTAATTTACTGGTACGTAGGGGTCTTTAACAATAGTAGGACACCAGGGGACCCTGAGAAATTCATGAGGTTGGGCAGACAACTCTACTACATGTCACCTACAAGCTTGACTCCATGACAGACCTTATCTAAAGGGCACGTGTTAGACGACTCCCCTACCCCTATTAGTGAAACAAGGATTGGGTTGAGATCAATCAAGTAAAATATCATAATTCTTTTGCCATTTAGATATGTTGCATATGAAGTCATATTAAACAAATTTAACATAAATTCTGTAGAAAAGACATATATATGTGACTAGCTCTGGCTAATTTGAGATACAACAAAAAATGTTGAAGATTTATTTTTTATTCTTTTCTTCCTATTTTCAGTTTCCAGCATATTTGGACAATGAATGCTATGATTTACACAAACCAATTTTTGAAGATAATTGCATATGTTACAAACAAATTTAAAGGTCTCTGAATACAAAAGTTAAATGGATGCATTCTTGTGTTTCGATATTTTGACCTACATGTCTCATTTAACAGACATCATAAAATAGTGTGATGCATGATTATGCTATTACCTGGGTTGTTGCTTCGCTATTGCCATTTACTGTATGTTTTGTGACATGAGTTGTAATGTCATCATCACTGTCTCTGTCACTATCGCTTGATGTGTCACTGACACTGTCATTTATTATATGAAGATCTGTAAAATAAGTCAAAATAAATAATTATCAAAATGCACATATGGGCAAAAACATTATGATATACCTTAATATGACATTAACTGTTTAGTCTAACATCTTTTATAGTTTTATCCTAAAAAACCCTCGCATTTCTTGATCTCAATATAATCTAGATCTAAATCATACACAGGCGGGTTTATATATACACAGTCCAAAAATATAGTACAACATTTTATATATTTTGAATCTGCAGAAAAATGACCAAACATTGATGGAATATGGGTCATTCGTACATCTAGAATAAAAATGAAATTGATACAATCTTAAAAGACAATATTGGAGAAACAACCAAACATTGACAGAGGACAGGTCATTCTTATATATAATATCAAACTAAACTATATTGGTAAAATCGTAGGATTTTAAAAGGCAATATAGTAATTTTGGTCGACACAACCAAAATATGCTGCGCTTTTATGATGTAGTCCTGTGAGAGGCCAAATCTTGACCTAAGGTTAGCGTAGTTGTGTCTAGTCAGAAATTTATTTATCTTATTTTTTTACCTGGCATTCCTGTTAATGCTACAGCATGCCATCCTCCACATTTAATATCAGAGACGTGTTCTACGATATCAGTATTCATGCATGATGGTGTTAATTGTTTATAAGATGGCTTTTGACTTGGATCAACTGTATCACTATTTTTACCCCACATAAATAACTGTCCACTGCCTGAAATCCACATAATTTCAAATTAAAAATAAAAGTTTCACATTTTGTCCTTGTGGAATCTTTGTATCCATGGCAGCACCCACAGATAGGTAGAAGCATACAGACACAATCTAATTTCGCTAAATGGATTTGATTTTTTCACACACTAGAAGATTGAAAATTATTTTTTACATAAATTGTTTAAGAGACATTTTAGTAATTGGTCACATTAAAAAAACCATAAAACTTTTAAGGGAATACAATTACCGACTTTAATAGGCACAACTTAATGTAGTACAGTTTCCTCTAACAATCAATTAGCAAGGTGTTTCAATTGTATATAAGTCCATTTCCGAACTATATCCACATTGCGCTTGATAACCAAAAAATAATTATTATTGAAACGTTGCTCCTATTAAATTCTGTAATTGTATTCCATTCAAGTTTTCTTGTTTTATTTATTTTCTTTATTATTTAAAAATCAACAATTTCTGATGCTTCTTCGGCCGATCGACTCACAGAATAACCATAACAAATATCACTTTTCTGACAATATTCCTAGTAACTGTATAAAAATAATGATTCTCTCGCTTTCAGAAAGAGATTTCAACTCTTAAACAATCCAACCTTTTCCACAACAGTAATAATAATCTAGAAAGAAATGAGCTCATAAAGTAATTGTTACACACATCAAAAGAAAATGGAGAAAAACAATATGGCTGCCTGCAGCAGATGGAAAGTCTTTAGATTTTACGACCACTGATTAAGGCTCCAGACATAGTTAAAATAGCAGCAAGTTCTTGGTGATAATCAAGTGATTACTAATAGTTTTTCTTAATCAGTCATAGGAAATGAGTTTAAGCATCCTTTCATAGGATTTTCATTAGCCTTATTAGCAAAAGTTAGGAACCTTAATGATTTTGATTTGTACTTCATTAATATCGAACAAACATAAAACTAAAAAATGGCAAAAGTTACGATAATGTTAGTTTGCTGTCAAAAGACATATGTATTATACAAATGATCAGATGTAACATTTCGAAAATTAAAAATCAGTAGAATCAATTGGAGTAGGCGGCCATTAAATTTTATTATCAAGCAGAACAATTTGTCAGCCATTGTTTTCCCTTTGTTCACTTACTTGAAATGGCAGCACTAAAACTTTCTCCACAAGATATAACAGACGTGTTGTGATAAAGCTGTGGAGTTTTCAGTTTCTTTGGAAAAGGCAAAAACAGCAACTTTGGATGACCTAGCTGACCATCAGTTCCTGAACCCCATGTGTAAATATTACCATTTGCTGAAATAAACAGAGAACATTTTCAATACATTTTTGTTTTTGACTTATTTTTGTTTTTGTTTTTGACTTATTTTTGATTTATTTTTGTTTTTGACTTAAATCTGAAGATTAATTTATTACTATCAGCTTTTCAAATTTAACCTTTGATCAGCTTATAGAAGCATTTTCAGTTCCACTGAGTACAGGAGATGGTGCCTATATGCCAGGAGGTAGAAGACAAAATTCATTTTATAACAAATTGCAAAAGACATGATGAAAAAAGAAAAGAACTGTTCAGATTAATTTTATTTCATAAACCAAATTGTTATACACTGAATGATTTAAAATACTGATGATGAATAAAAATGTAGAAATATTAAAATGTTTAGGAGCTTTTGTATACAAGTCGTTCATGGCTTTGTAAAGTTGTGTATCTTTGTATAATTATGTACATGTATGTATCCTTTGTTTCATGTTTATTTCTATCATTTTTTTATTTGTATATGCACATAACTCTGTAAAGTGTTTTAATGCAATAAAGTTTCTTCTTCTATAGTGTCTGGTACAAGTGTTTGAAATAGCAAAATTTCCAAACTGTACCATTTAGGAACAATAAATGATTTTCCAAAACTCTTTAAACAGTTAGTTCCCCCTTGTCAGTGATGCAGGACAGAGGGCCTGACAAGGACAGCTGTGTAGTCCTTCGGATGAGAGGAAAAACCGAGGTCCCGTGTATACATTAGAATGCACGTAAATGATCCCTTGGCAGTTGGAATTCGATATAAGAGTAGGCGATAGTGCCGCTGTCCGGGCAAAATTTCCCTCATATCACACTTTATGGCGTATGCCCGTCTTCATTAGCCCAGCATAGGAGCAGAACAGTAGGACATTAAACCCCCATTTCATTTCATTTCATTTCTTTAAACAGTTCTTTAATGAACATATATATTTGAAACATTGTTTTTCAAAAATATCAATACCAGTTCTTTAGTATCTTTTAGCCTAAACAGAAATAGAAAAGAAACTGGTAAATCAATATGAACATAAAATTAATTAACTTTGGTAAATCTATTTAAAAATAACATTAAGAACTTTAGTAAATCTATATAAACATAACATTAATAACTTTGGTAAATCTACATAAACATATTGATTATGCCTTAAAAATTCTTATTCTGAATATTGAACCTCAGCCTCTTAGTCTAGAGGTCAAACCAATCAGATATTTAACTGATAGCATAACAGTTACATAATCTGTGGCATGATTACCTCACGTCACATTAACATACAACCCCCTAGGGTGGGGCCAAGTAAGGTCACCATTATTTACTGTGATAAATGGTCATGACATAATAAAGAGACCTTAAACAAACATTCACTGAGCATGTTTGATGTAATTGGAAGAGGAATATAAACATTTTATCATGTATTGTATGTTTGTGTTATCCTAACTGGCACCAAATAATCATTATTATTTTTTCACTGTGATTATTACAACCACAATATATCTACAGATATCTATGTGTGCTCAATGGGCTGAAATAAATGGACCAATCTTTAGTTCATAACTGTTACAATAAGACATTATGTAAGAAAACATGAGTTGTCATTCAACAAAGGACACTTGTCTCTGGACATTTCTACTTTAAAAACTCTGGAAAATGAATCCTAATGACAGATGGCAAAAGTTGTAAAAATTATAGATAAACTGGGTTAAAAAATATTTTACAAACTTTGCTTATTTAAATAATATCATACAGAAATAAGAGCTGAAAACTATTATTTACATCGGAATCAATATACAATCAGATTAAATTACACAAAAATAACGACAGAATATCTGTTGATGTCAATTGTCAATATCAGTGATACAAATAAAATATATTTCAGATCATTACAGATGCTTCAAGATAGTTCCATGAAATCATTAGAAACTATATCAAGACAGTTTCATGACATCATTAGAAACTTCAAATGGCAAGAACACTTATGATTGTTTGTGGTCAAAGCTTTTTTTGTTGTCTCTTTGAAAGTAGTATTTGTTGGTAAAATAATGTTTCAGGTTACAACTGTTGTGTCAGATTTGTATTGTGTTAATGAATTTAAACTAAATTGTGCCTCGTATTTCGTTGGTAAATTTTCCCCATATTTACTGACCCTTGTACTTTGCATTTTTAAACTGTGGATAGCCTATGGGCCCCCTAAATGACAGTGTAAATCTGAGCATTTTGTTGGTTGGGGTAATGAAGCTAAGAAATTGAATGTTATATTCGGGTCTGGATATTCACCTCAAATAACCATTGATACTGTGATTTTTCTCAATTTTCTCAGAGGAGGATTACCCCATCCCCTGGTTCGCCCTCCTAAGTTGGGGGGGGGGGACATCCTGCGTTCGCCACAGTTTTCATACCCTGAATGTCACTTTAACTGGAATTGTATAAAAAAAAGTGTTCAACATCTAGATGTAAAGTGATTAAAATAAATTGCAAAACAAGATACCTAATACTTTTTCCATTGTTCCCCTTTGTATCATCCTCTGATATTAATTATTTTCAAATTTATTAAATGTTATTTGCTGCAGATCCTGAGCTGATCACCCAATTGAAAAGGCTTCAAAACTAGGCAACATCTGTTGAATTGTGAACTTGTAACAAATTTACAAGATGTCCTGATATAACAGGACAAATGATGTAACACCATATGTGATTTGAGTAAACACTGGGCTGGTGTAATACTAGATAATACAAGGTAACTAATAATGACCAGTTCATTGTATAATTAAATCAACATTACAGGGTTACATGAGGATAAGATAATTCCTCAGGCAATTTAAGTCAACCCAATTTATCTGAATCAAATGATGGAGGTTTAACAATTTCAGATTCAAGTCTTATATTTTACCCTTTAAACCATAATAAGGTTTTTAAAGTACCTTTATACACAATATCATCCAATCTTTAAAGTCACTGATCACCATTTGAGAAATTTTTGTATCCCTTACAAATTACAATATTAGCAATATTAAGAAAGACGAATTTCTAAATGGAATTTTGGTCCAAAATTGTTCCATTCTGCTGAGTAGGACTATTTACAAATACAATATGAACTGAAGATTTTGCAATATTCAAGATTCACTGTAGATGATATAAACGCGACCTATAAATGAAATGAGATTTAATGTCCTACTTTTCTACACCAACCGGGCTAATGAAGACCAGCAAATACACCGTGTAATTTGCTATGAGGGAAATTTACCAAGATCATGGCATTTCCGCATATTCCATATTTCAAGGATTCTTTAAGTGCGGTGCACTGTGTAAACGGGACCTCGGTTTTTCATCCCATCCTAACAACCAACCACTGTTCCGTGTCAGGCCCTCCATCCTACACCACTGATAAGGGAAGATAATGCTGTAATAACTAGAGGCACTTTGTCAGCCCCCCCCCCCCTGTTAGTGAGCCAGTGGCTTGGCCAGTACCTTACTCAGTGAGGCACCTTGGCTCCCATGCCACCTGTATATGTTGCATGAAATCTTTAGACAGGATTCTTTTAAATCCAATCGAATCCAAGCTGGGTGATTACATAGTTTAATGAGAACAAGATTCACCTTCTGCTGCCTGATTAGGGTATCACTATGGATGACCCCATTCTCATTAAATCTACTACAGAATTGCATCAAATTAACAAAATATTTTATTCCAACAGTAACCTGTCATCACACTTCTTTAAGTCTTGTACAAATGTTTGTAAATGACATGTTTTAGAACTACTGACTATGTCGAACAAGATGTACTCATTATGTGCACTGACAAGTTTTAAATAAATATAACAAAAAAGCAGACGAATGTCAAAACAGGAGTTTAAAATATTTTTTCAAAGGTGTCACAGATATTTTTCTAACTCACATTTTTTTTTTCCAACCTGTTTTTTTTTTTAAAAGTCAGCATGTATTTCATTTAAGAAACAATTACCACACACATAAGGATATCCCGAAAACATTTGGAAACATTATTGGAACTAAACCTTTTTCTCTTAAATATGTCAAGTTGGCTGTCAAAGGGTCAACTGTCATACAGGTTGAATTAAGGAAATTCTACTCTAAGGCTGGCTCTAATAGAAAACTCCAGTGTCCCTTCTAAACAAGTATGGAAGCGCTAAAGAAGTGACAAGAAAAAAAGCGGAGGATATTTCATCAAAAGCAGGATAGACATAACTACAGTTAACAGTCAACATACACACGGGTCTCAAATATTCTATGCATGCGACCTAAAAATAAAAGTAAATTCATGAAAGACCCCAAATTAAACATTAAACAGAGATTTAAAGCCTCACACATACGATAGGGCTTAACATGGCAAATCCACTTAACAGCATCTTCACCTCTACCTGCTTTTGTCAATATAGATAGCTTGTCGAGATCTCCGTGTGCGCGCTTTGTCAACTATACTTTTATCAAACGAAAATGCGCTGCAAAGAACAGATCGCAAACAAACAGCGGTTGAGCACACACATGACAACGGCCATACTGCCCAAGCAAATATTTGTTTTTGAAATGAACACAAGGCATCAGATCAGAGAAAAAATGACAAACGTAAATTTCAGGTGAATAAAAGAATCACGATTCGCAAAGTATTTCTCAAGCGACCTTGTTTATTTCGTGTCTTAGGAGCATGCCTTACAATAGCTAAGTGAGTCGTATGAAGGAAAAAGGGCTGGGTATAAAACAGAAATAAACAGATCTACAATAATAATTGGGAGATTTCATTTCTTGCCAAATTTTAACACTTGTTTGTTAGTGGTGTCAGGTGACCCGTCTAATCCTCCATCTTTTCTTGTAGATAAAAGACTGTAAATAACAATCTCACGCTAATTTTCTCTCCTACTATTCTTTACAAAATACAAGCTTCGCGATAGAGGATGACATTTTTTTTTGGGGGGGGGGGGGACACTGTGTGTGTAATAAGTATAGTTAATATATTATTATAGACCTTGTAAAGGAAAATTGTTTCATCAGGAAATATATTATTTATCTATATAATAGGCTTTCCTTATATTATCACATTACATTTAAATATTTATCTTTAAATTAATATCAATTGAATTTCATAACTCATTTGCTAATTAGGCAGAGATGCCACAAAATTGTCTTCCCTAGCATTGCAAATATTGTATCTTAGTTTCTAAATGACCAACTACTATGTTGATAAAGTGTTGAACTCTGTTTCTGTCCTATTAATAATAATAATAAAATTTTGTTTACTTCCTCAAATCTTTGCCCCGCATACACAAACTCTGTAAAACAAAGCCTCAATCTATTTATGACAGATACTGACATTTTCATGACAAAAGGATAACAACTGCATTAAAGAAGTGGGTGCCCAGGTGCCCCAAGGTAAATTTCGCTGTACCACACACCTATTAAAGAACATTAAATGACAATGACCTCAGAGATATAGGTAACATTTTACTTTTGTGATATTTATTTCTTTTTTTACAAAGGTAGTAAACTTAATCAGTTTTCTTCTAACAAATAAAGACATCTGCATCTAGTCTTCTATTTCAAAAGACATTTAGCTTAAACCGTTAAGCTATGTCTTACTTTTGCGAACTATGAATAAAATCTTAACATCATTGAGTCTTAAGTGAGACAAATAGACAGTTAATAGAAATTTAAGAACTGTTTCTAATGCACATTATAGTGAAGTGCAGGTAAAATGGGCGAGTAAAAAGAGGTTGTAATAATAGAGTTGATGTTATAGATTATAGGTCTTTATCATCTAAAACATCAAAGCTTAACTTTACTGCTAACCATAATAAAAGAAGTACAATGGAATGGCTTGCTAACTCTCTAGCTTATTGTGTAGACATACTGAACTACTCTTGAGGGAGAAAACAATAATATGACCAGTGAGTGAATGACCAGGGTCAGCTTGGCTTTCAACAAGTTCCCACGCTGGACAGTGGTCAGCTTTACCCATCAGGCAGGTGCTTAAATTGGCCAGTCCTCTAATTTCAAATAAAGCAGATATAAATTTACTGCACTGGAATGTCACGGTACTTTGGCCTAAGTGAAACCAGGTGGCGAGGGCATGACATGGTCTGACTGACCATAGGCCATTTCTATGGGTCCTGAGTAAGGTTTCTGGCCATTGGTCAAGAGTTCACAGACCTGTGGCCTTGGTGGTGACCCTATTAGGTGACCTTTACTCTGTAGGTCTTTGCTTTTGATTAATTCTTTTAAAAAGTGTAGTGGACATAGCAGAAGGGATGAATTTTTGAACAAAACATGAGATTTAATTGGTCATTTTCTTCATCATGACTTTGACATATCATGATAAAATAAGACCATAAAGGCTGACCAGTGGTCACCTAGCTTTTGTCCACAGATCACAAACAAATCAACCATCTGATAAAATGTCTACTTCATTCAAATTCTCATTAGGAAAAAAAAGATCAAAGTGATTAGATTTTGATGATGGGGTTAAGCCTCCATGCATTTAAAAAACTAATCGCTTGATACTTGAACCTGATTTGTACTGTACCAAATGTACAGATTGACTGTAATCATATTCCGTGATCTGAACATTGATCCATCTGTTGATGTTTACGAAATCACTAAAATATTGTATGTTTTTATTGACCTCTACGTACTGATAGAGATTGGATCAGCTGGATAAAAACATATATGTCTCTTAATAAATTTTAGTACAATCAATTATAAATCCAAATTTGAGGAATATCTAACCCAGTAATACTATTTTACTGAAAAAACCATTTACTATAATGTGATATTGGATAATTTAGAAGACTAAATTGTCTTAATTATGAAAGAGCTAAATTTGACTATTGTCGTTTTTTTTTGCCTCAAATATTATTCAAACATTTATTCACACGGCAAGCCCATAATCAACTATCTAGAACACTGGATGGCTGAGATATTGTGTGGATTAGACAATGTCTGCCATATCTTTGTTGAATGTTCAAATGGAAAATCAAGACTTCATTTATTATTGTAGCAATGGCACTTGACAATTGATCAAAGTACCTTTCATTTAAATTTTCAATATATTCATTCTCCATTATCTATTTGTAAACTATAAGCGCAAGGATGGCCATCTCTTTATCTAAATCATACATTATGCATTTTTAATGACATGGTGAGGTTAATACTGCATGCTTCAGATGAATCGTCTCAACTAAATTGTCTATCCTAGCTGATTAAATACAAATTGTACAGATATCTGGTAACCATATTTCTTTATGTCCTAATATTTCACCTGTGAAACCCTAGAAATTCAGAAATATCTGTTTTATTATTTACTTATACTTTTGTGTGGCTGCTTCCTGTCAGCATTGAATCCTTGGATGTGAAACCAGATTTGTTAGTTCAATAAGATTGAGGTATACATGGAATTTACTTACTGGTTGATCCTGAAGAATAAGGTTTCTTGGAATTTTATTGAAACTAAGCAAACGAATCATTTGGACAAAGTTAACTGATCATTAATGCTTTGACTCCGGCAATTTTGTTTGTTTTATCAAAAGTTTATAATTACTGAAATTTGTGTATTATTATTATTGCCATATTCCACATAAGTCAGATCTGATAAGAAATATAGGCCATAAACAGAGGAATAAAATATTGCTGGCACTGATTACTGGTGCCTTATTTAAATCTATTTTACCAATATTGTGTCTGATAACAGTTACAGTTTTCAAGTGCAGACTGTTAATTTCAATAATAATATGTATTATGAAAACTCCTCACACCTCTTTGGCCTCGGTCCATTCAGTCAATTTGTAAAAGACCAAGGTCACTCTTTATTAACCACTAAATCTACTCTTTTTTTACACTAACCAAATATTGCCTATTATCGAAATCAAAGGCCCCAACCAAAGAGATAAAGAGAACCTTCAAACATTGTTTGATGTATTTTGATACAACATGTAAAGCAAATATATGATATATTAGTATATTCTGATCTCTGACCTTTTACTAAATGGACCAATTAGAATAATATGTTAGTATAAAAAGCAGCAGTTTCAATAGCAAGTCTGTGATATTATCATAAAGGTAGTATATAATCATGACTGCATTTAAGGGATGTGATTAGCCATCTGGGAACCAATCAAATCTTTGATGTATGCTGTAAAAAATGATGACTTTTATCCCCATTTACAAGTATTACTCTGTATATATATAACTGACACTATATAAATAAATATATTATGGTAATAGTAGATGTATAACAAAACAAAGAGATTCTAAACATCCAGATTTAGGTGCAATAACAAAAATAGAAGTAACAAGATGCTTTAAACAAAGTGATAGAAATCAGATGACAGACCACCATAGAAGATTTGATAATAATTATACATTACAGAATTTCAAAAAGAAGAATTTTGATTATAATAAGCAGTGTTTTTTTGTTTTTTTAATTCTTAAATTTATCAGTACTTCATATCAAGTAAATAGTTTCTAAAAGCATACCTAATATCAATATATTTTACAGCAACGCAAAAAGAATCTAAATCAATAACACTACATTTAAATATTCCAGGTTAATGGATGGTCGAGTGGTCTAACGTGCGATTATCTGTCATTGAGTCAAGTTGCATGGTTTTGATCCCGAGCTTTAACGTAACAAGGAGTAGGATTGTCAGTGGGTTTTCTCTGGGCCCTCCAGTTTTGTCCCACTGCTAAAGACTCCTATGTCCAAGCGAATTATTGAAATGAAATTGTGCCACATGTTAGTCCCAGAATGACCTAGGTTGTGTCCAGTGGATGTTAACCCCATATCTTTCTTTCTCTCTCTTTTTATTGATCCTAAATGAAAATCAAACGCAAAATCATTAAATATAAAATGACAAATTAGTATAAAAGTATGTTAAAGCCATTGATACCTGAATTTCACGATTTAATCCATGCTAAATTGACTAAAATTGATTATTCTAACATTTAATAAAGAAAACAAAATCAAAATATCAACCATAGATCATCTCCTGTTATGGATTCAGTAAATTCAGTTGGATTAAACATCATCAAGAGATACCAAATGTTAACATAATCTCAATTCATAATGATTTTGTAATACTAAACAGAACAGAACCATTTTTGGACCGATACCTTTTTTAATCATTGAACTTTCCCAGCATTGTATTACCACAGTAAAGTGTAAAAGACAACTACATTCCAATAACAATACTAACACAGTTATAAGTGACAACAATCACTGGTTTAGTATACACAAGCACAACTTTTCAATAAGTATCATCTTATCCTTATCAAGCACAATGACAAAGGATACTTATCGAAACATGGTGCTTGTGTATACTAAACCAGTGATTGTTATCCCATATAAATGGGTTAGTTCTGTAATGTTTCCAATCGAAATATGCCACTAAAAGATTAATTCCAATAACAATATATTATCAGGTACTCTGAAAAGAAATAGAATGCCCAGCCTCAAATACGGTATTTATTTCAATATATATTTTCTATTTTCAGTATTACATAGAAACTACAAAAACCACGTAAGACATCAGACAACACATGGTTCCCAGAAAACTCATGTCATCAGTTTGATTTATATATCAGATTGGTATAAAATGGCATCATTGAGTAATAATTATATTAAGTGTGTTCCCATCACTATAATAGGTCTTGATCTGTAATTAACATACTAAAGAGGTGTTATGTGAACAGGGTGCAAACTATATTAATATCATATTCATAATTCTCGAGGTAAATCCTGATATCCAGTGGGTGCTAACCGTTTAATAATGACAAATGTCAATATTAAAATGGGTAATTTATCATGGTTGACTCACCTCGGCATTCATCACAGATGTTCATTCATAAACAATCGAGAATTATTTGAAGATTAACTCTAATCTTCCCCCAATTGGCATTAATTGCATAATTTGCTTTGATATACGATGGAAAGTTCACAACTTTGTACCGAACATGCGGGGTCATCTAGCAGAAATGATCAGAATTAAAACAATGAGATTTATTGAATTATCATCCCAATTTTTATTCATTTTCATAAATCAGAAATCACTACTTCTGTAGAATATCATTTTTAATTGTTTTCGACATTGTGTGGTAGTCAAAAAACGTGGACCCCATCACATGATACCCAAATGGTCCTTTTTCATTTTTACATGCAATATATTTTGGCGGACTCTTCTTCGGGGGTCCTACAACTTTGACAACACATTCTATTATGAATTACTACTGTGATTTTGTACGCAAAAATCAGAATTCAATTCTATTACTAAAATCCATTCAAATTTAAGTCTGTCATGTGAAGACTATACAATTAAGTTAGTGTTTAGTAGACAACAGGACAGAAAATAAACTGAAAGGTCTTGACATTACAGTTCACTGTTTGACCTTGATGGCCGGATGGTTTTTCTGAGGATTAATTTTGGTGAATGATTTTTCTGATCACTTATCTCTTCATGATATATAAATAAGTAAATTTAAGAGTATCTAATTTAGAAACAGGTGTGGTACAGCACACCCTCACACACAGCATCCCCTTACTCTTTTATAAAACTATTTAGACTATATAAATATACTCAAATTTTCCCAGTCGTAAATAATAGCTGTCAGTTAACTTGCAAATGTCCACTTTCCCCATTTCCAAAAAGCTGCGTACCTCAGCACTCTGATTACGTATCACAGTGAATTAGATGAGGACCCATCCATGATAACGAAATACCTGTTTCTATTAAGCCTGATGGGGATCACAGAGCTCTATGTTTGAAAATTATATAAAATTTGTCTTGATAATTCTAATTTATTTTTAGCACTATAAGATATAAATATAACATTACATAAAATGAGAGATTTTTCACAGAATTAACATTCTAATTATATCAATTTTTAAACACTATACGAAAATCTTAACAATTAACATACTAATTATATCAATTTTTAAACACTATACGAAAATCTTAACAATTAACATACTAATTATATCAATTTTTAAACACTATACGAAAATCTGAACAATTATTCAAAAATGATACCAGCTTAACTGTTCTCATAGACAGAGGTTATAGATAATTATGCGTACTACAAATTTCCACAAAAAATACCGAAATGTGCATGCCCTTAGATAATGGAAGGCAAGCTGGCCATTTCAAGCTATTTCAAAAGGCCAAAAGCCAGCTTAGAAAAGAAGAACTTCTCAAAGACAGGACTTTTAAACTGGTTTATTTGCTCCACCTTCGCATTCAGATGACAAAATTAAGCTAGCTTAATAATCACAAGCATTTTAAAACTTGCTTAACTTAAGCATCTGAATAGCATACAGTTACCATAGAGCAAAAGTATGTGGCACATGAAGAATGAACTCAAGATATCAGTGATATAAAAACATACCTATATATGTCAAATAAATACATCATGTCTATTATGATGATTCCAAAAATTATTTACACAAGAAATTTTACTCCAGCTAAAATTAAGGTATTATTGTGAAAATGGTGTCTATGTTTTTATATCACTTGTCAAAACAACCTGCCAATATATAGCTAACATGGACTTCCTGTTTAAATGGAGCCAAAATCGTAGGAAGCACCACCGAGACCTTTCAATAACAAGACACAGGAATGAACAGGGAGCCACGAAATAAATGAATGAATAAAAATAAACATGAGTGGTGCGAAATCCTCATAAATAAAAGTCTTTACCAATTGTATAAAGTTCACCAAATGTTTCTCTGACTACTACAATATTTCAAATTTTATTTCTTCTTCTTCAGTTACATCTGGTTGACAAAGTCCAAATTAAAAAAAAAAAAAAAAAAAAACGAAACTACACAACTAAATTGTCTGTTTATTAACTGCACTTTATTGCTAGAAACATGAGATGGCAATCTTTTAATAAAAAAAGAGCAAAAGATTATCTCCCTTTGATGTGACATCGTCTGCTTTTGATCAAAACTCTGTAACTGAATCATCCACAAATGTTTAGAAGTTCTTTAATCAAATATTTACCACAAAAGAGTTTTTTCAAAAACTTTTATGATAATTACCAATTCCTTAAAGACATATTCAATGGTTACTTTTAATTAAAATTAATTTTAAAATCTGAATACTGTTATGTCATGGATAGATTAAGATATTCAATTTTTTAAAAAAAACCAGATACAATCAAACATTTGACACATGTTTTGCTTCAAGCAAACACTATTCATATTATCATCTCTAAACCTTTTTTACTCATTTTTTATAACTAAATTGCCACAGGCTAACTCAAGATTAATAATAATTGTGTATCTTTTCCTGGCCTATGGTGAAAAAATATATAGTATTTCACACTTAGGTTATGACCACTGACCAGTGGGCGGTGAGTGGACTAAAGGTCTGGCAGTCAACACAGGGAAAGTTGACCCTGGGGCTAACAGGTGATAAGACAACTCTGTTATCTACATCAAGTACTTAACCCCTTTACAAAGACTTCATAGTGTTTTACAAGTATTGGTCAGTTTTTTGTCAATGGACATTCAAAGGAGGTGAGATCTTTGACTTGTAGCTTTGAACCAGTGTAAATGAGGACCATACCCTGAGCTTAATGATAACTTCTGAAGAAAAGTCTATATATCAAACTAGATTGGGTGCTATTTCTTGTTTAATGTATCAAATGATATTTTTATTATATCTTCTTGATCTATAAACCATATGTACCATTGAATCATAGTTAATAACATATTCCAATCAACTGGTTAATTAATAATGTCCATAATTAAAAGTGTTAAGGGATGTAGGGACCAGTAAAGCAAATATATTTATCCTGAGGATCATTTAGCTAATAGACAGACTGATTAATTTCAATAAACTTACAATAAAGCTGGAAATATAAAATAAATTGAATAAGGTCGGTTCCTCTAAGACAAATGGTACTGGCGATGCAAAAGTCAAACTTTTCGTGTCTTACTTATCAGTAAAGACATACTATTATTGGATCATGGTAGCATTATAATTACCTGAAGAAAAACTTTCAGCTAAGGCATATTAGCTATTTTTCACATTTTGGCATTCTTAAGCAAACATTTTTCTATCAGAGACACAGTGACTGAAAACTGGATCTTCTCCTTTAAAATCATTTTTTTGTCCCCCGCCTTTCGAAGAAAGCAGGGGACTATTAAAATGGGTTCGTCCGTCTGTCTGTCCGTCTGTCTGTCCGTCACACTTTTTGGGACACAATAACTCTCTTCCTAATTGAGCTAGAATGTTCAAACTTGGTGTATGTGTTTATTAGGTCAATGCCTTGATGGAGTTCGAAGATGAGCATTTTCCGCTTAGGGTAAGCAGAGATAAGCAATTTGATTGGTTGATGCTTTGGGACACGATAACTCTCTTCCTAATTGGGCTAGAATGTTCAAACTTGGTGTATGTGTTGATTAGGTCAATGCCTTGATGGAGTTCGAAGATGAGCATTTTCCGCTTAGGGTAAGCAGAGATAAGCAATTTGATTGGTTGATGCTTTGGGACACGATAACTTTTAATTGAGCTAGAATGTTCAAACTTGGTGTATGTGTTTATTAGGTCAATGCCTTGATGGAGTTCGAAGATGAGCATTTTCCGCTTAGGGTAAGCAGAGATAAGCAATTTGATTGGTTGATACTTTGGGGCACGATAACTCTCTTCCTAATTGAGCTAGAATGTTCAAACTTGGTGTATGTGTTGATTAGGTCAATGCCTTGATGGAGTTCGAAGATGAGCATTTTCCGCTTAGGGTAAGCAGAGATAAGCAATTTGATTGGTTGATGCTTTGGGACACGATTTCTTTAGTTCTAATTAAGTGAGATTGATGAAACTTGGTGTATAGTTTCATTACAGTAATACCTTGACTAAGTTTGATAATGAGCATTTTCTGCTCAGGGTAAGCAGAGCGATACGCAATTTGATTGGTCGAGACTTTGGAAAACAATAACTCTCCTACTTTGATTGTTAGACTATAAGTAAAGATATACTGTTTGATTGTTCAATACTTTGTAAAAGATAATTTGTGATAAATTTATATGTGTTCTCTAATTATTTTCCTATTTCGGCGGGGGACATCAGCCTCACTGTTGGCTTGTTCTTAATGTTTTTAAATTCTACAATATCTCTGAAAATAATTACTGTTGACATTATGTATAAACTAAATATAAAATATATTCTGTCTCCTATTTCTTAATCATAAATCCATAGTAAAACTAAATATATAATATAGAGTCTCAATACTACAATTAACACATTTTGACAACTCTTTCAGTGTCTTTTACAAACTGTTTCAAGATTGAAGTCAATGGGAGCCTCAGTGATAATAGCAAATTAATTAAAGAGAATAAAGCAGACAATTTAAATTCTCTGCAGGTTGGTGTAAAATAGACAAATAATCTCCTTAAATCAGATTTAAAATACTGCGGGAGTCTATTTAAAGCTGATTAAGAACATGTGAAGATCAAAGGAGTTGAAATAATAGGTTTTTTTTTTTTAGGAGACCAATTCTCCCTTATCACCTGGTCTTTCATCAACAGCAAGGGGTCATTATCCCTTGTTGCATTCTATAAAGAACCCCTTGCATTCATCTGTAAAATCATTACCGCCTTATACCCACAGAACTTTTGTCATCAGATTCATTATGCAATTTTCAATCAAACCCAAATCTTTTTATTAAAGTTATTTCTTGCAATGTATTTCTAAGAGACCCCATATCTACAACTTCATTTCAATCACAGTCATGACCAAAAGTTTATCAAAAGCGGAAGTATGCAAATGATATGAGGTGTAAAATTAAAATTAAACAATGCATGTTTATTCTTTGATCAGACAGTCAAATTAATAATCAGGATCCACTTTATTCCGAATAGTCATTCAAACATCATTTTTGAAAAATTTGAACAGTATCATACAGTTCATTACATGCACACAACAACAATGGGAGAGTACTCTGCAGTTTGGCGTATAAGCAAAAGGATACTTAGTAAGAACTGAAATTTGCCCACCAATGTTCAGATGTTCAGTGGTCTCTATCCAGAATTGAGCAAAGTTCACTTAAAATTTAGATATTGTAAACCGAGAATGGTTTAGTTACAGGCAATGTAAATCGGTGCAACTTCTTGGATTTTTTTGGGGCCAGATCAAGACCTGACACAGAACGCTTCATCAGAGCCAAGAGTAAATAGAGTTGGAATATATTCCAAGCAGATTGCACTTCTTTGATTTTCTCTGCATGCATAACTATACATTTATCTTTAAAAATCTGCATATCTTTAGATTAATGTAAGACAAGACTTCATAAAATACTTAACTTAATAACATAGCTTTGAAAAAAATAATCACAAGGTTATCACATCATCATTTAAGGGCCATCAAATGTATTATATTATACAAACAGAAGATTAGCACATTATCACCATACTCCATATAATGTGTGTGGTCTCATTAAAAATAATACAAGTTGAAAATACAGGGATTAAATCTGTTAATATCTGATTTTAATATAAATAATCACTCAAGTTCTGCAACTCGATCATAGACTTAGCATTCAGATAACAGGTGAGAAATTTCAAGTGTTTAAAAAAAATTAAAGTGCAATATTATTACATCTTGAAAAGGTTTCTTATCCAAAACACATTTCATTTCATATCTTTCACATTTCATCTATAGTGTGCAAAATTGAGACAACTTTCTAGACACATTGCAATCTTCAATAAAATAAAATATAAGAAATATAAACCAGAATATATATCAACTAGTATCAAAATTAAAGAAAATGTCAATTAAAATTCAACATAGCAGACACACAAAGTCACAAACATAAAATAACCAAAGGTGTAAGACTTTTAACATTTGCAGTTTGAAAATATTTCAATGATTTAAATAAACTAAATTCAAGAAGCCAGTAATGTCAATATTATTCTAAAATTTTAATGAAATGTTTTCCAACAATTAAAAGTTCTCACAATAGCACTTCAAACTTCAAAAGTAATTGGTTTCTGATTTTTTTTTATATCTAAGTTGAAGTATGTGAAGAAATTTAGGGAGGAAAACACTCAAAATGGTGTGCTACCTTTAGCATACGTCACAGAGTAACACAAGACATGCACCACCTGTATACAAGAAGTTGGTCATATTCATTAAAGATATCATAAGTGTTACTTTAACGGTAAGGCTCATGTTTTCCTATCAAATATCTGTACATGTGGGTTGTGCAGAGATTGAGATTGTTAAAAAAAACTTTTACATATACACAGTACCTGGTTACACACTTCTGGTGTTTGAAATTAAAGACACTTGAAAATGTACATAAAATTCTTTCTTTCTTTCTATATGTTACATCAATCTAAATAATTAGGGATGCAGTTTCTCAAAATCTACAGTACAGCCCATAAAATGATGATAGAATACAGTGGGTGGCTGGATTTCCAGGAAAACCTTATAGTAAACTAAATGGTATCCAATATGCTAACCACTGATTGGGATTCCATTCAAAAAGATGTTAAACCATAAAGTATGCTTGGGATCCAACCCTTGGAGTCAACACGCCTGGTTTCATGGGGGTATCAATGTTGTGGAACATCAAATGCATTTTAGGGCTGAAGAGCATGTATTTTCAATGATCAGTTCCTCCAAAGTTTACTTAGTAGTGGCCTTGACAAGAATAACACAAATTCATCCATAAATTGTAAAATTAAACAATGTGAGGGAAATCAATAGATGATCAAAATACAAATGTTTGATTTATAAAAATGTCATTCGCCAGTATCCAGTTTATATTTTCCATTTCCAAATAAATAAACTTTACAGATTCATTTTATCAAAGACATTTTAATTCACAACATCACTCTGACACCAAATAATAATGAACAACTGCATGAGATCAACATGTCTCATGCTAATTTCTATTGAAAAGAAAGTTTCAAACCTAGAAAAATATTGCTTTACACTCTAGATCTGTTTCAAATACATTAACATTATCACCCATGTTTCTTTATCATCATATTTATGCAAACAGTCAAATCAACCTAAATCAAATTTCAAAATGTTTTTCTAGTTCCTGGCATGGTTGACTTTGTTGTTTGTGTGTGCCAATGAATGAAGAGACTGTATTTCACACAGTACCAGCCCATATAGTAAATAACCCTTTCTTTTCATCCCCTACAACTACAGAAGCGAAACAGTATGTTATAAACAGCTAATTCAAACTTGTTTGTACAAAGGTGTGTCAAAGGTGTAATAGAATAGGTTTTTATTGAGAATTGGTCTTGGTCGTTGATTGAATTTACCACCCGTGAATAAACGGTATCTACAAGTTTAGAAAAGGCATCATCTGGTCCCTTTTGTCCCTGCCAAATACTAATCGCTGCTCTCGATGTATCGTCAGTGACAGAGTTAATTGAAGTAGGTAAAGAAGTCAATAAAGAAACCTTTATGCTGTTGAGGACTCACAATCAGGGGATTAAGTTACTTAAAATAAGTTTATCAATGACGTGAATACCTAACAATGGAGAAAAGTTAAACTGTTTGAAGAATTGTCCATCTTTTCACTTGCCTCATTAAATGTTTAAAGTATATACGAGGCCAGTTAGACAGGTGTAATAAAAGCAGATGCGACCAATCACCCTCCTACAAATCACCTCTACCTTAGCACAAAACAACAGGGGCCATGTCCTCTGACCCACTACAACAGCCTGTTAACTCGACACTGTGACATATACAATACAAACACTTTGATCTTTAGTAAACAACATCTCCTTTTACAAGAGAGAAAAAAAACTTCTGACACACTCATTTCTAGTATTTCTTTTATCTTTCCAAACATTCTTTTTTTTAACCAATTAATAAAGAGAAGGCCAAGTGGACAAACATCCCTGATCAGGATTAAGATATCTTTAAGGATAAAACAGCATATAAAACCTATTTATCTCTGAAGGTATATTATAAATGGATGATGACATAGTGTCGGGGGATATGATTCTTGAAATTTATCATTATCATTATAACCACTAAAACAAAGGATGACAAGGAAATAATTAATAACAATTTCTCATTAAACCTGTTTGTCAGAACATCTGTAATTGGAAAAGTTCAGACTCTTCTTTGATTTGTCTCTAATGGCTCGTTACAACTAACAGAATCAGGTGTGGTTAAAATTCCTTCACGACACCATGACCCAACCATGTGTGAAAAATTGACAATGAAGTATGAGGATCCATCAAAATTATTTATAATTGTGATATTTCTCAGATAATCGTGACATTGATACATTCTTTCCTGGAGAACATAAATACATCAGATTTTTATGGACAATATCTTTTTGTGATATTACAACATAATTCCTTTCGAAGTTATAATGATACCATCATAATCATGAAGCAAAATAAAAATAATTTGGTTCATTATTTAAAAAGGGTTTTTTTACCCTCATTAAGAAAATTGTCATAATGATAAAATTCTAAAAATTACCTTTTTTCCATAATTAGTAGGGGTCTTCATAACAAGACTGTTCTTCCAAATTGTTTTCTTCAATTAGTGTTCTAGAAAGTCTATATAATCTACTTTTTGGTCATGTAAATGGGCTATAAATATCGATTTCAAAAACAACAATATCTACTTTATAACCATAGTGAATATAAACATAAGTGTTTCATATTTCAATATTTTTGGTGTTTGAGCAAGGATCACCACTCGCCCTCTGTCTTTTAATAACATATATCATTGACCTTCAAGATAGATTTGAAAGTGCATTTACTTTTATACAATTGCATATGTTTTTTTCTTGAGTAAAATGATCAAATAACAAAGGGATTACTCTCTAGTTTACAGGAGTTCATTATATACTTATCATCTACCAATAAAGATCTGGTTACAATTCCTACTAAAGTTGTTTAGTAGTTTATCTTACTATCAGTCTAATCCTACAACTATTTGACAGGTCATATTCTATCAATAGGTTTAGCTCATTCAGGCCACTTGGCCCACATTGTGTGTGAAATAATAACAAACTGGTCACAGGAGTGGTCATTCAAGTGTATAATGTATACTTTACTTATTTACAAGTAGGTGATAACTCTTAGTAGCTTTCTCAGCAGGTCTTCAACTGGCCACTAAAGGTTATTTACGGCTGAAGGCATTAGTGATTCACAAAGATTTATGTAGGGACAGAAAAACGATAAAAAAAACCCCCAAAAATATGTAAGAAATTCCATCTCTATGGCATTAAGAAAACAACTACTTGTGATTAATTATTTGAATAATGGTTCAGCATTATCCATTTATTTACAAATACCATAAACTTCAGTATCCAAAGAGAACTAAAGCAAGTTAATACTTGTAATGTGGCATATATTTTACTTCTTTTACATAATGGTGGAGAAAAAATTCTGTGGAATCTTAGACCAACAACTGAATGCAAGTGTCAAGAGGTTTGCCATTGCTCAGATTCTGACCAATTATCACTTTCTCAGAGGAGAAATGATTTGCAGGTTTAAGACAGATGACCTAATAGAAATCAAAGAGCTGTTTATTTATCAGACCGTTTACCTGAAGGGTCAGACATCTTCACCTTTATTAAACTGACAGGGAGAAATAAACACATAATAAATATTTTCTACAATAATAGATAAAACTGTACTACATAAAGACTATCTTACGAAAAACAAAATTAGAGAAAGGGTTGAGAGTCAAAAAAATAATTGTGCATTAAAGATGCATTATGTAAAAGCTAATTCTAACTGTTGCGGGTATTTTTCTGGCTTCAAATGTTATATAAATTATCATTTTAACATTTATTAACATGACAAGCCCATACTCTTGGGCCATTGGATGACAGAGATTAAAATGGATTAGAACACCAGCGAGATTTAAAAATTTAATGATAAAATGGATAATAACGACTTAGTCTCGACTGTCAAGTACTGTTGCTATTATAATAAACAACATACGCTACATTTTGTCAAAACTTCAAACACTCATGACTTTGTACAGAATAAAGTAATTTGACTGAAATTTTCAATATATTCATTTTTCCATTATCTATTTTTGAACTATTATCAAAACGATCAACTCCTTATCTGATTCTTAGTACATAATGCATCTTTAACCAATTTAATGGTCCAAAAGATGCGATCTTCAAAACCATCCATCAAGATATTATTTTCGACAAAATATGTACTAATTTTTTTTTAATACACAATGTATCCTAAACTATTAGCAAGTTTTATTAAATTATAGATCATAGTTTTGTTAACATTTCATCTCAAGCCGCCAGGAACTATTTTCATGTAATAAACCCTGTACCTTGCAAATATATGAATTGTTTAAAGGATAATCTAAAAATCTATTATTAATAAAAATTAATTTCCAGAAATAATCAAAACCATCATTTAATGATGAAAAGTTTCTGCTTCAATTCCATTTGTGTCTTGTACTGAGATGAGTTAGTTTATTAATTATACAATTTTTGACCTAATCAATCTCAGTGACTTAAACTTTTGACAGCCGTCTTTTTTTCTAATTTTTCAAACCATGCTTCTTCAAGATCTTAATATTTTACTCCTTGTCAATTATGCAAATTTTCTAGGAAGTCATCGATACGGATCAACTTTTTAGTAAAAAAAAGTATAATGGGAGTGAAAACTCTCTGAGAGTTAAGGAACTATTAAATTAACCCATCACCTTCTGATATGTGTCTCTATGGTTGCGTTAATTTAACCTCAGTGACAAAAGCATGCCTTCTGATCCTTACCAAAAGCAGACCTCACTTGGGAATTTGAGGCTATTGTGTGGGGAAAATTATGTGTAATTGAGACAGATCAGTATTTCGGATAGTAAGATATATGAATTAATAACTAAAAGTTACATTCCCAACAAATATAATTGTCCTCTGATCTGTCATGAAATAATTCTTCAATGTGCAATATACATGTACAGTGAAATCCTGCTTTACGACCAACTCAGTATTATGGGCAACTCACGTATATACGAACGACCACATATTCCTTATAAATTGAACTCAGTATTCCAATCGAGCCATTATAATTTATAAACAAATCTAACAGTTTAGTTCAAGACAGAACACCATACTGATCTTGTTTCCCTTTTTATTTTCTCATTACATCAAGATAAGACTGAGCCATGTTTCACTTTCAAAGCCAGATTAATCCCAACTCAAAGAAATCTTAAAGCATTTTTTATTCACAGGGGTTAAGCTTTACCTCTTGACCTTTAACCCTATGTCATAAATAACATGACCACTGACAGATAAGTAGGATATATCAATGATTAGAGGCCTGGTAATAAGCCATACTATATGACCAATTATCCCTATGAATATCAATTTCTTATCACTCAGTACCCATGTTACTAAATTGATAAAAATAAAAAAAAACATGTATGAACAGATTTAACAGATTTCAAACAAAAATTGCTAGAAAACTGAGAAGGTATCTGAAGGATGATCTCACCTAGATAAAAGTTTTTATGGAAAATTTGTATTAATTAGAAGACACAAGCTGAATATAAATCGCTCCACATGGAAAGACATTTTTTAAAATGATCTGTGGTCTCTTTAGTATATAAATAAAATTAATTAGAGACACCTCTACGTTAGTTTTCAACACCATCAACACAAAAACAACTGTTACCATTAAAAAAACAAAAACTATTGAATAAATCAAACCAAGATGTTGATGTTCTTTTCTCATCTGAATTATCTAATTGCCAGTTTGGGTGTTAAATTTGTTTTCTGTCCACTTTTTACATCCAATTAGTCAACCACTAAGCTCAGTAATAAACTAAAGAGTAGACATGCTTAACTATATGTGATAGGGCCCATAGCTAATTATATTTATCAGATAAAACTAATTGGTTGACTGAGAATGTGATTCAAACCAACATGTCTACAAGTCTGTAAGCCATTCTTCAGATAAAAGGAGTCATTTAATAGATAAGTATTGAAACATTTGGTGCCTTGAGAATGTGTCAACACATAAATCAATCTATTATTTCATTGGGACACCTTGATATTTATTTTTTATATGGGAGAGATCCAAGGCTAAATATGCCACTGCTCGTACATGCAGCTAAAGGTATTACATCTGGAAGCTCATTAGGGAACTGAACAAGTTTCAAAGTTTGCTCAAATCTGTTCAAAATTCTGATTTCAAAGCAAGAGAGAGAGAAATGGGGTTTAACGTCCACTCGACACAAACTAGGTCATTTCGGGACCAACATATGGTTTTTTAAAATTTTATTTCAATAATTCGCTTGCACGTAGGGGTCTTTAGCAGTGGGAGGAAACCGGAGGACCCGAAGAAAACCCACGAGATTGGACAGGCGACCCTACTCCTTGTCACGTACAACCAGGGATTCGAAACCATGCCAGTTGACTTAATGACAGGCTTTATGATACAGCACGCACGTGCTAACCATTCGGCCATCCAACCTCCCCTGATTTCAAAGCTTCTCAACCATACTCCTTTAGAAGCAAGACTGAAAGCCTGTCACATCATCAAAAATCATAAAATATTCTATATTAAACAAATTTATGATGTAACACAATATGTCCCAACATTATTCCTGATATCCTATTAACAGATCTACTCTCCAGCTTGTGCTTTTGTCTTACCAATGTTAGTCACTCTGTAAATAATTATCATAAATCTTATATCATCAATAAGTTATATTAAATTCACAAACTCCATTCTCAATTGTCTTCGTTAGCCCGGTTGGTAAAGAAAATTAGCAAATTATACCCAATTTCATTTCAAGCTTGCAGCCGGCTGCACAAAAAATAAGTGGATAGCGATTTACCCAAAGCAAGTAACTGCACTCACATAATATCTGAAGTTAACTTACAATGCTAATCTCAATGTGAAAGCAACTTATTAAGACACAACATTTAAAAAAAATCAACTAACAATGTGTTTGTCATACTTTGTATACAGTATACACTGATGTCTCACTGCTGCAAATCTCAATATATATTTTTTTCTGATTATTAATCTTAATCAAATGACATTCCCTATGCCCTTATCTAATATATCAATTTGATATCAAATGTCAAATTAATGTTCTGCTATTAATTAGGCGCCAATAATATGGTGATCAAAGCCTTTATGTGTATTAAACATGTAATTTGACCTAGGTGTAAATGTAGAGGTACAAGTTTAGATGGCCATCAACGATAGCAATCATATTTAAACCTTATTTAAATCCTATGGGTTCTGTCACATTTCTAATGCAATCCGAGTCAAGCTGTGGATTACCAACACCCCACACCATCAGGTCTGGTGCTTAACTTGTCTTAACAAAATATGTATGACCTCTGTGGATGAAAACCAAGCCTGGACTTGGCAGACTTAATGAAAATATTGGTTCAAGATAAAAGCTTTATCTGAATATGAGATACTAAATACAAAAAATTTGACCATTTATCAAATAAACAAAAGAATAGGAAGGGTAACCCAATGCTAACTGGTGACACATTTGGAAAGGTGCAAACAATAAAAGCTCATGTGTTGACAAATAGATCGTATCCATTTCAGCTTTAATTACAAATGCATTTTAAAGCAATTATCACCATTAATCTAAATCTAGATATAGATTTTCTATTCTCTTGTTTGGGTTTTGTATTATTAAATCACAATGAAATTAAATCTTAAAAAGTTTAACATCTATTTCTATGACGCCGATCTCCCATATTTTAATATATAACATGTACATGATAAATATATATCATATCCTTAAAGCTACTAAGCTTTTTTGTTGTTTCTTTTACACATACCTACCTCATGCGAACAGGATTTGTTTCAATACAACCGAACATATTTTTCCATAAATAATAAAGGTATGTACTACATATATTATGTAAATGCATGTATTTTTAGACATACCCACAAAGAAGTATCAATACATGTTAAAAACCTATATTATATTGTATATATCTATTGATTTTCATAAATACAAGTATCAACATGTAGTTAGTGTCAACATGTTTATAATAATTTATATTCCAAGCTATCTACCTTTACATTTTCCAAAATTTACAAATTTAATAATAACAAGATCACATTTCATATGAATCATGATCAGTCAATCAATCCTCTGCATATCAGCTGATGACTGAACATCTGTGAACAGAGGATTGGCAGTTCCTCCACCCAGAATTGTAATTATATAACTAAACTTAATTCTAAAAGAAAAATAACCATCATAACATGGCTCTGAGCTTTAATACATCTAACATGAATATTTTCATCCAGATTGCCTTTTGAATATATGAATCTACTTCTTTCTCGAAATTAGGTTCTTTCCATCTTGTCCATGAGTAGGCAGAGATAATAACGGTAAAATGTAAGATTTCTCACCTGTAAGTGCCATACAATGACTGGTTCCACACGCAACTTTCACCACAGAATGTCTAATAGGTACCCTTTCAGGTACCAAAATATCATTTCTTCTTTGCCCACAAGCTTTTGCATAGCCCCACATATAGACATGGCCAGTATCTGAAGAAAAAAAAGAAATCATTGAATCCCAATCAGAGTTCCATATTTATTTTGTAATTAAATTAACATTGGAATGGTAAAGACATATTTTTAACTTTAACTCAACAGGTGATGTAGAAACTGTACATGTGCAAGACACATGATATGAATATGTACACCATAATTACTTTACCAATCGCAAGATATCTTTTCCAGACCCGAAAATAATCGCTTCAATGTCAAATTTTCCCATAAGAAGTTAAATAACATCAAGTACTGTTACATTAGCTGAGGGCCATAAAACAAATTTAAAAGCTGACATTTAGAATAGAAAAGCGAATAGAAGAATTAAAGTTATTTGAAGAGTTTATTTAAGTTGCAGTACATTCTTCACCTCTTTGACAAGTGATTGTCAAAAGTTTGACATGTCCATAATAGGATTGATTGAATAACAAAGAAAATGGGCATCACAACAATTGGACAAATTTTCATGGGTCATCAACCATTGTGAGTAATGCCTCTTACAGTTATGTTAGCAATTTTTGTTTTCAGACACAAAAGTCTCTAATAGCAGACCCAACAGCTCTAATTGATAAAAGATAAAAGCAGATGCAGGGATCACATTTCATAAGTGGACAAACCCAAAAGTGAAATGGGGTTCTGTTAGGTGGATCAGAATGTCTGTGGGTTAACCTCATCTCAGCTTGTACAAAATGTCTACTGTACACTATTGAGGTATTATATGACAGAATTTATTTTTTCAGCTGAAAAATTGAAGAAATGTGAAATAAGAATATCCTTGTATATATTTCTATAATAGTTCATCTCAGTACACAAGCCAATTGCATAAATATATATCTCAATAAATTGTTCAGAGAAAATTTAAATAAATATACAATTAAATGGTTTTCAGATTTCACTAATGAAATGCTCAGGTTACAAGTAGGGCAACCAATTTATCACATGCAGTAATTTGTTTCAATTGCTGATCACACAAAATGATAGAATCACACCAAAAATGTATTCACATGTTTCATAATAAATTCACTTTTGTTTCTGTTTATTTTAATGAATATAGTTCAAACTATTTCAATAAAGGATTTTATCCCTGCAATCCAAGACTCATTTGGACCCCCACAATGTTTCTCTTATCTGAAGTAGATGCATTATTTCCGAAGAATCAGCATTTGAACAGCATAAAGTGCTGTTGTATTGTTACCCTGAGTTCAGCCCTAAAACTGACCAGTTCGTGGGAACTTCTGGGAGCCTGGGAGTTTGACCTGATGAAAACAGAGGTCACTTCCTCATATAACAGGTCATACAGGTCAATACTCAAGGTGACACCTTCTCTTCTTCCAAAACTTAGACAAGTAACTTTCAATGTCACAGGTCATTTGTGACAGCCCTCACACTGTCTCTTATAGCATCAACATACATCAAAATTCATCAAACACAAACTTTGGTAGTCTAAACAATCTATAACATAAACTATGATGCCAACCTAGATTAACTTATCAAGAGACCATGGAAAGTTTCAGTCATTTTGAGACTATTAATAAACTTAGATAGTTTCAGACAAGTATTAAATATATGTTCTGTCATTTTGAGACTAACTTAGATAGTTTCAGACAAGTATTAAATATATGTTATGTCATTTTGAGACTAACTTAAAGAGTTTCAGACAAGTATTAAATATATGTTATGTCATTTTGAGACTAACTTATGGACTATTTTTTCTTTGATCACCTGAGTAAATATTAAGGAGGAGAATGTTGCCAGGACATTCTCTTCTACTGCCCATCATATTCCAACTTCTAAAGGTTTTCTTTACATGCACATCAATGTGTGCTGAAGTTTTATGTCTCATTCGAACGACTAGGCAACACTTTCCTTGTCAGCTTTTGTTAATTTAATATACGTTCTTTAAGTGCTGGTACATTAAAATTTATTGATTATCATCATGCTAATTTTGGAAAATCTAGTTAAAAAAGTAAAACTTAAAATTTTTATTATAAAGATAATAAAATTCCAGGCACTTGAAGATTTTACCCTCCTTCAATTTATAATCTGCAGATGGTCAATAAATGTCACCCATTAGAAAACAAAATAAATTGATTTCAAAGATTAAGTAAGAAAACCATTACAATTTGTATTTATTGCACAAGCCCCACATTAAAATATTTTAATGTAGCTAAATGGCCTTGGGTTCAAGTGCTGACATCTCATGATGGACCCCATTTCATTTACATATCAATCATTAGGCAAGCCCGAATGTTAAATTCAGTTTGTCTTGTCTCCAATAATTTCTAAAAGAAAAGTAAAATCCCTGTTGTCATACCAAAACTTGACATGTTCACCTGCCAAATAACATGTGCATGTATTAAGGTGATCTGTTTGTTACTGGGTCATATAACTGGTCAAGTTATGGTGACCATAATCACCAGGTACCCAATTCTATTGTTCACTATTCAAGTGTCCATTAGCTCTGGCCCCCAAACTATATTTTGATAATACATGTATTATTTGTACTGACTAATGTTTGGATTATAGATAGTATGAGGGTGTCTGTAGCGGAATGGTAACACAGATCACTATCATCATCTCAGTGACATGTGAATTGTAGAGCAGACTTAATCCTCCACTAATGGTCTGACAATATGCTGAGAGAAATGGAGATGTTATTCTTCCCACAATACTGGACAAACTCCAGGCTTGGTTCTTATCTAACACCTGTCCATCAACAAAAGTTTATATAAATAACTGAACTGGATACATTTATAATCATTCCTCAATAGGTGACATACAAATATTTAAAGTGAAAGTAGTATAATGTTTGTTCTTCTGTGTATTAATACATGATTAATGGCCTTGGTCTCAGAAAACAGATTGAATAATCCCATTTACACTGACACTGCTAAGGAGTCCAGTAATGCCCCCCCCCCCCCCTCCACCACCTCAATAAAATTCAAGAGGTTATATCTATTCACTATATCAATGCCATAGCAACTTTCATGGTCATGTTATATACTGGATCAGCCACACAAAATTTAAACCAACCAGATTTCCATTGTGTGTCTCAAAAAAAAATTCCGGAATGGTTCTAGATCTGGACAGTTCCATTCTATTATCATAATAAAAATAGGGTTTATTGTAGAATATTAAGATACACTAATTCATTTTACTCATACATTACACATGAAGAGCTCTTCTACAAAATGTGGTAATTACTATTTTACAAATATGCCAGATAGATAACAGAGGAATCTAAAATCCAACATTAAGTGCTGCTCAATGCAACTAATTAAGAGGGAATATTTCAGAATGGACAAGTTCTAATTTTGTTAACACATAATTTCATAATTATGAATTACATGCACCTATTTGGAATATTTCATTGCAAGAAAAACTGGTTCATAAAAGTCAAATTTGTAAATTAGAGAACTAAAATGAGAGACGCAATAAAAAATCAACGCATTGGCTAGTTTTAAAGGCCATGATGCATATGCATGCAAGCAGTTAAAACATAAGAATTTAATTGAATTCCAGATGTATTTTGATGTATTCTTCCTGCTGGTTTGGAAGACCCAAGTCTTGCCCTTGACATTTCCTATGTAGTGCTATTAACCCCATTGTGCAACCCAGACCACATTCATTTATTGACATAACAAGTAAAAGAGATATCTGCTGTAAATCAACTAAAAATACATTGTTAGTGTAAAGATGTTAAAACTGTATATACAAAACCTGTGATGGTTATGTTCTTCATGTTCATGAGATTTCTGTATAAACCATGGTTGTACCACAGTAACAAGCTCTCATTTGGGGAGAGAGAGAGAAAACAATGGGGTTTAACGTCCGCTCAACAAAACTAGGTCATTTTGGGACTAACATATGGTTAAATTTTACTTTAATAATTCACTTGTGCGTTAATGGGTATTTAGCAGTAGGAGGAAACTGGAGGACCCGGAGAAAACGCACATGCTTGAACAGGCGATCCTACTCCTTGTTATGCATAATGAAATGAAATGAAAAAATGAAATGAAATGGGGTTTAACATCCTACTGTTCTGCTTCTAATGTGGGCTAATGAAGACGGGCATACGCCATGCAGTGTGCTATGAGGGAAATTTTGCCCGGGCAGCGGCGCTACGGCCTACTCTTATATCGAATTCCAACTGCCAATTTGTTATGTATAAGCGAGGAATCGAAACCACAACACTTGACTTATGATCTAATGTGTATGCGTTAAACCATCCAGACACACTCGTTTGGACTCTCTTGCTAGCTCCAATAAAATATCAAATCAATTTAAAGACCACATTCACTTTCAGAGAATTAATGTTAGGAAATTTATAAAATAAAAAATAATTATATAATAGTAGCATATGCGGAATTGCTAAAAGGGAGCGAGAGGTAGAACAAAATGTTTAAATTAATTAAACTGATATTAAAGGAAGATGTGGGATTTGCCAGTTAAAAATATTTTTGCCAGTGCATAATAAACTGTTGTTTTACAGTTATATTATACCTAAAGTTATGGTTATACACACAGTTCAATTTACATTTTTTTTCTGTATATTTGTGTGTAATATTTTTTAATGGATGTAATAAGTTTGATTTTTGTTGAGGTAAGTGTAGTATATCATAATGAACCCTCCATACAAAGATAAAAGTTCAATTTAAATTTACATTAATATAATTTCACATCATGTTTTTATGAATTTCAAACAAAAAGATCATCATTAGGTGACCTTCGTAAAGATCACCACTCTTTAATCCTTTTGTCCTTAGATGACTCCAGAAATGTGAGCCTAAATACCGGTAAATCTAATCATTAGCCACTGGTGATATTACAAGAAATGACATCACCTTACATGGTCAAGTAAGTGATATCTTTCACCCAATTAAAGCTTGACTGACCATATGGATCCTATAAGATGCACACATGGAAGCTTTACTAATATTTGTTCTTCAACCCAGTCAGCTAATTGTTCAGATTAACATTAAATGTCTGTATCAAAGTCCCTATGGACATGGAATCAAATAAATGGTTAAGTGTAGCAATTATAGATCTTTATCTCTCAATGCACATCCAATGGGTCAATAACGACACTACTGCCATAGTCTTGTAACTTATCTGGAAGATTAACCAGCTCCTAATATTCAACAGTATGGGAATAGTTTTATAATCTCCAGGATTTATTACTTTTGTAAATACCAATGCTTCCTTCATGATTACAGACCTCATCATATATTTCAGAACTGATCTAATAAACCTTCTGGAAATTATCAATGGATTTACTTAAACACAAAATGTAGCTGTTAAATATTCACTGATAAATTTTTTCCTAGCATCAGAATTAATAAACATTTTTCCTAACATCATAATTAATATACTTACCAAAAAAACATCAGTGTAACAATTTAAAAGTTGTTACCAGTGATAACTTAAATTAGACAGACATTACCTGAGAAGAGTTCAGTAATATAATCTCCTGAGATAACCTTGTTAGAACAGACAGTTGTAAAACATTACATAATATAAACAAACCGATGATATTATGTAATATCCTGTACTCCGGTGAAAATCTTACCCTAGAGCTATGCTATTTACATCACTATAAGAAATTTTCTAATGCTGATGATGAAAATCACCCCAAAAATGAAACAGTATTGCAAAATAAGAAATTAATAAATAAAGCTGTTTGCATTAGACAAAATGACAAAAATATGGAATGATTACCTTGATTATTAGCAGTATAGTCAAACATAACTCCATTTAAAGCAATAAAATCAAATGTCAAAATCGAAACAAGTAACAAATTGGTCATTTAATAAAAAAAAAAAAAAGAAAAAAAGTACAGATAGGTGAGTGTCAATAATTCAAGCACATATTTATACAGGGCAGGTGCCAGACTATTTGAGGCCCTAGGCAATCCCATCCAACGAAAAACAAAATGCCAACTTTCAAAGTTTAAAAAACAATTGGTTTGCAGAAAAAAGCATAACCCAATTCCATTCATTTTCGCACAAATAAATATCTTGTTTTACATGTATGTAAGACAACAAAATATATGAAATGAGAATATAAATACACCAATACCATTTCAGTTATGTGTATGATTAATGAATAAGAGTTATCAGGTTGATTATTAAACTATTTGAAAAATATTTTTGCCCTGAAGTGTCAGTTTTATGAGGGTATATTGGTAGCATTGAATTAAGGTTTCATGAGTTACAGCACCAGTTCTACACAGATGTAATAAAAAAAAACAGTTACAGGCAGTTAGGCTATGTCTACATACTAGATACAATAATACTTATATCATAAGTCATGTCTAGGTCAAAACACGGCTGTTTTTAATAAGTAAAGGTGTCTGGAGGTCAAAGGTCAAGTAGTGGAGTATTGCCACACTGTGAAATAAAACATCCTGCTATGTTTTCTATCATAAATTACAACTGACTGTATACACATTTTAGACTAAACAAGTTATCATCATAGCACAACCTTTACCATAACAATCAACATTGCCGCCAGATAATGCCTGGGAAAATGTTTGCAATGGTGTACAGTTCTAATAGTTCCTGATAGTCTTGTAATCTCATGTCTGTAATAATTAAAGATGTCCAAATTATTTGATGAAATATTTAATTTTGTTTAAATCAAATCCAAAAAATAGTTTGGAGTAGAGCCAGATAATCACAGTAAAACATTAGGCCAAAGGGAAAAAAGTTTTTCTTGTCAACATTTTAAACATCTCTATTATTTTTATAACTTGTTCAAATTTCAACATTGCTTTTTGTGTAGATATCAATGTAAATTTCAAACCAATGCATTCAGAAGTCAAAGATAGTTAAGAATATTTAAACTGTTTTTTTGCACCACATTTAATACCAGATGATCATTAGCTCAATGATATTTCATCAATTTATTAACCAGCTTAACTTAAATCATCAAATTATTAGCCTGTTCAGACGCTTAAATAAGAAATTAATAAATAAAGCTTTAAAAACCAGTTTAACTTAAGCGTCTGAATGCAAATGTCGGGCAAATAAACCAGTTTAAAAAACCCAGCTCACGACCTGTCTTCGAGAAGGCTTTTTATTTTAAACTGGTTCATCTTAGCCGTCTGAACGGGTTGGCTTAAAAATCCCGGCTACAGCTTGCTTTGAGCATGCGCAGTACGCAGTAAGTTACATTCCTGTGAAAATATCGTGGTCAGACAGTGCCATTTTTATCGAAAGCGTGCAAGAACCAAATAAAGAATATGAAGCTACCCATGCGCAGTAAACTCTAACCTCCGACCGGAGAGGTCAGAGTAGTTAAACCGGTTTGGCTTATAGTACGTTATAGTACATGTGAACTGGTTTAAAAATAAGCGTCTGAACGGGCTATTAATTTATATGAAACAACTCACAGGCAGTGACAAACAAGGGTTTGGTGATGCCCAGAGCCAACTCCTGGATTGTATGCCCCCCCCCCCCCACAAGAATCAAGTATAGGACCTAGGCCCTGGTACTCAGAAGACATTTTAAACATGTCACGACATGTAATAAATTTGAATTCAAATTAAGTAGGGCACCATTTCAACAAAGTTAACACGTATAATTTCAAAAAATTTAATTTAATTGCACTATTTAATGTAAATGCATCCCTGAAATGGATGCTCAGGGCTATCACCTCCTCTGCCGCCCTCTCTGCCACAACTGTTCACAGGACCACCATCTATAAATTTGTATCTATTCCTGTAGTTTTGTGTTAAATTCTTACAGATAAATCTGTCTTAATTCTGCTGCCTTGGTAAAATCTCTTACAAACACACTTAGAATTTTTCTGTAATAACTATTTTGTAAATCTTGTTGTAAACCAACTTAAATATTTATCAGCATCATCAACAAAATCCCTTGATGCCAATTTAATGCACTTAGAAACATAAAGTTTATATTTTTTCTGTGATCATTTTTAGTGTTGGAAAGTCATTAAAGGTTGTTTAAGAAATTCCTAGGTGAAATATAACTTTCAAAAACAAATTTATGCCCTCTTTGACCTTTCTGGTATGACCTTCTTTGTGAGTATGTTCTATTTGAGAAGTATATTGGTAAACCCATCAAAATGAAGTTGGCAAAACATAATTTGCTGTCAACCATGACACTTTATGGAACGTCTGTTGGTTTTAATGCACTTTATCATCATGTTTAAAACTTGCAGGAATTAATGAAATGTTGTTCCACCATGTTAATTGGTATTTCATATTCTTCAAAACAAAATGAAAGATCGAGGGATAAAATTTGATGGTACATATACATGAGGAATAAGATTAGAATATTACTGAATACAGGTTATATGGTTATATTTAAATAACATCAAAGCATGTCAATTATTATAACCTATCAGTAACCAGAGAGAGAAAATAAATGGGGTTTAATGCCCACTCAACACAACTATGTCATTTTGAGATTAACATGATTGGTGAGATGGGACAAAAAACATACACCCATTTCCAGCACCAATGACCAAAAGTATACTGTTGATGAGATGTCAGACCAAATCCAATGAATACACTTTATTTAACCCTTTGAAAACGAGCAGCTTGATCTTCGTCCACGACTTTCTCTTCCTTAATTCAGAACTTGGACATCCATAAAAGAACTGTTGGTTGGTACAAGAAAGTGGTATATTGAGGATAAACAAAGAAGGTAAAGTTATAGTGTATATAATACATGTAGTCGGTTTTCCAGCTGCGACCTTCACTTGTTCACATCCAGATGTCGGATGTCTTGGTTCCGGGAACCCAGTCCATAGGCCAAGAAACATTAAGGGAGAACAGATATGTGACAAAATTGGAAATTCGAGAGAGAGAGAGAGAAAGAGAGAGAGAGAGAGAAATGGGGTTTAATGTCCACTCGACAAAAACTAGGTCATTTCGGGACTAACATATGGTTTAATTTTATTTCAATAATTCGCTTGCGCGTAGGGGTCTTTAGCAGTGGGAGGAAACCGGAGGACCCGGAGAAAACCCACGAGGTTGGACAGGCTCGGAAATTCGAACCAGGGTCCATCACCATTCAAATGTCATTTTTTTCCTGGATAGCACTCTAAATATCAAGAACCTTGATTAACTGATATTTGTCGAAAAATGAAACAAGTACTAATTATATAACATTGAGAGATAATTTGCCAGCCTGTGAGCTACAATGTAGTTATAAAACAAATTATTTATTTAAACAATTCACCAAGCTTAATGGTATAATGTAAAAATAAAATTATCAAGCTTGCTTGACAATAGTTAACAAAACCCCCCAAAAAATTACGCTGTAACATTTAATATAATATTCAATAGAAAAACTGCGATTGTATTGACTATAACTGTATACATAAGCCATAGTTTCGTAAGTGGTATAATCAAGTTCACTTCGAGCAATGGTAAGAAATTGAATTCACTGTATATTTAGCAATATTTACAGAAATGTTTCCTAATTTTCACTAATGGAGAGAATATTTGCATTCATTAATTTTTTTTCAATTTTTATTTGCTAGAAGATATTTTTCAGATTTTTTTCTTCAAAGAAATAAGTTGGGAAATTGAATTTTTTTTATCAAGTAAACTAAGAGATGAATAGAGCTGAGATTTAGCAGAACAGATTTGCTTCGATCGAGTTGGTATTGTTCGATTACAATTCAAATGATATCCTGAGGGCTTCTATAAACCGTGGACTTGTTAACCTCAAAATCCACTTACATTATTTGTTCCATATAAAGGTGTTATAATGAGACAGATAGCATTGCAGTTTATTGACGCAAATCACTTGAAAAAACATGGCGGGTCAACACGGACACTAATTGATCAACAAACAAATACTCGATTGATGAAATCAGGAAATCAGATGTGTTGATTCAACGTGAACTACCTGTAATAATCACCTCATGTTCTCTCCATTCCCAGCCAAAAGACCAAAGAGTAGATTGTGTGGAACCGAACAAGCAGAAAATTGACTGCACTCTGATAGCTATTTAACTTTATCTGCCATCTTTGACCCCTCTGGCACTGTACACTACTTAGCCGAAACAATATTGTGGAGTAGGTAAGCGTTTCAGGCGAGATGATTTCAATACATTATTAAAGGTAGGTCGATTGTTCGGCAATCGATACATCCTTCCTCACCTTTGATATTAGGTTTTGCTCTTTGGCCAGCCGAATGATCAGCCATTCAATAATCTGGAAACATGTATCCATACACTAGCAACTTGATCCCCCTTAACATATATATATAGACAAAATTACTCTCCAATTAAAAGCACAACATGTTTTTGTGTCATACAAGTGTGCCATATTTAATGGCTGAAGTTAATTGATCAACCACTTATCCTCTTAACAAAAAAAAGTCGAGCGAGATAACGAGATTCTTGCATTGATGACAGAACAACAAGATGACAACTATATGAGTTTTTATCATATAAAAGAGTTTAGAAAAGGGAATCAATAAATCGTCATATAAACCCCTAGGAGTTCATCCGTTATTTGGCTGCTTGGCATTGTGACTTGTTAAAAGATTTGGGGAGCTATGGAAAAACAATGTTGACAAATCATTTCAATATTACTTTGGAACAAATAATAATGGAAAGACCGAAGGCATTTTTAGTGGAGGGATATTTCCCACAGAAAACCTAGCTTCCTCTACTTTATTAACGATTCACATATTGCTGACATTACAAGACAATAATAGGCAACTGAAGAGCTGTAATAATTGCCATGCTATTTCATGCTATCGACCTTCATTGTATATAAAAGCCACAATCTTTGTACCTCGGGCACAAATAAATGGAAAGTAAATAAAGACTTTTCTCCAAAAAATTATTTCAGTACAAAATCATTAAATTTTTCAATGGACTTAGAAATCATTGGAGATGCGTTTTCATAATTGGTCTAATCTGCACTTTTTGTCAACTGATGTAAAAGCAAATACAAATAATGGAATTTATAACACTGCTCTAAAATTAACGGCAAAATAATTTTACTAAACAACCACCTGAAAGAAAATCATAAATGTTCATTCCAGTTTAAACTGTGTGGGCATACATCTGCTTTTGGCATCCATTATTCGCATCCATTATTAACTGATTTTTACCAGAAAATGATCTGGAATTACTAAGTTAAATTTGTCTTTTAATTCCAACAATTAAATTGGATTCGTTAAAGCTCAAAAATCGAAATACATGTTCATTCATTCTTTTAGTTTTGTTTACACGTAAACAAAGTCAAGATGACAAGATAAACACCTACACATGATGGTAGATTTATATTCAGATCCTGAGATCCCTTTTTATCAACATCTCGGCCACACTTCACTTTTGACGATTAAAGAATATAGGTGAAAATCAAAAGAAATGTAAAAGATGACGGCCTTGTTTTCATGTATTTACTGTAAAAAGTGTTGTATTGACATAATGTGACCCAAAACAGGCTGAAAGTATAAAAGGTCTTTGGTAAAAGATGTCTAAGACACAAGTGTTTTCTATCGGGTTAACACCTAGTCAATTACCGCTTTTATCCTGCGGGGAAATATACTAAACATTATCTGTAATCAATTCCACAAGCTGACTAGCCACTTCAACTTCACAAAAGATTCCTTTTAACACTACTCCAACCCTTTTCTGGTTCCTACAATTACCTAAAGGCTATCCGTGCCGCCAGTAATATATATATATGTTCATTAAGCATTAGAGAAAAGTTTCGATTACCATCATGTGTACATTTACATATGAATATGCACTTACATAATGCATAATAGCACTTTAAAATTCACAAGACATCCTAACAAAGACGTGCCCACAATAAATGCTTTTATTGTTTTTAAAACAGTATAAGGGATATGAATATACACATACATCTATTGACAATCTGTTTTCAATATTCTTAGGACCATTAAAATTGAGTCAATTGCTTCTATGAACTTTCAACTAAAAGTTTTAGTTTTTAAAATGTAGAAATGTTATGGTCCTTTGAAAATAGGATTAAAAGCAATAATTTTAGTTGAAAATAAATAATATATTCAGTTGGTCCGTTCATTTGGATAATTAAATAACTGAGACAGTCAAATACAGAATGCAACAATATTTAGTCACTATCTGACTATACACTCACATGATAAACTATAAGATAAGAATAATTATATAATTTTTATGTGATTTTTTCAAATAGTAATCTCCCAATGTTAAGAGAATACCCATCTAAAAGTTACCTACATAAATTATTAACATTTCTTACAAATGTCTTATTGTTTATTGCTCTATCCAGTTACTAAATTCCACTAAAAGATTATTCAAATATGATATTGTTCAGAATTAATTACTTTCATTATTTAATAAATTTAGGAATCCCTGCACAACAGCAGCACAACAGACTTGGTGTAGAGTTGAGATTTTTTTACCAGTCTGTAACGTTATAATCATTAAAAAATCTCTACTCTAAACAAAGTTGGTTGTGCTTTTGTTTTGCGTGGATTCCTAAATTTATTTTATTGCTCTCTTGCCCCGCCGGTATCATCTTCCTGATGCAGTACCCACGCAGATTTTACCAGCCTGTCCAGCTATAGTTACTCTGTCAAGGGAGTGTTGCCATTTCTCTTCTCGTACCCACTTCGGTTGTACGTGACAAGGAGTAGGGTCGCCTGTCCAACCTCGTGGGTTTTCTCCGGGTCCTCCGATTTCCTCCCACTGCTAAAGACTCCTATTATTATTGAAATAAAATTGAACCATGTGTTAAGTCCCGAAATGACCTAGTTTGTGTCGAGTGGACGTTAAACCCCACTTCTCTCTCTCTCACGTACCCACTTTCATTATTTAATTGAACATGCCACTCTAATACCCCATACAGGAAGAATTACTCAACAAAACTTGACAAAACCTACATTGTTTTGTTTTCTATATTTAGGACAGCAGATACCAATGAGTTTTATTGATATTTGACAGATTTAACAAATTAAGAGATCCAGACAAGTAGACAATAGAATTGGTCTCACAGAACCTGATTTTGAACTTCTGATTCATCATATTAACAGAACGGCTATAGAGACTGACGGTACTCAATGAACGTACCGTAAGACAAGTTGAGTAACTATTCACATCGCGTAATAAAATCATTGAAACATTGATTCATTAAATATAGGTCTGACAGACAACCTTGGGTTTATGTAATCTGTATAAAAAGTCTTGATGGTTCGGTATTGGTTTTCTATTGTGCGACTTCATTGTCCAATAATAAACTGATAGGATACAATATTCACTGAGTTCTTATGGCCTAGGGCTTGCTTTTATTTCTCCTCTTCAATTTATAAGATCAAATATGGATTAGTTCTCTCAGACATAGAATACCATATTAATATTATCTGGAAATTAATACTAGGTACCTTGGAAAAGGCTGACGCCATGATGGATTGCTTGGGCCATTTTGAATTATAATACATTTCTGTATAAATATGTCAAAAATTCAAAATGATATAACTGAAGTTCGATAAATGTCACTATGATCAATTAATTTAAACCTGAGAACTATTAGTAAGTGCAGGAGGACTCCACTACACACATACAAAACCCACAAGACAAACCTGTGGGCAAGACACACAATATACACGCTTATTGCAAATAAAAAACAACAAATTCTGATAAATATCAAATCCAGAAAACAGATCTGGGGGCCAGCTGTAAGAATACACTGCATGATATATTTTTACATATTTAATGGCATATAAAAATTTGTTTTCTGTTAGATGTAACATCAAAATATGTCCATTCTGACACTGTGATATATCAATTAAGCTTCAGAAATTAATAATTCTGTTAAAAGTGAGTAACCATTATAAAGTGAACCAAACATTTATACTGCTTGATAATTAAAGATGAATTACTATTTTAGTGATGAATATTAAATTTTTAAAATTTGTGTAGGTATTAAAAAATATAATAAAGCTGCAATATTTATATCAAAAATATTTCTTATGGCATTAAATTATACAGCACATAAAGACATTAATATGACATTATTATGTATGTGTGGGCCATTTGGAAAATATGACAGAAAATAACTCAAAATTTAGTGAATCAAAACTCTAGCTTAACCAAATAAGTATCCCCTATATCTGTTATGAAAAAATATGATGATCCATAAAATATAAAACTAAAAGACTTGGAAAGTGATCTAGATGAAGTACAACATGGTGGCAAAATAGGCAATAAATATTCTTTTAATGTGGTATAATCTTTTGGATCAACACTTATCACATTCAGTGCATTTTTTACAATTCACATTGATATTTAATGAGAGGCAAGCAGTAAAATCAATTTGTACATTCACATCAGGAAAAACTAGGAGCAGAGATGTTACAAGTCAATATATACAGTGCTAATCCATACTATAAAAGTCACTAGAGCGCGAGCAGTGTTTCATGCTATTAGTAGTCCAGGGGAGACAACTCACCTATACAACACCTGAATCTGTTTTTAATCCAATGACACTGCTTACAAATAATATATTTTAAATCAGGATTGATAAGACATTAAATTTTGCATTAAAAAATAATATTTTGTAATAATTTTTAATCGCCTGTCACTTCTGATCAACTATTCCACGGGGAATATAGTAATTAATTACACTGAACAGCAAATAAATCAGGCAAAGAACTGACTAGGTGTTGGTTCATTACGATAAAAAATAATAAAATTGCCAAATAGTTAGTTTATTATTATAATTCTAAATAAAAGTTGTATGCACATTTTTAGTTTGAATATGTTTTTAATAGAATTTGATTTCAAGCATCCAATAAAATTTTAAAAAATCCAAGTAAAATAGTAACTTAATTAAAAGCTACATATTGCAACAAATATTAGGGTATATGGTTACCTACTTGTTATAGCTAAGTTATGATTGGCACCTGACGCTATTGATTTGATTGGTTCACTTAAGTCGACTTGTTTTGGTATGACAGCTTCCATATTGTCACCTGACCCAATCTGACCATTGAGGTTACTTCTATAATAAAATAAAATCATCTAACCGTAAAGAGCTGACAATAAGTCTTGACTAATATTTATCTGTGATATCACCCTTGGTTCAAGCGCATGTTAAGCCCCATGAACACACAAATTTGACCAATAGAGCAGATTGTGATTAATATGACCACAGGACTGGATTCCTACTATTGATTGTCAAAGGAACTTTTGGAGATTTCTTGGTTTTGTCAGCAGTCTACTGTTTGTGGTATTTTGGAAGGCAAAATGTATGTTTGGTTGGAAAGAAAACAATAGACAGCAATGAGTGGGAATAAACATATTCATGGATGATTAGAAGTTCATAGAAGCTGCAAAATGTCTACTGCACATTCTACATATGCACAGAAAGACAGGTTGCCAGCAAATAAACACACTTTGCACACCCACCCACATTCACCGCAGTCTATAAAGGTTATCACAATATTAACCTTTAGTAGGTAATGCAAGTAATTACCAAACACTAGAAACTGATCAAAGGTAACAACCCATGAACTATTATCAGTAATAATTAAAATTTGATAGGCTTCGAGTTCTTCGTAGCATTATAACCAGGCCTGGAAATAACGGTTTTACATGTACCTGACAAAATGTCAGGCACTAATGAAATAATACCTGACATTTTCAACTTAGTGCCGGACATGTATTAATAATATCAATAAAAAAGATAAATGAGTGCCGGACAAAATGACAGGCACAAGAGGTTTAGTGCCTGACAAAGCCAGAATCTGTGCCTGACATTGTCAGTGACAGGTGCCTTATTTCCAGGCTTGATTATAACGGTAATCAGATGATAACATTTGCTATTAGAGTATTGGTAAATTATTGAAAATCAACACACTTATTCGTCTCATGAACAGAATCAATGTTTATAAATTTCAAATCAACTTGAACTTGATCAAGGGCAATAACTCCAAAAGTGATTATCAGAATTTTAACTGACTGATAACTTTAGCCTCTAGAGCAAAATGATTTTAACATGGTATAATTCTACTTGGAAATCACGCTATATGGTACTATATTTATCTATGTTTAAAGAATGAACAAGGCTAGAATTGTCTGATTTGTAACCATTAATAAAAACATTCAATGTTATTCACAAAATAATTCATTTTTTTTATTTAAACAATATTTTATTCGCTTATATCAATGAGCTTCCCAAACTTATTAATGAATGGAGATCTCTAATAGTTGACTAATCCATAATGATCTCCACATAACACGTACCAACAATCTCAAGCCTGTAGGAATGATTTTGTGGTCTAACATGGAACATTGTGAATGTACATAAAGGAAGCCAGATTCGGATATCAAACATGTGTAGAAGTTACTTCTTTATATTGTATTTTCTGACAAGAACCAACACAAGAGCATTTTTTGGTCAATTTCATTTATCCTTAATTTAATCAATCTTTCATGAAGTTTTTTGAATTTTGAATTTTGAATACAATATGTAGAATATGCATATTTCCTTATTGGTCACTTTTTGCAATACTTGAGAAATATTGACAAGAAAACGCTCTTGTCAGTTTTTGTTGGTGATTAGTAGGACCCAATATTTCCCACAAGGCACTATGTCACATTGTGATTTTTATAGGTAACTACAGAATTTATTATTTATCAGAAAGCGTACAAAGTGTTAATCAGTTCACAAGGGTAATAACTCTGTGAAAAAGTAATTATGTCAAATCAGTCTATTTCGGTAGACTTTATTGAGTTTTAAAGTAATAAAGGGTAAAATATTTAGTTTGAGAGCTGAAACTTCGAATAACAAGGGCAATACCAGTAAACCTTGTAACAGATAAACATTGTTTATGTCACAGAAGCCAAACTACCACTAAGATTTAAAGGTCAATTAATACAGCTAAATAAAATTAAAAAAAAGATTATTGAAAAGGATTTAAGGCTCAAAAATATATATTCTTACCCAACAGCAGCTAAAGAACCATCTTGAAATAAAAATAAAGAATGTTTATCACCACATGTGATTTGCTGTACTGGACGATGGGATGAAAACTTCATATGATGTGGAGACAACTAGAGAAGAAGAAATATAAAACACTGGATAATAAATATGTAAATGTCCTGATCAACAATCCCTGCAAATTTGAAAAGATTCTGACAAGAATTTTGACCTGTGAGTGTTAGGAACTGTGGCCAAACATGGACATATACCACAATGTAGGCATATATAAGTAAGTTCTAAAACAGTTGAAATATATGGTGTTGGTTCATATCACTCCAAAATAACTCCCCAAAATATCAAACCCTTGATAAAAATATTACATACCTGGTTTTCTTTGTACAGTTCATCATTGAAATCATATCCCAGTTGAGCATAGAAATTATTACCAAAACTATAAACATGTCCATTATCTAACCATACCATTGTGTGTCTACCGCCACATGTAATACCAGCAATATTATAATCCATCTATCAAAAGATATTATATGATCCATCATGATTGAGAAAATATTTTGTGAATGTGGCAACACACCATGTTAAAGCATATTTATAATGTAATATGTATGACATAGTTTATTCTTAAATGCTTTTTAATCTGTACTCTGTTTGTATTAATTAACCCTTTCAATGCTAGACGTAAATAAACTGCCTGTGCTAGACCCTTTTTTGAGGAAAAAAGTAAGGTTGGAACTGAATGCCAAACAGTACTTATGGAAGCTTTTATGAAAAATCTTTTTGTCTGTTGGGATGGGCATGAGGTTTGGCTAAGAGGAAAAAATAGAATTTTGGAAATTTGCATAATAATGTAGTCACGTGACGTCATGGCGGCCATTTTGGATTTCTCATTTCTCACTAAAGCTAACACAAAAACAAATTTTTCTCCATGAAATACTTATGAGATATTGTTTTTTTCACTGGAATTTGATAAAGATATATGAAATGAACAAAAATATCAATAGCAGCCATGAGTAATGCCACCACGAACACGCGCATCACGTCTCCCGCTGCCATGACCACGTGCGGATTGCAATACCTTGTTTTTACTTTCACTTTCATCCCCAAGTCCCATATCATTATCAATATAGTCAGTCAATAGATCTACACGTTCGGGACTCAGGAATTGCCTACGTCTTTTACGATCCAGCAGGCCAGCATAATTATTATCAACATCAGAATTATTGTCAGAATCTACTGCAGACACAGGGCTATCGTGTTCACATTGGGCTTGTTCATCATGCACGGGAGACATAGCTAGCCATGGGCGGAACGTCGCGCAACAAATCACACACTTCATAATACCAATCACTGTCCTGACTACTATCATTATCAAGTAATTGGAAACGAATTATGTGTATCACCCGCCTCGAAATTGTCCACGTGTTTGTCAGCAAGATGTCATTCACGACTTCGTCGAAAGTGCATCGTCTACGTTGTCACTATGCACTCTGCCATTTTACGGTTTGCCGCTTTGAAACACGTGGAAATATGTTCTAGTGTATAGAAAATACAATAGATGGCACTTACAGTTACGGTACTAATTTTAGCGAGGGCTTTACTGAGTACACGGTAATACCGGGTACGCGTATATTACCGACATTTTATAATACCCGGTACTACCGGGTATACGCAATGAAAGGGTTAAAAGATAGCATAGAAACTAACCTCAAAACGAATTTGAACTGGTCTTAAAGAAGTTTCAGTATTCCCCGTTCCTAATCTGAAATGAAAGAAAAAAATGAAAGATAGGTTGCCAGGCAATGAAACATACACCCACAGCAGCTAAGTCGTCCAGGCAGTCACATATTTTTTTCTTTTGTCGGTAATGAAACATTTATAATACACTAAAATCTGATTAAGAGTAACAACTGATTAAGTAATTATCAGAAAATGATTAGAATTTATTTTGGCTTCTAGTTCTGCCCCATGCTAAAGTTTAGTATACAAAACATTTAATATCATGGATTTAGCTGTTCAAGTTATCAAATATCACTGAAATTCAACAAACTTGTTCGTCTCAAGACCTTAAACTCTGTGTATCAATTGAAAGTCAATCGAATGATCACTTTGGCCTGTAGATCATCCGCAAAACTTTTCATAGTGATCAAAGGCCAAAACTCTGGCAATAATTATCGGAAATCGTTGAAAATCAATAGGCTAATTCGTCTCATGACCTTAAACTCTGTGTATCAATCTAAATATTAAGTGTAGGTAGACCGCACTACACACAAAACAAAAAGCTACAAGATTCGAATGATCACTTTGGCCTGTAGAGTATCCTCAAGATTTTTCGAAGTAATCAAGGGCCATACCTACAATATACGACCACATTTCAATGTGGATGTATAAAAATGGATAAACCAGTGGCTGTCAGGCAGGATATGTCCAAATTTTGCAAGAGATGGATAGAACAAAAGCTAAAAACAAAAACAATTTTTTGTACAATCAGGAGCCATGATCCAGAAAGTTATGGTCTGAAATGCGCAAATATCAAAAGGGACTCAGATTTTTGGAATATAAAGATATGTTTTAAATTTCATCAAAATCGGATAAAAATAACCTTTGTATTACATACTTATACACAATTTGCGTACAAAGAGCGGCCATTTTGTCGGGCACTTTCATTTTGATTTTCAACCTTCATTATGGTGGAATGGTGATGTATTTAAATGGTTTTTAAAATCGGAAAAAAAATTGTGACCTCTAGAGAATCCACAAGCTAAAAATGCGATTTTTCGACCAATCAGGGGCCATAATCCAGGAAGTTACGTTCGGATATGTGTGACTATCAAAAAGAGCCAAGATCTTTAAAATAAAAACATATATTTAAAGTTTCATCCAAATCAGATAAAATCTGATATACCATATTTTTACACTATTTGCGTACAAGGTGCGGCCGTTATGTTCATCAGATTTTGTCTGATTTTCGAACTTAACCATCATTAGTGTATAACTGTGATATATTCGCACATTTGTTTTTGTTAAATCGGATAACAAGATTTTTCGTACAATCAAGGGCCATTATTCAGGAAGTTACGATCCGATATGCACGAATATCGACAGAAACCAAGATCTTTGGGTTATAAACATGCATTTCAAGGTTCATCAAAACAGGATGAAAATTGTAACCTCTAGGAGGTCCACAACCTTGATATACCAGATGTTTACACTATTTGCGTACAAGGGGCAGCCATTTTGTCCAGTGATATACTACCGGTAAACATTTTTTGTAAATTGGATAAAAATTGTGACCTCTAGAGGGACCACAAACTGAAAGCACGATTTTTCGTTCAATCAGGGGCCATAATTCGGGAAGTTATGATCCGATATGAGCGAATATCGACAAGAAACAAGATATTTGGGTTATAAACATGCATTTCAAGTTTCATCAAAATCTTATCAAAATTGTGACTTCTAGAGTGTCCACAAGCTAAAAACATGATTTTTCGTACAATCAGGGGCCATAATCCATGAATTTATGGTCCGACACATGCCAATATCAAAAGGAACCGAGATGTTTGAAAGATATAGACTTATATTTCAAGTTTGGTCAAAATTGAACAATAATTGTGAACTGTAGAGTGTCCACAAACAAATTGTAGACGGACGGACGGACAGGGGCGACAACAATATATGTCCACATGAAAATGAAAATGAAAATGTTGGCGTATAAAAAATATCTACTAGTTAAAAGCAATTGATTCTCTCTGGTGATTTGATGACAACCAATTGGTTCATATTGTGATATCATACTGTGAGCATTAATTTAAACAATATTTTATTCAGAGCACCGTGTAACCTATGCATAATCTGCGCTGTTTTTTTCCTCGTCCAGGGTTTTATCTTCTGGGTTTTCATTTCATTATCATGTATGATGCAGTTGTTCTGCACCTACTATTACAGGGTAAACATGCTATTGACTCTAATTCAAAATAGAAACTGGACTGTAATAGTTTAAAGCATTGGGGCACTTGATCATTTGATAGTAAATTGCATATAATTCTTGGATTCAATCAGAAAGCAAATTGATATGGTCAGATTTACTAACCATTGTTGGCTGGCTATCTGTCAGTCATGCACAGAATGTAAGGCATGTAGAATGTGGTTTGGTGTGACAATCCGAATAGTTACTGCAATCATGATTTTTAACACCATCTTACTGACAGTTTGTTTATGAACACCTTTATCATCAACAGTAACACTCTATATTGGTTCTATCAATATACACTCTATGTCTATGTATATTGGTTCCATCAGTATACACTTCATGTATATTGGTTCTATCAGTATACACTCTATGTATATTGATCAGTATACACTTTATGTATATTGGTTCTATCAGTATACACTTCATGTATATTGGTTCTATCAATATACATGTACACCTTCTGATACCAATTTGTATCAATATACACCATGAGAATATTGGTTGCAGGAATATGCACAGTATGCATACTGGTTGCACTAATATACACCTCATGTATATTGGCTGAATTAAAATACATGAAGTGTATATTGTTTGTATAAGTACACTCCTTGTGTTTATCAGTTGTGATATCACCTCGGTGGAAGCAGACGTTAAATAAAGCTATTTCACACAATTATCAGTTGTATCAGTATGTACAATGTAGATATCCTGAATTTCTACTCAATGCACAGAATTCTTATTTACCTGGTACCAGTGTAACCATGCAAACTGTAATTTGTGACTAACTGTAACTACAGGTAGTTTCATGTCCCACTCCTTTTGAAAAAAGCTACTTGTTATCTTGAATGCAATTCTAAAAGAGGCAAACTAATTATAAATGAGTTTGGGTGAGCCTCTAACCTAAATGACTCTTTTAAAGGAATTTGAGTGAGTTTCTAGCCTAAATGTCTCTTTTAAAGGAATTTGGATGAGTTTGTAACCTAAATGTCTCTTTTAAAGGAGTTTAGTTGAGTTTGTAACCTAAATGTCTCTTTTTATACCTTTTCTTCGGTCTACCATTAAGACTCTATGGCTTGTTGACCACCTTAATTATATCTGGCACTGATAGGTTTGCACATGTCTGAACTGAACATGTCATATAAATTTTTTTTACTCAAAAGTGTTTGGTCTACTAAATATTATGAAGAACTGTACTAATAGCAGCTTGGGTTGAACTTTGTTTCATCATTTTTCCAGAACTGATTGAGGTGTGATTTGAATTAGTTTAGGGTTTTAGCATTGACAACATAGAACTTATAGAAGCATTGAAAAATTGTTTTTTCATACGTCCAATCTAGTATGATGTTTTTCTAGTTTAGTGACTTTTAGCATTTCTTCATTTTTAACAACATCTCTTCCTTGAAGAATCCTATATAAACTTGGATAACTTTTAAATAAGTTAGGGTTAGTTTCTAACCCAAATGTCTCTTTTAAATGAGTTTGGGGAAGTCTCTAAATGTCTATTTCATATAAGTTTGGGGAAGTGCCTAACCTAAAAACCTCTTTAATCTATCTTATAAGATGTATTCACATTTATCTTGGAAAGAAATACCCAGAAAAGGCAGATAGTATGAAAGGGAAGTTGTCAGACTCTACTCCTCAACTTTCGGCAAGAAAGTACCACACAACTCAAGAAGATTGCACCAACTGGGGGACAACCCAACCCATCCAAATAGTAATCTTGAGTTTCCTGTTGTCAATCCACTAAAATTTGGTATCAATTTCACTGAGATTTCACAGGGGAAGCATACCTTTCAACCCAAGGAGACAAATTAAAATGAATCTTATCTTGACTCCCCCCAGCCCCGACTAGGTCTAACATCAAACTCAACACCAACAAATTAAAAACCCCATAGTTACATTTTTCTAGCATAATATAGGATGTTATATAGGATTTCGCTATGGTATCTTTCTAGTTAGAGTCAAAAAATTACATACTGTCTGCAAATAAAAGTGTAAATAGGTACACTTAGAAACAAGTTACAGATAGTTTTGGTATCTGTTAACTTACTACTAATATTTTACTTTGTATTTTCTCAACTTAATCTCAATGAGATGTACAGAAGAAAAGTGCCTCAAGTGTGCTACATGAATCTTCTGGGTAAGGTGGTAATCAAAGAAGCAGTGTTCGCTGTAAACTTTAAGCCACCTCTGAAACAAGTTTCTTGTAGGCCAAGAAATTTCCTTAGGATTTTCCAGTGTGTTTTCCCCTTGTTAGTGGTGCAGGGGGGAGGGTCTGGTAAGAAACAACATCTAGTTATTCGGATGTACCAAAAACCGAGGTCCCATTTACACGTTAGTATAAGTAATTGAATTTGAGATAGAGTAGGCCTAGGCAATAGCCCCATTGTCTATACAAAATTTCCCTAATAGTACACTACATTGTGTATGTTCGTGTTCATAAGCCCGGTTGGGGCTGACGTAAAACTCCTATTAAATTCCATTCAAGGGAAAAATACATTTCATTTTATCTTTATATTTGATTAAGCATTTAATGAAATGGAAACATAGCTTTATTCAAGGAATTTTCTTGTGATATGCTGTTTATTATTTTAACACACATGGCCAAATCCATTCCTTTTCTCATGTATCACTTACACAAATATACCTTATTGATATCATTCTCCCGTTCCGATTCTTCGCCTGAACAACTTGAGACAAAGTTTCTTGTTCCCTCGGCTAACCTGACCCATAAATTAGAAACTAACCAAGTGCCGTGTGGAAGACATCAAGACATTTTGTTCGACTAGGTTAGGGGACCCAGTGGACTCCTTGGATGTTGTTTGTCTCTCAATTTCCAGTTATCCATAGAAAGCACTACATTTCATTACTAACTCAAGCAGAATTTTCATCATAGGGGAGGGAAGAGAAGATATTTTATGGTCCTATCTGTGGGCTTTGGGGATTCCAATTGGCAATCAAATGATATCAAAACTGCATTGGGTTAATTATGTATGATCTCACCACAGAACCAAACCTCACATGTCAAATTATCCGCCCCTGGCAGACAATTTCACAGTAGGCACCACATGGCCTTTTATTTTTTTTCTGCTACTCTTGTATTGTTTCTATTAGATTAGTGAACTCTATCGCCATTATGGCATGAATTTTATAGGTTAACAACATAGAACAGTGGAAGTTTTACTATTATTAATTTCAAATTATTGTGAGAAGTTTTCATAATAAAACCATCTTTATTTTATTTACCGGTATTTATAAATTTTTGTCACTTTTCATGAAGCTATTGTACTTTCTTTTCAAAACGGCTGGAAAATGATAAGAAATAGTACTTTAGGAGAAGAGAACCCTAGGCAGAAAGATACCTCTGGGATACCAAACCCAATAATTTACATACACATAGTAGAGAAAACTCTGGCAGAGGCAATACAGAAAATTGTGACAACAAAGAACCACCAAGGACCTGGCCCCAAGTTCACTAAGCATTCTCAGACTGAAGTTGAGAATTTGCTCAACTTTTAATCACTGTTTATGAGAAATATATTTGATGCAGAAACACAAAATTTTGCACATAGTTTCTTATGGATGAATCTGATACATTCAAACAACAAAATTATTATAAAGGGCTATATTTTAGTTCAAATAAGGTGGACAAGTTTGAGTAAATTCTCAACTTAAGTCTGAGAATGCTTTGTGAACTCGGGGCCTGAAAAAATTTCCAATAGAACCCCAAAACCTCTGATTACACTGCAGATCTGATGTTAAATGCATTAAGACTACAATTTAATCTTCTTTTAAAAAGCTAATCAATGATAACTATGAATATTTCAAATTTGAAAATCACTTTTAAAATACAATCTTGCTTACAGTTCAAGGAATTATGGAACCAGAAAGAAGTGTTAGGTAATTATAGATACTTTATTAATTGTCTCTGAAATTTTGTACAAAGCAGTTCCTAACAAAAGCCATAGAGAGATGTTAAATTAGGCATTTTATATGAAACTTGTTTTATTCAACATTAATCAGTTGGGGTGTTTTAATCTTAATACAAATATCATCTTACACTCGTATCTGTAAATCATAATAAAAACACATTCATCATAGGCTTTAGACCTCAGCAAAAACCAAATACGGTCAAAGAAGTAATTATGATCCTCATCTGTTAACAAAGAAATCTTCCAAAATCCCATTCATTCCACAGACTCCTACAAAATAGATTTTTTTGTCATTTATGCAATCTGAACTCGTGAGTAATAAAAACACAAAAGTGAACGCCAGAGTTGGCTAAAAGAAAGATAAAGTAGAGGCAATCAGAGATGTAATTGGACCTTTAATCTTCATTCATGTTTCACAAAACTCTCATTGAATGGCAAGCGGAGGCCTGGTGGCTTCCTGCACACATTAAGGTCAAAGATCAGAGTAGTAATCAAAGTGAACATGCCTGCTTAATTATTGTTCTAACATGGAGGGGAATCTAGCATAGACATCTTCTTATTAGACTGTTAACCTTGCTTCTAAAAACCATACGACTTAAGATAGTGGTGGTGCCCCGAATCCGACCTTATCCAGAAAGATTAGTGAGCTTTGATCAGAAATTGACACCAATGATCTATTTCAGCAGCCAATAATAAAAGTGGTGTTATGTTTTTGATATGACTATTGATTTTGTTTTCTCTTCACAAGATGACCCCTATGGTTTTTACGATATTTACATTTAGCCCATAACTGTGCAAAACTAATTTGAAGCCATAAAACGGGTCAGAAGCCAGAAAGCTACAAAGTATGTTATATCACACAGTGGCCTTGCTAGGATTTTTCTACGGAGAGTATCAATGTAGTCCAAATTATATTTGTCCGCAACAACAGAGACCATTGCTCTGGAAAAAAATGTGTCACTTGCATGAATGGTATATGTATTTTTAAGTCATTATCTGAACTGTATATGCAAACAACCAGGCAAATGACGCTACTTCGTTCAGAGCAATACATTGTACGTGTTTCAGTTGAAGTAGAGAGTGTTTGGGATGGGGTGATCAAGACTAAATTCTCCACACCCGATTTTGGGCAGTTATAAAATATATGGTAACAACGGTACTCCCTTTAATAAATCTTGAAACTGAATAAAACGTATACTGACAACTAGAACAGAAGATTTTGAATTTTAACAAAACAAGTGAAAGAAAAAAAAGTATCATAATACATACAGTTTTTATTTATCAATATCAACTTAACAATGAAATCAAAATAAATATAAAATATCAAAATCTTTTAACCAAATGTTAGTCATAATATTCTAACTGAAATTGCTTGACATCCTAATTCACAAGGGTATGCTTGAGTGGTTCTAGCTGCTACAAAATATTATGTAAATCATCTCATCTCTGTGCCCGTCTGCTATGGTATTAATGTCATTAATAAGGCTTTTCTTATCTAAAGTGATCAATGGCAAGAGAAGTCAGCGCGAGACAAGCGAGGGACAAGCGGGGCTAATCTATACGCTGTATTAATCCACACCGATCAGATAAACCAGGATACAATACAAGTCAAGATGGTTTGATATTAAACCAAGTAAACATCATTCATCACTTTCAACAACTGTATGTAGAACACCCACATAAACACAGAGCAAACAGTTGAAAAAAATAGTTGACAGTCTACCCACTTGAATAAATGTTTATCATGACATATAATTTGATACACTTTTCATATATTAACTAAGAAATAATCTAAGATATGTTTTATTCCTGACAGCTTCATAAATAAATTCTGGCAAATAGTCCATTTGGAGAAAAAAAAACCCCTCAAAACGCAGCTTCTCTAATAATAAAAATCAAATCAACAGATTGATTTTTGATATTATGGACTGCTAAAACATATCAGTTGTGGGTTTTTCATCCATCCTCTTGTTGGTAGCTATTAATTTACAAGCAATTTTTTTGTTAAATCTAGCGTGTAGATAATCAAAATCTGATGTAGATGTTTAAAACTACTCATAGTGGTGTTAACAATCGTTTTCTTGTAACAAACACTACTGCTGTATCTGCAAAAATGGCATATCTGAAGCTATAGACCCTTTCCCAATCAAAAGTCATTTACATGTCCATGCATCAAATCCTACTCACGGTGGCTCAGTGAGTAGGATGTTGGCTCACTAACTTGGACATTCTATGTTCGATCCCTGCGCTGTCCAAGAAAGTTCACCTGGATTTGCTGCTGCGGTTCCACCTTGTCAGTGGTGCAGGACAGAGGGCCTGGCAAGAAACAATGTATAGTCAGATGGGAGAAAAAAACAGGGTCCTGTGTACACATTGGTGTGCATATAAAAGATCCCTTGGCAGTTGGAATTCGATATAAGAGTAGGCTGTAGTGCAGCTGTACGGGCAAAATTGACCTCATTGCACACTGTATGGCATATGCCTGTCTTCATTCGGCCAGTTGAAGCAGAACAGTAGGCCATTAAACACCATTTCATTTTTATTTCGTTCCATAAGGAGGGGCGGGGGGCATCTTGCATGTCTAACGAAAAAATAATTTCAGAAGCACAGCTAAACCATTTGAGTATTGTCTGGAATAAAATGGCAGCAAACATTTTTACAGATTAAACGAGATTACAGAAAAAATATTGTAATGCTAGTTGCGTAGGGAGTAAGTCACAGCTGGCAATAAAAATGTTCATGTCTTGCTTCATTCATAACTCACATTACAGATATTTAAATCAAATGTTTGAAACAGATTCATTTTGGAAAAAGACTGATTTATATTACCAGTATAAACTTTTTTGAAAAGCAAATTTTAATTTGTTCTGATTTGTTATTGAAGTTTGCTATGATAAGACATAATCTAACTTTCATCAGAAACATAAAGTAAGAAAACTGGCGTTCATCATCAGCAACAAAAAATGCAAATGGTGCAAATAATAGCATCTGATGTACAAACTTCAGACGGAATTAGTTCCTTTATTCCAACTTCTGCTGAATAAAAATAGCATAAAGAGATAAATACTATTTGATTCCATGCTGAAATGGCACATTTAATTACTATATCAAACATGCTGCTTCCAAATATGACGAAATTAGCTCTGACAACCAAAACAATTGTTTTGAAAATTTTGACAAGGGAACAGAAAGAGAGAAACCACAAGAATTGCCAACTAACTTTGTGATTGACATTTATTTAATTCATTAATATGGGCTGATGAAAAAAAGGGGCTACTGGTGCAGAGCACTAGTTCACTCAAGCGATTCAAAGAAAATTAGCAATGAGCACGAACAAAGGCTTTCATGCTCTTGATGTGCAGAATAAAAAAGACAGCATTAACTCCCTCATGACTTTGCGGCCAAAAAAAGGTGGTGAAAAATTTAGTTTAATACATAATGGCAGATGTCATGGTACATGCTTTGCCGCAGTCACGAAATGTTCGGCTAATGTATCAATATTAAATAACACACTGGAAAAGAATTAATAGGTTCTGATTTTCACTGATTAAAGAAAGCTCATTTACTGTTATCATGTATTAGATGTAAATATTGATATGTTAAAATAGGGTATCCATAAAATTATGAAATATTTTGTTTGACTGCACATTTCAATGGATTTATTTAAATTTATATATCACTTACTGTCCACTGCTGTTGTTACCCCAGGAATAGATTTTGTTTTCATCTGAAAAAAAAAGAAGAGAGAGTTGATTTATTTATTAGCAAAAATTTAATATTATAACCTTATATAATTATTATATAATATCTCCATCTAATTTAAATCTCCAAACCACAAACCCCTAAACAGCCCCTGAGGAAAAGGGCCATATCACTATTTGTTAATATAATCAGAAATTTTACATTTAGGTGTAACAGTGTGAGCTCCACCCCACATAACTTAATAGAAACCCAGATGGCAAACCAGCAGACAAAACACATAACACACACACACACACATTTAAATAATAAAAGTTCTATCAAATCAATTGGATGGATCGGGTATAATTATTAAACTGAAGAAAAAGAAATGTTCTTTTCAAATATACGAATGCATGTGTTAGAACCCCACTTTACCTCTAACCAAATTATCGGAAACTGAAAATTGAGATAATGTCAAAGAAAGAAGTCGTAGAAAATTATGTACTGTGTAAAATATGTCTGTGTCAGTTACAATGATGTTATTTACATAACAGGGAAATCTAAAAGAAGTTGCCACTCTGCACATGGTACCTGGTACCAGTATTTCTTAACCAAATCTTGATCAATTGGTCACATTTTTATTTTATTCAATATTGATTTCTCTCCATTAAGATTTTCCTTCTGAAGGAGGAACACTTCTAAGAATTCAAGTAAAAGTACTCCGATATACCCCCAAAATATAAAAATAAAATCTTTTAAATCTGACGGATGGGTTTCCTTTTAGTGTATTTTCTAATTTTATCCTTAATTTCTTTCTTGGCAGCAGAGAATGAAATGGCATCAAAGATTTTCAATCTAATATTCCTATTTTTTGCCTTTTGGTTCAGCTGATATTTACAAGAGTATTAGACATTTCCAATAATGTAATTCATCACATAGAACATGTTAGTACAAAGATATTGAAGAATAAGCCAGCCATGAAAATTCATTATGAGATATCCTCTCTCTTGACATAGTTGGTCAATGTGAGGAAAATTAAAGACCTTCGTTTGTGGACAGCTTATTGGAAAAATCTTGTATGAAATATTGGGGCAGTCACTCATAAAAGCCAGGCCATAACTGCCAGAAGGGGAAGACCTAATATCCATAGGTCATAACAAATATTGCTCGTCCTGTCAGTAGTCAATAGCACTAGGAACATAATATTCCTTCTACCGTATCTCTACAATAAATCCTCGGTCGTTTGAGGTGAACGGGAATTAAGGAAAGGCAGCCAACTTTAACCTAGCACCTAATTGCTATTCTGACTTGCGCTCGATTGACATAACTTGTGAAATTGAAGATCATCGCCTTTCGTGTTTTCATTATCTAAGGCTATCAATATGACAATCTTTAGCAAAGAAGGGCAATATAGTCATACACAACTATCGACATCAAATTCACACAAATCTCGTGTCAGACATGAAAATGTTTTTATGGTAATCTGGCCAATTTCTTCTCCTGGGTTTCCCTCTCGTTCTATTCATGCAAATGGTGACAAATTTCTCCATAAAATTCCTCCTTATTGTCAATCGACAATAAGCCCTCATCCTTTTAATTTACGTTCCTCAAGGTTTGGATAGATGAAAAATTTTCAATCTCCTGGGCAATAGAAATTGTTTATATAAAATCTCTGTGAATAATGTTTTGTAGCCATATTTTCTCATAATCATGGGTGAAATTGTTTGCTCACTGAATCTTCTTTCAAAACGCCTGAAATACTTTTAATGTGTGAAAATTTTTCTGCCAGATTTATTACTATTATTGTCTATGCAGAATTTCATTTTATTGGGGCAATCTTTTGGGTAGGAATTTTACGCATTGGTTGTAGCCAAATATTCATTTAATAGTCTAGCCACAAATTTTCAAGCCAAAAATGAAAATCATCAAGAATCATCGGCATCTAAATGCAAATCAAATTTGAACAAAAATCAAATCATCTATACATAATTGGGATAAAATAAAAATTAAATTTTACAAGAAAAAAATATTAGACATGTTTATTAAAATCTGATATCATTTTTTAAGAAAAGTACACAAAATTCATGCAGTTGCCATCTTAATTATTTCTTCAATAAACGAAGAAGATGCTAAACAACATTTTCATATCTGCGCTGATATGAAATAATTTTCAAATTGAAACATTAATAGAGTAGTAGAAAGATATGTGAAGTCATTGTTCAATAAATTAAGAGACCATGTAGCCATTTTGCCTCCTTATCTTTCAACCTAATCTAATTTCGACAATTGTGGCAATGGTATGAAAGCATGGTTATAGGACCAAGAGCGGTTCCAAATTAAGTTATAACCATACAATGAACACATCTCCGACTAACTCACTTATCATCGAAATGACAAGACGGCCAACTCTACATTGAATTAGTTGCTGCAGTTCAGGAAGGCAAGACTTAATCAGACCTGGGTTGCCTGCCTCCAATTTTCAGTCACAAGTTCATAACCGTTACTGGCCTTTCTTTATCTCCGATATTATATCAAAACTATTCACTGGCTTGCTCAGTCAGGAGTGCAATTTCCTCACACAAAAACCCCTCCATTGATTCTTAAAGCCAAAAAAAAAAATGACATTTATCTTGTTGCAAACTAGGTTTCAGATCTCCATACGCATGTAAATAAAGTTAGCATGGAGGGTTAGAATTACCCATCAAAAATAATGATTGATGTGTTATACCAGGGCAATGATATTCCCTACAAATTGACTATCAATATGATAAAATGCGGAGAGACGGCGTAGAGAAGACAGTCGTGATATTGAAAAGGCAACGGGTTTTGCATTTTGTTCGCATTACTAGCCAGATTATGAGATGAACACTGAGTGATTACCCCCACCCTAGCAGCAAGCTATTAATCATTTCAACATTGTAATTATGAGACCTCATAAAACAGAGCGGAGACTGGCAGAACAGACAAAGGCTGGAAGCCTAGGGCAGCCGCAGAATTAGCAAGTTGCTGGCCTCTGGTTTCACTAACGACACCTCTAGCCTGGTGTCAGAGTGCCGTAATCTGTTACCATGGGTTGTATTCATAATCCTGACACAGACCATACCTGCTATAATAAAGGTGACTAGCGAGGAACAATGAGCAAGGGATGGGTAGTAATTGAAATGATATCTGGTGTGTTATAGGTTGCAACATGTCATCTCTTTATTTAATAAACCCTCTGCTAATGAACATTCATGATTACCTGACACCCGACTTTAACCATAATTTGTGTTCTCCACACTTTGTGGATATAATAAATAAGGGATGATGTGGGAGAACTTATTAAAATATCTATATTGACGTGTTACCAATTACTGAATAAAGACATTTAAAGTATGGCTGACTTAACGTGACACAAGTGGCCATGAAATAATAATGACAGAGCGGATCATCTTGCCCATGTGACGAATTTACATTCTAAAAAAAAGGTTCCACAACAATACCCATATTAATCATAATCATGCATATCTTGACATAAAAAAATTTGAAATATTGTATTACTTGGAGATAAAAAAAAAAAACGGCGACATTCTGACGTATCATCTTTGTAATAATTCAACATTTAATGAGAAAGTGCATTTTGTGCAGCTGCGTATTTCCATGTAATTGACCAAATTCATAGAATTTATGTTTTAAAAGTATTAAAAAAAAAAATCTGTCATTATGAGATTATTTTTTTTAAAGAAAATGAAACTGTAGGTAATTAATGTAGAATAATGAAAATAAATAAAAATTTAGATATTACTTCCTTTATCTTTTTAAGACAAGCATTCTGATAGTATTGCTACAGCAATGTCCCCTACATGGCCCCAACAAATTTTACAATGCATTACTAATAAGAGGCTGATACTATAATCCAATTACTTACATATGGAATAAACCTGAATATTCACTAAATTGGTCTATAATTCTGATATAAACAGAAGTGTACTAACTACTAACCCTTTACCAAATACAAGTAATTCAAAGTTTAAACAAAAGTATTTTTTTGAAAACAGAATTTTCATTAAATTTTAGTCAACAATTAAAGGGTTATAATTCAGTAAATAATTAACAGATTCCCACAAAACCCGAACTTGTTCTGTAACAATGTTATTATTCTACCCTTTCGAAATAAAGTTATTGTGTTCCAAAAGGTGAATCTGCCCCTAAGCAGTAAATGCTCATCATCATATTCAATCAAGGCATTCACCTAATGAACATCTATACAAATTAGCAGCAGAGCAATTGTTTCAGAAAAAGGGTAACAGACAGATGACCATACAGATGGATAGACGGACCCATAGATTTTAATAGTCACCTGCTTACTTCGTATGCAGTGTGAGAGTGTGTAGAAGATCTGCTGTTTAATTAACTTTAGCTAGCTGTAGACTGAGTATTAAGATTTTGTGTCTTAAAATTTAATAGACATGTTTGAGGAAAGTTATTACTTGCCTAAAGGTCTATTAGTTTATTTTTTTAATTATAATACAATAATTTTACTGGAAATAAAAATCTACAATTATTTCTGCGTTGACAGATTTAAAAATCTGAATAATGTTTCATTAAATGCCTGACAGACTTTATATATCTAAAACATTTACATCAACTACCAATGGTAAATGTAGACATATTGTCTTTATTGTTATCATTAGAGTTGACTTGGGATAAGGCAATTGCCAAATTCTACATATATTCGACAATTAATGAGGTGTATTACAATGAAATTAAAGGGGCATAATGGGAGATTAGATAAAGAGTTGACAGTTTTAACTATAATAAATAACGTAAATAGAATATGCTGAAAATTTCAGTCAAATTGCCCCCCTCTACACCGAGATATTAGCTTTTGAATTATAGGCTAGCATCGATCATCATTACTAAAGTCGGTACAAAAAAAAACCAATGTCTTGATTATCCATTTTTACATTTAATTATTTTTCAAGAAATGTATTCCAATCCACTAAATATCACAGGCTAGCGATGGCATCGAGAGTTGATTATGGTCTAGATAAGTTAATTCATGCAATAGGCAGATTTAGCTCTTGCATAATGTATGTTTAAACAAATGACTTATTCCTGGACGGTCAGATCAGTAACATCAACATACTATTTATTGATATACTACTTATTATATAATTAAACTTATTGTCATCTATTTAAATATTTGTATATGAAAAGAACTATAACCCTCTCTATCCATAATTCACATGTGCTATATGGTTTATTTTCATACTCTTTATTTGTTTGGACAAATCTACTAATATCTCAAGCTAATTTCAATGTCAAAACGGTGAGTCGTTCTACAACCTTATAATTGACGGAATATTAAAAATTGTACCTTTTCTGGGCCAATGCATTCATTATTACAAGGTTTAGTGATTTAGGGCTATAAATAATAGTGCCAGCTATATCCAGGAATGGATTGTGGTAGACCAATAATGCTAAGACTAATGGAGTGAGAAATTTCTTAGTTGTAACAGAACATTTTCACCAATAACGATATGTCAATCTTGATAGCTAATCATTACAGTTGAGAAAGAGAAGACTTGTTATTTTCTCTCTCTGATCTTAAGACCAACATTAATCACTTAAAAACATCATATAATAAACATACAATTCAGCAATTTTTCTAATTACAATACTTGTCAAATTTATTTTCTATGTTAGAGTCTAATATATATTTATATAATGTATCTTTTTCTAAAGATGATTAATTTTCTCAATTCCTTAAACATTGGTTGCCAGACACCAAATATACACATCCCCTATGTCCTCAAAACTCAGTTATGAGCTAAACAACACAAAAATTTCAAATGGCTTACAATTTATCATACCAAAGGCAAAAAACAGTGGAAGATATGATCGAAAATCAATGAAAATCAGTGGCATTCTTCTTTTCAAATAAAGATGGGTTAAAGATACATTATTCAAGGGCTAAATTTGCATATTGCAGGTCTTTCTTTAGGCTGTATATGTTATATAAATTATTAATTAGACCTTTCTTAACATGACAAGGCCATAATCAACTCTTGATGCCATTGGATACTCAAGATTTTCACTAGATTAGAATGGTTCGGCCATTTAATGATTTAACTTAAAAATTGGAAAGCGAGGCTAGGCCTCAAATATACCAGTACCGTGGTTACGATAATAAACAATCAAAACTACAGTGATAACTTGGCTCAGAATAATGTAATTTGAATGAAATTTCCAATATATTCATTTTGCATTACCTATTTTTGAACTATTATAGCAAGAACAGCCAGCTCTTTACCTAAATCTTACATAATGTATCTTCAATAAGTTCTAACAATATTTAGTAACAAACATGCATAATGAAAATCAAAATGTATCTTCAATAAGTTCTAACAATATTTAGTAACAAACATGCATAATGAAAATCAAAATGTTTTTTTTTTAATTTCAATGCTATAGATGACTTATATCAATTTCTAAAAGATATCTGGATTATTGTAGTTTCTGATCACATATCATAAAACAACAAAAGGCTGTTAAATAACTCATACAAGTTCTAGAAATATTGGATAATTGTGGCCTCTAATATAAGATGCTAACAATATCTTGTAAAAAACGGGGAATATGACTTGAAGTTTTAGTCAAAAATTTCTGAAATTCGTAAATGTTCTTTGTTTTAAAGAATAGACTACCAATTTAAATACCAAAGAGCTCACATTATAATTAAAGCCCCAGTGCTTACAAGATTTGTAACAAAGAGGAATAACTGGGTGCTTTTATCAAAGTCATAAATGTTCTTTCTGTCTATAGAATAGACAACCAATATTAAATTCTGTAAGATTGGGCAATGAAATGATGTCTAGTCATTTGAATAGGACAAAAAAGTGGTCCATGATTTGAGTAGGCAGAAATGCCAATCTTCATTAACCTGGTTGGTACAGAAATATGAGGTGTTATTTCATTTTTCTGTAGTATTGATTTGGCCAATCACAGAAATAAAAAAATATAATCCCTCTTATCTGGATCATATGACCTTTAATTCTAACAATTGCCCAAGTTCAACTTTTACCAATTTCAAGAGCAACAAACAAATTTGAACCAATTTGGAAAAGTAACCACATTTGACCTAATAAAATATTAAGATATTGGATGAAAGATTAGATTTTAAAGCAAAAAAAGTTTTATTTTAGATTTAGCAACTTTTTGAAGCAAAAAATCTGAATTCCCGAGCGACAGGCAATTAAATATTGACTAGGGCTGCCCTCTGAGCAAACTTAATTTACAACTAAACAGAATAAGGCAACTCTTCGCTATCAATTTCATCTTTTTCACTCCTCAAAAATGACATCAAATAAAAATGAAAAGCGGCAAAAATAATTGGAAGCCCTGTGAGTCAGCTTAGTTAAACCTTTCATAAATTGGTTTACCGAGTTTTTGAAAGGAGCTTATGCAATGTAGCGCCTGATTTGAATGACACCTCTATTTTCGTTCGTATTGATAAAGCAAAAAAATATCAATGCCACAGTTCAAATCAGGTTTACCTAATTTCAACTCTTGCTCACTTTGGCTTTTTTTAATAGAATCACCACCAATGCTTCCCCCGACCTACTCAATTGCTTTAGGAGAAAATTGTTTGCCCAAGTCGGAATAGTTTGAAAACAACGAGAACAAAAAACAAGAGATTGAATAAACAATTTTATGTAAATGACAGGAAGTGAGGTTTTGATGGTTAGAGCCAAGACTGACAGTTACATTACATCTTGCTAGTAAAGGAAATTGGCACACTTGCTGATCTCCGAAACAAAAAAATTCTCTCATTTGACAAGTAAGATATGAGAGCGTGATGATACAGGAAATAGTAGCTGATTTACACGAGGCTACACTGGGCAAAGCGTAACAATAACCATCACTTACACACTCAAACATCACTTAAAAACTAACAACACAAATAAATTGTCAAACCGCGGGCACAATGGATGAGATGTTACACATTGGGCTATTGTGGTTCGTAGCAACCTTGAGAGGGTTATTAAAAAGGCTGTAAGCCACTTGACTAAGATATTGTTCAGGCTCATTCAATAATTGGTGAAGGCATTTAGAACTCAAATAAACACAAAAACGTCAATAAATTTGAATGCCTAAGAAATCTAAAACAAAAATTAAACACTCTTGTTTATTAATATAAAAATATTCTATCAAAAACAATGACACAATGTTTGAAATCGATATGACGGTCAGTTTCTGTCACAAGCTGTAAGACTGAATAAGAGTCTGAAAAAACTAAATATTATTCATAGTATACTTCCACTACAATACAATTCGGAGGTGCAAGAATTACAAGCTGTCAGATATAACGCAGATTGAAGAATGGTTAAAATAAAATAAGAAATGAGCCAGAAGACCAACAATTAAATTTAACAAAAATAAGGAAGTAAAGTGTTCTTTAGGCCACATCAATTGATCCTCTGTTCTTTGGGAACACCTGCAAAAATTGGCCTTCTTATTTCTCCGTGAAGAAATCTTTATTTTAAATCGATAAGTACATTATTGCATTGTTTAAATGGATAGTTCCAAATTTTTAAATTTTAAACAGAATATTTTTCACATAATTCATGTGACTATTTATATACCACGACCCCGAAAAACAGAGAATCATATTTGTGTGGCGGTAGTTAGTAATTTTGACAGTTAAAACAAAAAACCAAGGTTCGATGTTTGTGAAGAATTATTCAAGCATGATTGAACAGAAAAGAAAATGCTGAACTGAATGTAATCAAAAGAAAGTAACTTTAAATGGCCATAACTTCCATTTGGATTGATTAATTTGAAGAATGTTTGGACCAATATGTTTTTTGTTAAGACTACTTTATAATGTGCACTGTCAGCAAGTCATTGAATATTGTGTCTCCCAGAGAATCTAGGGTTAGGATTATTTCTATGAATGTGCACCTTGATCTCTTTGAAGCCATTTTCCATGTGTCTATGGAAGGAATTCAACTTAGAAATATTTATTCTTGGCCATTGGAAGAGGGACCTGAAGATTAAAGGGAGACAACTCATTTTATGATTACCATTAAAGAAAATATCAGATCATGTTCAAGGTTCAGTTCAAGCTTTATACTGGTCTATAACTTATTCATTCCATATATTTGAATATTTCATCCACAAAGAGCAAGTCATGGAATAGTTATCTAATAAATATCATGAAGTCTGGAGTATACTGCTATTCATAATGCCAATAACTGACGTATGGGCTACACACCACTCCAGGTTTACATTCCTATCCTTTCACATTAAAATTATGATTATCAATCGACACCTGTTAGAATATTTAATGTTTAACCCTCCTTTTTTGGTTTTTCAAGATTTGAGAACAACTTTTCGACAAAATGGGCTTTCCCCAATGGTTTTATCACTTGAAAAAATTAATCAAATATTTATTGCTGTTTCAGTACACAAGATAAAAAGTCTGTGTTGTGCCTCAAATGTATCCACTTATATTCTATAAATGAAAATTCTACTTATTCAAAATGGCACAGATGCTCAAATATTGAATCTATTGAATCTAGTATACAACCTACCTGTTACTATTACTGTATGACTAGATCCACAATCCATGAATTTTATCCGACCCAAGCAACTATTTTGAAGATGACTCTTTTCAAATGATATACTTTCCACCAAACCATGGCCACTTTGTCCAAATTCACTACAGCCCCAACATAATAATTTTTTGTTATTATTAGACAAGTTTGTGCCACTTAAAATGGAAGTTGAATCTTCGGTTACATCTGAACTACATGGAGAGTCATAACACCCTATTTCGTCTTCCATTGATGAAATTAATTGCCTGTGATTCCTGAAAAATATTTTTTTTAAAATTTCTATTAAAAAGATACAAAAGTATTACTTTAATTCCAAAACATTATTAAAATACAAGGGTCCTAGCCATTATAATTTCAGCATTTTAAGTACGGGTAAACAGAATCTTAATATACTTGCACAGATTTTGCCTCTTGGCTAATGAGTATGCTGTATTATTCAAATATTTTAGCTTAAAACCACTGGGCTTATATATAGACCATTTTTGTACCATGCAAAACTAATAAACCAGTAAAATTTTAATGTTTGAAGATTGAACCCTGCCACGTAGCAGCCTATAATCTTTACATTAAATCACTCTGATTTGAATTTCACATCTTTTACTTTTGTGTATTATTTTATTTTTAATAAATTAGTTATATGTTCAACTACTGTGATCCATTTTGTCCTGCTCAAAGATTTTGCTAAGATAGTTGCATTCATGGACACAGGTTTATTTTGAGTACAGTGTACAACCCACTTCCTTCATTTCACTGTACAGTTGCTGTTGACAAATTGTTGATATTAAAGTGAGGGATTCATTTAATTTTACTTTTCGTATAGTTGTCTTTTAAGATTTAATAACTTTTTCTAGCAAATCCCTTGTTGCCCGGTTGGATGCCCACAAATGAATATTTTTTACACACACATTAATTGTGAACCTACATTCAATGTAGTTAGGTTCTTAGTATGTTACATAATAATCATAATATCTCTTTTGCGATGAATAAGTTCTTAATTTCTAAATCATCAATAAAAGAGAACTAAATTTTATTTACTTGTAATATACACAACTAAAAACAGTTGTTTATGTAACTGTAATTTGTGGCTTACTGTACTCCAAACAATAGAGGGTTCGAGTCTTAGGATTTCTATTTAATTGCTTAACTATAGACACTCTGAATTTAAATTCGCTGTTAAATTGGACGCATTCAAGAACACAATATTTTTTCATACAACTTTTACAAAGTACAATTGTGTGCCCAAATTTTCCCAGCATTTGGTGCCCAAAATGGGGGGGCAGCCGCCCCCCCCCCCCATTCCCCCCAGCCCACCCAGCTCGTACGCCTATGCCTACATTGCAATCACCTACTTCATAAACTATCCATCAGTTGTATTAGGGATCCAGAACAAACAATTGCACCACTTTTTGTCCATTCTGAAGGTAATGCTGGTAATTGTCAATCCTTAGAAGGCAATGCCCCAGGAACTGGAACTGTATTCAAAATTTACATCTTAACAAGTTTATAAAAATTTGTTAATCACGTCCTTAAGGTGGTATATTTCAACTGATTTATATCAGATATCAAATGTATATAAATTAATCTAGACATGTTACTCACACTCGTGTAACAAATTCATTCATAAATCCGTACCTCATACTTACATGTTAGTTGTACATTAACATTGTATATATTTATCACTATAGGCACACTGTTCACATCTCACTAAAGCTACTGTAGACATTGATCTAGCCAATATTCAACACAAATTCAATCAGTGAACATTACTATAAAATATCGAACCCGTTCTACTTCCAGTATTTGTTTATTTCAGGTGAGACTAATAACTTTATTATGGCTACCGTACCGTATCGTACGACACGAGATCAAAACAAGCCACATCCAAACAAGCCACATCCAATCTTCTATTGAACTGTTCAATGTAAATAAATGAGAATAATTGACCTTAATCCTGTGTACATAAATATGCGCTAGATCCTTAGATTAACGTATGTATATAACTGTTATCTTTTGTTGTATCTATACTCCATATTATTGTTAGAATCTCATTGGGTGATCAATTACCTACATACCATTTTACTTGAGGCTCAATCATCCAGGCTTATCGATAATAGTGCTGATTAGACAGAAATCAGGTGTTATAATAGTAAATCTATCGACGCCCAATTTGCAACAGAACTAAAATCGGGTTACTCTGTTCTCATTTCTTAACAGTTCCTTACAAGATATATTTGATAGAACTGTCACATCTTGTATTTTTATACACCAAAAACAAATGACTCTTTCTTGAACACCTGATAGGGTATGCCTTTCATTTGAGGATTATACTTAACAACTTTTGGGTGTCCTGTCATTCATTCAAATCATAGATAAGATACGATAAGATTTTATTGTACCGAAAGATCCATATATTAACTATTAAGGACAGTATACAATAAAAACATGCACATAAATAACGATCAATGGCAACATGGCATATAGCCTACATTGTAAACAAAACAAATGGCAATTTTAATTTAGCCGACATTTACTAACAGGACAAATAGTATATATACGGATACATAATATACACACATTTGCCTCAAAAAGGCTAATAAATGACCAGAAATATGTACAAGTGGGTTTGAGTAAGCCAGCGTAAAATGAAGAGATGAGGACGGCTCTACAGTATTTTAAACCCTTAGTTTAAATAAGTTAAAAACAAACGCACTGATTGGTTTTGCTAAGGTGACTCAACGGCTAAGATGTTGGCTCGCTAACCTGGAGGTCGCGTGTTCGATCCCTGCATTTGGTCGAGAAAGTCCATCAGGGTTTTCTAGCGTAGTCCCCCCCCCCCCTTGTCAGTGGTGCAGGACGTAGAGTCTGGAAAGGGACAACGTATAATCGTTCGGATGGGACGCATCCCAGGTCCCGTATGTACACATTGGCGTGCACGTAAAAGGTCCCCTGGCAATTGGAATTAGATTATAAGAGTAGGCTGCAGTACCGCTGTCCGCGAAAAAAATCCCTCGTAGCACACTGTATGGTGTGTGCCCGTCTTCATTAGTGTAATCTGAGTAGGATGTTAAATAAAACCTTATTTCATTTAAGCCGATTCTCCCCTCACCCAAGTTACGTGATAAACAAGGGTGGTAGAAATAGGTTATCGCTGAATGGGCTAGTTTTCTTGAACCGATTAAAATGTTGTGAGCGGGATTTAAAGCAAACTTATGATAGATAAATTAGTTCGAATATGTTTAAGTCCAAATATACCACAAAATCACACGGTTTTTACGCGGGAAGATATTATATACGACTGCACCCTCCTTTGCGTGTCCCAGAAGTCTGTCACTGAGAAGTGCAACGACTTTTTGTTTGTTTAAAAGTCAGAGAACGATCTGCGATCATGAATACATATAGTAAATTATTTACTATTTCATAAGAATATTTGGCTATTCTGGCAACACACTCCTACACATGTCATTTCAAAACGTGTATTGTGAGGACCTAAGAGTTTGTATCTATCGCGGAAAACAATAGTATTGTCTATTTCAATTATCAATCCTATGAAATTTTCGGTACATTTATATCGCCATATTCCTGAAGCAATGGCCCGAGAAATTCCTCTCTGGTCATTGCTGGATTGGTTTATGATACCCGAGCTTTTGAGGGAGTGTGTCTATTCTTCTATAAAATCTATCCCAAGTACAGCAACATGACAGCCCTTCGTTTAATCTGGGGTTTGTCACGCAATTAGTTTTTCTGCAATATACTGCTATGCACTGGTTAATTATAATTGGGTGTAATAAATCACGAGTCTTGGTCCCGTTCGGAGCTCTGTTTAAAGCGTAATAATATTGTTATGCAGTTAGCTATTGGTTGTTAATCGGACTATTGACCAGTCATAAATTGGAACATACATTTGCTTCCATTACAGCAGTGTTAAGTGGGGTTAGCTCTCTTCAAACAAAACACTGTGGGGAGTATAGGGTTTATCGCTTACTATTTTAATTTGAAATTCCCGTTTGGTTTGAACTAACATCAGTCGGAAACAGCTGATTTTAAGAGAAGTAGATAGCCCACAATTTGTCCTGAATTTGACAATAGTAATATGGCAGGGTCGTATTTCATATTATAGCGTATAGATCTAATAGTTTTATCTTATATTTAAATGGTATTCGTAAGATGGATAGGTTGGAAGGGAAGGGAACTGGCCCAAAATACTGGATATGGTGCTCAGGTGGCATGATACTTTGTGTTAGGTTTACTGACAAAAAGTGGTGCAGCCTGGTCGGTCACTGCCTCACAGGGTGCCTATCTATCATAATATAATATACTATTCAAAAAAAGGAGGGGATATTTGATTTTGGGGGCATAATACTAAAATATGCAAATGACTACGAAAAAAGTCACTATAGAACCTAACAGAAGAAACATTTCCAGTTACATGTGACGCCCAAACGCACCAATAGCTACCGCATGGAATGCAGGTGATGCTTGGGATCATCATGGGGGTCCAACCCAAGATTTGCACGACTCTGACTTTGAATGTTACAGTCATTGTGGCATTGAATTCCAGGGTGGAAACATCAGTTTAATTGTTTTAGTGACCAGAAAACAAATTTTGATATGCGTCGGCTTACCCAAAATGAAAGGTTACGTGCCCTTGGCATGCTACAGATCGGCACAACACAGGCGGTTGTGGCGCGGACGATGAATGTTTCTCAGTCTGTCATAAGCAGGCTATGGTCCAGATACCGTGATACACAATCTGTACAGGACAGACCACGCTCAGGTCGACCAAGGGCGACAACTCAAGCCCAGGATCGATTTATCCGTAGCTTGGCCTTGAGAAATCGTGTCATCACAGCAAATCAGATCAGCGCTCGTCTTCAAACAGACACTGGTGTGAGAGTGAGTGGCCAGACGATTCGGAATCGACTGCATAGGGGTCACCTTCGCGCCCGACGTCCTCGCGTGATCCCTTGTTTGAGAGATCATCACATTCAGGCAAGACGTCGTTGGTGTAGGGATCGTCAACACTGGGATAATCGACGCTGGAGCAATGTGATGTTTTCAGATGAGTCAAGGTTCACTGTTGATTTTTTGGACAGACGTAGGAGGGTGTGGCGTCGTCGAAACGAGCGCTTCCAAGACGTTAACGTCATCAGACATGATCGATTTGGGGGTGGTTCTGTTATGGTGTGGGGAGGCATCACTGTTGCTGGAAGAACGGCTTTACATGTTGTTGCAGGGCGTGTTACAGGCCAGTACTACCGGGACAACATCTTGGCAGTCCATGTTGTGCCGTTCGCACGACGTCATGGCCGCCGTTTCATCTTCCAGGATGACAACGCAAGATGTCACAGGGCCAGGATCGTTACAGGTTACCTCCAACAACAGAACATCACCACATTACCTTGGCCAGCACTGAGTCCCGACCTCTCCCCCATCGAGCATGTCTGGGACATGCTTGGACAGAGGTTACGTCAACGTCAACAACGTCCTGCCAATGTCCAAGAACTTGCTGCTGCGTTGCAACAGGAATGGGACAATCTGGACCAAAATGACCTTAGACGTCTCATTAGGAGTATGCCACGTCGGATCAATGCTTGTTTGGCAAACAGAGGAGGATTTACCCGTTACTGACTTGGTTGTGATGCTGTGGTAACTTTGCTGTTTGACCCCGGGTATCATTTTACCCTTATAATGGTCAGTCTGTGCCTTACTTAGTCTAACGATCATTTGGAATAAATCGATGAATGTGAACTTCATTTCATTTTGTCATTTGTTTCTTCGTCAGTTTCATTAGGTGACTTTAATAACACTTAAAAATCAAATATCCCCTACTTTTTTTGAATAGTATATTATTTATTAAATTCTAAATGATATGGAACATTTGGTAATATTTTCACAAAACTCTTTTTCATTTTTATTTCTAATACCGTTACTGTAAAACTAATTATTTCTGTCCAACAAAATTTATTATTTTGTAATGGAAATTTACCACCCATCCCATCAATCTGTTTCACACAGAATTACGAGTCTAGTATTGTAGCGGCCTAGCAAATATTCACTGCGGATCAGTGTGCCATCCCATATGGTGGAGTTGATGATACTCGCTTTAAACTCGGCACATGAAGAAAATATAAAGGGAGCTAACTACATTTATTGTCGGCAGCTGTAAAAATTGCATTTCATGGCTAGGTAGGTTACTTCTGTCTACAGTAGATTCTACACACTACAACTATAAGTATAAAAGACGGGCAATAATTGATCAGACTCAGACAAGAAAAAATTCATCTCCTGGAAGGTACGTAACTATCAAATCCTCGTCTATATTTCAGATTACCGGTTTAGTTTTCATTGGATCCAAGTCCATTTAAAAGCAACAATTTAACATGGCGGCGTCCACAGTGAATAATTTTTGTTTGTTATCCGACGACGTTTTGCTGAAAATCCTTGGATATTTGCCTACAATAGACTTGTGTAAATGCAGTAATGTGAACAAAAGATTTTTCCAGTTGTGTCACGATCGTTCATTAGTCAAGCATTCCGATTTTAATAGCTGTTATGACTTGACTGATAACATTTTGCAGACATTTCTTTCCAGTACCACAATTCACATAGAAAGCCTGAACTTGAATTACAGTTATTGGATATCCGGGAGCCTGCTTGAATCGGCAATTTCTAGGTGCACAAATATAACAAATCTGCAACTTCTACAATGTAAAGTTTCCGTCAAAAGATTGTGTAGATTGATGTCATGTTTAGTGAAGTTAGAGACGTTCGCTTTCAGTACAGAAGATATACAGGAATTCCACACTGAGCTCACACAAAATTCAGTTGCCCAAAAAACACTTGCCAATATCAAAAAAATATGTGTCCATTTCAAACACCAGTTAGAATTTTCTAAAAGTATTTCTATGCATTTTTTGTCACAACCATCTTTCTTTGAATATTGTGAACATATTGAAGAATTGCACATATTGGGTCATCCCAGTTGTACCAAAGGAATGCCCAAATATTTCCTTCAACCACAGATCAATAAGAAAGAAAATCTTCAACACCTAAAAGTCCTCTCTATCAATGATGCAATTGATCCTGTTGCACGTATGTTTTTCTTCGGAACATTGCTTGAGGTCTGTAAACTACCATTACGATTCAAAACAATACTGCAACCTGTGTCTAATCTTGAAAAATTACAACATAAACTACATTTTGTCAAATGTGTGCAACAAGTAGATGACCTTGAGAATCTTGATCTTTCCCGAGCTTCTGTGGAAGTTCCAAATCCTCTCTTTAGACTAGAACGTGCCACTCAGCTCAGGTTTCTAAGTTTATCAGATAACAATAAACTCTTTTCTGACAGCTTACGTGTTATTGCCGAATGTTGTCCTAACATGATAAGTATTAATCTGAATAATTGTCATAATATAACCACAAATGGGGATGAAAGTGCAGTTGATGTCAGTGGTCTACAAATTATGTTATTGAATCTGTCAAAATTACAGCACATCAACTTGGCTGGAATCCATTTTCATGAGTTAAATTCAGGTGGTAGTTTGTGTGAAATGCTTTCTATTAATTCAGCATGGAAGAGTGTTGCCTTTTCTCCATGCTGTTTAAAGTACAACAAATCAAATACAGACAATGAAACGCCTATCTCTGGGAAACGACTGTCCAGTCAATGTGATAATGCAAATAATTTTGGTAAAAAGAGGAGGATAGGAATAGAAACACAGTCAGTAGAAGTTATACCATTAAATGAAGCAACAGAAAATGGTAAAAGTCCCCCCAAATTACTTATACCGTCATGTCCAGATGTAGAATCGTTTGAGCTAATTGGAGCCGATTTTCGGTCAGGATTTAATAAATACTTTGGAATGCACCCCAAAACCTTTCACTATCAAGCCTGCTCATCGTATCGAGTACGGGATGAAGATATTTTATGTATTGGTCAATGGAAAAATTTAAAATACTTGCAATTATCAGGATTACATGGAATTCTAAAAGGACACTGTTTGATAAACATTGCCAAGGGCTGTGTTAATTTAAAAAAGTTGTACATAGCTTATCTGGGTCTGAGTGGACATTGTAGTTATATGTCTTCACTGTGTGCAGCTTTACCCCATTTCCAGAAATTACTTGACTTTCGGCTTGAGCAGCCTCATGTAAAACTAGATCAAACATTTTTCCGAGCCCTTGGATCATGTCAGAATCTAGAAAGATTGTGTATTTTGTCTAAAAATGGCAGCTTTGATACTGAAGGTGTCACAGTTTTTATTGAGAATGTTAAATCCCTAATTGTGCTACAACTATTCACTGGTTCCACTTTAAATTCTAGTCGAGCATTACAAAAAGCTCTGTCAATCAAGTACAAGACATCAAGACCAGCATTATTTGTCACAATCCATCCGTTATTTCACAATGAGATGCCTCAAATGAGTTCTAACATTCCAGCTAAACATTTAGATGACATTACTATTTTGGGTTCAGAAGTTTGTCGTAAACCACCTGGATGGCAATGGTGAAATTTTGGTGTTATTTAAATGTGAACTAGGACCCCTCAATACCCAGGTTCGCTTTATGGCTGGGTTAAATTTAAGGATTTCGCTACATGTACATGTATATGTGCTAGTTTTAGACTTATGTGTATGCATTAACCTACAATACATGTATATATGTACTATTTTGAGAGTTACCATGTATACATGTATGTTCTATAATGCTACCTAACCTAATGTATTGATTGTGCTAGAAATGCTTATCTTGGAACAATGCAGGGACCAACATTTATCACAAAAGTGAAATTAAGATTGTTCCAAATGTGTTTAAGACTTGAGACATTGCTAAAAAGTCAATTCTTGTTGCAGTACATGTAGCTAAATTAATACATAGTGACAGATAACTGTTTCAGATGCTGTGTTTACTGGTATTAAATGGGCAAGTCAGTGGAACCCAATTTTTGTGAATCCCTGCAATCTAGTGTGTTTTCATTTTATTATGTAGTTTTAGGGATTTAAATAATGAAGTGCTCGATTTATTTATGGTGCAATTATTTTGTATATAAATGTATAATATAATAAAGACAATTTGTACAATACTCTTTTATTTGCATGAAAACAGCAAATGTATTAAAGATGGGTTCCCGCGTACAAACTCGGTGATTTAATGGTATATATGGACCAAAAACATATTCAAACTAATTAATTTGTCATAATCATGCTTCAAATCCTTCTCAAACATTGTAATTGCGAAGGAATGCCCTGCTATTAAAATTCGATCAAACCAGGTCATGTTTACGTCACGTCTTGGGAGTCAGAGGAGAATTCATTGCATACATAAGACGATGTTGTCTTTAACCGCTTACTATCTATTACAAATATCGAATCCTAATTAAATTCTCGGATTATCCACTACCCGTGCCTTTTTTCGTCATTTTTATCTCAGAAAGTATTGTACGTTTAACTCTTCATAAAGTTTATCAACTTGTACATCAAGCGCTCAATGTTCGCTTGTGACCTTTGACATCACACGTGCAGAAGTTCTTAATCGTAGGGCTGTTGATTAGGGGAATCCTTACATTTTTGTCCTGTATATGCTCCATGAGTGTTTTTCGGGGAATCCAGTATTTTTCTAGTAAGATTGGATATCTCTACTTTCCATATATACCAAAATTGCCATACTTTTATTGGAAATAACCACCCGATAAATACTTTTCTGGGAACCCATCTTTAAAACGAGAATTTCATATTTTCTAAGAAAGTCAAAACATAATTATTTCTATGTCTTTTGCTCAATAGGTTATCAACTCACTATTATACGATCATAGGTGTCATTCTCACACTTAAAACTCATTTACACAGGAAAAAACAACACAATTACCTCCCTTGTTTTCCTATTGAAAACAATGGTCAGCCATTTCCTCAACGTTGGAATTTGAAGTTGAAAATGATATTTTTGCCAATTTCTCAGCTGGCAATAGTGAATTATAGGATTAATAGGATTATTCTTTAACAAGGAAGGACTGTTTATGGATACCATCTATTTTAAGGCTTTATTTTAATAAATTTTAAAAATATAACTTAAAAATTTGAAATTTCCGCTTTAAGAGCCAGGCTGAATCATTTATTCCAGTTAGTGATGTGACACAATAGGTATTATGTGAAGAACAAAACTGAAGGGTTAATTTGAGACTAGCTGGTTGGAAAAGCTACATGTAAACCTGTGATATGAGATATGTGTGGAAGTCACTGAAAATAATGGAAAATTTGCCTCCAAATTAGTTCAGACTCTCTCATTTACTTATTAACATTAATTTGGTAAGTCCATGATAGACATTACAGATCTCATCTTAGTTTTCAGAAATATGAAAATTCCAGTCGGTTGCCAGGCCAACATTTATTTCACCAAACTATTAGAATGGCATTATCATTGAGAACCAGTTTACTATAAGAGTTCTTAGTAATTTTGGACATTTTGCCGGACCTAGTGGATAATTACCATATTCAGTGTAGTAATGGTAAATGTGTGGATAATTGAACTGGGACCCATAATCACTAGTCTCTTTACTGTACATGTAGTTATAGGGTGCATGTATTCACACTGACATTTATAGAAGAATACACACCATCTGAATAATGAATTTTTTATTTACAAGCCAATGGTTATAATGCACATAAATTAAAACTGTAGGTTAATAATTATACCTTATACCAATTCATATGAATTTGTTAGACTGGCTTTGCAACATTTGCAGGTTATAAAATCTCGAACGGCATGACGGTAGACTGGATTAAGAAACCAAATAAACGGTACCAAAATACCAACAGTTAAAGGGGCAACGCTCTGAACACGCTGCCAAATCCCTTCATCTTTGCACATTGCATTCATTCGTAGATGGCTTAAACACCATAACTTTATCAAAACAGGGATGAAACATAAAATTAATACTACAATATTTGTTACGACTAAGTCGTATGGTTTTGAAATGCGACGGCAATTTTTGTATCTGTAGTATAAAATCAAAATCAAACATCCCGCCAAAATTACAAAACAGTAGTGTGGCACATTAGCCAGTACCAGAAGAATAATTTCCCTTCTAGCGTTCAAGATTTTGTAGCCGCAGACGCTTTGAGAATCCATTATATATTCGACACGATCAACAAATTTGTTGTAAATCGGTGTCACAGTGACACCATTTACAAAATAGGCCAAAATAATAAATATGGCCAGGACAAAATATTGTTTGTTGCTATCAAACGAATTCGGAGATTTAATTCTTATGACGTAGACAATGTTCATGGCAGCACAGAATGTTCCAATTAGTGCCACACAGAGAATTCCGACCAGGAATTGATAATAATATAGAGTACAAAAATCTATTTGGATCTGGGAGTAGAAACGAGCTGCAATCCAGACTGAAAGTAACAGAAGAGCTTGCACCAGGAAGACGATACTAAGGTTAATGGCTAACACATATTTCGGTGTACATCTTAAAATGGGCGATGTTAAAATGACCAGTATGGAACCAACATTGAGAATAACTAACAACATCTCAAAAGACAGCAAAGTCAGCAGCCATAGGGTTTCTTGGTAGTCATCACCCTGTTCAAAGTATGCGTAATAATGCTGAAAAGAAGAAAGATAAGTATTATCTATTTACGCAATCATACAAAGCGAATGTTCAGCCATTACAACAGTTGCGTGGTAGAGAAAACGCATATTTTACAAATGGAAATGCAGTTGAGATTTTAAACTTCATTTTGGACAATAATTGACAATTGTTTGGGATGTTTAAGTTGGGTTATAATATTTGACGGTTATTTTATTTAGATATTTGACCGTTCAGGTATAAACTAAACATACTCTTCAAAAAAAGAAAAGCACAGCCCATTTTCCATCATTTTTTTTATTTGAACGGGATCGTTGTTTCCGTAAATCTTACTTGTTTTTAATGTCATTATGTAAGGGTAAAAGAACTGCATTATTATTTTTAAATGTAGGGTCACTAATTGTGACTGGTCATACCTTTTGCCGAAATTTGTTTTCGCTTGATTGCACAAAGACACGTGAGTTTAACAACTTTGTGAGCTTTTCGCATGAAACCCAAATCTAAGGCCTTTAAAATCCCGGGGTTCCCGGTTTCAAAATCAGTTGCACATGTAAACACTCAACGAACCAAGTGATGCCACATATGAACAAAGACCAACGCAGCAACGCTATCGGTCGGTTACAAGCAGGTGAATACCAGACAGATGTATCCAAGCTGCCCTATGTTTCCCAGTGTACCATTTCTCGCCTTTGGGATAGGTACCAACAGCGAAGTTCAACATGTGTCCGCCCACGCTCAGGCCAAACAAGAGTAACCCCACCTGCCCTGGGTCGTCACATCCGGTTACATTATTTGCGAAAACGGTTTGCAACAGCGTCCTCTTCTGCAGCAGCAATTCCTTGACGGCGTAGAATCTCAGACCAGACAGTCCATAGACAGTCCATAGACACTTACGTGAAACCGTATACCGCTGTTTTTTTAAATACGCCGACACCGTCAAATCCGACTCCAGTGGGTTCAGACACACAGGGTATTGCCACAGCAACGCTGGAGAACAAATTGTTTCAGCGACGAGTCGCGGTTCCTGATGCGATGGTAGAGCGAGGGTATACCGACGACGAAATGTCACTATGCGTTTCTTTTTATGAAGAGTATAGTCAAAATTTGTTTTTAACGACCAAGAAGGCAGCCGGGTATATATACATTTTATCATTATTTAAACTAAACACAATGCTAAGCTAACCATAAGTTTGTTGTGTAAATTGAATTGACGTAGACTAAAAATGAAATAGGATCCATCGAAGACCGGCATAAGCCATGCAGTGTACTTTTAAATCTATAACAAGCTTTCAAAGAAGGTTAATATTTTTCGATATTGCGATGAGGCACAGAGCCAGGGCTACAGGTCATGGATAGTTTGCAATGTTCAATCAAATGGGAAAATTAGCAGGTTAACATATGGTCATTTTTCGACCATAATATGAAATATTCGGAGATTATTGAACTTCCGGTTGTAATGTTACACGCATCGAGGACAAATAATTTAGACGGGATTTTCTTCTGTATTTGAGGGATATTTTGTGTAACTATAAAACTGCTCAGATGTTTTCAGATTTGTTAGCTCTGTATGACAATGAAATGGGTTTAACGTCTACTTTTCTGCACCAACCATACGAATGGATATGGAAGTATAGTGCTGTGCGGGTGTGATATGGGCCTAATTTTGCCCGGGTCGAATTTCATCTGCCATTTTGTTTTTATATACAAGCCAGTGTGTACACGGGACCACGGGGGTTCGTCCCATTTGAACAAGACACGGTTCCTTTCGACCAGCTGGAAAACACAGAAGAACTTTCTCGGCCAACACCCGGATCGACCACTGAACGTGTTGATTAGAAAAGCATACGAACGCGATTTGTTTTGGGCATGAGTGCATGTATACTTACAGTTAAATTTGTCATATTAATATTCTATCACGGTATCAATATTACTACAACCTGAAAACAAATGATAATAATATTTACGATTTCTACTCTCACCACTGCCGTACCAAAATATTTCTTTCATTCCTGAACAACGGCCAGTAGAATTCATTATAACAACCAGCCCACCCCATTCAAGATTTAGCCGTGTTGCAAAGCCTCCGCTAAGATATAAAATCATATTAAACTTTCGTGTCTAACCAATTTGGACTCGTTTCGGTAAGACCGAGACAAGATTTGAAACATTTCGATCGAGCAGATTTCGGTGGATTTTATGACCGCTTTTTTATGCTATATAATCGGACCCATTGCCTCAAAATCTCAGACTGCCTCTCAATTCTCAAAATTCGTCTTCTAATGTGATAATATCTAAATTTGGGCAATAGGCCCTACTTGAGTGTAACAGTTGAACAGTTATAAACTAAACAGGGGTAAACAAAAATTGATTCATATCGGTATTGAACCCAAAATAGTACAATTTGAGAACGCTACATATTATAGTAAACAATTTTTAGAAACACACAACTTACCCGTTTCTGTGAACAAACATTCTATAAACACTTCAACTTAGTAACTGTAGAAATCGCATTATGTGGTTTATATATATATGTAATGTTATTTTGCTTGACATTTAACTAGTAGTAATCATCGTCCCTTATAATTAGCGTGGCATTATTAACGTGATGCTGGGTTAGCTGAATGTATTATAATGAATGTTAATAAATAAGTTTGCTTTACTGATTTACTGTATTAAGGCCCAATAAATACCAACCAAAGCTTAAGTTATCATGGTGCTTCTAGATATGTGGTTCCCAACCGTTTATTGGTTGTGACCCCATTCCAGAAACCATCGTCTGGATCGTGACCCCTCGAAGAACAAAGACACCTGTTACTATGGAACATCATCATTATTTGCAGATCGTGTAGAAAGAAATGGAATGAAGTGAAATGGAGTTTAACGTCCTACCCCAACTGGGCTAATGAATACGAACACACACCATACAGTGTGCTATGAGGGAAATTTTGCTTGGGCAGCGGCACTATGGCCTACTCTTATATCGAAAGGATCTTTTACGTACACACCAATGTATACACGGGACCTCTGTTTTTGGTCTTATCCGACCGATTAGACGGCTGTCCTTGTCAGGAAGGGGTGGGTGGCCGAATGGTTAGCACGCGCGCGCTGTATCATACGGTCTGTCATTGAGTCAACTGGCGAGGTTTCGATTCCCCGGTTGTACGCGACAAGGAGTAGGGTCGCCTGTCCAACCTCGTGGGTTTTCCCCGGTCCTCCGGTTTCCTCCCACTGCTAAAGACCCCTACGCGCAAGCGAATTATTGAAATAAAAAAATTAAACCATATGTTAGTCCCGAAATGACCTAGTTTGTGTCGAGTGGACGTTAAACCCCATTTCTCTCTCTCTCTGTCCTTGTCAGGCCCTGCTTCCTGCACCACTGACATCATGCACTCCGGTAATGTTTCCTTCAACGGCCGCTGTTGATGGCCTCCCAGGACGCGGGTCATCATCAAGTCTCTCTCAACCACGCTTAAATTCCACAGCCCACTTCTTTACTGTGGAAGTGGAAGGCATCCCTAAAATGGCGACAATGTCGGCATGTATTTCTGTTCCGGTTAATCCGTTCAGTTACAGGTATTTGGCGGCTGCCATATAGCCAGTTTGACCATTTCTGGTGATTGGATTGGATAGGTTCACAAGATGGTCTGGTACGAAGACATTTTAAAGGTACGGTTGTATTTCTTGTCTTTGATTCATTCAATGATGGTATTTGATGGTGGCAAAAGTTTTTTTCCACCAAATCGATCTATCTGTTTAATTGTATTTATTTCTAATTCTAAGTTTCAGAGTAGTCCGCCGTGACCCCACGAAAGTGCTCAGCGACTCCAGCAGTCTTTTTCCAGACCAGTATTAAGGATGATGTAATGGGGTTTTCAACAAATCTTCCTTTTATCCGCTTTTTTCAGTTCTTAGTTTGGAATTAAATAGTTACAAAACCCCCCCAAAAATATTAGATTTCGGAACTTCCACATCAATCACTGTGTGAGTTGATTTAAAACATGTGGAAGCCTATAACTACCATTCGTAATTTCTACTTTTCGCCCCTTCAAAACACGAAAGTCGAAAAGTAGAAGTTACGACAAATTGTGAGGCGACAGCACGCTATACAAGTCAAAATCGATTCGAAAATAGGAAATTAAGCAATAATAGACAGCGATAATAGCGCCCCTCGTTTTTTCCTAATTGCGACAAAATGTGAGGCGACAGCACGCTATACAAGTCAAAATCGATTCGAAAAGAGGAAATTAAGCAATAATAGACCGCGATAATAGAGCCCCTCGTTTTTTTCCTAATTTCTGATTTGAGACTTGCATTTTGGCTTGTCTATCTACCGTCTTTTCGAGTTTCGACTTGGTCATATTTATGCTATATTTATAGCACGGCTTTCATGAGTGAAGCGTGCTATAAATGACTTGTAACATTGCAGCTTTGGATGGGCTGTAAAAACGAACAAATGAATATCTTTATTCTGCAAGTTTATCATCAAATTATGCACAAAATTATACAGCTTAAAACATCGGTTGAGACGTGTTCGGTTATATTATCTCGAGCGCTCGACTTAGTATCTCGAGCGCTCGACTTAACTATCTTTTTTTGCGTGTCCTAAATCAGCCACCGTAGACAACTGCTCAACATGCTTATTGTTTTTGCACAGAAAACCCACCCCACTTCTCTAAATAATTTCTACTAAAACTAGTGTAAACCAGAAAAAGTGTGCAATAACTTTGAATATGGGTAGTTATTGCCCGGTTAAGCACCACCCAATCTACTAGAGGGAAAACAATCTGCTTATTCAACGAAAAGAACAAAGGAAGATTTCCCATCGATGTTAAACTATTATTGATATCAGTAAGAAAGCCCGAACCCGCATACTAAGCCAAAATGCAACTTATCATTTTGGCTTGCTGCCGTGTCGGCGGTTTTCGCCTCGAAAGTCTCAATTTTCTAGGTCACATTTGAATAGGCCTACGTGCAATCAGGCCTCACACTGGCTTTCATTTTTTTCCCGCCAAAATGGAGGATAATTTTTATATAAAAAAATTGTTAATATTTTTTTCTCCGCCAACTGGAATATTTTATCTACCAAAAATGTCTGATAAAAAAGACAACTTACAACAATTTCATTGCAGGCCTATTATAAAACAATTATCCCGTACAATATACAACAACTTACAACAAAATCGAATGGTTAGCACGTGCGTGTTGTATCATAAGATCTGTCATTGAGTCAACTGGCGTGGTTTCGATTACCCGGTTGTACGTTACAAGGAGTAGGGCCGCCTGTCCAACCTCGTGGGTTTTCTCCAGGTCCTCCGGTTTCCTCCCACTGCTAAAGACCTCTACGCACAAGCGAATTATTGAAATAAAATTGAACCATGTGTTAGTCCCGAAATGACCTTCATCAACTTCCGAGGCGAAACTCGAAAAGTCGACATTACGATAGCAAGTCAAAATAATAGGTCGCTAATAGCGCGGTGTGTTTATTTCATAATTTCTACTTTTCGAGTTGCATTTTGGCTTGGTATGCCTGTTGGTGCCTTCTTACTGCCATCAATAAATGCAAAAATATGACGAAGTCGAAACTCGATAAGACGGTATACAAGCCAAAATGCAAGTCGAAAATTAGAAATTAGGAAAAAACAAGCGGCACAATTATCGCTGTGTATTATTTCTTAATTCCCTATTTTCGAGTCGATTTTGGCTTGTCTAAAGTGTTGTCACCTCAAATTTTGTCGTAACTTCTACTTTTCGACTTTTCGACTTTCGCGTTCTGAAGGGGCGAAAAATAGAAATTATGAATAGCATTTATAGGCTTCCGTGTGCGTGTATGGCTAATAAAATGACTGCATAAAGGGGGATGAGGCGTTTCAGACTCCCAACTCCGTCTTGCCCCTAAAAGATATGCCTTAGTTTGGATTTCGGTTTTAGAACCAAAAATGGTATCTTTGTGAAGTGGCCTATATTTATACATAATAATACAATAAAACAAATACTCTATGGGATGGTGAGTCAATAATATATTTTTAAACAATTTAAAAATACAAAAGCAACGAATAAAAAGTATATTAGAGATTATAGAAAATCCTTATATATATTAACAATATAATTCAGAAAACAATAAGACACCAGTTAAATGGGAATTTTGTTTCGTTCCGATTCTAAATTGTTTAATGTGCTAACCATTGTCTTTCCGGTTAGAAATTTGCCATTGTGATTGCGTAATACTTCTGCCTAAGACTAGGCATTGGGTAGAGGTATCATCGGATTAACTGAACACAAACATAACGAAAAGAAACGAAAGCAGTTTAAGTAGTTCAGCATGAACGTCATTTACCCCAATGTCCAAGGAAGAATGTTTTTTCCAGTTTTATTCCTTTGAGATTTTAAACTGGTTTAGGCTCCATCTTACATCATTTCATACGAATCTGTGTCTCTTGTTTTGCGACATCGACACAAGACAAGATCCCTAAAGGAGTGGCGGTAATCTTTATCCAGTAGCCAATTCAGTGGTAATATTGTGGGCAGCAAAAAGGGCAAAAGCCACACAGTTAAAGCCAGAGGTAGAAACCCAAAATTTAATGGTAACAAATACTTTAAAACAAGGGGAATGTTGGCCAACAAAATAACAACCGTATCAGTTACAAGGAGCTCTAAAGGGGTAGGAGTGTCTAGTTGGGACTTCCGGTACCCGAGATAAACAACAATCGCCAATACTCCCGTAATAAGCACGAAGGCGGTCTGGGGAATCACACTCAAAATAACTATAATTGATTCATATTGGGGGTTAATCGTTTGTATTAGCGTTGAACCAAATTGACGAACCAAGACATACGTATCAGTATAAAGGGGGACAATCAGAAGAGCATTGATGCAGTACACGGCAAACAGCAACGCTACAAGTAACGCAAATTTCTTGTTTCCTTCATATATGGTGGGCTTGACAATCCTCATTATATAATCTACATTTAGAACCACACACAGGGATATTATACATGCCATACATAAAAAATGAAATAAACCAGTATAATAATACAACGAAGCATTCAAATGAACAAAATTAGCATGTTGCCCCATTAACACAAATAGTCCTAAAACCAACATCACCATACTTAAATTGATAATTGTTATATACTTGGGGGCTTTTTGCAGCTTGGTGGTACACAGGATGATAATAATGGCACCTAAATTAAATAATGCTATGATAGCGATCATGGTGTAACAAATCACGTCTACCACTGCCATATACTTTGTTTTCTGAAAATATAATACATGTTCATCATATTATTACGTTTAGCTTCCGCTTGGTTTCATCGAGACACTTGTTTATGTTACTCTGAGTGATAATTATTTCAGTAAATATTGACAATGTATCATATTTGTGATCTAAGAACTAAAACTCTACTATAACCACAAAAGTTGCTAGAATAAAGTTCCTAGATATTTCAGCTTAGAAATATGGACTAACAGCAGCAACGAAGACAGGCATATACCATGCAGTGTGTTATGGGGGAAAGTTTGCCTCATAAAGATATGGGGCTCTAATTGGAGAGTGGTGCTGCAATGATTAATTACCCACTCCTTAGAAACATAAATGACCCGAAAATATCACACCACTAAGGCAATGAACACGCAACATATTTCACACAAAAAATAAGTTTGTTTCAAACTTTCTGACGTGAAAAACATCCGGTCGGAGGCTGGCGCCTCTAGCTATAATCCGGTACTATAATACCCATGAAAATAACACAAAAATATTGTCACTGCCAACTGGAATTCAAAGAAAGGCAGAAATTCCACCTCTGCGGTAAATGACTCCACCTCGTATTGTACACGTATGCATAAAAAGACAAAGGTATTGTGTTGATTTATTTTTCTCGTTCCTGATATTAGTGAACCGTATTAATATACCTCTGACTCGAGTGTAGCAGGCTGGGATCTTGTGTAGTTTTCCATTGTTATTTTTTTGAATACTATCGTCTATAATTGTCTGAAAAATATAAGCCCTGACCACATTAGCTGAAGTATGTTCTGGGAAATTGGCAGACTGAAGTACATACATACAAATTTATAATTGTTGGTTATTTGTTATATATTATGTCAAACAGAAATGGCTACTTATTTGGTTAGAATGATATATGAAATTTTCTTCGAAGGTCAGTGTTTCGGGAACTCACTGATTAATAATATGACATAAGCGATGTCATTGGGATAAAGATCACGGACAGAACAGATGGACACCTTTGGAATCCATGTCAGTATGCCATCACGGCATTGCTACACGGAATCAACAAAATTCAGTATTCGACTCTAGTTGACAAAACTTCCAGGTCCAGAAATTCGTGGGAATTGTATACTGTTTATTTATAGAGTTTAACGTCCAATAACAATAACTGGGTTATTTCGGGACAAACCCCATTCTCCAAATAACTTACATGCATTTCCTGTTTCAACATATTTGTTTAACGCATATTATATGCACATTGTTAGATTTTAAATTGATTCATGATCTCATTTAGAATTTTGATTATTTGTATAAGTGAGTCATCGCGACGAGATGAATTGCTCATCAAGTGACTAAGTATTAGAAAGAGAAATGAATAGGACCATGTACCGATCTTTGAGGCATGCCACTAAAGAAATGACGAAATTCACAATTCACAATTTGTTTGTGGTTTTCAGACGCTGGTTCAAACTTCAGACAATCCAATTAGCTTATTAATTACTTAGATAGGTAGGAGATGACAGGAACCCTAAACAGTATATATTGATAACACAACGACATAACGTCCAGATTATAATTTAAGGACAAAATGGTGTATTTGTTTAAAAAATTTTAAGGTCAGAAAATATAATATAAACTGTCAATAAAAAACTAGTAAATACTTACAAGAAAGAACAGCTGAATTGTTTTAGTTATTGTCCACCATCGACACAAGCTCTCGGGTTCTATTCACTAGAAACTCCACCAACACAACAGTCAACATTTGTTACACTCTGAATCAAGTAAATTATCTAATTATATTTCTATTACTGCTACCATTATTTATACGTACATTATTTATAACTGTAAAATGTTATAGAGCTTGACATTTCTAAAATACCCTGTTGATATATGGCCCTATTGTCATTGTATATGGGCCTACATGTATGTACATTATTATACTGATTTTATAATGTTTAAACTATTCAAATCATCTTTATTTATATATGGAGTTTTGAGGAAAGACAAAAGATTAAATATATTGATATTTACCTTTACGAGCAACTAAATGCTTTATTGGATAATTGCCCCATTTGAAGTAATCTGTCTCAATGTGGTCGTTTTAAACCGAACACACATTTTTAAACAAATGATAAATCGGCATTTCGTCTTTGAACCCACGAATCTTTGAAGGCCCATACGCGCAAGCGAATTATTAAAATAAATTTACCATATTATGCCGTACGTAACTAACGTCCAAAAATTAAATGGCAGCTAGCTTTTTTTTTCCGCACTTCTCTGCAGGTAGGGTGGGTCTGTCGTTCAGATTGATATTATGCTAGTCCCGAAATGACATAGTTTGTGTCGAGTGGATTTGGGGCCTCATTTCTCTCTCTCCCAGCGACATACTATATTTTCAGCCGAAAACAAATAATGCTAAGTTCGTTTTTTAAAAACATGTAACTGCCAAATTTAGTTCAAATTCTGAGAATAAGTAACAAACTAATCTTTTGTGCCTTGCCCCTCTCGTGGGCGCCCAAGTAGGCAGCCTGGTAGCACCGGCCCTGGCTGCAACTATACTTCTGATATAGACTAAAGGTGACAATTTCTGAGTTGAGTGCAATATTATAGTATAACTGAATTGTTTAATCACTGTTCTAGAATTAAAATATAAAACAGTAGACACAATAAAGTATAACGATGGAAACAGTCCGTAGTGAATCGCGTGGCCATTTTATAAACAAATTTCGTACCATTCCATATCATCATGTTTACAATCATACCCTCTTTAGTGGCTGAGGATAGTCGAGGCATGCTTTAATACATTTAATCTTTGTTGGTAACCGGACTGGTCATATTATATCAAAGTATAGTTACAATAAATTGTCTAAAACTAAATTTGTACGGTGGCGAAAATGGTGACATAATCATCGATAATCTGCATCAGTGCTGTATGATTGTTTTACAGCACAAAAAAACCCCTTAAGTTAGTTCACCACAAATAAGTCGCCAGTGTCTTAATTCATAACAGTTGTCTTTTGGTTATTCTTTAGGTAAATAAAACAATGCGAAACCTTGATAAATACCACTAGAGCGTTCACCCTAATTGATATTATTGTTGTTTATTTCTTACAATGTCTGTGTAGTTTGTCTTTTTCACAGGTTTGTCTTTTTCACAGGTTTGTCTTTTCCACAGGTTTGTCTTATCGGTTTTATTTTGTGTATAATGCGAGTCTCCTGCACTTACTATTAATTTATTATCTGAAATTATTGTTACTCGGTAGACTTATTTGTCTTAATAACCGAAACAATTAAAACGCCTAGGTTTCAAGATTCTACAAAGAGATCAAAGGCATCAACTCTTAAAAGTAAAGGACGTATATTGTTTTTAATCGATGAAGTTCTTTGTCTCACTGATTTGAACATTGCCATTAGATTTTTAAGCAGATCGGATGCTACATTTGTCGTCACAATGTCTACTATATTCTACGTGGTGACAAGGGTAATAACCACATAAGTAATTTAAAGAACTTGTTTGACATTCAATAGGCCATTTCGTCTCACTAATGTAACTAATGCATAAATAAAATAAAACCAAGTACGAACCGTCCTAAAAAAAACTTTATAGGCAAAATAGTGTAATCAGCAAATGGACTGTTCACAGTGTACAAAATACACGACAAACAGTGGTAACAGGTGTCCGGAAGAGTAAGCTTACCCTGCCTGGCGCCACACCCGCCATAGCTGCATCCAACCCATTAAACGAAATCTCGATAAAATAACGTAATTGGCCAATGGACTATCCGTATGCAAAATACACGTGATGAACAGTGATAGAAACAAATCAGCAAGCAAAGCTGCACAGTTGGTGCCCATGGGGATACCTACCACTTGCTGATACATTTCCCCTCCAAATTCAAGAAAGATATTATCAATTAAAAAAATCCAACATCTGAATTATCTTGTTGGCGGTGTATTTATTTTTGAAATTACTATGGTTCTTAACAAAATATGTGGAATTGTAATTAACAACTAAATATTCATATCTAACAGTTTCAGATTTAGATGAGTCACTAAACATGGAAGACGGACATGGTAGACAGTATAAAATTGCCACATTTCACAGCAGGCGTATAAAAAAGGGGTATGAAAATAAATCGCCGTTTTTGCAATTGATAGCAAGCATATAAGCATGTATGTATTTCAATGGGTTGTTAAAAAACAACAATAAAAATGAATGAACATGTTGATTATTACTGCACTAGTCTTACGGCACCAAGACTAACTAAATCAAGCTTAATATCTACAACGCTACAATTAATAAAAAATACAGAATCAAATCAATACTTCACAGTTTAATGAATCTTATAGATCCTTTCCAAGTAGGATTTCCCAAATTAATTCAAAATTTGTCAGATCCTAGCGTCTCAGAGTTGTGATGTATTAACATTGTTGAGCACACTGAAATCTAACTTTCGAATAATGTAGGCCAATCTAAGGTCCCCAAATGTTGTAATTAGATGTAACGCTGGAATTGATATAGATCCAACGTCCACTTTTAAACCTAATACAGACCATCCGATGTCATTAATAACAGCCGCAATGTCTTAAAATTAAAAAGTATCATAATGGACTGTCATAAAATGCATCAATTTGTGATATTGGTATAGCATTTAACAAAAGGTCCCATAATGAATATGTTCGTAGGCTACAGCATTATTTCCTCGCCTGGTTCGAGCTTCTTCGACATATCTAATCCCTCGACTTTTAATTGTTCTCCCGGACCTTTATCTGCAATGGGATATCCTGTGCCAGCAATCTGATTTTCCAGACCATTATTTCCAGACGGATAATCTAGGTCATTGCCCGGAATCGTATAACCGTGATCATTATCTGCGACCGGGTCTTCAAGGATTCTGTCCGCAGTAGGATATCCCAGATCATTGTCCGGTATCGGATAACCAGGATCATTATCTGCAATCGGATCTTCCAGACCATTGTCTGCAATAGGATAATCTAGATCAGGAAGGGGATAGTCGAGATCTTTATCTGCAACTGGGTAACCGAAATCATTATCTGCAATCGGGTAGTCTAGTCCATTGTCTGTAATTCGATCGTCTAGGTCACTGGTCGCAATTGGTTCTTCTACATTATTGTCAATAATTGGTAGGTCTCCGTTACTATTTTCTATAGCTTGATCTATAGCATCGTTGCCCGGAGTTTTTTCTATACCCGGACCTGTCATCCATTCGTCTTCACAATTACCTGTTGTGGATGTTTCTACATCACTGCTTTCGGTAGGATCTACATGCACGACATTCTTATCTGCATGCAATTCTCCGATATCGTTATCTTTTACGGGTTCTTCCCTTACGATATTCGTTTCAGGTTGTTCCTGTATGATGGTGCTAGTCATTGGGATTTCTATACTCCGATCTGCCTTAGGTTCTTCGATGTTGGTTAGACTTGTGTCATTGTTGGGCTGTACTGCATGTTCCGTGTTGGGGTCTTCTATGCTTTTTGGTGGTTCCGAGTCCCCAACGTATGTATACTGTTTAGGATAGGGATCCTCTATACTTGCATACATTTTCGGCTTAGGGTCCTCTATACTGATGAATGGTGCAGGCTTAGGATCCTCTATACTTGCGTGTGGCTTAGGCTGGGGTTCCTCTATGCTATTTCCTGCCTGACTAGCAGTTTTGTTTCTTGAACACATTATACTTAATGCTGCGCGAACGTCTGGACACATTAACCATACAAATGGTAATAGAACACATTTCATAAAAGGTAACATAGGTATTACGAGGAAAGCGGGCGAGTAAGGACTACATATCTGACAATCATCCACAAATTTCCTTATCAGAGAATACACATAAGGTACAAAGTACAAAGTCAGGGTTAGGAATCCTGCAATATTTAAATCGATTGGACGTCTGACAAGATTTGAATCCTTGGAGATATTGAGCAAACTCGAGCGGGCGAGGCAGACACCTATGGTCATTCCACCAGACATGAGGATGAGAAACGTTTGTGGAAGGACAGAAACTACCTCATAAATCAAAAACGTGTATTCTTTGTCGAATATCCAGCAGTTTGATGACGTGGGTGTTCCGATGAAGTTTTCTGGTTTAATATGTAACACTAACAGTGGAACGAGAACTATTCCAGTAATGACATAGTTGAAGAAAGTGAGTATGACAGGTCCAACCAAACGGCGCCCTGGATACGAAGTTGAGTCATTTGTGGTAGCTATGTAGTCTATATTTAATAGCAATATAAAGAAACCACTCAAACCTGTTGTTAAGTCTGTGATTAATCGAGAAATGTATTCCAAATCACACGCATAAACAGGTGATTCGGCAAAATTCATATAGACGTATAATGCCAGGGCAACTATTTTTATCAAGTCTACGAAACTTAGGTTCAGGATGAGCAGGTGCTTGGACGAGTTCCTCAGTGTTCTAGATGAAAGAATGACACAAACAATAAACAGGTTACAGATAATCGCTAATAAAGCCAATATCACTTGTAAATAACCCAATAAATTCTTCCTGGATCTCTCCATGGTATTTGTTGATATCGAGTCATTAAAAACCTGAAATGGAAATAAAAGTGGCTTTGAAGTTCAATTTATCTAGTCATATGTGCTAATGGGTGGCCAATGGTCACGGTGGTTTCTCATGCACTGCTGTTAATTTCTGTTTTCATTTTGGTCGAGGTAAAAGTCTTATGCCTATGGATTCTTCATGCATGTATGTTGATGTCTTAGATATCAAGAGGCAAATACTGTATCTTTTATATATTATCTTATTTTCAAGATAGGGAGGAATTCTTATAGGTATTAGCCACAAAATATAAAAAAAATTGATATTTTATTTCCAAACGATATTGACGCCTGTCACATTAGGCACTATATAGTATATATTGTATACGTCTGGGTGTAATATTTGCATACGCAGTTATTTGTGAACATTTACTCACCGAAAAATCACCAAGAGATTCCGAATCATTTTTTGTCTGAAATAAGACAGAGAAAAAAAATAGCCAATATTGTCCTTTAGTAGAATCGATAGACCTATATTTTATGCAATCGGAATTGATGTCTTATTTGTTTATTTATTTACATAGATTAAAATCAGTTAGGTTTTGATTTTGAAGTAGGCTTCTAAGATAATACTTCAGAGCTCTCGTTTGTACTGTGTGATTCATCCTTCAACACTTTGCTAGAGAGATGTAACAAGATACTCGTACACACAGATATACATTTTCTCCACAAAACTAATGATGTAACGGGGTCAGACAGTTTCTGTTAGATATGGGGCCTACTTCTTAAGCATTGGCAGCGTTCAAAATAAAGAGTGCTGTTAAATAGAAATGTCTGCCACCCCCTATAGTGTTGTAGGAGGTCTAGTATGGCATATTACCCCAACGTATTTAGCCAATTTATTACCTCGGGTTCTAGTATATATGTAGTTAAATGATCCGATATTAAACTAAGCAATCCATTGTGTACAATATGTATCTTAATGAGTTTATACAGACTAATTGCGTTTATTCTTATTTTGATTGATAATAAAAGCTCTATGCTATCATGCCGTTTAGAAAAGCCATTAAGATTAATATTCATATTTGAGTTAACTTACCGTCTCGTTGCTCAGACGTAAGAAATCCATTATGTGAATCCCGGTAGATATTTAAGAATATTAAAACTTTCCACAACTACGAAAACCTCTCAAATTTACAAACGTCGCTAGTTTCGGGTTATCTTCAACTCAACTGTGCTGAACGAAACATGGAAGTATGATATAGAATAACAAAAATGATGTTTTTCATAACCAGACGATAAAGTTTCCCTCGCTTGCAGACGTGCAAGTTGAAAATTAGGCTGTAAAAAGCGGTGCAAGTAAATAAGTTCTAACTGTTTTTCCACCTGCGCTAGCTATATATTTTCAGTGAAGACCTATCGAGTATCGTATCTGGCACTATACAATTTTCTTACAAAAATACACTCCAGATAAAATGAATTGCTACATGTTTCCAAGGTGATTTCTTTAGAGGGTTTTATGGGTTGTATATATAGTATACATTATACCTTAGAATTTCCTATCATATTTTTGATAAGGGTTTTATTTCTTATCAGTTATGATTTTGTGAAAATCTGAAATGTTTACATATTTAGTTAAAGACACAACAAACAAGAATTCCAAAAGTAAAGAAAAATGTACTATTTTAATATAAATACTTGTTTTATTATGTAATAAAGCACATCCCAGTATGAAGAATCTTCACGACGTATGGGTTGGCTTTACGAACCAGGTGGAATAATTATTACTTTAATTTGTTAAAGAGAGATTAAACCAATGTAGATTTTAAATAATAAAGATACATAATAATCATTTTCTATGTGTTGAATAGCTTAATTGCCCTGATGCGATTTACAAAAACAACTGGATAAAATTGAACAAACAAGTATGATATGAATAAACAAAAGAAAACACGCATTAAAAGATAGTGATTTAAGAGCATTAAAGCAAGTTCAAAACAATGAATAAGATTAAGATAAGAGAAATTTGACTGATGAAACGTAATTAAAACGTATAAAATAAATTAATATTTGAGGTTATACATTGTATGCTTTCATAATCAGATGTGTTTTAAGAGACGGTCTGGCTGGAATAGCCAAAGGCAGATCATTCCACAATTTAGGAGCTTGGTGAGAAAATACCCCCCCCCCCCATAGGCTGATAATTATACAGATATGGGCTTCAAAGGGTATCTATCTGACACTGAAGATCACAAAGATTCATTGCAGGGGCATGAACTTCAAGTTGATTACAGAGATAAGGCGGATCAGTATTATTGAGATATCTGTAAACAAGTAACACAATTTTAAAGTTAATCCTATACAAGATGGGGAGCCAGTGTAGATTGAGCAGAATGGGGGGGGGGTATACAGGGTATATAATCACGTTTCTTGGAGCGAGATAGTAAACTAGCCGCGGAGATCGGTACCTTTTATAAGTTTATCCAAAGGTTTTTCGTATTTTCTGATTTGCAATTGCATTTTATCATTAAATATGACACCAATGTTTCTAGCGCTATCAAAATGTACTATTTAAGCGTCTCCAGTATACAAACATGTATTGTTAGGCACTTTATTCAAATTACAAGTTAATCTAAATATGGTGTTTTCAGTTTTATCATTGTCATTTTGGGAGCAGGAGAGTTGCCGGCGGGACAATTACTGCCGGCGGACAATTGCCGGCGAGGACAAATTCCGGCGGGACAACTGCCGATGATATCATTTGTTTTTCTGCCGATGATTGTGTCCTTTTTGTTAAAGTTAACCAATACTTAAAATTCAATATTCTTTATTATTATCACACAGGTTCAGTTTACTTAACACATTGTCTATAATAGCACTTACTAAGTGACTAACTGACTGACTATAATAGCACTCAATGACACAAAGTTATCACAGGTGAATATTATGTACAATACCACGTAAATAGTCCAACACATGGCGACTGTTGAACTTACGGATAATGTTTAGTACACACTCTGCTACGGTGGCTGGGAAAGGAAATACTATGATTTTATTTTTCCCAAATTATCTCGATCGATCGACTTAGTATCTCGAACGATCAACCTAGTATATCGATCGATCGACTTAGTATCTCGATCGATCGACTTTTTCTATGACGGTCTCGTGCACCATCCTTCTCCTCAAACCAGCGATTCAGGGTAGTCGGGAGCTGCAGGAAACGCACTTCTGGTTTTCACTCAACCGCTATGTACCCCGACTCGGTCGTGTCGGATCGCACCTTTCCGCCTGACCGTCGATACTCTCTCATCCATGGGAGTGACGGGAGTGCGTCCGATCGATCGAGATACTATGTCGGTCAATCGAGATATTAAGTCGATCGATAGAGATTACTTCCTATGTAAGCGCTTTCGAAATGTTTCTTGCTGCTCATAGAGGTCCAAGTATTCCAGGTGTTGTTGAGCTATGCATTTGTCAAGAATTTTTGACACAAAATTTAGTTTGAGACTGGGCTATAGTTTTTCAGTTTGTTTGGGTCTATAATAGGCAAGGTTTCTTAATAATTGGAGTTGCATTTACCGTTTTAAATATGTCTAGAACTTCTGACTGTCGAAATCTGGAATAGATCATAATTATCTGTAATATTTGGCGTCAGATTTTCCGCACAATCTATCAGTAAGCTAGTGATTACTGGATCAATGGGACAAGTTTTGCATGCAGACCATCAATAAGGAAGAGACTGGCGATTCGGTGACTTGCGTAAATTAATTAAGATGTGAATATGATAATGTAATCGATACTAAATTATTAGGCTCCAGTGGGGCATTAGATTCTGATGATTCCTTTCGGGTGTCAGTGATTTGGTTCGTAAAGAATGACGAACTTGAAGTACTTTTCGTGCCGAGTTGTTTTATTCAGGTGTGATTGAACAACACGAAATAACATTTATTTTAATTATATATAAAGAAAAAGAATATAAATGAAAAATCCGAGAAATAAGGAAACATTCCGACCGAGTTAAACAAATATTTCTTGTTCGATTTTAAACCCACTATGGACCAGGAACTGACCCTGGTTATTTGATGAAATTTAAAATTCTAAATCACCAAATCGGTGCAGAATTTTCAAAGAAGAAGCATGCCAATTTTAATGTCGATCGGACTTTAATTTACGGAGCCTTGGGCTTTTCAAAGAGCGTCACCCCAAGAAGACAAACACGAAGAAGAGCGTCACCCCGAGAAGAAGAACGATAAGACGAGCAGGAACCAGCTATGACTAGCGGTTAGCGACCAGTTCCTGGTCTAAAAATTTAAGATTTTCGCCAAGAACGATTATCATGATGACAAAATTATTTTAAAACCAAAATCTGCCAAACTTTTATTGTTCAAACCCCCTTTTTTGTATAATAAACCATCTCATTATATTAGATCTTGTACCACTGTTTCCATTCATTTTTAGAGACTTGTCCTTCATAGTATAATATTATAACCTTTTCATATTCTTTTTTTTTTATGTTTGTATTATTACTGTGTATATATTTCTGGTTTTCCTGTGATATATTGTTCCATGTTCTTCTTTTGTTGCGATATTATTTTAGTTCTTGGTTTTATGTCATGTCATGGCTTTATTGTAAAAAACGGTTCTGTTCTGTAAAGCGTCATTGAACACGTAAGTGAAAGCAGAGCTATATAAATTTTGTAACATGATACGAGTATTCCCTCAAAGTTATTGGGCTAATACAGCGATGTGAGGCAAATGATAATATTTTGAACCAGCAATGACTAGTCTGATCCCGAAATCGTAGTGGAAAATGAAGTTATTTCCCCTAGACATTTATTTCATTGAGATTTTTGTTTAGCCTCGATTATCCAAACTAAGTTTATAGCGAAAAATTCGAGGTATCTCAGTTACGTCCCTTAAAAATGAAAAGCGCAATGATTGTGAAAGATGAAAACTTAATTGAGTAGAATCTATGTCGTCTTTATATTTTTTTAATGTAGGCATTTTTAAAACATAATTTTCTTAAAACATATATGTTCTGCGTGTATTAAATTATATGTATTGTATATGATAAATGTATATGACTGACATAGCGTGAAAGAGACAAACAATATGATTTATTTTTGATCATATTTTCCTGAACGATGGGGGTGGGGAGGTGGGGATCATCGCTTTACAAATTGTTAGTTTGTTTACCGTTACCATATAATTGTGAAAATATTTTTACATTCACTTTCCATTCACCCAAGATCTGGAACCTGATCAGGCTTCGAGCTATAGTTCTATTTGTCAACATTAAGGCCCTATATATATATATATTTCTTTCACTGATTCAGATTAGAACTGAATATATATATAAATTATAATAATATTAATAGCTTGCACTAAGTTATAAATTAGGATTAATGTGGATGTTGTCTGGGTCATGGGTTGTTCAGCTCTGAACGTAGGTCTCATTACACTTGGCCTCTACGTTCATGAGGGACTCTATCCTATTGAATCCTTGTCGAAATTCCAATGGCTTCCCAGTCAATTTTACTGGGCAACTTTTTACTGCTAAATGGTCGTGTGTCAGTCCCTGTGAATGCCTGAACAATATAAATGAACATCTTAGTGAGAAAATAAGACCTTGCTTACCTCGCTAGAGTAAGTATGAGCGACACAACACGCTGTTAAAAAATTTTGACAAGGATTCAATAGGAGAGTCCCTGAACATAGAGGCCGAGTGTAATGAGACCTACGTTCAGAGCCGAACTAGGCCATGGGATGATTGTAATGTAGGCTTATTGATGAATTATTTTTATAAATCTCTACAAGGTAAGAACTGCAGGAGTTACGGTAAATATCTGTAGAATAAACAAATGGTAAAAACATAAAAGAATGTTTAAAACTTGATAAGGCACAAATTCCTATGGTACTGCAAATAGAAATTATAGAAGAATTTTCAATAGTTTTTGAGGCTACACTTACAAATGATGTTTTGTCACAAGAAATTTTGATTGTTGCTCTTCTCTTCAAGATGATACAAACCATTAGTCAAAATTTGTATAACATCAACCATTCAATGCATATACATGAGCTTTTGCAGATTTGCAATGGCAATATTCAGAGATACCATTATAGGTATCCTGTCGCTAACTGTTATTTTAGATTTTATTTTGCATTGGGCTTCAGTCTGAAAAGTGATCAAACTTACCCCAGAGGTTGAGCAGATATTGTTTCGTTTCTCAAGATGAATTATGACAATACAAGGTTTGTGGTACTTTATATTTTTTTAATTATATCAGAATTGCAAGATTAAAAAAATTGACAATGGAGTCTGATGAAGATTTGTTTGATAACAGTGATGATGATGAAGAAGACTGGAAAACTACGGACTGGGAAAATTCAATCAAACCAAAGCAAGAAGAAAATGTAAGCAGTCCACAAAAACATGATATTTCACAAGGTAGGCAATCAGTGAATAATATAAATTAAAGAAAAAAATCATATATCCTACATATATCGATGTGGCTTATGAAGATGGATAAATGCCATGTAGTGTGCTACATGGGAAAGTTTGCCCAGACCTCAGCTTTTTGTTCCATCTGAATGACTAGATGCTTTTCAATGCCTGGCCCTCTGTCCTGCACCAATGACAAGCGGAAACCAAGTTGGAAAACCTTCTTGTTAGTGAGCCATACCCAACCCACAGACCTACATTGTACCTTGGATCTTTTGTTGGCATTCAACTGTGAGGATTCCATACTCCAATACATGTACATTGTGGAAATAAAGGCTTATACTTTTACATAAATTTTACATTAATTATTACAAGGTGGTGTCCATTGTTTAAATTGTTATAAAGTGTCGAGTAGCAATATATGCTGCAGCCTTGGTTGGTAAAGTTGTCTGTCCTGTCTTCAGATATTTGTACATGTTTTAGATCCATAATAGTACATATAGATGATCTGTAGACCACACCAATATTATCTAGCACTATATTTATGTATTTATTCATTCATGAGAATATGACATGGTAATTAGTGTAAGGTAGGCTATATATACATATAGTTAAATTATCAGTTACAGATACTTCAACCGAAAATGTTGCCAAGTGTCCAGAAAACAAACAAACTGATTCCTTAATGACAAGAATGGAATTAAATGACCATAAAGCAGGAATGGAAGGTCTTGATAAAGCAAAAATAAATAAAATTATATATGAAGCCTCAAAAGGTATGTGTATTTATTGTAAAAGTAATGTTATGATGAAACTAACTAGTGTTTTAACTTTTTGTGGCATACACATGGGGTGAATGACAATCTGATTAAAATCAAATGTTAATTATGCTTCGTTTCATTTTAAATGTTCTACTACATTGACATATTTTTTCTTTGAGGTCAGAGTATAGATCTTATCAAGGTCTTCACATAATACTGTAATTTCGATTGTTCTAGAACCCAGCTCTAGACCCTCTCAGATTCCTTGATAGAAAATATCATTGCGAATACCAATCATGGCGCTTTCCTAATGAAATGTCTGGCTGTGATAATCGAGTTGCAAAGTTCAAGGTTCATTCAATGTCAAGATTGCTGGGACTTTACCACTTCAAACTCAGCTTTTCCTCTATGATTATGCTATTTCAGACTAATCTAGCAATGGCTAGATGTAAAACTTGCAGTCGTTGCTTCAGGAACATGAGATCACATGAACTTATTCACCAATTTAGGCCACACAAAATAAATGTCTTGTTTCTCGGGCAACTGACAGCTGAAACTGTAGGGAGGGAGGGCGGTTTCTTTTTTTTTTTTACTCATTGATGGTGCAAAATAAAATTTGGCTATTGCTGAAAATTGTTGGGGCGGGAGGGCGGTCTTTCTTTTTTTTTTTTTTTAAATGAGAAAGTCATTACTTGTTTACGTTTTTGCTTTCCGTTATATTCAACTTTATTGTACATACTTAAAACATAAACCCAAAATCAAGTCTACTAAAACACTGAGACTGAACACTGACTGAAAGGAAAATAATTTTCCATATTTAATTCACATAATTGAAATTGGTTTAAAATAAAATTCCATACGACTATGTAATAGCCCTCCATAAAGACAACAATATTTTTAAAAACTAAGCCTCTTTCACCAGGTGTATCAAAAATAATAATCATGGTAAACAGTATTTAAAACTAAATCTAGTATCGCCGGTTTATTTATAATTATTTACCGAATTCCAACCAATGCATGTCACACCGTGTCATCGGTATTGGAGATTGCCGGAAATACTGTTTCTTGGGATATTCGGTGTGTTTCTCAGGATATTCGGTGTTCTATCCGGTGTTTATATTGAATGACTATTTAAATCTAACTAACAACTGGTCAGTAAAACCATCAAATCGGTAATCCAATTATTATTTTCCGGATTATCGAAACTACCGTAAATGTGCTAATAATGACCCAGATTCTAAGGTATGCATTATGACGACTATCGTCATCGTATCGTATTCTTAGCTATAATTAATTAACCTGTTCTACGGTTCATTATTTTATCAATAGGATTTTCCAAACAAGGACCGACTGAAGCCGGCAATAATGAGCCGATTACGATCGAATGATTGAAATATTGTCGCCAATGACTTTTAACACGAATCAAATTCTAGTTTATCAGGGGAGGTAATTAATATCACGTGATACAAAATGGAGGTTCTTTCGATATCAATAAAAAAGGCAAATCTGCCAAACTTCGCCATTGTTCGGATAAAAAAGACAGCATGTTCATCTGAATCAGTTTTAATACATTTGAATAGATATACATGTATGGCGGATGTAGGTACATGCGGGATATTTTTTTTACGACTTGCTTGTCGATGTGCGGGCGGGCGTTACATATTTATTTTTTTTCATCAAGACTAATAAATAGACTGCACGCGCAACCAATTTTGCGTGCGGGCGGTGCCCGAGAAACAAGTTATTTTATTTGTGTTGCCTTATGTATTGGTAATGTTTCAAAATTAAATCCTTTGATATCTTTGGTTATTCATGTGTAAGAGGTTACCAATTATAAGCTTACCCTGTTATGTAAGTTCAATAGTCCCACAAAGGGTGACTGCTTTGCGTCCCATATCAGCAGAATTTTGAAATATTTTTGGTATTGCTATAGGATCAAGGTTTTATGAAAATGAAAAGAAGAAAGAAGAACAAATGAAACAACGAATAGAAGAACAAAGAAAGAGACTGGAAAATATATCAGCTGAACAATTACAACAAGGATTAAAAGAGGTACATAGTATATAGATGTATGGGTACTTAAATTTGAACGGCTGAATTATTCCAATTTGTCATATGAGTGGATTGTTTTGGCATTGTTTTCTGGTCCTGCCACCTGTTGCCAGACAAATCTTACTTTTAACACAACAGAAAAAAGATAAGTAACAATTTTCCTATTGTTCTCCAGGGAGATGCCTTACTAGAAGCCCTTGAAGACTCATTTGATTTGAGTCGTACTATCGTACATGTAGATATGGATGCCTTTTACGCTGCAGTGGAAATGAAAGATGATCCGTCTTTAAGACATAAACCTATGGCAGTAGGTGGAATGAGTATGCTGGTAATATATAGATAATATTTTAAATCTATTTTGATGAATTTTTCTTTTTAACATTGTTTTAAAACTTAAGATACATTATGTAAGATTTAGATAAAGAGCTGGTCTTACTATAATAGTTTAAAAATAGATAATGCAAAATGAATATATTGAAAATTGTATTCAAAATACTTAATCACTGTTTGCAGTTTTGACAGGATGTGTGCATTGGTTGTTTATTATTGTATCCATGGTACTGGTATATTTGAGTCTTAGCCTCCCTTTTCCATTTTTGAATTAAATCATTAAATGGCCGAACCGTTCTAATCTAGTTAAAATCTTAAGTATCGGATGGGATCAAGAGTTGATTATGGTCTTGTCATGTTAATTAATGTCTAATTGATAATTTATATAACATTAAAGGCCTAAAGAAAGACCTGCAATAGGCAAATTTAGCTCTTGAATAATGTAGCTTTTTGATATAACCTTTAGTAATTTAAAAGTGTTAATAAGATTTGAAAATTATCCCCATATTGATTTTTATTTTAAATCTATTTAAAACCAAAAGCAGAACAATGAAATGAAATGGGGTTTAACGTTCTACTGTTCTGCTCCTAAACTGGGCTAATGAAGACGAGCATACGCCACACAGTATGCTATGAGGGAAATTTTGCCAGGGCAGCGGCACTACGGCCTACTCTTATATTGAATTCCAACTGCCAAGGGATCTTTTACGTGCAAGCCAATATGTACACGGGAACTCGGTTTTTCATCCCATCCGAACGACTAGACAGCTGTCCTTGTCAGGCCCTCCGTCCTGCATCACTGACAAGGGGGAAACCACACCTGAAAATCTGGATGAACTTTCTCGGCCAATGCCAACACCCGACCTTCGGGCTAGTGAGCCAGCGTGTTACCCACTTAGCCATGTGATCCCCCCAAAAGCAGAACAATGAACAGAACAGCTTATGTAAAAAATGCAGAAATGGATATTGAATCAAAGGTTAATCTCTAATCAAAACATATCAGATATAAACAAATTTTCTTAAAAAGAATCCTTTTTTATCAACTGAATATGTAATGAAACTATTATTTGTAGTAATTTTTATTATTGGTTTCTTCTTCTTTTCTAGTCTACATCTAATTATGTTGCCAGAAAATATGGAGTAAGAGCAGCAATGCCAGGCTTCATTGCCTTAAAACTTTGTCCAGATTTGGTGATTGTTAATTCCAACTTTGATAAATACCGGGCTGTCAGTAAAGAAATAAGAGCTGTCATGGCTGAATATGACCCCAATTACTGTCCCATGAGTCTTGATGAAGCATATTTAGACTTTACAGAACATTTAATTTTACGTCAAGATTCTTCCGAAAAAGACCGAACATTCTTAACCAAAGATTGTTCTTCTGATGACAATACATTATGCATTTGTGATTTAAATGCACATCTTAGAAAATCAGTGATTTTGGGGCAGACAGACATTGTTAATGAGCCTGAAAGTGTATCGCACAATATTATTGATAGCAATTCTAATAAAGCTCAAAATAAAATGACTTCAAATCTGACCATTGATGATGGAATAGAAGAGGCAGTTATGATTTCACAGAATTCTTCACTCTTCTCTGATTCATCTCAATTAGAAAAACAGATGTGTGATATTTGTCCTGTGTGTAATAAACCCTACCCACCATATGATATACGTATATTTGGTAAAGATATAGAAGAGGCTGTTAATGAAATGAGATGTAGAATAGAACAAAGAACTCGACTAACAGCTAGTGCAGGTAGAGTAATACAAACACTGACAAGCAAAGTGTGTTTTGTCATTCTATTTGTAATGCATGGAAAAGATCACAAGGGCGTAGGAATTCTATAAAGTGTGTGCAGAAATAGTGCTGTCTTGACTTAATCCTCACATTCACACATAACCAAATAAATATTACAATGTTTGTCTCAAAATCCTGATGAGACATTATTAATTTTGGGAGAGAAGCTGCATAGTAGGCCCATTACATAGCTGTTAAGTCTGTAAGTCATCACGCTAAGCCCTTTGAAATAGAGAAAGGGCCATACAAGAATATACCTGCACATCAACGGTTTTGTGCGAACTGCCATTCAACAGCAGGTAGTCAATCTCTGTTAACAATTAAGTGCATTATTATGTGTTAAATAATTTTGTATGATGGTCTCTATGACAAATTTTGATATTATTGTACCCTTGATTTTAGGCATTGCACCAAATATGATGTTATCGAAAGTATGTTCAGATAAAAACAAACCAAATGGACAGTTTAGAATTTTACCTACAAGAGATGCCATACAAATGTTTATAAAGGATCTTCCAATTAGAAAGGTAAAAATTATATGTACAGTGCAACTATATTTGGAACCTGAATCCATTTTCATATGAGGATCAAATCCACAACCAGATTTCTGCATACATATATTGGGGAAAAAAGGACATGTTTTGATATTTTTTCTTTTAGAATTCTGTCGAACTTCAGTCCTCTATCAGTATCAATGTCCATTCTGTTCAGTTGTCAACTGGTGATTTCTTGACAGAATCTACTAAGCAATACAGTTCATCTGGGCGGTGGTGTGGGTGCGAGGATGGGGGCATGAATGCTCGATGGACTATGTCTTCCTGATGTTAGTGAACATAATTCAGAAACAAAATATTTTTCATTAAAATTTATAATCTTGTATGTATAAATGTATTTATTGATATCTGTCATTGGTAAAGTAACAGAAGTATTATGTATTTTATCAATATTATCTGGTATTGGTAAATTAAGAGTATGTTTATGTATTTTATCAATATTATCTGGTATTGGTAAAGTAACAGTATGTTTATGTATTTTATCAATATTATCTGGTATTGGTAAAGTAACAGTATGTTTATGTATTTTATCAATATTATCTGGTATTGGTAAAGTAATAGTATGTTTATGTATTTTATAGATATCTGGTATTGGTAAAGTAACAGAACAAATGTTAAATGCCCTGAATATTGTCAGTTGTACAGATTTATACGAGAAGAGAGCACTTCTGTATCATCTTTATTCTGATATATCATTTAATTATTTCATGAGAATTTGTCTAGGTATTGGATCTACAACTGTTGAAAGGTAAGTGGTAATTGACCAGATTTAATTTTTCTTAATCAGTCTAAATGTTATTGTTGAAACCAACCATGCCGTAACAAAATCAAAACATTCTACTATTCTGATTTCATCACAGTATTTAGTTCACAATGAAATTCCTTTAACTTGACCATAATTGATAGATAGATCTGACATTTCCTTGTTACTTATACTCAAATTTTCAAAAGTCCATTCAGAAAAGTGATCCTTATATTGAATAATATACTCATGAAACATTGTATTTCTGTTATTATAGAGATACAGAGAGAAAGAGTATGAGTACAGAAAGGTATGTTCTTGATATTTTTATTCTATGGTAATATGTTCTTAAAGAGACATTATCACCTTCACCAAGAAAATAGATGTAATTAAATTTTATACGGCCACATTTTCATGGTTGAGTTCGAAATTTGTGAAAATCGGACCAAAACTGCCAGACAAAGTGGCCGCCCCTCGTCCGTAAATAGTGTAAAAGTATTCTATATTCAGGTTGTGGACCCTCTAGAAGTCACAATTTTTATCCAATTTTGATGAAACTTAAAATATATCTTTATATCCCAAATATCGCGGTCCATTTCGATATTCACGCATTTCTGATCATAACTTCTGGGGTTATGGCCCCTGATTGTTACAAAAAATCACCTTTTTTTTTAGCTTGTTCTCAATACATTTCTTGCAAAATGTGGGCATATCTTTAAACATCTTAAAAGCCACTAAAAATGTGTATGACTTGTAAAGTCATTGTTCAAATGTCTTCATCTAAACATGGCTTTGCAGAATTGTTTAAAATTTTGCAGACAATCTGATTTGGACACCCCTGACGTAACTGCATGTATAGTCAAATCGAAAATCTGTTTTTTTACAAACAGGTAAAAGGCTAATGCTAATGTTGTTGATTTTAACATATGTTTTAGTATCACACTAAGTGTATCATGGCTAATTCATCAGTAAAATAGTGAACATACATCAAGAAAGAAAATATTTGCATGGTCAATGATCTGCTTTATTGATAGTATTATAAGAGTATTATAATTGTTTTTGTGTATTTTTTTAAGGACGTTTAGAGATATGAGTAAACCAGCTGATTTATATGAGAAATGTTTTGAATTGAGTGAAGCATTGGTTGCTGATCTAAAATCAGAAGAATTAAAGGTATAGTATATTGTGTTATAAATATTGATATATATAAACTGTATCCACTGCCAGTAATTCTGTTTCTGCAATCTACAGATGTCATGTTGATTTCAAATTGCATTGTTTTATTGGAAGATTTGTTTTGTTGTGTGATTGGATGTAATGTTGTTATTGGTGTAATCATCGTTTTGAAACTATATTGAAGCAAGGTATTTGATTGTCCAATAAGCTACAGATGTGTCAGTTAAACACAAAATTTATGTATTGGAAAAGCAACGTTGAGTGTAGATTTATTTAACAAATGAAATAATGTGAGGAGTATATAGCTTTATGTGTAAATTGCTATTGTAATACTCAAATTAATTTAATGGGTCCATTGGATCCGGCCAAATTTGATGATATGCTAGAAATATGTCAGAATATACCAGATGCTCTATGTTTTTAAATTAATTTGGTAAAATATACACATATAAATAATACTTTAAACCTTTCGTTTCATGTATTTGATTTTAAAGGGAAAGACTGTAACTCTTAAAATAAAGACGGCAACATTTGAAGTTAAAACACGTGCCCACACTCTACGTGATTACACATGGGATCAAGAAATTATATTTGCTGCATGTAAAGAACTGTTACGCACAGAAATACAAAATGCTCTGCCCAGACCATTGGTACTCAGATTGATGGGTAAGTAAATTATTAGAATTTTCTCATTTATATTTGTCTTGTAGAATTTTGAAATAGGTTTGATCTACCCAATTGTGTGGTACTATTAATATTTTCATTTACCAAATTCATTGAATGAGTTAAAGTGATATTCAAGCAAGCTTTCAAAATCTTTTTCTTTTTTTTCTAATAGGAGTGCGTATGTCAAATCTTTTACATCAGAGTTTGTGTCCAAAATCTAAACAGAATACTATTTCCAGTTTTATTAAAAAGATGGTGTGTAAGCCGCTGCTAGCTGCAGCTACCAGTGGTGAACATTGTACAGAAACTGTAGTTATTAATGATGAAAGCTGTGAAATCGAACCATTGCAAAATCAAGAGAGTGGAAAAATTCTCAACAGCAATATTTCTAACACAAAATCAGACATAAGTACTTTTAGTTCTAAATTAATGAAATCCACATCACCAAAGAAAACTTCACCTAAGAAAACTAATAAGACAGTTGTAGGTCCTAACAAAGATAGTTTACAACAGCTGTTTTCTAAAGCTTCAAGATTTATGTGTCCTGTGTGCAGTAAAGAGATTCAATGCACCACTTTAAATGAAATGAATGGACATGTTGAAAAATGTTTAATAAGTGAATCAACAATTTCATCTAGATTGGACAATATTCAACATAAACCAGTAGAGCTACCAAGCTTAAACCTTTCTCTAGATGAAGAAAAGAAACCAGAAAGAAATTGCTGTGTTAATGTGACAATGCCAGATAGTAAGTTAGGGTTTTTTTGTGTTTTTTTGTCCCCAACCTTTCAAAGAAAGTGGGTGACTATTATGAAGGGTTCATATGTCTGTTCATCCTTATATCTGGCACAATATTTATGGACACAATAAATCTCCTTCTAATTGACGTAGATGTTCATCAGGTGAATGCCTAGACTGAGTTCGGTGATTGTTCTACTTTGGTTCTAGCCAGTTACTTTTATTTGCAATAGTAAGTTAGACTATGGTTTTCCCAATCTCTGAAGATCTTCTGTGTATTCCACCTTATGAACTTGAAGATGGCAGATTTATCTCTTATGGAATACGCTTTTAAGATATATAATTTAAGAGAGAGAGAGAAATGGAGTTTAACATCCACTCGACACAGACTAGGTCATTTCGGGACCTACATATGGTTTAATTTTATTTCAATAATTCGCTTGCGCGTAGGGGTCTTTAGCAGTGGGAGGAAACCGGAGGACCCGAAGAAAACCCACGAGGTTGGACAGACAACCCTACTCCTTGTCACGTACAACCGGGGATTCGAAACCATGCCAGTTGACTCAATGACATGCCTCGTGATACAGCGCGCGTGTGCTAACCATTCGGCCATCCATCCCCCCATATAATTTAAGAGATAACTGTTTACAGATATAGATTTATAAGAAAACATAGATCGCCTGAGGAAAATCAAGTTCCTTTCATTTAAGAAAAACATCTTATATTATTGTATTTTTAGGTCTGAAGTCTGCTTCAAATGAATCAAAACCCTGTTCATCCAGTACTTTAAATGATGTGGCAAGGGAGACAACTTATGTCTGTCCTGTATGTAGTTTAGAAAGAGTTGGTTGTACCTTAGATGAGTTTAATTTCCATGTTGATTCATGTCTTAGCCAGGGTGCTATAAAGGAAATTTTAAAAGAACAAAAGAATATTTGTACAGTCAACCAAAATGGACTGAAAAAGAAAAGGTTTGCTTTGAAATTTGGAATTCCTTAAAGAAGTTAAATTGCCCTGTTAAGAAAATCTGATGATAATTCTGAAAGCCTCAATGTTTTGAGCAGAAATTGTCATAGACACGTTATTTGGACTCTTTCTTCAGATTTTTGCGTTAAATCTGAATTCTTAAAACCCACTTTTATCAATGGTTACACTGTGAAATTTGGAACTACTCCTTACCATGTAATTTTAACTCATTTTTATTTCTAATTTTAGACCAAGTGCAATTGGTTCGAAAACAGAACCTGCTTCTAAGAAGAGGAAAAATGATGGTAGTAATAATACTAAATCCATAGATTTTTTCTTCAAATCTTAGTATCATTTTAACATAATATTTATTAATTTCTCAGAGAAATGTATTTATATTATTCCATGACATAGATTTGTTATATCGTTATTTTTTGATGATATCAGTATATGATATTGTTATTGTTTGATATGAGTTATATTTGTTATATTATTGGTAATTTTTTAACCGATTTTATACACATAATGGGGAGCGAATGCCAAACTACTTACCTAAAAAAAACAGTTTTGAGAAAAGCAAAGTTCAAGATTTTTTCTGTGAATAGAAAAAAAACCCCACCAAATACCATATAATATTAAAGTAAAGATGAATCATTAGTATTTTTATACGCCCACATTTTCATGTGGACGTATTATGCTGTCGCCCCTGTCCGTCCGTCCGTCCACAATTGTTTGTGGACTCTCTACAGGTCAGAATTCTTATCCGATTTTGACGAAACTTGAAATATAGGTTTATCCCCAAAAGATCTTGGCTGCTTTCGATATTGGCATGTATCGGATCGACACTTTATGGATTATGGCCCCTGATTGTACGAAAAATCATGTTTTTAGCTTGTGGACCCTATAGAGGTCACAATTTTTATCCGATTTTTTTAAAACTTGAAATGTAAGTTTATAACCCAAAGATCCGATTTAAAAAAACGTATTATTATATCACCGTTACACCCTAAGGAAGGTTGAGGTCAAATTTCGTGAAAATCGGCCCAAAATTGACAGACAAAATGGCCGCCGTTCGTTCTCAAATAGCGTAAAAATATGGTATATCAAAGTTGTGGACCCTATAGAGGTCACAATTTTTGTCTGATTTTGTTGAAAATTGAAATGTAAGTTTATAACCCAAAGATCTTGGTTCCTTTCGATATTCGCGCATATCGGACTGTAACTTCCTGAATTATGGCCCCTGATTGTACGAACAATCACGTTTTTAGCTTGTGGACCCTATAGAGGTCATAATTTTTATCCGATTTAAAAAACCGTATTATTATATCACCGTTACACCCTAAGGAAGGTTGAGGTCGAATTTCGTGAAAATCGGCCCAAAATTGACAGACAAAATGGCCGCCGTTCGTTCTCAAATAGCGTAAAAATATGGTATATCAAGGTTGTTGACCCTATAGAGGTCACAATTTTTATCCGATTTTGTTGAAACTTGAAATGTAAGTTTATAACACAAAGATCTCAGTTCCTTTCGATATTCGCGCATATTGAATTGTAATTTCCTGAATTATGGCCCTTGATAGTAGGAAAAATCACTTTCTTGTTAGCTTGTTCTCTATCCATCTCTCGAAAATGTGGGCGTATCCTGCCTGGCAGCCGCTGGTTCACTAAAATATCAAATTTTTCACAGCTTAGTCTGTGCTAATATATACTTAGATTGATTATTTAACATTTAATTACGGTAAGAAAACAAAATAAAAATACCACTGCTAGATAATGTCCCGACTTGGATTAAATCGTATTTACAACAGGTCTGTCATTAAATTTTCTTGGACAACAAAATGGCAGGGGGCTTATTACATAGCAAAGAGCAGAGATCAGTGAAATTTTAATTCCAAATATTTTTGTAAATACTGAATGAAAATGAACCAATTTTGAACTGACATTCCTGTTCTTGATTCATCTTTTACAATTTTATATTTTCTAAGGGATTATGTAGCGCTATAATGATGCATAAGGACTTTAATGATATAGATAGTAGCTGTATTTCTAGAATTTGGCATGGGAAGAAAGACTTTCTTATGGCAGATAGAATAAATTTAGAAAATAATATGATTTCCTTTGCAGATAACACAGTATGTAACCGAACTTACATAATTATAGCAGTGTCAAATTGATTCATTTGTCACTTATATATACTGCCAGGATATAGTAATTATCAATACTATGGCATTGACAGACATTGGTGTTAATCAGTTATTTTTAGAGTAAAAATACAGAGCTGTGATATTTTGGCACATGGTAGAATACTATTTGACAGGCTCACAGCATTATGTCAGAAAATGGTATTAGGGGATATGATATTCTGACTAGAACTCATTGATAAAGACAAATATTTCAAAGTTAATATCCGATTGACTCTAAATTTATACACAGTGTTTAAGGTCATGAGACGAAGATGTCTATTCATTTTCAGCGATTTTCAATAATTACTTCCAGAGTTATGGCCCTTGAGGCTAAAGTTAATATCCGATTGACTTTAAATTTATACACAGTGTTTAAGGTCATGAGACAAAGAATCCTATCGATTTTCAACGATTTCCGATAATTACTGCCAAACTTATGGCCCTTGATCACTTTGAAAAAACTTGTGACGCCCTAGAGGCTAAAGTTATCATCCGATTGACTTCAGATTGATAATTACTTAATCAGATTTTAGTGTATTATAAATGTTTCATTACCCAAAAAAAGTAACAAATATGCGACAACACTTGTTGAGTGCCCGTACGATTTAGCTGCTGGGGGCGTATGTTTCGTTGCCTGGCAACCTATCTTTTTGTTTCTATGACCTAATAGTTTTCATTGCTTACTATCTGCTGGGTTAAAGATTATTTTACGATTTATATGATCAATGTAATATGGAAATGTAACATGTAATAATTATATCTGTTGCCAATACATTATTTATAACAATTTTTTATTGTTTTCTTTCATTTTGTTGGTTTTGCTGGGTGTTGGTGGGGGGGAGAGGGGGTCATAAAAATGTATTATACACATTGCTATGCCCTATGCAGATCCAAAATGAATATTCAGTGCAACACACATACCAAGATTTTGGGAAAATCCAGCCAAATAAGGACTGTTTTACAGGGACCATCCAGATTTTGACAGAGTTTAAGAATTAAAAGTCTGTATACGTATGAAATTTAAACGCCAAAATATAGAGGAATGGTGTATTCACCTTCTCTCAAAATTTTAGCCAAAATATTGAGTCATTTAGATGTGAATGTCAAAACCACTTATCTGGACACATAACCCCTTTAAGATTTTGGTCAATTTTTTCGTTCAGTGACCTGATAATCTATTGCCATTCCTTTAGAGTTCTTTACAGTGCATGCCCCACATGCTGTACTTGATAATGTAAAGTAAATTTTAACTACACATAACTTTTATAAAATAAAAGTCTGGTTTTATCCAGACACCATATAATACAGCTTGGGACACCGGTCTCCATTTCCAGATGAAGAATGACAGGTTTAAATTGTTTGAAAATGTATCGCGTATATTGAGTCAGTTGCTCGGCCCCAAGGTAGAGGATTTTAAGGGCTTTTAACACAAAATTAAGCAGTTTTCTTCTCCAAAATATAATTGTAATTGGCCCATAAATTGGTACCTGTCATCAGTAATTACTGGAAGCCATGATTTAACTAAGACATGGATACCATATTCGCCATATTATTTTACAATAATTTTCAATTTTTGACTGTATCAAAGAAAATTAGATTGTGATAATGGGATGTAGAGCAGGCTGAAATGCTACAACTTGGATAGAATTTTATTCCTTTCCATTGCACATGTAGGCCTAAGCAAATTACCCCAAAAAATGATTGTATGTATATATAAAAAAAATGGTAAGTATTAAAGATGATATGTTAAATTCCACTTCATAGGAGTTGATAATCATTAATACTTTGGAACCAAAGAAATGCTTGTTATTATTAGACGTTGGTGGTCTTGCTGAAGTGGAGTTAACTTCTTCAAAATATTTTACTAAAATTTAATTCATTTTTTGAATACTATCATAGAAACATAATTATATATTTTTAGAATACAAATTAATTTGGCTATAAACTTTGCTTTGTGGACTAGGGCCACAGTTATTTCCCCTTATTTCATTATAAATGAATGTTGTGCTGAGATACATTTTGGATGAGCATTTATGAATACTCCCATTTTAGGGAAAATGCAGAGAATATTTTCATTTCTCTTTTACAGATTACATGTTTATTTCTGCATACTTAGTGAAGAGGTCAGTTTGCTAATGAGTTAAATAACCAAGATCAGATAATTTGTGCTTTTGAGATGACAACTCTTAAAAAAGTTTTACAGAATAGATTTAGTTACACACTTTACAAAGTAATTCAAACTCTAGAAACACATCTATTCATTTTGAAATAATAGGACATGTGCATGTTGATTCAATTTAATTTTTGACTTTAACCATCAAATTAATTGACAGTTATATAATATGGTATATATATTTCTGATGCTGAAAATAAGGAAGTACATGAATGTAGTCGGATTTGTTTTTTTTTTAACATATTACTACATCACGTTTTTCCTTTATATTTTTGGGATGGAAAGTGTTTGAGTCAGTTCTGGGGTAATAATCTTGATTTAAATAGGAAAGTACAATTATGTGAACAGGCGTTGAAAAAATATAGTTGGTCAACCACATTCAAGATGTTTATCCATTGACCTTATAAATAGTATTATAAAGTCCAAATTATAATTATAATAATCATGATATAATCATATTTTGCAATAAAATCCAACTGTTTAAAGGGTTGTAACTCACGCGTGTTGTAGGCCAATACATTGCTGGAATTAACATTGAAATACATTTAAAGGAATAAAAACAATGGTGGCGTGATCCCTGATTTTTAGGTTAAAATTGGTGGAGTTATCGCCCCTAGATCAAATATTATCTCGCTGGTGACGTCATTGTAACATCGTGACCCGAAAATGGCTTCCGCAAGTGGTGTTTATGATCGGCCAACAACTATGTAGGCTTGTCGTTATTTCCGCATGTTTTGTTAATTCTTGTTCTTAAACGAATGGTTATCACCTTTGTTACATTTGAGGTTATTGATGATGTCGGAGGAGAGGGACATTTTATGTTTTACCGACGATGAGGACGAATTAGAAGAAGAACCGTCGGCGCAAGAGCTACAGGGTACAATCAGCAAGTGGACAAATTATTTACATGGTTGGCAAGACCGATTTATTGTTCTAAAAGATTCAACTCTAAGTTATTATAAATCTGAAGATGAAACGGCATTTGGATGTAGAGGTGCCGTGAGTCTGAGTAAAGCAACTGTTACGGTAAGTTCCAATGCTTCCATTTCATTTCTGAAATTCCACAAATAATTTTCTATTAGTATTAATGTCACCTGGAGTGGTGTATTTCATTTCACGTGACTTTTACTCGTAATCAAGTAGTGTATTGAATTACAGAATGACTCGTTTGTGTTTATGGTGATAGATCTATATTGTTAACAAAAATCGAGTGATCTAAATTAATTTTGTACCCTACCTGGTCCTGATCCTGATGATGGCAGAAGGCATGGGCACTCATTATTGTTATTCATCCAATATTGAATATTATGATGTATGCGTAGCGTAGGCTATTTGCATACGATTAAAGTTTTAAGTACCAACCCTTAGCTAAGTATCTAATAAGCATCCAAAGTCTTCGACATTGAGAACTTGAATTATTTGTCAATTTAAATCAACATCGATGGGCTTCTGATATCCAATATTTAACTTTTAAGACAAAATAATAAACATTTTACTATTGCTACACGATTCGTGTACCATAATGTGTTTCAGCTCCATTTGTAACAGGGACTCGAAGAACGAGGCTAGACATATTCCACAAGTCATGTCAAACGGTGACCCTACATGTATATTCTTATATGGAGAGCATCCATGTGCAATAAATACTATTTGTGTAGACTGAAATAATCAGAGCTTGAGGTTGCCATTCGATTGAGACTTTTGGCGTATATTGCCAACCATAACTGATTTAAAATTAGAGTAAAAACGGAAACGATTGAATGTAAATCAGTTTATATACATTCATATACTGTTTGATTTCATTTATATTTACTAAACAATATCTAAATATATTGTTATTTTATGGGTCAACATAATTTCATTTTGAATTTAGTTCAGGAGGAATTTTTTTGTTGTTTTCCTATCCACATTGTCATTGCCCAGTATGGATCTTTTGATGTGAATGTTGTTAATTGTTAATCAAAAGATTTAATTACACAACCTGTTGTGAACCTACAAGTAGCACACATTCATTTAAAAGTTTGTCATTGTTCAATACCAGTTAAGACTCAAGAGCTACCAGTAGGCCTATTGTTGACATCCACACAGGCAGTGACCGCCCTAGACATTCGCCAATTCGCCAATGGCGACAATTATTTTTATTGGCGAATAAAGTGGTGATACTGGCGAAAAATTTGGCGAATGAATTTTAGAGAGTGTTATTTCGTAAATCTGCTAATATTAAACTTTAAATCGTCTCGTTCAACGCTTCTTTCGATCGACTCGATGGAGTGTCTATTGTTAGTACATTAATTACTCTAGTCTCAATCTTACAAGTCGCAAATCAGTCAATGTTACGCATTAAAAAACGACCGAAAGATCGAGTCTCGAGACTATAAAAAACCAATAAGCCCCTTTTGTGTGGCACTGCGTTGTTTACATTCGCTTTACTATAAGTTTTCTTTACTTACGCAGCAAATAAATGAAACGCACAATAATGACAACTAATACTAGTAAACCCAAAATAAGGATATATTCCTTTTTCCTTCCTACGACTACTGTTAGTCCAGAATCTACTTCCGTGAGTGAGAGTGTCATCTCGGACGCAAGTCCTTCGTTGGCTTCATCAACATGTGGACAAAAATTAGACCTTTAACCGAGACCGTCGAGCTAACCCTCAATGACCTCATGTTTATAAAAATGGATGGACCGGAAAGCATAAATTTTGAATTTGTCAGAGCATTTGATCAGTGGTGTCTTAAAAAGAATCGTCGTGTCTTTTCTGTTATGACGGAGTAAATTAAATCATGTGACTGTGAAGTACGTCCTATAAACATTTTTTTGTTATCTGCATTCATTCTCTCAATAATGTGAACTTTTGCATGTGGACAAGGAGATAAAATAATATTCTTGTGTACTTATATAAGTACATATTAAACATTTATTTTCATTTTTAATTAACAAAAATATGAATAAAAATGATATAAAATATTTGGCTAAAACTTTCTGAATTGGCTAATAAAATTTTGATTTGGCTAAAAATTTGGCTAAAGGTTTTAAGAGTCTAGGGCGGTCAGTGACAGGGTAAAATTAATTTTCTATTGACTTAAACATTAACAATACACAATTATCATTATGGATTAAGTGTAAAATAATCTCTAATTCCTCCATGGCCAGATCAATGTGACACATGTTATGGAGAGTTAAAAGTTGAAAAAGTCTTATTCGATTTCGAAGGACAAATTAAACTGTTCATTGTCTTAATTCATTAATTGACTTAATGAATATATAAACTTTAAACTAAGGCGGGGCTTTATGTAGACTTTGCAACTTGGAGCAACTGCTTTCAACAGCGATTGCTTATGTCAATCGAATCAGCGATTACACTTAACATTAACAGTGACTGTTAATTTATTCATCACATGATCAACAAAAAAGCAAATAACTTAGAAGAAGCCCCCCAAAAGTAAGTATTGGTCCCGCCACAATTCTGTTACTACATCATGTACATTATTGTTGACATCATCGAAGTAATGAAAAGGGGATGCCTTCATTCGTTACCATTTTGCCTATTTTAGTGTTTATAAATTCACATGATGCTATTTTCATGGAAACGAGTTAACGCCTGTTGTAAGTGTAAGACCGCCCATGTGATATCAACTAGTTGAAGCTACTTGTAGTGAGCTCAGTGTGGGCAACAGACTTCAACTGACTGTCAAAACTACATGTACATGTAGTTGCTTTGAGTTGTAAAAGGTGCTCAGGTCGACCTTTTTTAGTTGATCAGTGTTGCCGAAATGCCAGTTGCTCTCGGTTGTAAGGTCGATATAAGTCTCGCTTGAGAGAAAAATAATATAATATTTTTTTTAAGTATGTACCTGGGCATAATATCGATGCAAGTTCAGGGGAACAGACTCAACATGTAAAACAATTTGTGCATTCTTGAACACTTCACTTGACTGAAATGATCTTTATAGTAAATTACTAATTACTTCTGAAAAGCTTATCTGACCAAATAGTTCAAAGACCATAAAGTAGCTATTTATTTATTTGAACAGATTAATTAGACCAAAAGAGTAAATTTATAGTAGATACATGTTACAGTCTTGTTGATTTTGACTATAGAAGGCACAGAGAAAATATTTGCTACCAATCAACTGTCAAATATTTGTGCAAGAACAAATAGTTAACTCACGGTGAAGCGCTTAGAAATTACCAGCGGGCATAATTTAGCACTATATATAAGACAATTATTATTATTAAACCGATAGATTTTGTCACAAACACTTTGTGTTGAAAATACATTTGTTTTTTTAGCCAGGCCATAACTCATGGCAGTGGACATACCGGTACAAGTAATATACATGTATGTATACAGTTGTGCCACAACTTGTGGTCTGGATGACAGTGAGTTGAGTGAGCTACTGTAATTGTTCAATATAGGGTGATATTTAGTTCAAATGTAATCAATGTGTGTAATGGTACATGTACTAAAAAGTAACCAAATTAAAGACAAGACTTCTCCCAATGGATGTCAAAATAATATGATAACAATTTTTTTTTCTGTAAATAAATTCAGACCTCAGTTCTAAATACAGGGTTGGATACTTTCGGTATTTTTGTGGTATACATGTACATTTCTTGAATGACGGCAAGTCTGATATTACCTGATCTAAGCTATAATTTGCAGTGTCCAAACGACAGATTTAAAAAGATAATTAACTGGTAGTTATGGTACAATAATAGTTTGATCTTAAGTGAGTGTTGCAATGATACTAAAAGATGCATATCATCAATCTTGATTAATCACGATTTTTAAAATATCACAATTTAGAAAATATAACAGATATCACAATATCTTGTCTACATGTAGTAGGTATGTACCTGTAAGATTGCACATGTGCCTGTTGTGCTATGGAAGGTTAACATTGCCAATATTATTTCAATCTTCACTGTATAAACTGCATACATTGTATGTCAGCAGTTCAAAATACGTATTTTAGTTTTACAAAATGCAATTTCCATTGCTCCACAATACCAATGTCACAGTGTTAAAATACAGAAATACACTTTTCATTAATACAAATACAGTATTACAAATAGTTATTTTGCACATTACACTTCTCCGTTCTGCATTTTTCATAATAGACAAATGCATAATAGAACTTAGCATATTAGAATACCTTATATGGGATCTAGGACAAAGCTTAATAATTTACGCGATCAATCTAATGAAAATCGGACCAAAACTGCCGGACAAAATAGCCACCCCTCGTATGCAAATAGTGTATATTGTATATCAAGGTTGTGGACCCAAGGTTTATAACCCAAAAATCTTGATTCCTTTCGATATTCACGCATATCGGATTTGAACTTCCTGAATTATGGCCCTTGATTGTACAGAAAATCACGTTTTTAGGTTGGGGTCCCTCTAGAGGTCACAATTTTTATCCGATTGAAAAAAACGTCTGGATATTTCACGATTACACCCCAATTTTTGCTGAGTTAGAATTTGTGAAAATCAGACCAAAACTGCCGGACCAAATGGCCTCCCCTTACCTAGTACACAAATAGTGTAAATATATGGTATATCAAGGTTGTGGACCCTCTAGAAGTCACAATGTTGATCCGATTTTGATGAAACTTGAAATATATCTTTATAACCTTAAGATCTTGGTTCCTGTCGATATTAGCGCATATCGGATCATAACTTCCTAAATAATGGCCTTTGATTATACGAAAAATAGCTTTTTGTTTAGCTTGTTTTCTATCCATCTCTTGCAAAATGTGGACGTATCCTGTCTGGCAGCCGCTGGTTATTTTCGCAGTTAAAGATACATTATTCAAGAGCTAAATTTGACTAGTGCAGGTCTTTCTTTAGGCCTTAGATTTAAATGTTATATAAATTATTAATTAGACATTAATTAACTTACATGTACATTTTACGAAGACCATAATCAACTCTTAATGGCATCGGATGCTCAGGATTTTAATTAGATTAAAATGGTTATGGCCATTTAATGATTTGATTTAAAAATGGGAAAGAGAGACTACATGTAAGTCTCGAATATTCCAGTACTGTGGTTACACATTTTGTCAAAACTACAGTGATAACTTGACTCAGTAGAATAAAGTGATTTGGATGAAATTTTCAATATATTCATTTTGCATTATCTATTTTTGAACTATTATAGCAAAGATGGTCAGCTCTTTATTTAAATCTTACATAATGTATCTTTAAGTGGAATAATACCACATTATGTTTGAGCATGTGTCTATTCAGACTGATAATGATATTGACATGATAATATGGAATTGAAATCAGGATTAATTATTTGTGGTAAACATGTAAATTGCTTTATCCCTACATATTGTACTATATAAAACAAGATAAGTGTAATTGAAATCAGGATTAATTATTTGTGGTAAACATGTAAATTGCTTTATCCCTACATATTGTACTATATAAAACAAGATAAGTGTAAGCTTACTGGTAAGCATACTGCACACAGAATCAAGGATGATTTAAAAATGTCAGTTTGTTTCCTTTACAATCAATAATTTACAAGTTTAAGACAGGGTTTAAAAATGTGATCTATCATCTATTCATTTGTGGAATTCTATGGTACAGTAACATGACTCGCCAGTAATAGCACAGTTGTAGTTTATATCAGTATTTAGCGTACAACATGTATTATCGATACACTGAGAATTATGTTTCAATAGTGTGTGTAGGCAATAAGAACAATATATTATCAATCAGCCTACTAGTACTAATTAACAATCCATGTATATTATTTATTTAGTATGATAATACAGTGTATAGGTACACATACATGTAAGCTTATAACTAATCTTGTTTAAGATGTAGTTTAAGATTATGCTTAGGACAGAAGGCAAGCACTGACTTGAATCAGCAGGTCACATACATTACCAACATGTTTAATTAAGATGTCATTCATTGCGGAAAATTCTGACGAAGGTCATATTTCTGCTTCGTCTGTCTGGTACATGTAAAAATGACGTTTAACCCATCAAACTACCGGTACATGTACATGCAGTTCATTTCATGCAATACATGATGTACATGACCATTGTACATGTAATTCACCTGTCACAGATTCTGTCAGACACAAAGTATCACACAACATATATAACATATACATGTACATTGTGTAATAATTTGTGTCTGACAATGCCTGTGACAGGTGTATTATTTCCACGGGATTTCCATACTTGTGTGATAATTTGTACTGGACAAAGTCTAGGACAGGTGTCATATTTCCAGGCTTGGATACATATAACTAGTGCATGTATCCATACAATGGAAACTGGTAGCAAGCCGAAAATGTTTCTTGGAAATGGTCATCTATACATACATGTATAATATTGTAAACTCTGTAACCTCCCTGTAAGATAAAGCTTACAGTTACGCATGCAATAAAAGCAAACCAATTTACATGTAAAAGCCGGAGCAGTTATAATGTTATTTGATTTGAAAATGAATAATCGCATCAAGAAATTCTACAATTTACGTTTGTTTTTGTTACTATATTACAGCCTCATCAGTTCGATGAATGTAGATTTGATGTCTGTGTTGGTGACAGTGTGTGGTATTTACGTGCTACAAATCCTGAAGAAAGACAACATTGGATAGATGACATTGAAATACACAGGGTTTGTACATTATTTCCCATCTTTCTCAAGTTTCTCATTGAAATGTTGTTTTATATTGTCGTCAACCCCATGCACATTTTGTCCAGCAAACAAATTTTTCTGTGTTTTTATTGATACCGGTACAGTGTATTATTAAAACATGTCTGACACTAAGTTGAAAATGTCAGGAGCTACGTACAACATGTATGGTACATGTATATGTTGTTCATATGTTGTCATGTTGAACTAAAATCGTTATATCCAGGCCTGCATCTGTCTGATTGCCATGACTTTAAATCCCTTCTCTGCAATCTAGTGAATTCTTATTAAACTATTTCAATTTTATCCCAAAAGTTAAAATCAATCATGTTTATTAAGGAATTTGGTCACCTGTTGTTTCAAAATAAAATAACCACCTGAAATTTAATGGTAAAATATTTACCAAGAAAATGAAGGGTCACACTTTAATAACTTGTGACTGTATGTACATGTACCTTGTAATATCTATAACTAGAATGTATAATGGAAATAAACCTAATGCATAAATAATAAGGTCATGGTCACAGTGAACATAATTGTACAATCTAAGCCTATTAATGTGCTAAATAAACAAAAACTAGATACCCAAACAGAAAAGTGATTACAGAAATTATAAAAGTGCTTTTATGACCAATGTTATCAAATTATTCATGATCTGATTGTTAGCCATCCACATTCAATGGGGTGTGAATTCATGCTCCTGTGCAGATGACAGACAAGTTGCAGAAATTTTGCATGATCACTGGAGCAGTCTAAAATTTCTTTGTGTATGAATATGAGCAAGACATGCTTCATATATTTTATGAGAGTCCCTTTGCATTCGGGTTATATTACATGTATGAGCTGGATACTGGAGAGTAGGATATTAAAGATTTATTTCATATTTTATTACCATCTTTTTAAGAGAAATAAAAATGTAAACTGATCAATATGTTGAGTCCTGTTCACTACTGGTATGTGGTGTGGTATTCAATTTATTATTTTTTAAAAAATTAAATTGTTGCAAAATAGCAACTGTTGCTTTATAATTGTAAGTTTTTATTACATTCATTTGGCTTAAAATTCTCTATCTTGATATCTTTACCCACTCAGCATAACACATAATGAGTTACAAACTGTTACATATTATGAACACGAGGAAATGTCAGTTATGTAGAAAACCTGCTGCTCTAATAATCATAGTATGGTATTTTCTTTCTATAAATATATCATTGTGGAATTCCATCTTTAGGCTATAGAATTGAGGATGTTGGTGTGTTTTCCCCAGAGTCTCTCCCTGTGAATTTTGATTTTATTTCTTTGATCAGAAGAGGGTATCATTACTATATGTATGTTCAGTTGTTCTTCATGGAACTTAATACACATGTATCTATAATAAATACATGCTGATACATATTCAGTAATCTGCTTAACAAGTTAATACTAGTAGTAACAGAAGTATGTACCTACAGAAGTACATATAATAATGATTTACATTACATGTACTATATGGAAAAAAGCACATGGCTGCTCTTCTCAAAAGATTTAATTTTTAATTTGCAAATTTTTGATATTTTAAACAAAACATTGTTCACAGAACTCAAGTGGTTATAATAAGTTATATATTTATCAAGTTACAAAGAACTAAAACATAAATGGGTTTTGCCACAGCTTAGCTACATGTACATGTAGCTTAAAGATCTTGGTAGGTTTCATTTTATGTTCAATGAAATATAAGTAAAATTATGGTGCCATTGCTTCTTGTTGTATTTGATAAAATATATTCCAAGACGGTATTGAATTAACTCCTTACTTGAAAGTACAGGCGATGGGTGGAAGAATATCTTTACAGTGCAGGCAAGATGAGTTATGTCCATAGACTTGAAATTACGCCCTCCCCCCGGACCAACAGACCCCTAATTATTGCCTGGCAACCTATCTTTAATAATCTTAGGAAATGAAGTGAAAAATATATTTAAAATTGATTTCTTGTTGATGGTGCGATCTTCAGAGTAATAAATACTACCAGAAGATGGCTTATGTGATTCTTGGATTCTTGCTGTATAAATTACATACATACAGTATGATTGACAGGAAATGTTAAGATGTTTTATTTATTACCGATATAATCAATATAAGAGAGCCCTGACATTTACTTTAACTGGTAATAATATTGAATTTTGTGACAACTTTCCTTTAGAAGTATTGTATATCTTGTTTAATGTTAAACTTGGAGATATTAACAAGATAATTACAGCTTCAAATATTGGCATTTATCGTATAGCTAACAATTGATGTTTTTAAAGGGTACGAAAGTGATAGGATACCAACCAATCTTGTTATATTAAGTTCAGTTCTCCTACCATCATGTTAAATTATTGAAAACATTATATGGCACTCAAGTCTTCATTTCATTGATTTTGGGTAGTTTATTGATTAGATTATTTTTATTACCGTACTAAAAGTAACTATTAAATATTCTTAGGTGAATAGGTTTTTGGTTTTTGTATAGCATCTGATTGATTTTAAATTTATACACAGACATAGAATTGATTTTCAATGTTTTCGGATAATTACCTTCTGATTTACAATGTATTGCACTTGATCTGACCACCATTAAAATTCAAGTGACCGAAAACTGCTATTCTAAATAATCATTTATGGCCTGATTGGAGTTGGACGACATAGTTGTTGTAGGTGTATGTTTTGTTGCAATTTATTTTTATTTCATACATTAAAGGACATAAAGTTCTTACTCCGTATAGTCCTGAGTTTTTGACATGACATTGTATTGACAATCACAATCAATAGTCATGTTGTTATCTTACCCTGAAAATATGGGCTCTTGTTATCCAATATTTAAGACATAGTTAACAACTTTAAAGGACAATATTGGTGCCAGTCATTATCACATATGTGATAGAGTTGGTTAAACATATTCCAAATATAATTTTAACACAGAGATCATTGCTACGATAGCTGAGTAATACATAGTTAACAACTTTAAAGGACAATATTGGTGCCAGTCATTATCACATATGTGATAGAGTTGGTTAAACATATTCCAAATATAATTTTAACACAGAGATCATTGCTACGATAGCTGAGTAATACAGTTTTCCAGAATCGGAAGTGACGAACGGCAAAGGAAAACACAAGTCATCTCTCTATATAACTGACTGATGTGACGAGTGATAACGGATATACGGCCGAATTTCTGCTCACTAATAATTCATTCGAAGACCAAAAGTTGTTGTATGAGATTGTGAGACGATATCTGACAATTCATAAAAAGAATTGACTGCCACTAGATAAATGAACACGAAAGAAAAACAGAAAAAGTCTGTGCATTACCATGTTTTTATAAGATATAGAATGAATATAAACAAGGGAATGTACGGACTATTTCTATTTTTCTCGTGTTCTCTTATCTAATGACATTCAATTACTTTATTGAATTGTCAGGTATCCTCTTACAGTCCCATATATCAACTTTTGGTCTCCGAAGGAATTATTAGTGAGCAGAAATTCGGCCGGATATCCGTTATCACTCGTCACATCAGTCGGTTATATAGAGAGATGCCTCGTGTTTTCCTTTGGCGTTCGTCACTTCCGACTCAGGAAACCTGTATTACTCAGCTATCGTAGCAATGATCCCTGTGTTAAAATTATATTTGGAATGTGTTTAACCAGCTCTATCACATATGTGATAATGACTGGCACCAATATTGTCCTTTAAGACCAGTGCACGACAAAGTATACTATTTGCTCTTGAGTGCCATGTAATAAAGCACCTTGATGAAGGAGGCAAAAATCAATGGGTAAATGCAACATTTGACAATTCTCCCGATGTAGAACGGACCAACAAGGCGATAGCAACTACCATTCAATTCGAACTGCTCATATACTTAGACATAACTGATTAGAAATAATAAAGAGATATTCCAAAAAATAAATTTATATATATACACATTCATATGACATTAATAATATGTGCTTTTTGCCCCATTTTCGCCCATATGTAACTTATCGAAAAGTTCAACTTGAAGATAGTATTGGATTATTATAAATTTATGTCAGATGTGGCAAGATATGATTCTTTTTGACAAACAACAATGAATTACAGTGAAAAATACAAGTTAAGGACTCCAAAAAAGCCTTAGAACAGAGGTGGGGTAGAGTGGTATTTTCATAAGGTAGTTTAATTGGAATGGATAGGAGCGGTCAGGGGACTTCCTCCGTTGAGAAATACTTTTTGGAAACAAATATACAGTAACTAAGGAAGAAATTTGGATTGTAAAACTTTTGGATAATCTTTATACGTTTCTACTGGTTCCCTATGGTTGCTTATCATTGGAAAGTAGTACAAATATTTACTGTGAGCCAAGGGAACACAACACTCTCCAATTAGGATTAATTGTTTGGCTCTGACACTAAAGTTGGCAATAAATTACAAGTGTGTTTATGTTAGATGAAGTATCATCCTGGTATGTCCGACTATGTTTACTAAACTATTTACTTAGGAAAATGATTTGAAATACTAGGATAAACTGAGGGGTTCAGTGCAGGTACTTGGAAAATATTTCCCTCACCCACAGAATAAGTGAATCCTTAATAGAATTCAGACTGATGATGGAGTGGTGGGGAGGGGGAGACACTGATTAATTAGTAATTAGTCTTTAAATTTTATGTAGAAGCTTTTACTTTTATTATTCTTCTAAAATAAAACATCAGATAATAGTAAGCTATTAGTATTACTGACAATTTTAACAATTTACTTAGAATATTTTCTAGACTCCAAATAAATGCTTATATTGAACCCAGTTAGATGCAAAATGTAGGAAAAACTGCAACTGGTTTTGTCACAGACTTTAATCAGATTCAGTTCAAATCATAAGAAAATAATTACTTGTGTATTAATGTGTCAGAAATATGACAAGAAATACTCTGGATGAACATTGGAATTTCAGATTTCCTTCTAGAGTGAAAGCTATGAGGAAATATGACTCCTGGGAACAGGAGAGAAGAGTAGTTACTACTACTAGTAATAATATTTTTACAACCTTGTATGTAACATTACCGTGTAAATAACAGACAAATGACAAGTTGCATAATAACTAGTCCAAAAAATCTGATCTGTAAAATCATTATCCTTTCATTGTGGTTGGATTTAATGTCCTAATTAACATGCTCATGGTAAACTACATTGATCCCTGGCTGTGTGAAATAAGACCAGTAGAATAATATACATGTACATTTATGAGTTATCCCTATAATGTAAAATATGTACATGTATATTTATGATTTATCTCTATATTTATAAATATGTCTACTGTCAGACTGTAATTAATTCGATTTAATCTTAAATAAAACAAAGATATTAGTTCAATCTAATCTTAAATAAAACAATGAATGCTAGAAGTTGATACAAGTATGTTTATCAGATGTAGGGTGGTATAAATTACTGTATTTTGTTTACTACATGTATATATCTAAAACTTGTAAACAAAGTCTGTTATTGATTGGAATAATAACAATATTTCCCATGAGACACATTTATAACAAATAACATGACTAACTGACCTTGGACTTGATAAGTATTCAAATACGAAATACATGTCTACAGGTAGAATTTCACTGGACTTTATTAATATTACATTTAGAATTACTGGATAAACTTTGAGTAGCAAAGTTATTATTAAACTGTTTCTAATCCCATCTTTACTACTGTTAGCTTGAAAAACACCTGGTTTGCATTGATAAGGTTAATGACTGTATTCATTTATAACATTGTAAACTACCGGTTAATTAAAATCTTTTCTTTTATTAGGTTAATGTACATTATGAATTCAATAACAATAGAGGTCATTAATAGAATTTTTGCATTAGATACTTTTTTTTAAATCGGGCCTTATATTAGCTGCCTCCGAGATCAATATTTCATAAACCTTTAAAAACAAAGGGAACAGGATCAGCCAAACACAACATAAGTGATCTGTTTTCAACTCTTCATCTAGTGTTTTATTTGTTCAGTTCAATGTAGTTGGCTATTATTCAGATTTGTGAACATGTAAAATGAAACCCATTGTTACAAAATAAGAAAACTTACATCAAAACTGAATTTTTTTTAAACTGACAACACTGACAAAAATCAGCATGGTCGAGTAAGCTTATAAGCTTATAAAATATATTATAATGTACAGAATTGTGTACGTTTTTATACGCCCACATTTTCATGTGGACGTATATTATCGTCGGCCCTGTCTGTCTCTCTGTACGTCCACTCTACAGGTCACAATTCTTATCCGATTTTCACGAAACTTAAAATATAGGTTTATCTCCAAAAGATCTTGTATGCAAATAGTGTAAAAATATGGTACATGTGTATCAAAATTTTGGACCCTCTAAGAAGTCACAATTTTGATTTGATTAATGATGAAACTTGAAATACATGTTTGTAACCCAAAAATCTTGGTTCCTTTCGATATTCGCGCATATCGGATCGGAACTTCCTGAATTATGACCCTTGATTGTACAAACAAATATGTTTTTAGCTTGTAACAATTTTTATCCGATTTAAAAAACGTATCAACATTACACCCGAATGAATATATCACCGTTACACCCTAATGATGGTTGAATGTCATGAAAATCATACCAAAACTGCCGGACAAAATGGCCGCCCTCATACACAAATAGTGTAAATATATGGTATATCAAGGTTGTGGACCCTCTAGCGGACACAATTTTGATCCGATTTTGATGAAACTTGAAATACATGTTTATAACCCAAAGATCTTCCTTTCGATATTATGCATATCGGATTGAACTTACTGAATTATGGCCCTTGATTATACAAAAAAAATCACGTTTTTTAGCTTGTGGTCCCTCTAGAGGTCATAATTTTTATACGATTTAAAAAAAAAACGTTTCCATATATTACCGTTACACCAATGAAGGTTGAGTTCAATCCAATTTTGATGAAACTTTAAATTTATGTTTATATCACAAAGATCTTGGTCCCTTTCGATAATCGCGCATTTCAAAACGTAACTACACAAGGAGCAGTCCATTTGCTGATTACACTATTTTGCTTTAATACACTATTTTGCCTATAACGTTTTTTAGGACTTCGAATTCTGTCTTATGGTTTGGATTGTTCGTACTTGGTTTTATTTTATTTTATTCCTGGATTATGGCCCCAAAATCGCATTTTTAGCTTGTGGACCTGCTAGAAGTCAAAATTTGTATTCAATAATCAAGTTTAAAAAATGTTTAAATATATTACTGTTACACATTGAGTTCAAATTTCGTAAAAATCTGACCCAAATGGCTGGACAAAATGGCTGTTCCTTGTACGCAAATAGTGTAAAAGTATGTACACAATGTAATACCGAAGTTGTGGACACTCTAGAAGTCACAATTTATATCCGATATGTAGGAAACTTAAGACGTATGATCTTGGTTCCTTTTCGATATTTGCGCATATCGGACTGTAACTTCCAGGATTATGGCCCCCGATTGTCTGAAAAATCATGTTTTTAGCTTGTGGACCCTCTAGACTCTAGAGGTCACAATTTTTATCCGATTTTATAAAAGCGTTTAAATGTATCACCGTTACACCCTAATGACGGTTGAGTTTAAAAATTGGACTGAAACTGCCTAAAAAAAAATGTACGCAAATAGTATAAAAGTATGTAATCTCAAAGTTGTGGACTCTTTGGAAGTCACAATTTTTATCCGATTTTGATGTAACTTAAAATATATCTTTACATTTATATCCCAAATATCTCAGTCCATATCGATATTCGTACATTTCAGACCATAACTTCCTGTATTATGGCCCCTGATTATACGAAAAATCATATCTTGCCTGGAAGCCGTTGGTTTGTTATGTAAAAACATGTTTGAATATGATCTGTGAATAGAATATTTAATATTGTTAGAGGATAATTACAAGCTTATCATGTCAGATATATGATTAATACATATGTAATTTGTGTAAATTCTCAATATATATATATTCCTTTCATGTTAAATGCTAATCAATAGTTAAGTAGGTTGCTGGAGAAAATCAATAAAGTTGCACTATATAGTAGTCTACAGCATAGCAATATCACAAGGCAATTAAACACTTCTGTTGAATAAACTAGGATTTGATTTAGAACCTCTCTCACCTACTGTAAACACAGACTACATGTTATTGTTGAATAGAAGATTGATTTAAAATTAGGAATTAAATAAATCCATGCAAGGAGTGGATATAGCATACTGAATAAACTAACTAAGAATGGATTGCAATAAGTACTGATAAATACTCTTACATTTGCATTTCGCAATATTAAGGGTTATAACAGCAGTTTTGATAAATACACTTATGCTTGCATTTTACAATATTTAGGGTTGTCACAATGTTTATAAATTGCTGTCATAAACAATCTGTTTTTTTGTCCTAACCGGATGGATTTTCTCCAGGTTTCCTCCACTGACTCCTCATTCACCTCAAGCAAATTATTAAAATAAAATTGTACGATATGTTAGTCGCAAAATGACCTACCCATTTCTCTGTCTTTCTTGCTAATTTATGATACTGTACCTAAGTAAATCCTGTTATATTAGACATCGAATGGTGATATTAATATATCCAAGTCCAGATGGGGGAGGGTGATTTGGGTTGCCAATTGCCCTGGGATTTTTTTAAGGTGCACTAATGTACTGTTCTGACTGTTGGTGATAATATTATAAAAAGATGATAAAACAAGAAAGGAATGTTAGATGTCTGGTTTATGATTAGCTGTCCATTGTTTTTATTCCTAATTAATATTATACATAACATCTAATCATTAATACTCGTTGATAACAATTAACATACATTATACATAATGATAAAGAACTTGAAAGGAAAATGATTTGATAAACTTTATCAAGTTGAGAGTGAGAAACTAAAGAAAGATGTGACCGTCATCATGTAATATAAAATAGACCTAGTTAGGTTTTAAGTTTTAATAATTTTGAAACAGGCTGGTCTGTATTAATAATAATCTGATTGCTGTACATGTATTAAACCAACAATATGTTACCTAGAATGAGATGACTCAACCTGTCAACCAACCATCTACATTATAACTTCAGTCTCTACAGGTTCTGATTCATCAAACCAAATTTAAAGGAATGCTACATATTATGTAACTTACCAAACTTATTAAATATCACAAATTTCATTCAGGGGTCAACAAATGATTAAGCTTATAAGAGAAATAAGGATGGCAGTGTGAAGTCAATAGCAAGTATTGTGAACTTAACATGACTGTTTACATTAGGTTTGATTGATTTTTATAATTTTTAGGCCAGTTAAATATGGCCAGATACTGGTCCTTTATTCTGGAATATAGACCTTTAATCAAATATCCCAAGTCATGTACATACAGGATAATCTAATATTAATGTGTACGTTAAGATTTAAATGCAGTCTATTGTGCATGTAGATTGGTAACTAACAATATAAAAGTACAAATGACTGTATATCAGTGCTTACAGTATTATCAGAGATAAGCAGTCTCCTCAAAGCAGCAAAATGGTGATGGTGATTTTTATACGCTCACATTGAAATGTGGTTGTAAGTTGCCCCCCCCCCCTTTCCCTCCAGCGTCCACAATTGCTTATTGATGCTCTAGAGGCTAAAGTTAATATCCAATTGACTTTAAATTTATACACAGTATTTAAGGTCATGAGGCAAAGAAGCCTATTGATTTTCAACGATTTCTGGTAATTACTGCTAGAGTTATGGCTCTTGATCACTTTAAAATATCTTGTGGACGCTCTAGATGCTAAAGTTATTATCAGATTGACTTTAAATTTATACACAGTGTTTAAGATCATGAGACGAAGAAATCTATTGATTTTCAATGATTTCCGATAATTACTCACAGAGCTATGGCCCTTGATCACTTTGAAAAATCTTGTGAACGCTTTAGAGGCTAAAGTTAAAATGTGATTGGCTTTATATTTATACATTATTTAAGTTCATGAGACGAAGATTAGAAGCCTATCAATTTTCAAGGATTTCCAATGATTATGGCAATTGTTATTAAATGTTTATGCTGAATGTTAGAATAGGGCAGAACTAGAAGCTAAATGGGTTGTTACTTGTTATCAGATTTTAGTGTGTTGTACGGTAAATGTTTTCATTTCTTACAAATGAAAGAATATGTGACAACCCTGGTTGACTCCCCGGACGACATAGCTGCTGTGGGCATATGTTTTGTTGCCTTGGCAACCTATCTTTTAGATAATAATCAATGTCATTAAAATTAAATAATTCTTTTCACTATCAGTCAATGTGATCGTCATTTTAAAAAGAAAGATGACCATAGTCTAATGAATTCCATCACACATTTTTGAGGTATCCCATGTCACATTAATTTCATGTTGCATAATTTTATTGTTTTACAGTACATCAAATTTACACTTCACAACAAGATTCCAATTAATGAATATCAAAATATGTTTTCTGTACAGAAATTCTTGAAATTCTTCTCTATTAAAGCCATCATATTCCAGAATAAAGGCAATAAAGTTCCATCTCTTAAAGGAATATCCATCAGTCAGAAAATGTTTTTGTTCAGTATTTACAGTAATCAATTGGAAATTTGTCAATATTCACCATCCATTGTAAGGATAATGATAATAATTGATTTATATAGTGGCGACAATTCAGCTCAGCGAGCTGCTCTCGGGTGCTTTACGTAAGAACAACTAATATTAAATTACAATAATCACAACACATTAATCCACAAAAAAGACATAAACAAAAAACAGAGAACATTATTTAGTACACATGGTAAAAGTCTGACACAAACAAAGCTAGGACTGTATTCAATCGTATATTTGATTAAAAAGTTCGGTTTTGAAATACTTTTTAAAACCTTTAATAGAATTTGCGCTTTTGGTTTCACTCGATATTCAATTCCATAACTTCAGAGCACCGACTGCGAAAGATCTATCACCGGAGTTGGTTTTTGAAAAAGGCTTAATTAAGAGGTTGTCTGATTGTGATTGAAGGGTTCTGCAAGGGTTATTGGAGTTAAGAAGGTCTCTAAGATATTGAGGTGAAGAATCATCATTTAGAGCAGAATACGTAATAGTATTTTAAAATTGATATGTTGATGGACTGGAAGCCAATGGAGATCTTTCAGAATTGATGTCATGTGTTCATTTGGTTTAGTCTTGGTTATGATCCGGGCTGCTTTATTTTGAAGTTTCTGAAGTCGTTTAATTTTATTTTCAGGTAGATTGTACAAACGGGAATTATAGTAGTCGAGTCGTGATGTAACCATAGTGTTTACCAGCATTGTCACTATCAATGAAAGATCTAATTTCTCCAATATTATAGATCTGAAAATTAATACTTTTATACATGGCCGAAATTTGTCTATTCATGTCCAGATTAGAGTCAAAATAAATACCACAAATTTTTACAGAATCTCTTGGTGTCATAGAGATATTGCCATAGTTTTGATAGTTTTCAGTTTTAGATTCTAGTAGTTGCTGCCTGCTGCCGACTTTCATTATTTCTGTCTTGTCATCGTTGAGTTTTAATAAATTCGAGTCCATCCATTTACGAATATCTGATAAACAGGCCTTAAGTTTGCATATCTCAGATGGTTCAGAAGTAGGCTCAAAAGCTATATAAATTTGAATGTCGTTAAGACCATGTTTACGAATAACATTTCCTAAAGATGTTATATAGTAAATAATAAAGGACCCAAAACGGAACCCTGTGGCACGCCATACTTTAAAACCGTTGAGTTTTAAACTGTAGATGATATAGTACAGTATGATCAAGCTATGAAAAAATTGGGCATTGTCTGATAAATGCAAATCAGTGTCTTTAAAGTCTTTAATTTTGATGGAAGGAGGCCATCATGTTTATTTACCACCCGTAGATCTGATTTATTAATAAGTTATTATTTAAATGATGTGTGATATACTTACAAATTGGTCATATTTGGGTTGCATTATAATTATAATTAATATTTGGATGGAGAGTTTTATAGGAAAATCGGTTAAAATCAACAGGTTTGATGAATTATTCAATGTTATTTTATCAAAGAAATGGGATATTAAGGTATTGGCAGTATTGCCTCAAATGTATATTATTAGATCCTAGAGGTTTAATACATGTAAAGTGTTCAGCAATTAATGACATTTACAGGTGTGAGTAGTGATAATGATATAATAATACATTTACTTGGTCAGTATTATACATACTGTACACATATTCTTATATAAAATCTTGGTGTTGGTTAATAGAGTTTTATAGAGGAGATCATACTATTCACTGCATTGTTTGTACCTTGATTACATTTACAGACAATGGTTTCTTAATGTTGATAATAGCTTTACAGTAATACTAATAATAACCCTTCAACTTTAGCACTTGGACCACCCAAAATTAGTGCCCCTTACAGCACCCATGGCCCCTTGTCACATGAGTAGCAGTGTTGAACTTATACAATTATACAATAAATATGGAGAGCTATTACCGTGACCCTGGCAGTTTGAGGGAGCAATTGATTTGGGTTTCAGGCTTCCCTGAGATATACAGGTATAAATTATCACTTTTGATTTGGAAAATATATTAAAGGTATGTTCATCATTACTAATAAGAAATATTGCATTATAAGTTCAGAATGTGGGATAAGTTAAGTAATTTAAGGATTGGTTTCATTTGTCTTGTAGAGATATAAAACTTAAAAGTAAACAAATTATTCATTCAAACTTTGAATTGATATTGAATAAAAAAAATGCTTGACACACCTTTGTTGTAGGTTTGCAGTCAACCATTTCACATACTCGAGCTGTTATAGAATATTTGTATGCCTGAAGCCATTGAAATAATCAGATTTTATCTTTAAAGAAACAATCAAAAACTGATAAGATTGTTATCTATAAGTACTCTCCTCTTGGAGTGGTACATTTAGGCCTGTAGTATTACACTGTATTACAGATAGTTCAGTACAAATCTCCTGTGATGTAATAACAGCATCTTAATATCATACAAAATACCTACTAGAGTTGGAGATTGACAAATATGTTTAGACAAGACAGCCTAGAGCAACACACTGTTATTCTAATGTAAATGTGTGTTGCTGACAGTCAACTAATAACTACAATAATAATCGCCTTATGATATTCTCTAGGGAAATAGATATTTTTTTTCTACTGGCTCCTACAGCTAATAATAATATTGATAATGTACAAACAATTACAATTATATAATGGTCACCCATGGAAACAGTTAAAATTTAATATTTATGCTGGTGATCGGTATATTACACAAATCATCGTCAATTCGTAAACATTTTGACATGTCACAAATGATACGAGACGAGGTAAAAGGAGAGCCAAGGCAGTGGTTCTAAAATAATACAGGTGTCATATCAAACATAGAAATTAAATTAGCTCTTCATGGTTTGGTCTTTACAAGGTTAGTCAGGCAATCCTAAATCATTTCATGTAGAGCCTGTGATTTAACACATAATTTGCATAGATAACAGGTTTTATAATCTACAGTGCAGGCAAAAGAAACATTTCTTTTATATCAAATTACTAAATTAGAACTTTCTATCCATAATCGCATGACTTCCCCATTAAATCACAACCTCAACAGTTATACTGACATTATAAAGTTATATATATCTATACTAGATAAAGTATCTACATGTATTCTTTATTAACCCAAATTTGTTTCTAATAAAACTAAAATATTCAGATACATGTACATGTAATATAATATAGGACTTACAGATCAAAGAATAGTATATTTATTTACAACGGACAAGTTAGTGTGAAAAAATATCTTGTTTTGTTTTTTGACATACGGTATGTATTTCTACATTAAAAAGTTTACATGTATGTCTGTAAAATAAACCATAAAGTACTTAAACACCTACACATAAAACATACTTTTCAATCACTTTCGATGCACAAAAGATCAGTGTCCTTTATAAAACATGGCCCCCTATATGATTTATTTTGGAATTGTTTTTACTGACAGTTTGACATATGTACAGCTCATATAATTATCCAAGCTACCAGATTATGCTAAACACAATTACCATATAATATATAAAAAAAATGGAGTTTTAGTTTTTAACTGGTAAGTGTATCAAATGTACTGTACATTTGACAGGTCTAGCTCCTTCAATACATGTATGTTTACAAACTATACAAACTAAATAAGAATGTTTACAAACTATACAAACTAAATCAGAATGTTTACAAACTATACAAACTAAATCAGAATGTTTACAAACTATACAAACTAAATCAGAATGTTTACAAACTATACAAACTAAATCAGAATGTTTACAAACTATACAAATGAAATCAGAATGATAAACTCTGGTTCTGTGTCATGCTTTAAGAGCAAGGGAGGTTTAAAGGACAATATTGGTGTCAGTCATTATTACATATGTGATAGAACTAATTAAACACGTTCCAAATATAATTTTAACACAGAGATCATTGCTACGATAGCTGAGTAATACAGCTTTCCTGAATCGGAAGTGACGAACGCCAAAGGAAAACACGAGTCATACCTCTATATAACTGACTGATGTGACGAGTGATAACAGATACACGGCCGAATTTCTGCTCACTAATAATTCCTTCCAAGACCAAAATATTGTCCTTTAAGTATTGTTTTAATTACGTGGAGTTTACATTGATCATTTATCTTTAAAATTACAATAAAAAATGAAACTTTTTAATTTTAGCAAGCTGAGTCTGGATATGGAAGTGAAAATAATCTTCGCCGCCATGGCTCCATGTTATCATTGGCATCTGGTACCAGTTTATCAACTACATCAGCCTCCTCATTTAAAGTAAGATTATATCTTTAGTTTTTATATTGATTTTATGTTGATCAGGAAAGGATAATTTATTTTATCATTTCATGATATAAATTTACATAGGATTCTTTTTAAAAAATAAAACAAAATAACAAAATTGTTTGTTACTAGTTTAAAAAAGTTAAGTGTTACCATACTATAATACATGTGTAAAATACATGTACTGTTTAAAAGAAGTTTATTAGCTGTGTACATCTTTTTGTGGTTTTCAAGGAGTTTAACAAACGCTCATTCAAAAAACCATTACTCTAATAAACTGTAGGTCAGTGCTTGGATTTTATTCTTAATATTGTATTACTTAGAATTATTTGCATTTATTTTTTGGGTATGACTGAGAGTAATATTGTTTCTTTAATTTAGCTAAAATAAGAGTACCTTAATACATGTAGTAAATTCTTTCTATTTAACCATGATTTAACTTAAACATACATTATGCAAGAGCTAAATATGCCTATTGCAGGTCTTTCTTTAGACCTGAAATGTTTTCTAAATTATTAATTAGACATTAACTTATCCAGGCCATAATCAACTCTCGATGCCATCGGATTAGAACAGTTCAGCCATATTTTGATTTAAGCTAAAAATTCAGGAACGAGACTTAGCTTCGAACAACCAGTACAGTGGTTGAAATTGTTGCACACATCTTGTCAAACCTTCAAAGGCTCATATCTTTGCTCGCAATAGAGTAATTTGAATGAAATTTTCAAATTATTCATTTTACTTTATCTATTTCGAACTATTATAGCAAGAATGGCTAGCTCTTTATCTAAATCTTACATAATGTATCTTTAACTAAATGTATTTAGAAAATTATTAAAATGGTATGAATAATTAAACCAATGTTATGTGTATTATTCAGAAACAATTTTGTTTTTATAATATTTTCAGAGAGGGCGAGGTTTGCGGGAAAAACTCCATGAAATGGAAACGTTCCGAGACATTTTATGTCGTCAGATAGATACATTACAGAGTTATTTTGATAGTTGTGCATCAGCTGTAGCACATGGTACACATCAACAATGTAAGTTTTAATTATAAAATCAATGCTGTTAATGAAATTTGAATAAAGTCAGGAAAAGAATACAAACCCAAGAATCTTGATAGATCCAAGCTCAAATTATTAACCCTTTGACACTGATGTCTAACTAATATCTGAACATCATGATGGTTGATTTGCAGTGAATGAAAAAGCAACAGACCTGAATGGACAAGATGATTGTCACTACCAGTACGAGATTGAAGTGTCGTTTCCAATCATACTTGAGTCGGCATACACGCTGGATAATAATCCATTTTTCCACTCTTCTGGTATCTTATTTGGTGAAAAAAAATTCTGAGGTTCTTTTAGTGCTCAGAATAAAAGATTACCATATTTATCTATAAATCTAAATTTCACATTCATTTAGACAATTTGAAATAAAAAGTAATTTTGACAGTAATTGACTTCATGAATCACACAATTACTATACTCTTTCTTCTAATTTAGAGTCAATTTAGATGTTAAATATTTGTGTAAATTATTTTATTTGTAGTGAATGACAATGACGATATTGATGATATCGATGATCTGGAACCAAACTCAACATCTTTAACAGACAATCTTAGTCACAAATTTGAAGGTCTCAAAACAGGAGATATTGGTAAGGAAATCTGATAATAGTATATGTTAATTCCTAGAAAATTGAAACAATAAACAGTGGAGAGACATGTGCGTTGAGTTTTAGTTTGGCTTTCTTGATTGTAACATTTCAAGAATATTTGTAAATGTTAATATTTTATAATAGAAATAATTGACATCAACTCTTATTTGACATTGAATATGTGACCACCACTGGACACTTTAATTTAAATACAGCACAAAATTTCAAAATTCAATTTCTACCAATTTGAGTTACTGGACACTTTAATTTGAATACAGCACAAAATTTCAGAATTAGATTTCTACCAATTTTGAGTTACTAGCATTTTTGTCTTCAAAATATGACCCTGTTTTTAAATTCTCCAAAGTCCAAAACCTAACAGAAATGCATAAAATTTGCTGTTTTTAGTGGCTATGTTAGTTTTCATAATATATTTTATTCTTGAAATTAAGAATTTACAGAGCTGGTCACATATTTCAATAAAGTAAGAGTCATCCATACAGTCCTGAGTTTAGATTTCAAGAAAATCTATATTTAAGATTTGGATTAAAATGAAAATACATTTGATTTACATAAAGTATTTATTCTTTCAGCCTGTATATTACAACAACATGGAGGTCATTCCGTAGACTTTAAGGGAGAAGCTTTTACATTTAAAGCTACAACTGCAGGTATTGTGGCTACACTGTCTCACTGTATTGAATTAATGTCACAGAGAGAAGAGGCATGGAAAAAACGATTAGAAAAGGTACAGTATTCATATGGTTATACTTAAAGCTAAGCCTGCTTGCTTGGTTTAGATCAAAGTAAAGATCTTGACTTATCTTTGGTTTATCTGATGTCCTAATAGTTTGGATGCAGCTATGGCGGGTGTGGCGCCAGGCAGGGTAAGCTTACTCTTCCGGACACCTGTTACAAATGTTTGTCGTGTTTTTTTAATACACGGTGAACAGTCCATATGCTGATTACACTATTTTGCCTTGTTACACTATTTTGCCTATACCATTTTTTTAGGACTTCGAATTTTGTCTAATGGTTTGGATTGTTCGTACTTTGTTTTATTTTATTATCGACAAGCCCAATACAATTAAAATTTTGATTCTAAAGATTAAGCGGAAGTTGACTCGTTTGCACATTTTAGTTTATATTTGGCTTTGTGTGTCAACAGTAGAAAACACTGGTTTGACCTATTCTCACCCCACAAAACCAATATCTAGTAAAATTTACAATTCTGTTTTTGATCCTAATCTAACATGTGTAGCCATTTTAATTTACTGTTATTGTCAAACAATTCTTGAATACACCACAGAATGAGATGGTGCTCAATATTGATTGTTTTTCGGTTGTTAAATATTTGGATATGCTAGAATAAAGTGTTTACAACATTGATTCAATCTCACATAGTTCTAATTAAAACCTGTTTGTCGAAATCATATAAATAGTTCATAAAAGCCAAAAATAATAATTTACTACTATTTTTTTTTAAGGAGGTAGACAAAAGGAAAAAATATGAAGAATCATATAAATCCTTATTAAATGAAAGACCTAAAGCAGTTGTGTTAGGTGGTCCTGATTATGAGGTATGTGATTGTCTCAATATTTTCTACCTTACAAATGGCTACAGTTGCTAAGGGTTACTGTAGAAACAATAGCTATACAGTGGTACATTATATGTGATGAAAGTATGCATTTTTATCTTTTTTGTTCATACATGTATGTATTTGACTATGTGTGAATAGTGCACACACAATAGGGTTTTGTTTTTTTTCCATCATGCTTAACTTCATTTATTTTTCATCATGTTAAATTTAATTTTTGTTGTTGTTTACTTCAGTAAGTGTATGATTAAATGTGTTTATTTCTTTTAATTATGTGAAAATTAGGAAGGACCTCATTGTTTAATTCCTGAAGAAGAATTCTACGATGCTGTTGATGCTACTTTAGATAAACTTGAGAAGGAAGAAGAATCTGTAAGATTTTAAAGTATTTTGTTCACAAGACATTAAACCAAACCATTTCCTGTATTATATTTGTTTTAAAAAAACAAGAAAACATTTTCTATTATAAAGATACATTACTTAAGATTTGGATAAATAGCTTGTCGTAGATAATGCAAAATGAATATATTGAAAATTTCATTCAAATTACTGTATTGTGAACCAAGTTATCACTGTCTGTGGTTTTGACAAGATATGTGTATTGATTGTTATCGTAACCATGGTACTGGCATATTCGAGTCTTGTCCTCGCTTTTCGATCTTTAAATTAAATCATTAAATGGCCGAACCATTCTAATCTAGTTAAAATCTCAAGTATCCAATAGCATTAAGAGTTGATTATGATCTTGTCATGTTAATTAATGTTTAATAGTTTATATAACATTTAAGGCCTAAAGAAAGATCTGCAATAATCAAATTAAGCTCTTGAATAATGTATCTTTAAGCAATGGACAACGATATTGTCTTTTTCTAAGCTGAAATATCAAGGAAATTTATTCTAGCAACTTTTGTGATACTAGTAGATTTTTAGTTCTAGGCATTGATATTCTTACAAAGTCAGATCTGTTCAATAGGCATGTTCTCTTAAACTCATGGTAGATATGTAAATTTAGGTCCCAGGGCCCTTTGTTTCACCATGTGTTGGATTATTTAGATGTAAATATTGTTCTTTATTGCATTGTGTGTTGATTTATTACAGAAAAGAACAGTTGCATTTGTAGAAAAACCACCTAAAATTTCTTTGTCACCAGAACATAAATACTATGCAGAAGTAAGTTTATGATAAGTTTTTAGTTTTCTAGGATTAAAAGCATGTATAAATGCTAAATATTATATAATATTGGAATGAATAAGAAAAAATCCATAAATTATGGTGGAATTAACTAAATTTAATTACTTTTTCTTTTTTAGGTAAACAAAATCGTGACACATCATTTGGGCCAGATTAATGAAAACTTGGAGGAATCATGGACATGTATTGCAGAGGAAGGAGAATTAAAAGTCTATAAACGAGAACTGGAAGAAGATGGTATCGTCATAGATCCACTTAAAGCTATTCATGTTGTTAAGGTCAGTTAGTAATTTACACACAAAAAATGTGCATTTTTAAAGATGACTTTGCAGAATTTCAAATACAAGTAAAAAAAAACCTTTGAAACCTCTACTACTACAAAATAAATAATTCATAATATCATTTAGTTGTAGAAGTGGATGTTTAATAAATCCCTTTTCACACAAATTATTTAGTAAATAAATAATTAAACCTATGATCTGACATAATCTAGATTAATTAATACATCTTCACTTTATCAAATGATTTGTATTATTAACAACAGGGTATTACTGGCCATGAAGTCTGCAAGTATTTTTGGGATATTGACTTTAGGATGGAGTGGGAAGGTAAGATATTGCATGTTTAACAACCTCAGAAGTTAGAACAGTACTTTATTATCCAGCAATTATTTTCCAACCGAAGCAGAAATGATGTATTTTGATTACATTGAATGTACCTCATAAGCACAGGGCAAAATATAAAAAAAAACTCATAAGCTTACAGATTGATAATTAAATAAGGCAATTTAGAAAGACTTTGAAACATACTAATATTATTAGTAAATATCTTGTCACCAAACTGGTGTGATAACTTGAATTTTTATTGGTTTTTTTCTTGCTCTTGCACAGTATAATGTCAACTTCAGCAACATGGTGTGTATTTAAATATTTTTTTCAGCTACATTGGATTCTAGTGAGGTAATAGAATGGTTATCAGAAGACACATTTGTGAGTCACAATGTTATAAAGAGAGTGTGGCCAGCATCACAGAGAGACGCTTTATTCTGGTCACATATACAACATATTGCTAGTGATCAGGATGAAGAACCTGATAGATGGATTGTTGTTAATTATTCTACAGAACATGAACATTGTCCTGTAAGTATTTATATCCTTTTAATAAACAAATTTAATCAGTAGAGTAGAATATCACATTTCTTTAAAGATACATTATGGGAGATTAGATCAAGAGCTGGTAGTTTTCACTATAATAATTAAAAACTAGATAATGTAAAGGGAAATTGCTGAAAATTTTTGTCAAATTGATCCACCCTGAACTGAGTATTTAGCGATTGAATTTACTAAAGTCGGTACAATAAAAAAAAACATAGTCTTGATTATCCATTTTTTTATTTAATCAGAAACCGCAGACAGTGTTCTAATCAACTAAATATCGTAGGCTAGCGATGCCATCGAGAGTTGATTATGGTCTGGATAAGTTAATTAATGTCTAATTAATAATTTAGATAACATTTCAGGTCTAAAGAAAGACCTGCAATTGGCCGATTTAACTCTTGCATAATGTATGTTTAACAAAAATCAGTGAAAGGAGTAAAAGCTGCTGTATAGTTCTCTTGTAAAGACAGTTTCATCTACATATTAAGAGTCTCTAAATAATGTATCTTTTAAATCACTTTTAGAAAATGTTTTATCATTTATTTTGCTAAAGAAATCTGAGATTGTCATCTTTCACATCACATCTAATACCTGTATTTTAAAAACTAATAACACAAATGATTGGTATCACATAATTCAGTCTTCAGTGTTGTAACATAAAAATGTCAATTATGTCATTTTATGATGATAATAATTTTCTTGATTTGGTTGAACATATACCACTTGGAGACAAAAAAGGATGAAAAGACCTTCCAAAGGGAACTGTTGAGTAAATGTTTATTTGTAAACAATCTTGTGTATGTTCTGGAAGAAAGCCCTTCCCTTTTTTGGAAGAGTCAAAACAAATCAGCTAAATGCAATATTCAGTTGTGGATGATGCTTCTGAAATGAGAGTTAATATTATGTATTTTATATTATTTTGTCCATAGAGTTCTAAATATGTGAGAGTATTTATGAATGTGGCTATGGTTTGTGAAACTATGATAAAACCACCAGCAGATGGTAAAATCAGTAGAGATGATATAACATGTAAAATCATCTATACAGCTGAAGGTAAGTTTAACAAAATTAATAATTATTTCATACATGTATAGAGAATGTGATGGTGCTTTATATGCAAATAAGATGTGATGGCTCTTTATCTGCAAACAGTAGCTTCTGCTGATATACTTTGTCTGTCATATATAAGCTTTGTGAGCTTTCCATTTGTGGTCTACGCAGTTTGGTTAGTTACCTCCCCTTAATGAAAAATTTTGTGTTGATTTTATGATCACATTGGGGATGCACGATTGGAAGTCAAAAGTGTCCCGAATGGACAGAATTGCAATCTTGTGAAGAGGAATTCAGTCCTGTTACAGTTCTGTCGGTCCCAACAACTGAGGTAGTGTGAATAGGATCATAACGAATATGTTTCAGCTGTCATGGTTGGATGGAATATTGTAGCCTGAAATCCCCCTTTTCAATCGATTGACACTTTTTTGGGGGATGGAGAAAATTCAATTCTGAAACGTTCAATCGAGTATCCCCTTTATCTATTAATTGAGTACAACAATATTGTGCGCATATTAATCCTATCAGAAAGATTTGAACTTGCTGATCAATATTAATGCAAACCATGAAAATATTTCAAATTTTAACTGGGAACTGTAAATAATTACTGTTGTTTTTGGGGGTTTTTTTTACAGTTAATCCAGGTGGTTGGGCACCAGCCTCAGTGCTTAGAGCTGTATATAAAAGAGAATATCCAAAATTCTTGAAGAGATTCACATCATATGTTAAAACAAAGACAGAAAATGTTGAGATTCTTTTATAAGTTAAATTATAGCATATATATTTCTTATTATTCCATTCTTATTCAGCAGTTATATATTTTTGTATATAAATCTCGAGTACTTCTATGAAGGGGATTGAGACTTCAGGCTGATTCCTTGTTGGCAGTTGAATTGTAATCATAATAATTAACTAAAAACAGAGATCTCCCCTTTGTTTGGGGTAGTCAAGTCCTTAAATTCATTTCAGAGAATTATTGTTTAACTACCAACAAGGTGTAAGTGCATCATGTAAATAATTTCTATGGGATGCATACTACTCTAATTGATATCTTGAAATATAATAATTATATTACAACCAATGTGTAAATGATTACTGAAACTAAACTTATATATTTGTCAGTATTTACATATATTTTTGTTTAATGGAAGAAAATTAAATTAAATCTGATTTAAATAAAATTTATGGAGGAGTTTATTTTGATGAAAATCTAATGATTCAAAAAGTTTTTGTTTATTTTCCTAAAATTAAAAAGTTCTTTCCACATCTATATTGGTAAATAATACTTTTATTTAGATAATAGATAATATACAATTACTAGATCTTAATGTCTAGCATATGCTGTAGAAATGGTTTAAAGACCCTACTGAAAATTATTTGACAAGTAGTAATTTACTATGATTAATTTATAAAACGAAAGTTTTTCTTATCAGTTTATTATATAGTGTTCTGATTTTTTTTTTTTTTCCATTAGTCTAGAAAACATAGACATTAAAAATATAACTTTTTAAATTCTTTAATCTTTTATTAGGAGCAAATATTTCTTTAATAAGACATATTTATTACGAAAAAAAATTGAATGTCTCTAATAATGAATGTACTAATTCGATATAACAGATTTTGATTTTCTATTATGTAGGTTTAAAACAGATATTACCTAGAAAATTAGTGATTATTATTTGTTGGAACTACCACTTGTTATTTTATTATATTCAGATATCTAAAAGAACTTGTTGTATCTAAAAAAGATTTTAAGACAAAGATAACCACCACAAATCTATGTTTTGCTATTAAAACTATACAAATTGATATTATTACCTTACTGCTGGAATAATCTAAGTTCTTTAAAAAAAAAAAATGTCTGCGTTTTCAGTGGAACATTGTAAGTGCTTATTGTATTTTTATGGGTGTATATTTTGTTGCTCAGTAGCCTGACTTTAAAAGGTTCAAGACAAGATTTTGCTATTATTAAAATGGACATGTATCATGTTATTGTCATGGTAAGTTGGTATGCTATTATTGTGGTTGTCAAGTTGTGTGACTGGGTGCCTTTAATCGGCCATAATGTCCGTCCTTGATTTCTGATAACTATCAGACATTATCATTTGAATATTGCCATAGTAACATTCTCTTATTTTCTAATAGTTTTCTAGATGAGTTATATTCTTAATATTTGAGATAAATGTTTTTAAAAAAGTTCATTAGATGCATAAAGATACATTTGATTTCGTAACCATAACAGAAATTTAGCACAGAATAAATTCTTATTGTCCTTTACTTTAGTTTTAAAATGGGATAGAAAATACATCTTCTTTTATTGGAAATTTCTTATAATATCGGCAAATAGTTAATATTTTCGTTTTGTTTGTTTCTTCATTTTTATACAATAATTAAAAGAGATACTTTATTTTGAATATAAAAACTTGATATTTAATGTCAATGACATACACATTGATCTATCATGTTTGTTTATATCTATCATTAAAAAAAATACATCTTCTATTTTTATGATCATCATTACATTATAAAATAATCTCTCGACTGCTAGAAAAATAATGCTTATCCAGATATTTAGAGCAATATAGATGTTTCATTATTTGAATATATTTGTCAGTTATTGTGGGTTTAAGTGTTGCTTCAAATTAATAATATTGGTAAATAATTGTATTTTGTAAATTTGTTATATTTTGTATAAAGAATTGTACATTTTGTAATCTAAGAGGAAAAGGTATACAACTGTTTAATTTAATCAATTCTCAGGCAATTATATTAATCTTCATGTTACATAAAACTCTTCACAATAAAGTTTGGCATAAATTTTAAATAAAAAGAACCTGCTGATGATTTAGAACTTCAAAAAGTTTTCTGAAGGTCTATTAGTATTACAAATTCTAAATAATGATCTGTAGATATAAAATACTTAAAGAACTAGATTGGTAGGATACACTAACACTATTAGATTAACTTTAAATCATATAATAATTATACATGTATATGATGTAATATTTAATAGTAAAAAAACAATTGATATAGTATCAGAGGAATGATCTTTTTATTATCTTAGTTCAATCCTTACTAAATTTAAGTAACCAAACTCTGTATTGTTGATTTTTGAAAATTTATAAGAGAACTGTTGATTTTATGGTGTCATGTCTTCAATAAATAAGCTTCAACTCATATATACTGTATATATATATTTATTTATTTATGTGCTTGAGAGTCGAGAGCCCCTACATAAGTGTTCTTTGATTAGTATGAATAAATGGGTCTATCTATTTAAATATTGTATCCTTGTAAAAAGAAATTCTTAATACACATGTAATACAAAATAATTATATACATACCTATAGTCACTTATATTTTATCTGTTAATGAATACGTTAATAACTGAGAATGTCTCTTTGAAAATTAATGATCATATTCAATTTATTTGGTCATGATTGTTATTAATTCATTCATTTTAAGATTCATTGCAATATCATATTGTGAGTGCTTTTGAAAACATCTGCTTGCTTGTAACTGGCGACAATTATAAACAGTATACTATTATGATTACACATGAAGGTACAATAGTTTATGAACTTTTGATTCCTGTAATTATAAACTTTATTCAATTGAACCCATATAAATATATACTTAATATTTGCCAACATGTATTATTATTATATGTTAATTTGACAGGTAGATAAAATATGTGGGCATTATATGAAAAACATGTTGATAAAATTACAACTAAAGTTGATTATATGCTGGTCTTCAAGTAAACAATTATTTTAAAATTTATACTATGCATTATACATGTGTAAAGTAGAATATACCAATATTACTAATCTACAACAGTTTTATAATTCCCTGAGCACTATTTTAATTAATGATTTCTTTAAGTTACCTTATTGTGCCTATTGCTGTTCTTCGATTTCTTTCTCCTGTAATAATGCAACTGCTAAAATCTGTTTATCATTGTATATGTGTGTAGTATGTTACTTATAAAATACTATTGAATAGGCATATCTCATCGAGATCCAAGGATTACAAAAATACAAGTTCTCCTGGCAATTGGTAAGAATGATGCAATTTTGAGGTAATTCTCATGAAGCCAAAATTTTGTAAGAATGCTGCCTAAAAATTTTAGCCTGCAGCATGAAACACCATATTCTTGGTCTATTAGAGTTTTCATAATTTTGATATCCCATAGCATTAAATTTATGTCCATGATTTTTTGGTATCTATTCAGTTCCTTGGATAATTAACTAATGACAGATCTACATGTAAATTATATTAGGTTTTGAAATAAAAAGTTTTTTCAATTTGTGTATAAATGAATGCTCAATGTTTGTTTATTATACTAGTTGTGAATACTGTTAGTAATAATCAGACTCTGTAGAGAGAATTTATTCTCTTCTTGTAAATAAACTGTTGTATTGCTACACTTGTCTTTGTCCTGATTATTTCTGTTATTTAAAGTCATTGACCAATGATAGAAATGAAATTACCATATGTTGGTCTCAGAATGACCAAAGTATTGAGTTGATGAGACATTAAAAACCCCATTCTATGTATTACTCAAAGCATGGATTAAGGAGTGCCTCAAGTTGCCAAATGGCTAATAGTCATTTCTCTTACTCATATTTAACAGAAATCAAGGGTTGGAAGATGTTCTTTAGATCGTAATCTAGATGAGTAAATCAAAAATCCTAGGTTAGATGCCATATTGACATGGATGTTCATCGATAGAAAAAAACTTATTCTTCAGTAGCTTAAGGGATGCTCGATTGTCAGTCCGGAACGATCCGAATTCACAGAATTGCAATAGAGTGACGCAGAATCCAGCCCTGTCACGGAGGTGGTGTGAGTAGAATGGTGACAAAATTAAACACAACAAATATGTTTCAGCTGTTATGGTTGGTTGAGATATTTTCTTATGCAGACAATGCAGGCATTGTGGCCCGAAATCTCCCTAGTTACTTGTTAGTCACTATTTTTGTCACCCGCCTTTTGAAGAAAGCAAGGGACTATTCAAATGGGTTCGTCCGTCTGTCTGTCCGTCACACTTTTTGGGACACAATAACTCTCATTCTACTTGAGCTAGAATGTTCAAACTTGGTGTAGGTGTTTGTTAGGTCCATGCCTTGATGGAGTGCGATGATGAACATTGTCCGCTTACGGTAAGCAATCTGATTGGTTGATGCTTTAGAGCACGATAACTTTAGTTATAATTAAGTGAGATCGATGAAACTCCGAGTATAGATTCATTATATCATTACCTTGACTAAGTTTGATGATGAGAATTTTCTGCTTAGGCTAAGAAGCGATAAGCAATTTGATTGGTCAAGACTTTGGAACATAACAACACTGCTTTTAATTGAGGTAGAATGTTTAAACTTCATTAGGTGAATGTCTTGACTGAGTTCAATGATTAACATTTCCAGCTAAAGCTAAGCAATTTCATTGGTCGATGCTTTGGGACAAGATCACTTGATTCTATCTGATAGAGAGTGATGAAATTTAGTATATAGTTGATAATCAGTGTGATTGCTCCATACTTTTGAAAAAACCAATGTGCAAGAGCTAAATCTGCCTATTGCAGGTCTTTCTTTAGGCCTGAAATGTTATCTAAATTATTAATTAGACATTAATTAACTTATATAAACCATAAACAACTCTCGATGTCAATGCTAGCCTGCAATGTTTACTGGATTAGAATCTGTTGGGCCAACAAGTTCTTCATCTGTGAACATACTCTCAAAGCATGTCAAGTGTCCATGACTATTTATCATATCACAACCTGCATAGGTATTTGCATTTCAATATCCCCTACTTTTTTTTGAAGAGTATATATTGAGAACTGTTAGCTCTTTATCTAATCTCCCATAATGTATCTTTAATTAATTTTTCCTCTATTTATTTTGGGATTTCGGCAGGGGACATCAACCTCACTGTTGACTTGTTGGATTTCAGACAATTTAATTAGAAAAAGAAATCAATACAAAGTAATGGCAACTCCAAATGGTCATAGTTTATGATAGGATAAGTCAATTATACTTTTTTGATCAGTATGCTTTTTGATAAGGCTATATTTTATTATGTACGGTTCGAAAGTCGACATTCATTGTGTGCCAATAATCAACTCTAGACCACCAGTCAATCCATCTTTAGTATGTCACCCCATGCCTTGACTGTATTAGCTGACTTCCCTATATCATGGAAGTGATCTAAATACAGCAACACTGCTCACTAAGGTGTACAAATCAAGCACCCATGTGTATAAATAAACTAGAATGTGTCTGCGATATCACTTCTGTGGAAGCGGACGTTAAAACAACAGGTAGTAGTAGTAGTACCTATTGTACATCAACACCAACTTACAGATTCATTGAGCATTATTCAGGAATAATGTTGATAAAATGTGTATCTAATATTTTACATAAAAGTTGTCTAACACAGTCAACAGGCATGCCAGTTTCTTCTATATCCCATAAAGCCACAAATTAAATATAAGCCAATACTATGAATAAAGCCATTTATTTTTAAGATAAACCTTAAAAATTACAAAGAGTACATTATTTTCACAACATTCAATGATAACAAGTATGATAGTACTATATGGACCAGGAACCAAACATTAAAAATCGAAGGCTGTCAATCAATGCACAATTGTCCAAGCAACATGCATGCCAGGTTTCATGTCGATTGTAGTTGAATTGGGAGCCTTATAATCTTTTAAAAAGATGAGTAGCGCTTAAGGCACAGTTCCTGTTCCAAAAATAGTTTTATTAAACAGGTAATATTTTATAACAAACTGGTGGAATAATCTCAATGTAATTCAAGCAAAAGCTCCCATTTATTATGCAATTGTATAGAGATAATGATAATGTAAATAATTTTCTGTCAAAAAAGGCAAAGTGAAGCTATATAAAATTAACATTTTTATTGGATTCAAATGATATAGAGGGAGTTGGTTAAGTAATATGACTTAATTAAAGTTATCCATAATTATAATAAGCACAGTTATCCATAGTTATAATAAGCACAAGATTTGTACACCTTTACCATAAGCATCGAGTCTCCCTTCTATAGTTTATTTGAAACAAATATCTTTTCCCTATAATATTGGAGCTCTTTAATACTCTCCTTTATATCATCTAAAGCTCTGAAAGAAAGAAAACATAAATGAATGTCTTGAAATTATAATCAGCATCACCTCAAGAACTATTTCTAATCAAATCAAGGGTTTACGTTTAAAAGATTTGAATGACGTACAGAATTTCAATATCATGATCATTTTAACAATCATTTCAACTTCAAGTTTCAAATTGAAATTGTTCGACTACCAGCATGTTAGAGATTTCATTTAACAGGCTGGAGAAATAATTATACCAAAGAAATACATAGCTTCAATTGAAGTTATTCATGCAGCTGAAAGGCCAGCATGATGGACAATCAAACAAACTAAAAAGACACAAAATAGGTTATAGCTGGTACTAATATTTACTTCATACAAATAACCATCGACTATCAGTTGAATTAATTACTAACCTGTGTTTTAAAGCTTTTTCAGGTGATTCATCATATACCTTTGGATACCAACGTCTGGAAAAATTAGTTACTGTTCAAAGTAGTTATATAATAATTACTGGTACAATATATAAGGATAAGATGCAAATTCAGACATGATTCAAATCTGATTGCATAATAACTTTAACTTTGAACATCAAAATAAAAGACACATGCTATCTTTATAAATACATATGAACGTATAACTATATGTAAGGTGTTACAATGACGCTGATCAGATCCAATATCAAATCCGACAGACTTTTAATATTATACACAAGGGCTTTATTATAGTACCATTGGGAGCTATCCTAACAACACAATAGCAAGGTCAAAGTGCATATTACTTAAAATAACTAAAATGCTTTGACTTGGGAAATGAAATGGGGTTTAACGTCATACTTTTTTTCTCCAAAACTGCACTAATGAAGATGGGCATACGCCATACAGTGTGCTATGAGGGAAATTTTGCCCAGACAGCGGTGCTACAGTCTACTCTTATATCAAATTCCAACTGTCAAGGGATATTTTATGTGCACGCCAATATGTACACCGGACCTCGTTTTATTGTCCCATCCGAACAACTAAACAGCTGTCCTTGTCAGGCCCTCCGTCCTGCATCACTGGCAAGTGGGAACCACGCAGGAAAATCTGGATGAACTTTCAGGCTAGCAAGCCAGCATCTCACCCACTTAGCCAATGTGGCCCCCCACCTTTGACTAGGGCAAAAATTAAAATTGTTGCTTTCATTGAATTCTGTCTTGATTAGCTTTGTGGGGTGACAATTTGCCTTCATTAAATATTTTACTTAGAATGATAAAACCAGTGTTTAGATATTGCATTCCACTCTTGACACAGTAAGGCAAAATTAAAAGTAATAAACAAGCCAATTCCGTGCAAGCTCTCTAAATGAAAATTAAATTGGTTGTTATCAATCCAAAACTGTTTAATCTAAAGCAAATTAAATCAAACCTGATTTTAATATTTGAGAATTCTTGTTACCTGCAGAGCTCTTTTATTGTGCTGACATCTACTAGGCGATAATGGAGGTGTTTTGTTAATTCTGGCATATATTTCTGTAGAAACATCTTATCACAAGCTATTGAGTTTCCAGCTAGTGGGCATTTAGCAGCATCTGTATGTTTCTTTAAAAACTCCAGTACTTGACTTTCAGCTTCTTTCTGGCTGATTTTACTCTCCAATACTTTCTGGGTTAGGCCACTCTAATGGACACAACAAATAGTTTACATAAAATATAAGAATGGTGTGAGAATCACCTAGGATTTGTTATCTTCTATTCAAATAATTCTAATGACAATCACCATTTAGAAGATAGGCTGTCGGGCAACGAAAATAAGCCCTCGACAGCTATGTTGTCCAAGTAGTCAGCACATTTGGTTTTTGTCAGTAATGAAAAGACTTACAACACACTAATATCTGACTACAAGTAACAAGCCGTTAAGTAATTATCAGAAATCATAAGAATTTGTTTGGCTCCTGGCTCTGCCCTATACTAACGTTTCGTATACAAAACATTTAATATCTAGGACCATAACACTGGAAGTAATTATTCGAAATCGTTGAGTTGAAAATCAATAGGATTCTTTGTCTCATGACCTCAAACACTGTGTATAAAACTAAAGTCAATCAGATATTAACTTTAGCCCCTAGAGCGTTCACTAGCAAACCCTCTGAAAATATTAATTCGAAATAAAACACCACTCAACCTTCATTTTATGTTATTTCATATAGCCTTATTTACAGATATATCTGTTAAAGTATTTGACATAAATTCACATATTTAATAATGGTGATTAAATTTACCTTGCCATGTTGATTTGTGCACCATTGTCCCATGTTATCCATAATTGATTTGTCTTGATTTACAATCAGGTTAGGTCCCTAAAATGAAATGAAAATCTGTATGAACTTTCTCGGCCAATGCAGGGATCAAACACCCGAACTCCAGGCTAGCGAGCCTGCGTCTTACCCGCTTAGCCACCATGACCCCCCCCCCGTCCCTAAAATGAAACAAATATCATTGTTGATATTGTAATGGAGCTTAAAATAGATTATACAACCAACCCTCTTACAATTTTTTAAGAATGTACACTTACAGGTTTTTGGACCTATGAACATCAAGCGTGGCGATTTTTTTCATTTAGATTAATTTAGATTCTTCATTAGTAGTGAATCGTTATGGGTTACTGTGATTGGCTGAAAATAGAACCGTTCCTAACTGTGGCCCGCTTTCATGCAGTTTCATCATCACACACTACACCTATTCATTTCAATGTTGGTTAAGGCAATGACTTCTAGTGCATTTGAAGTACATTCTAAAATAAAGGTAGTATTATTGGATTTTTGAAAATATAATTTCAAAACATGGTATATATTATTACCTCAGCAATAATCTTTAGCTCAGCATCTGTAACAATAGTGGCTATTTCTATTATTTTTTCTTTTTCTATATCCAATCCTGACATCTGAAAAAAAGAAATACACTGGTATGTAATGACTGAAAGAAAGAATTTTTTTTGGTTTGTGTCCCCTTACTGAGTTTTTATTGAAGTTTTGCAATATCCCTATTCCTCATCTATTTATCTGCCGAAAGGGTTCTCATAATAAAACACTTTCGCAAACTATATTCCTGACTATCAGAACATTGGGTTTGTGGGAGTGTTGTTGTTGTAGGTAGTGGGGTGTAACCGGGATTTTATAGGAGTCTCAATAAGAACATAAAATGCATCCATATCATCAAATATTTCAAAGGGATTTAATCGTCTTTCATATATTAGCTTTGATCGACCGGCTAGTAGTAGTACACAGGAAATATGTGACTTTTGTGCCATATTATATTACAGACTACATGTATAAACCCTAGACGGTACAATTAGAAAATCCTTTATTCATTTAAAACTTAAGAAGCACTTCTGTATTTATTAAGCTTCTAGGGGCTACAGTAAATTTAATTTACTTGCTCCACTAGATGTCTTTCTTTTCTTACATCTCTATCAGAAATATCAGGTGTTTTCACCATAAGGCAAAATCATATACAAAGCACAAGAACATATAAAATTGAAACAGGACAGAGAGAACATGATTTGCCGTCCACTTAACACAAACTATGTCATTTTTCAGGACTAAGTACAATTTAATTTCAACAAATCACTCGTGCGTAAGGGAATTATCTTAGGTGTGGGAGGGAGGGGAAAAAGAATGTCACAATTCACAAAAACTAAAAACAAAATGTAAATAGATAAATGTCAGTGTGACATCAAACAAATTGTACTTTTTGGTCGTTTCTGCCAATATATATTATTATATTATATGAGCTAACTCGTTGCTAGACTATGAGTTTGATTATAATAAAACCAGTGGTTTGTAATTCACATAGTTTGGCAAATTCGGTGGAAGCGGATTTTACTTTCACTTTTGTTTTCTTATAGACATACAAAAGTCATAGTCATAACCACGTGTCTTTTTATTCATATGTCTTGTAAACTACCTCTAAATCAATCCATATTAATCTGTTAGATCTTTCACTGTCATGTGAAGCCATGTTTCTGTTTAATATTGGCTGTAATCGCTGTATTCTTCTAACAAAACCACGACAAACAAACGGTAGCATCTAAGGTATCAGTACTTTCTTGGAAAACTTACTATTCTATATTTTTAACCCATGGTAAATCCCGCAATATCACTAAGGGAAGTAACTGGTAAATGATAGTCGGGATTAACAAGTCGTGTTTAAAAGGAGCTAAGCCTGTAACTCAATAGTTTCCATAATATTTGAAATTAAAAACACGAATTAGAATTCAATATTGATCAATTTTAATCAATACTGATGTTGTTATCTTGCCGTGAAACTATAGGATCCTAATATCCAATATAATTTTAAGACACAATTAACATTTTATAATGAGTCGTGTAGGCCCTACCCTATTCGGGTGTCATTTTGTACGGTAATGAAAAAAACCCAACAAATCCTACAACGTAATATGGAAGTAATTAGTAAAAGTTGATTCACAAAAGGCAAAATAAAGATTTAAAAAACGTGTAGAAAGCACTAAGCAGGTGTAAACGACTGCCGTTCAATTTGAACTGTTCACGTATTTCACCGAAAATAATTGATTAAAAATTACAATATTTTTTTTTCTCCAAAATTGAAAATATATCACTTTACACACATTCATATAAACATTAATATGTGCTTTTAGAACCATGTTTGTCTATTTCAATGTTCCAAAAAGTAGAGCCATACGCCCTCTAACGCCAGATCTCACGACAGTAAAATTGAAACACGACGGACGGAATCAACCCACCACAGTTCCCATTTGGTCGTTTTAAATTGGCGAGTTTATCATGGATACAGTTACGTGCAGCTGCCAAAATATATCTTTATCGGAAATAATGTCAAAAATATATTTGGACTGCAAACAACATGGACAAAGACAAGGTGTTTGCCCAGCCAACTTTGTTTGGGCCTGAGATGGGGTGTATCTTTTACTGCCTCGAGAGTCTTTAAGATCTGAAACTCATAGGTCATAGGGTCTTAATAATTCGAAAATCCAATGTGAGCGACTTTCTTCACAAATTCTCAAGAGCGTTGCCACAAGATCTACATTTAATGTTACGAAGGTTGACATAAATATCTAGCCGTTCGGCTCATATGAAAACGGGTCGGCTCCTCGAAAAGTGACCTAATGTTTGGGTTGAAGAGAGGTTATACGCGTGGATATGGGAATTTCAGAATTATTACCAGTCCCATAGAAATGTGGAAGACTAATTTAAACACAATTAGCCTATTGATTTTCAATTAGTAGAGATCAATTTGGTATAGCTAGACTATAAGCTGTATACCAAGATGAATTTTAATCGGATTGTGTTAAAACATAAACGTAGCAAAACAACCACCGGTCCTATGACAGGTGCGTGTCCGGGAATTTGAACAGATGGGGGATCCGTGGTGGAGACAACATCAAGCTTGACGAAAGGCCTGGGGGGTTACCCCAGAATTTTACAAAATCAGAAGTTCTGTGACATTATTTTGCTCACCTTGCCTCACTTGGTGGGGCCAATCTGAACGACAGACTCACCCTACACGCAGAGAAGTCAGCTACCATTTAATTTTCGTTCACTAGTTACGTACGTTAGTGGGGTATGAGGCCTAAACGGTGACAATGCACTTCGCACGTTTGTTTGTTCCACGTTATGTATACCAAAGTAAAATATGCTCTGGACACGTGTCTGTATTAGTACCAAACTGATCAAATTATTGTGTTACCTATTCCGTTCCTTTATAATTTTAAATCCGGCTTTACTGGAACCGAAAAGTGCAAAAATGATTTCTTTATATATCCCACCAGTTTGATTGGTCCCGAAGAGGCAAATCACTAAATTTTTAATGTCAAAGTAGGAATATATAATTTAATTGTATATTTATATTCAAAAATATAAGATATTTAGCTATCTATTCATTCATTTATTAGAATAAAATTATTATAAGGTGTCTGGCATTATTCATGAAGCCATTACGTCACACAATATTGAAACGAGATTGATATATCTAATTTTAACCCCATATCCACTGTTCAGACAGTCCTATAGTCATTTGAAACAGAAGCTATATAGGCCTTTTCGTGACTAACATAATGATGTATTTCTACTTGAATATAGGAACATTATATCATACTATTTGGACGTTAATAATATTCAGGGCAGGGGCTTGAAAAAAGAAACGATAGGCGTCGTTTTGGGGTTTTGTGTGTGTGTGTGTGTGTGTGTGTGGGGGGGGGGGGGGTTAATGCAGACAGATAAAAGACAGAAATATCAGGTGTTTTCACCATAAGGCAAAATCATATACAAAGCACAAGAACATATAAAATGGAAACAGGACAGAGAGAACATGATTTGCCGTCCACTTAACACAAACTATGTCATTTTTCAGGACTAAGTACAATTTAATTTCCACAAATCACTCGTGCGTAAGGCAATTATCTTAGGTGTGGGAGGGAGGGGAAAAAGAATGTCACAATTCACAAAAACTAAAAACAAAATGTAAATAGATAAATGTCAGTGTGACATCAAACAAATTGTACTTTTTGGTCGTTTCTGCCAATATATATTATTATATTATATGAGCTTACTCGTTGCTAGACTATGAGTTTGATTATAATAAAACCAGTGGTTTGTAATTCACATAGCTTGGCAAATTCGGTGGAAGCGGATTTTACTTTCACTTTTGTTTTCTTATAGACATACAAAAGTCATAGTCATAACCACGTGTCTTTTTATTCATATGTCTTGTAAACTACCTCTAAATCAATCCATATTAATCTGTTAGATCTTTCACTGTCATGTGAAGCCATGTTTCTGTTTAATATTGGCTGTAATCGCTGTATTCTTCTAACAAAACCACGACAAACAAACGGTAGCATCTAAGGTATCAGTACTTTCTTGGAAAACTTACTATTCTATATTTTTAACCCATGGTAAATCCCGCAATACCACTAAGGGAAGTAACTGGTAAATGATAGTCGGGATTAACAAGTCGTGTTTAAAAGGCGCTAAGCCTGTAACTCAATAGTTTCCATAATATTTGAAATTAAAAACACGAATTAGAATTCAATATTGATCAATTTTAATCAATACTGATGTTGTTATCTTGCCGTGAAACTATAGGATCCTAATATCCAATATAATTTTAAGACACAATTAACATTTTATAATGAGTCGTGTAGGCCCTACCCTATTCGTTTGTCATTTTGTACGGTAATGAAAAAAACCCAACAAATCCTACAACGTAATATGGAAGTAATTAGCAAAAGTTGATTCACAAAAGGCAAAATAATGATTTAAAAAACGTGTAGAAAGCACTAAGCAGGTGTAAACGACTGCCGTTCAATTTGAACTGTTCACGTATTTCACCGAAAATAATTGATTAAAAATTACAATATTTTTTTTTTCTCCAAAATTGAAAATATATCACTTTACATACATTCATATAAACATTAATATGTGCTTTTAGAACCATGTTTGTCTATTTCAATGTTCCAAAAAGTAGAGCCATACGCCCTTTAACGCCAGATCTCACGACAGTAAAACTGAAACACGACGGACGGAATCAACCCACCACAGTTCCCATTTGGTCGTTTTAAATTGGCGAGTTTATCATGGATACAGTTACGTGCAGCTGCCAAAATATATCTTTATCGGAAATAATGTCAAAAATATATTTGGACTGCAAACAACATGGACAAAGACAAGGTGTTTGCCCAGCCAACTTTGTTTGGGCCTGAGATGGGGTGTATCTTTTACTGCCTCGAGAGTCTTTAAGATCTGAAACTCATAGGTCATAGGGTCTTAATAATTCGAAAATCCAATGTGAGCGACTTTCTTCACAAATTCTCAAGAGCGTTGCCACAAGATCTACATTTAATGTTACGTAAGGTTGACATAAATATCTAGCCGTTCGGCTCATATGAAAACGGGTCGGCTCCTCGAAAATTGTTCTTTTCTATGATATTGATACCTCTACCCGGCTCGCACTTGATTTAATCCTATTCATATTTATTATATTTCATCAATTGCAATATTTTAGACTTGTTTTTTAAGAAAAAATACTGGATTTTTTAATGAAGTTAATAAAGTAGTGGCGCCGAGGCTAATACGGAAAGCGAACCAAGTTCCTCCCACTGTCCACCAACGGAGACCTAATGTTTGGGTTGAAGAGAGGTTATACACGTGGATATGGGAATTTCAGAATTATTACCAGTCCCATAGAAATGTGGAAGACTAATTTAAACACAATTAGCCTATTGATTTTCAATTAGTAGAGATCAATTTGGTATAGCTTGACTATAAGCTGTATACCAAGATGAATTTTAATCGGATTGTGTTAAAACATAAACGTAGCAAAACAACCACCGGTCCTATGACAGGTGCGTGTCCGGGAATTTGAACAGATGGGGGATCCGTGGTGGAGACAACATCAAGCTTGACGAAAGGCCTGGGGGGTTACCCCAGAATTTTACAAAATCAGAAGTTCTGTGACATTATTTTGCTCACCTTGCCTCACTTGGTGGGGCCAATCTGAACGACAGACTCACCCTACACGCAGAGAAGTCAGCTACCATTTAATTTTCGTACGCTAGTTACGTACGTTGGTTGGGGTATGGGGCCTAAACGGTGACAATGCACTTCGCACGTTTGTTTGTTCCACGTATGTATACCAAAGTAAAATATGCTCTGGACACGTGTCTGTATTAGTACCAAACTGATCAAATTATTGTGTTACCTATTCCGTTCCTTTATAATTTTAAATCCGGCTTTACTGGAACCGAAAAGTGCAAAAATGATTTCTTTATATATCCCACCAGTTTGATTGGTCCCGAAGAGGCAAATCACTAAATTTTTAATGTCAAAGTAGGAATATATAATTTAATTGTATATTTATATTCAAAAATATAAGATATTTAGCTATCTATTCATTCATTTATTAGAATAAAATTATTATAAGGTGTCTGGCATTATTCATGAAGCCATTACGTCACACAATATTGAAACGAGATTGATATATCTAATTTTAACCCCATATCCACTGTTCAGACAGTCCTATAGTCATTTTAAACAGAAGCTATATAGGCCTTTTCGTGACTAACATAATGATGTATTTCTACTTGAATATAGGAACATTATATCAGTGAGTGGTGGAAACGGATTAAACCCCACCATATTAGAATAAAATGTTGAGATACAGTTATTTATGAAAGAACTTAGAAATTATGTCATACTATTTGGACGTTAATAATATTCAGGGCAGGGGCTTGAAAAAAGAAACGATAGGCGTCGTTTTGGGGTTTTGTGTGTGTGTGTGTGGGGGGGGGGGTTAACGCAGACAGATAAAAGACATTTGTTCAGATTTCTACTAAAGCCTATCAAAAAGCTGTAACGCCCAAACTCACCATAAAAATGTTGAAATTTATTAAAACCGAAATGTTAATTCTCAAAGTATAAGTGTCCAATTTTGGAAAATATTGTTACTTGCAGGCCGTGGTGTAGCCTTGTTGTGTATCAATGCACAAATATGGAACTATAAGCTCCTTTAGTTCTTTTCAATAATAATTGATAATAATAATCGGGTGGTCGAATGGTTAGTTAACGCGTGCGCGTTATATCAGAAGGTCTTTCATTGAGTCAAGTAGCGTGGTTTCGATTCCCCGCTTGTACGTGAAAATAAGTAGAGTCGCCTGTCGAACCTCGTGGGGTTTCTCCTTGTCCTCCGATTTCCTCCAACTGCTAAAGGAAGACCCCTACGCGAAGCGAATTATTGAAATAAAACTGAACCGTATGCTAGTACCGAAATGATCTAGTTTGTGTCTAGTGGAAGTACCCCCCTCATTCATTAGAAAAACCACAAGAGTGCGTAAACTTATTCGCGGTCACAACGTCACAATAGAGGCCGCTAAGCGCACAAGTCTCCGCTTATTGCCATAGCTGTACTAGTTCCTGTGGACCTAGTTCTTAACTCACAAGAAAAATTATTGTCATTGATACGTAAGTAGATATTTATAAATTTTTGTTTCACATAATGATGAAATATAGGCTTACAATGGGGAATTTTGTTAAAATCTTTGTGAGTTAATTATAAGAAAGTATAGGCATATACATGTTTGATTATGATAGAAGCTGAGTTTCCAAATCGAATTCTAAATGATTGAAGATACTACCTGATCGAAATTACAGATCTTAGAATTCGTTCCTTCTAATAATCCAGATCCCCTGATGTCAAACGTTAAACTCCTCCAGAATAAACTCCCATAAACGTATGACCATTGCTCTTCTAAATTTTCGAACTACGTGATTGTTTATTATCTTTTCTTTCTACAACCACACCATGACATAAACGCTACGGAAAAGCCAAAGAAGAATAACAACAGTACGAAACTAAAGTTGAAAACCTCAACCACAGGAAGACTTTGATAGATATTTAATTACATTTCAGATAATGATGTCTGCAGACAACAACACACTTGGTGGGGATGGTGACGGTGGGGTCATTGAATCAGATGTAGTTGCCGAAACAAAAGCAGCAATATCTATTATAGCTGGAGCGCCTGGAATGGGTAACAATATACTGTTAGAAATGGGGTTTATGTTTAACATCCTACTAGACTAGGCGGAAAAATATTCACAGAGACCCCGAACTGGTTTAAGCACCCTTTTCTGATTAATATGCATGACGCCTTAACAGTTCTAGTTATTCAATTACAAAGCAGTTCGCATGTGCAGTATATGTGTTTTAAAACTAAAGTCAACGTAACCCATGGTATATGAGATTGTTTAATACAGTTTCCAATTTAGTTTTAATGTGGTCATAGTATGATGTTGACGAATAAGAATGCACCAGACAACAAAATCCTTTACTTAGAATGGTAGCTTGAAATTATGTAGACCCCCCCCCCCCCCCGTCCCTCTAAAAAAGCAATAAAACAAAACCAAGCCTTTTCAGTCTTACCTCAGCCTTACACCCACCACCCGCGCCCACCCACACCTCCTTTATATATATTAATTATTTTTGATCGTATTGTTTCCAAAACTCAATATATTTGTAATAACTACTTATTTTTGTTCTAAAACTTGCTTCTTAAATTTATTTTTCTCTTTAAAATAATAGTCGAAACACAAGCGCCTACAATGGAGGAACTAAAACCGGACTTCGCTTCGTTACTCTCGCAGTCAGGTACAAAACGCATATATCATTCATTAATAAGATCATTATTTAATTATTCATTCATGCATTTACATCTATGGTTTTACATTTATGTTTTAAGTTGATTTTACATCTGTGTTTTAAGTGGGTTTTACATCTATGTTTAAAGTTGACTTTACATCTATGTTTTAAGTTGGTTTTACATATATGTTTTAAGTTGGTTTTACATCTCTGTCTTAAGTTTTGTGTTGGTTTTGCATCTACGTTTTGTGTTGGTTTTATATCTATGTTTTAAGTTGGTTTTACATGTTTTAAGATTTGTGTTGGTTTTACATCTATGTTTTGTGTTGGTTTTACATCTATGTTTTAAGTTGGTTTTATATCTATGTTTTAAGTTAGTTTTACATCTATGTTTTTGAAGAGTTAAACAGAGAGGTCACACCAAAACAAGATATTTTAGAAGACAAGGTCACTTTCTTTGACAGACTGTTAATCGTAAGTTTCAATTTAATTATTTTAACTTATGTCTAGTGTTATAATGCGACTTCGTATACACCAAGCGTCACTGTTTGCTTAGCGTGGCATACATTCTGAACGCTTACACGTTGTGTGGAAATTTAGAAATTATATACTAATGGACCAGTAAAGTTATACTAAGCGCGAACACGACCAGGAACGCGAACGCGACAACTGACCACTACGAATTTACGCGCGAATGTATTTAAAGCGCGGAAATTTGAAGATGAAAATGGCACATTCACGATTTGATCATGTACACCTTTTGACCTCGCAATCTGATTGGTTATTGAAAATCGTTTGCGCGAACTTTTCCCAAATCGCGCTCAGTATAAACGGCATTGAAGGCCCGTTTTCCATGCGCGGGTTTTCGCCGGCGAAAAAGTCCGTCTAATGCAAATGTAATGGAACCGTTTCCATGCAACCGACAAAAACGCCGAAAACTGCTATTGACACTCATACTAACTTGTCTCGGTTTTAACTTTTTGTGGCTAGTCTATTATATGATAAATTAAGATTGTCATGAACAATTAGCACAGTATACTAATAGATTTAAATTATAATTGATATGTTTTAAGTATTTCAAAAACGCCATACGGTAAATTATATGTCAATTCAATCAAGGAAACCGTTAATTGTAGTTTCAACAAATCGTCACAATTTTTTTTCTGATTTTCCAGAGATTATAAATCAAGAAGTCAAATGTTTCCTTCTCCCGAGTTGAAAAATTCAATGAAGGTAACTTACGTTATTTACCGTACTGTTCTCATATTTACTAAGGGTTGTTGTGTGGGGGTCGAATGGTATAACACGTGCGCGTTAGATCATAAGGCCTGTCATTGAATCAAGAGGCATGGTTTAGAGTCCACACGTTTAGGTGACAAGAAGTAGTGCCTCCTGTCCAACCTCGTGGAATTTCTATTATGCAAAATTGTTGCGTATATGTTTTTAGATTAACAATTATTTTTCTGATATTGACTTACGCCTATGGAATTGAAAAACCACGATGACAGTTGCTTTATTTAAAGCTATTTTGGATTATACAGCTGTACTTTAATCTACCGTACATTGATTTACTGTACTGCCAATAATTAAAGGTAGACTTCGTGTGTATTAATTATAGTTTATAGTGACATAGATTTTGTTTTCAGAAGAAGGGAGTTTGGATGGCCGAATGGTTAGCGCGCTGTATCATAAGGTCTGTCATTGAGTCAACAGACATGGTTTCGATTCCCCGGTTGTATGTGACCAGGAGTAGGGTCAACCTGTGACAACCCAGTGGATTTTCTCCGGGTCCTCAGGTTTCCTCGCACTGCTGAAGACCCCTGCGCACAAGCGAATTATTGAAATAAAAATGAACATATGTTAGTCCCGAAATGACCTAGTTGAAATTTTTTGTCGGGTGGACGTTAAAGCAAAGCATTGCCGGTATAATTCTCAGAGTTTTCGCTTGTGGTGTCAAAAGCGAAGACGATTAATCTGTCTGAAATGAAACATTACATCTGTATCTTTATTGTTATAATAGAAAACCAAACAAATAATTATACACGCCCCTCCCTGCTTATTATATGTATATATTTACAGGAGTGAAACTTTCTTTACCTTTCAACAATTACCAAGTTATAAGAGTAGATAGCGGCAATTTAGTAGGTAATTGATTTAAGGAAAATGATTTTGTGATAAGGCACCAAATTTATGTCATATTTCATTTCTTTATTGAGTGAAATATGTTACTGGTCTCTCTGTGTGCTAGGAACGAGCACCTTAAAAGAGTAGGTTTGATGTTTGATAAGATGAATTTGATAAATATATTTTGGTCAATATAACTAAATTGTAAAAATTCAAATTAATCGACCCCAAAGAAACCCCTAAAGGACAAATACAACCGGCAAAATGAAGAATTAAGTTGTTAAAATAAAAGGGGTTTTCAGGGGGTTAGACTGGGTAAAATTATAAAAACCACAGGGCGGGGGCTCCTTTTTTCGCACATTTTTGGGCTAACTTTACTAAACCGATATTTCATATTCAGACATTTTTGCCAACTTCTCAATAACCATTTTATAGATTTCAAATTGACTTATTAGGTATATTACTTGGTTGGTGATTATTCAGATTAGCTAAAAAGAATATACTCAGTTCCATAGAGAGAGGATTCTCGTCCGTTTTAAGGGTCAATTTTATACACCCACACGTAGTTTGGGCATAAATAGTCGTCACCCTGTCAGTCAGTCCGTCCGCCCGCCAACAATTATTGAAGGATCTTTTTCTCATGAGAGGACGAAATGAAATGAAATGTGGTTTTATGGCACGTCAGCTCCAACCGGGCTATATTGCGCCAGATTATGGTGAATGAGAGGACGAACAGAGGCTATAGTTTATAACGGATTCCTTTCAAATTTGATGTATAGACCATTGTGGTTGTGTTCCTATCCTATCAATATTTGTCGCCCCTCTCTTTTCGAAAACCTTGTGAACGCGATTTAAACTAGAGTTTTTTACGGATTCTTTTCAAATTTGGTGTGAAGCATTCCGCGACTTTCTGTTCTGGAGTTATATCCCTTTGCTGAAAACATTGTGTGGCTACAGTTTTTAACCAATTGTTTTCATATTTATGTTTTCATATTGTGGTCATGAGAGGACGGATCCTATCGATATTTAGCTCCCGGCAACCTCCAGTACCCGAGTTATGCCTCCTTTGCGGAAAATCTTGTGGAACATGATAGAGGCTATAGTTAGTTTTTAAGGAATTCTTTTCCAATTTGATGTGAAGCATATTACGGTCCTAAGAGGTCGAACCATATCAATAATCAGCTTTTCGCAACTTTCCGTTTTGGTGTTATCCCACCTTTACTGATAACAGTTTTGAGGGATCTTTTTCAATTTTTTTGTGATCTTACCATGGAGTTATGTCCCTTTTCCGAAAACCTTGTGACGCGAAAGATGTTATTGTTTTTAGCGGATTATTTTCAATGAATGGACGTCATGGAGATTTTTGAGACACATTAAAAGTATGTTTCAATCGCAGATCCTGTTCACTCTTACATGGCCATGGTATACTAGATACTAATAATAAAATAAAAACAAAACCAAGTACGAACAATCCAAACCATTAGACAAAATTCGAAGTCCTACACTTTTGTGTATAATTATTTTCATAGTTACCAATGTAGGAAGTCCACTGACTATTTACACAGTCTTACCTTTCGTTTCATGGGCTTTTTGTCTTTGGCTACCCTGTCGTATTAGAATGTGAACAAGATCCACAATTTCTACAAGTAATGTTGGCGTATACTATCGTCACTTGCCCCCCTCAATCATTTTTTGAAAACGCTCTACAGTTCTTGTTGGGAGTAGTTATAAAAATATTTATGTGCGGGGAATGTTCATTTGTTTTTTTTAAAAAAAAAACAACCCAGCTTTCATCGCGTTCACAAGGTTTTCAGCAAAGGGGATATAACACTACCACGGAAGGTGGCAGAACGCTGAATATCGATAGGGTTTGTCCTCTTATGACCACAATGCTTCACACCCCATTTGAAAAAGAAATATACCCGTAAAAAAAACATAGCATTTATCGCGTTTACAATCCAATTGTTGGCGGACAAACGGGGCGTCGACTACAATTATTATTTAATATTCCTGAAATTTCTCTTGGTTTGGGGAGAAATCCAAACGATTTCAATGGTTTCAGGGCATAGGTATTTGGATTGCATTTTGCTATGAAATGATACCTCTAGCAACGCAGTCACAAGTATGTGATCTTTTAAAAGAATGGATTGGAACTTTCAGCCAAACCACAACCACCACGAAATCTTGTTAACGCTGAGAAGAGGTCGTGATATAAAAAACAGCAATAATGTAACAGGGCTGATGCTGGGCCTATGTTTAAACAACATAAAGACCAATAGTTGATTTTTAGATTTATTTAAAACAAAACAAGAATTAAACAATAGGCTAAATTGCAACACAAATAATTAATCTACAAACAAACAGCCTTCAATAAATAAAAATCTAACGATTTCCGGAGGGATGAAATGCATTGAACGATGAGGATCGTGAAGCGGGCGGGGGGGGGGGGGGTGTATGTGTGCAATGCAATGCCCAATGTCTAGAGATTTGATTAAAATTTCGTTCCGTTAATTTTAGTTGGTCTAAATACAGATCTAACCACTTCCTTATAATATCCTGGGTTCCCTGGAGTCTCATTTTAGGCAGTGTGTTTGCTCTAAATGAGAGAAAAATGGAGTTTAACGTCCACTCGACACAAACAATGGTTCAATTTTATTTCAATAATTCGCGTGCACGTAGGGGTCTTTAGCAGTGGGAGGAAACCGGAGAACCGGAGATAACCCACAAGGTTGGACAGGCGACCCTCCTTGTCAAGTACAACCGGGGAATCGAAACCACGCCAGTTGACTCAATGACAGACCTTATGATACAGCGCGCACGTGCTAACCATTCGGCCATCCAACCCCCACCCCATTTCTGCTCAAAACAAGGCGTCTGTTCTTTGGTGAGAAAAAGCTCAAGTGATGTTAAAATGAACACAAACTTCTTAAATATGTCGTTAGGCCTTAATGTGAATGAGAGAATGGACTAATTTTAATTAGAAAGAATGTGTATACAGAAACATAACAATAACAAATATAAATGACTAATCGGATCGATCGTCGTCAATACAAACTCCACAGTCTGAAAGATGTGACATCAAATATTATACAAACTGAAAAATGGAATCATACGGCCAACGATATAATAATATTTGATATAATTAAATCGTAATATGTACATTTAAGATATATTATTTCAGTATAATACTTAATATAATATATTGAGTAATATCTTGATATTATGTTGGTGTTATACTTTACAAAGTCCAATGTCAAAATTTAGTTTCTAACAATACTTGATAAAATTACATATCAACATCTTAGTTTTACAACTTGGATACAGGATAACATTAATAACAATACCCATAGCATTATCACAATGTGTCAACATGCGATAAATATCTCCACATTATCTTAAATTGTGATTGCTAAGAAAGGATATGGAGGTGTATATAGACTTTAATGGCTTAAAGGCCAATATTGTGATTGTTCTATTTGGCCAGTACGTATGCATAATCTTTAGACTTCTTCTTTTGCGTTGCTGTATATCGCTGATGTGCTGTAGTATGCTGTTGTTGCTGAAATGAGATAAATAACTCTATTATAATCTGTTTATCTACCTTAAAGAGGTCAATGCGTCTTTTGATTTAGGTTAAAATAAGATGTAGAATACAATTGGTTTGATCTGTATCATTGATGCGGTAAGCTCCGTTTAATTAAACTTTATTCCGAAATATAAAATCAGTTATATCTTTTGCGACTCAATCCTCGAAACTCGAATTTTACATGTAGACAGTACCAACTTCATAAAAACAAATCAATACACAAAACAAGGTTAATTAAATTGACAATATTATTTTTTGTGCAATCAAAGAAGGTTGGTGATTATAACATTGCTGTTATCCCCACTGTATGTGACGTTCAGAACTTCTATATTTTATATAGAAAATATAATATAAAAACATCACGCACATCTATCAAACACAACAATATAAATATTTATAGTTGAAACCGAACATGTATTGAAAATTTTGATCATTTTTTTCACACTTTGAAAAAGATACTATTGAACATTCAGTGTTAACGTATTTAGATCTTTGGGGAAAAAATATCCCTTCATTATTCAGACAAAATTTACAAAAAAAAAGAATCAAGCAAACCACAGACAATAATTAGCTGACTAGTTTAAACATGCAAGGACCAAATCTGCCTATTATAGTAGTCCTGAAATGTTATCTAAATTATTAGTTAGACACTAATTAACTGATTCAGGCCATAATCAACTCTCATAGTTAGCCTGCGATCTTTACTGGATTTGAATACATTTTGTGGTGGATAATTTAGCGTTATACTGGATAATCGAGACTGTTTATTATAGAACTAACGTTAGTAATGATGATCGAGGCTAGCCTAAAATTAAATCGTTCATATCTCGGTTCAGAGTGAAGTAATTTGACTGAAATTTTTGAACTATTATAGCGAGGACTGTCAACTCTTTATCTAATCTTACCTAATGCCCTTTAAGGAAACATCATGGGCTAGTACGTTTTATATCGGACTATTTCTGAGAATAAAATGACAGAGACAGACTGTTCATGCTACTACTGTCTTTTTCACTGAGACTCAACAATAGATAGATTTACTCTATACAGACAAAACGAACAACCATATTTCATATAGCTTACCACCTCCCTTGCCCTCCTTTTGCAATATAAGAAACACAAAATCAGTTTATGTATAGCATGCATTAATCAGTAGACATATTATTACGTAATTGATCGACTGATCCAATTCCTTCATTTATCAAAGTGACATTGCGTCATTTGCATTTTTTGCTAAAATGTCGAATTTCTCACGACTAAATCCAAGCTATGTACTCAGATTGATTATTTAGCATTTAATTAAGAAAACAAAGTCAAAATACCAACGCTAGATAATCTCCCAGTTTCGATTCAATCGGATTTCAAACAGGCCCATCAGGTTTCTCCGCTACCAATAAAAGATGGCTGGGTCTTTTACATGGCATGCAGCATAGATTGATGAAATTTCAATTAATCATTACTTTGTCAATACTGAATAGAATTGAACCATTTTTGTCTGTTATTCCTATTAGAGATTAAATTTTCACAACACTGTAATCTGTAAGGGATTTCTATTGCGCTATTAAAATGGCGCAGTGGGAGTTTATCTCTGAAACAGACCATGCTCTTTCCTTACAAAAACAGAAGTTCTACTAACCTGATTTCTTAGAAGACGATTTTTTGATTCTTCTGTACGAGCTAAAGAATACTGTGACGTCTCTGTCTTCTGTTTCCCTGGAACTTTCCTCGGCACTCCTCCCGGTATTCTATCATAATACTCGCCCTGTTTAAAAATAATAACATATTACCAAATAAATCACGCTTTCATCCTTAAATCTCATTGGTCAGAAATCGGTGCTCATTTCACCATGGGCATGTTCCGGGACTTGTTAAATGAAGCTTCTAGAACAGTAAACTTGAGGCATTTATTATTATATATATGCACACACAGTATGCTTGCGTAGTATCCGTTTTTCATCGTTTCATAAATAATCATTAGTAGATGTAAACACACGTTCTACCTGAGGTTGACCTACAGTATAGGCTGTAATAACCCAGCAAAGAAATCTATAATTATAGGGCTTGTTTGGCATATAAACTACTTTTTTGGCGTATGTACAACCCACGTAAGGGAATATTGTTTACTGTATTACGAGAGGATATTTCTGATTGGTGCTTATATGGACCGGATAGTTATTACATGAAGCACGTTGCGAATAATTGAACATATGTATTAAAGTTAAAATATATTTACATTTCCTTGCTCTTCTAATATATGATACACGCCTTGCGTCATCAAACCTGCATAATCACATTCTCCTGTTTCCTGTAAACAACATGAAATAAATTAATTCCACCTCACTGAAATAAGCCTTGATCAGGTTAAAATAAAGTAATAAATTCGGTGATCTCAAGTGTGATGGCAGAGGCTCTTTGGGATTAATTTTTCAAAATATTAAGGAAAGGTCCGTTTGTCTACAAATTTTAGTTTTATTTTTGGACACAAGAACAGTTAAATCATAATCGTGACTGTATATATGACATAAAATCTCAATATCAATAGATATTCACTCCATAAAATACATATTACCTCATCAATTTTTATTCAAATCTAAGAGATTTTTTCATATTACAACGTCAACAATATGGACAGAATCAAACTATACAGGAAAAAAAAGGTTCTTGTAATATTTAAAGTATGATAACCTTATCTGTAATATATATATAAACCAGGGAAATGTGTGAACTTACTTGACCACATGGTTCTGTTAAGTACCCATCATAATTTGATATGTGATTCTATAAGGAAAAAGAAAAACCAAAACTGTATTTTTTGACAATTTAATTCAAGGAATGGAAAACGGCACAACATACACAGCTATGTCCGTGAACACGTCCGATTCCCACTCTGGGTGGATGTTCCAATTCTTACATCCTTGGAGCAAAACATGTTATCTCGGTATTTACGTTTACCCGAGGGCTAATTGGTAGGGTAGTGCGAGGTAAACGTACTGTAGCAGTAGCACGAAAACTTTTATAACAAAATGACCCCTTTAGCATGGTAAAAACATCACGGTATGTTTTGTGTGCTAAGCCGGGGGCAAGTCGCAGAATAGTGTTTGGGTGGTTCTTTAATATTTGTTTTATAAATCCGGCATTAAATTCAAATGTATGGTCCGTATTTTACATAGACAACGAAGCTTGGACTTCCGGTAAACCCACGTTAACTATCCATGGTAGGCATTGAGCTCTGCTTGTCGTATTATAGATGATTGAGACTACATATTGTCATCAACCGTTTTAATACTTCCGGCCTGGGGGTTAATCAAATTCCTAGTATGGGTGTGACAAGTAAACTGGGGAGAACGCAAAATACCAGTGCCAGGTCGCTCTGAGGCACTTAATACATAATGTAGATCTGTCTTGAAACGGCATGGCTGTTCTATTATACGTTATCATCCTCGGTGAAAGCGGACTTTAAGCCCTAGGATCGAACAAACGAAAGTGTTATGGCTCTATAATTTACCTCTTGGTAATATTGGGCAAGATCAAGTAACGTGCGGTGAACTTTTTTCTCACCAACAATTATAAACTTTCCATTAGGCAGCTGATCTATCATATAATGACGACATCGGTCTTCAACCCTGGAAAGAAAAACCATAAAAAGTCAGTATTTGGTTGGTTAAATCGATTAGAGAATTCCTACACCCTTTGGCTATCATAATGTGTGCGACGCCAAAAAGTTTCTATAACACATTTTATTGTGCGGTATGAGGATATCATGGTGTGCTGTGAGTACATGTTGTGTATCCATGTTGTTTGTAGAGTTTTGTTTTTAGATGGAGTTATCCTGGGTGGTACAGTTCTGTTACTGTTGTTTTAATTATTGGGGGGTGAACATGTTGCGTAGGGGTGTTTGGGTAGTTCATGCGCTGTGGAGTGGTCATACGCGGTGAGTCCATAAAACATATATTTACCTGAATGATAGAGAATAACCAAATCTGCTCTCACTAACCCGGATTAAAAAACAACCAACTGGTTTATGTTTCAATAATTTTTCAGCATGACTAAAATAAGAATTACATTATAATGAACATTTTATAAATTAAATATTAACACTTGTAATCAGACGTTTAGTGTTAATCTGTACTTTTACAGTTCATGAGACATATTTTATCAATTCGCATACAATAGTAATTAAACCAATCAAAAGTGAGGAATCAGCTGGACCGTTACCCATGCCATGTCAATATGTACCATGCTAATTCAACTACAGAGATAGTGCGGTCACGGCTACAGTAAATTACTATGTGTAGATTGACCGGACGTAGCGATCGTAGAGATTGGTGTTATGCCTGTAATCGAGAGTGCAGCACTCAACAACCCAACAGAACAGCAAACACAACGCACGTAATGCCGGAATACGCCGAACGTTAAGATGAAAGAAAAAAAAAAAACAACAACAATGTCACAGAACGTTTGCAATACTCGCTCACCTTCTGGAAATGACGCCATGGAACCATTCTACAAAAATACCCCCGGATTTATCAATTAATTGATGAACTTGTGTTTCTTCAAACCATCGTTCTGTGGCTTGTTTTGTTCCTGGTTTACCGTATTTATCATTCTTATTAATTTGAACAAACTCGTCTCCTAATATATCATCTGATCCCGAACTATCACCCTCCTCCATCTATAGAAAACATGTACAAAAAAAATACTCATAACAACAATTTTTAAAATATCTTCCATTAAGTTGTTCTCACTCAGGTCTATAAAACAATTAGACGAAACCGACGATTCCACATAAACCAAGCGTGTTTTGCATTATTGGTTTGAAAAAAGTAGTTCGGTTGAATCAAAACAAATTGTAAGATGTAATAAAACCAGGTCGTACTTATTTTCCGGAACAAAGGCTAACACTTGCGACAATTAGTGTGTGACAGCAATAGAAAGTGTGGACAATATCAACATTTCTAACAATCTAATTAAGATTACAATTTCGTTTCGCTTATTTTTCTGATCTTGACAATACTACACCAAAATACACGAAACGAAATTGACATCTGATTTTAAAGAAGTATACTTTCAAAGTGACAAAAGGAAAACAACAGTTGTCCGCCCATCGAAAAAAGAAAACTATTGGTTCTTAACAAACTTTTGTTTCACTAACCTGTGTACCCTGTGTGCATAATGTTTTGAGGTTAGAATCACTTTGTATTCCAATAGAAGAACTGTGTTTAGGCTCCGGTACATCTGGTAATGGTGGTGGTACGATACCACCGCCGCCATATTTAATTTTTGCTGAGAAAAAAAAACAATGACAGACAGTTTGAGAAATATGTCTTTTGTGTCCAGAAGCAAAATGAACAACAGTATTTATATACAGAACAAAGTTTGTACAAAATATATTGGATGCATAAAACAATTGCATACATTACATTCTATTTCATTAATTCATCATAATTCGAACATAAATCTTTAATTTTATTCAATGTATTTTCACTGCATATACCCGACCGATAAATAATTCTAATCGTCTCAATAAAAATCACAATTTAAGGGATACATAACAAGAACATAATCGTTGCAACATTAAATTATCGTAAATTTAATAGTTTCAACTATGCACAATTCCGAAGTTTACATGTACTCCAATCCGAGCATTCCAAGTATTTTTTTTATCAATTGTTAAAGGACAATATTGGTGCCAGTCATTATCACATATGTGATAGAGCTGGTTAAACACATTCCAAATATAATTTTATGTAAGAGATCATTGCTACGATAGCTGAGTAATACAGTTTTTCTGAATCGGAAGTGACGAACGCCAAAGGAAAACACGAGTCGCCTCTCTATATAACTGACTGATGTGACGAATGATAACGGATATACGGGCGAATTTCTGCTCACTAATAATTCCTTTGTAGACCAAAAGTTGTTGTGTGAGACTGTGAAAGGATATCTGACAATTAATAAAAAGAATGACTGTCACTAGATAAGTGAACACGAAAGAAAAACAGAAAAAGTCCGTGCATTACCATGTTTTTATAAGGTATAGAATGAATATAAACAAGGGAATGTACGGACTATTTCTATTTTTCTCGTGTTCTCTTATCTAATGACATTCAATTACTTTATTGAATTGTCAGGTATCCTCTTACAGTCCCATATAACAACTTTTGGTCTCCGAAGGAATTATTAGTGAGCAGAAATTCGCCCGTATATCCGTTATCATTCGTCACATCAGTCAGTTATATAGAGAGGCGACTCGTGTTTTCCTTTGGCGTTCGTCACTTCCGATTCAGAAAAACTGTATTACTCAGCTATCGTAGCAATGATCTCTGAGATAAAATTATATTTGGAATGTGTTTAACCAGCTCTATCACATATGTGATAATGACTGGCACCAATATTGTCCTTTAAAAAGGAAATGTAATAAGTAAACAAACAAACCACAACCATTGTTTCTAGATCTACTTAAGATATAAATAAACTCAAGGTAAAATATATTTCAAATAAGTCTGGTAATATATACCTTGCTTTTTTTTATCCAGATCTTTTTGTTTGACTTCTTGTTCTGCCAAGGCAGCATTCTGTTGTTCTATTAGTAAAGCTAGGGCGGCTAACTCTTTGGCTTCCTTTTCAGCGGCTAAACGGCGCATTTTACATTCACGTCGGGCCAGAAATCCACGCGCAACTGTAAAATAAACAAACAAATACATTTTTATCAAGGTTCAGGGATAACAAGAAATGGTTTCTGGCATAAAATGAAAAATGAAAAATAATGAGGTTTTTGTAGAGGTAATTTCAGCCAATTGGACGAAATTGCTCCCAGATGAGCAACGCACCCACGGGAGCCCGCGCTAAGGTAATCTGCTCTATAGTCTTGTTAAGTAAAACTGCCTTCGTTGTCATTTCTGGTCATTGTTAATAAATCATTTCATTAAAAGAGAACTTGGCCGTAAACGTTTTCAGCTTGGCCTCGCACCCCTTCAACATGGCGATTTTTATGTGTTTTATCAAGATTGGACAATTGGTTGATTTCCGCTTCAAAAAACACCAGGCGGTTACAGTAATGAACACCAATTTGCATGGAAAAACTAGGTTTAACTTACGTTTCTGAAGCTGTATGGCGGCAGTATCAAACTTGGCCAGTATATCAGTCATTTTCTCTATATGATTGTATTTGAGAAAAACTTTAGTTTTCCTGAAAATATACAGTCATTTTCTAAGTTAGATCCAAGAAATTATAGACAGGGTGGACACAATCCCAAGATACTTTATATACACGGGGTTATTTTAATTTTGTTAATGCCATGATATATTTATTATTAACTAATTTACATGCCACTTGTTTACCGATCCCAGAATTGCAAAGTGACAAATGGGACGCTAACTTCATAGATTCTCCTGGAACAAATAGTTCGTAATTTATGTGATGAAAAAAAATAATAGCTTATGATACTATCACCAATGGAAATGTGGCTGTTTAACAAGTGGATGGTGTCCTTTGTAATAACCAGATACAAGCGGTTACCTTGCACGATACGCTCCCAATTTGCAAGAGGTGGACTGAGAACAAGCTAAAAAATGGTTTTGCATACAATCAGGTCCATACTTCAAGATGCTACGATAACTTTTTGAACGAAAATACCAGTTTATATTATTCAGAATTTCAAATAAAAATACTTACCCTACACAATAGCCTGGCATTTTTGTAGATCGTAAAATATCCAGACAATTAGCAGCTGTACCTTGTAACTTGTGTTTGTGTATTAATACTTTATATCTGATAAATAAAAAACACAATGTACATCACATTTTAAATTAAAAGATAAACAACCGAATTGCCAATAAATTATTGTCCATTCTTTATTATTGTTGTTTTTATATATTTGTTTATCATTGTCTATTTATTGCTACTATTGTCGATTGCCCATGTTTTTGTTTGTCTATCTACTATCGATTGTCCATTTTGTTGATGTCTATCGAGTATTGTATATTACCCATTTGTTTGTTGTATATCGACTGTCGATTGTCCATTTCTGTCTATTTATTGCCAATTGTCCATATGTCGCCAGACTTCAATCTATTATGCTTTATTATCTGTCGATTGTCAGTCTGTTATTTTTGATTGCACAACTATCATTTTGCTTATCGAACCCTAGACCTGCACCACTAAAAGTGGGAAAAACCGACTGGTTACTTACTGAGCCATCACGACTCTCGCTATAAGATAGAATATAAGCATAATAATAATATACTAGACAACTTACTTGTCAACAAATTCTTGAAATGTTGGACGTATAGCATAACCTTCTCTTCTTATTTTTGTTGTTTGTAACATACCCGTATATAAAAGCTGCAATGATAAATACAGTTATATTTTGTCATTTTAAAAAGAAAAATCTAGCATGTTTGTATATGATCAATGTCTAGTCCCGAAATGACCTAGTTTGTGTCAAGTGGACGTTTAACCCCATTTCTCTCTATATATACTCAGCCAAATTAAAAACTTGACACTGATGAATTTCAACAATTTTTTTTTCTGGGAAGTCAAATAAATTTTAAAGTGTTTCTAACGATAGTAAGTAGTAAGAAGCCTTTAATTTCATAAAATTGTAAAGTCACGTGGATCAAGTGACTTTTGAGCATATAAAGATGAAAAACCTGAAAAACACGTGCAAACACAAACTCGTGAGGTCAATCGATGCAAGTTTGCTTAAACTGAACACGCACACGTAACTTGAACTGGAAAAACAAATTAAAATTGTTATTTTCATCTTTGTTAGAAAATGCCGCGCCTTTCAAATGTAGAACGTCTACGTGCTATAGGTAGGCTCTATGCTGGTCAGTCTGTGGTCACTGTTGCAAGAGCCTTTAATTGTTCACGCCAGACAATAATGAATCTTACAATGAGGGTGCTTCAAACTGGAACTATTGCCGACCGCCCAAGGGCGGGAGCGCCACGTGTGACGTCACTCCAGGAAGACCAAGCAATACGATTACGTCATCTTAGAAACAGATTTGTCACTGCAACCTCCACAAGTAGAGAGATGTTTGGTGGAAGGGTAACTGCACAAACTGTTCGAAATCGCTTGCAGGCTGCTGGTCTTCGAGCTCTGAGGCCCTATAATGGACCAATATTGACATCTCTTCATCGCCGTAACCGACTTGTGTGGGCCACAAGACACATAAGATTTACTCAAAGACAGTGGAATTCGGTTGTCTTTAGTGACGAATCTCGATTCACTTTGAGATTTGCCGATGGCAGGGTCCGAGTGTACCGCAGACGAGTTGAACGTTACGCTCAAGTATGCGTCAGAGAAGTTGACCGATTTGGTGGCGGCAGCGTCATGGTTTGGGGTTCTTTTTGTGCACATGGACGTTCTCCTCTTGTTGTTGTCAAGGGAACTTAAATGCTGTCCAGTACAGGGATCAGATTTTGCAACCTGTTCTTCCTCCGTTTATGAAGAGACATGGACCTGGACTAACGTTTCAGCAAGACAATGCTCGACCCCATACAGCAATTGCTACCCAGAATTTTTTAAAAAATGCCGGTGTCAAAGTCCTGGATTGGCCGTAGCTTAGCCCTGACCTTAAACCTATTGAACACATCTGGGACGAACAGGGTCGACGTGTTCGTCAGCAAGTGAATCCACCACTGACGTTGCAGGACCTTCAACATGCTTTTGCTGAGCAGTGGCGACGTCTTCCTCGGGTAGTGTTTACTAATGTTCTGAGATCCATGAGAAGACGTTGTGTGGCAGTACGAGACGCTAGAGGAGGCCACAACCGTTACTAAACACTTTATTCCGATTGTTCTCCAAGTCTGTGAATTTCATTTTGGGGGGTACTGTGACATCACGAACGTTATCAATGTCAAGGACTTTCGGCGAGACGTATTCTTGCTTTCTGTTGATGTCAAGGTCGTCTGTGCACAACATAACACTAAAATAGTTGCCTTAAACCAAATATTAAAAATCTAGTCCCAAAAATCCCGAGTGTCAAGTTTTTAATTTGGCTGAGTATATATATAATGAATGTGACTAAAATGATTAAACGTACCTGTTGATTCATATAAGGGATATTGAAATCATTAGCTTCTTTATTATGATTTGGTTTTAAACACCGGACAAATATGGGTGAAGATTTGGTCATTTTCTCCATCAGCATATTGAGAGACCTCTGTAAATAAAAATAGTTTTTAAATTTTAAAGACATCTATAATAAATAATATTATACTGCCGTTACTCTTAAAATCTGAACAGCATATGATAAAACAGTTATCCCTAAAACAATAATTATGGAATAAAACAATTTAAATTACAAAGGCTAGATTTGCCTTCAACTGATATTATTATTATGTAGACCGGTGTCCAAAAACAGATAAAATTGTGTACTATAGCAGTGACTTGGCTAACTTTACCTTAAACTGTGTTCCAACGGTGACCTTCCTTTTCGCATCTCCGATTTCTACAGGACCTTTACGACTTCGACTCTATAAAGAATACAATATCAATATAGTTTGCTTGCTTGTTTTGTTTTCACTATAAGCACTCAAAACGGTTGAACATATAAATTTTAAAGACAGGTGATATTTGGAAATTTAACGAATCATATTTTTTGAACTATTAGACTGATGTTCGAAAAATAAAGTTTTACATTATTTTTGGACAAATTTCTTTCCATCCACAGCAACTTATCCGAGTTTCGGACCGTTTTTTTAACCTCATAACCAGTTTTTACAAGAATTTTAATGGTGCTGTTTAACGACAAAATTGTCAATGTATAGTGTCAATTTTGCCCTTCATGACAAAACATTTATTATTATTGGGTTGTGGGAGTACAAGATGTTTGTGCCCTTGAAACGACCCATTCAATATTTATGTACAAAAAGCCGTATGAAAAAAGCAAGATACCCACCTTATTGTTTCTAGAGCGAACTGATCGACGACCTTGAAGAGCTAATGTACCAGTTCTTGATATCTCAGCTGAAAAACACATATAGGTCCATTAAAATATCTTGCTGTGTTCCCTAAATTGAATACCCTCTATAGTATTCAAATTTGATTTCAACTACAGGAAAAAAAAACGACCACCCATGTTTCAAACTTTAAAATAAAATCTCACCTTTAAATAATGTTTTAACAAGCTGGTTTTTACTGTCTTTCAATAATTCTACAATACCAGCAGGCATTGTATCTCGGTTCTTTTCTAACCACTGTGTAGCATCGTACATTACCTAGAATAATAGTAAGATTATATACCACCATGTCAAGATAATAATGTACTTTGACTGCATTAGCTGACTTTTGTCATAGTCTGTCATGCAGAATTCGGACGTTAAATAAAGCCATTTCACACACAACATACAACAGTATATTAATGCAGAAAATGAAATCATCTTTTAAAAACTGTCACCAGAATAAATATTAGAATCAAGAGGAGACCATAAAGGATCTTGGCAATGTCAGTTTTGTCAGATGTAATGATTTTTAAAGATGGGTATGATTGGTGCGTTCAGCATGTTTCAGCATGTCATGACCAATCTAAATTCAAATAAAGTAATACTGATGGTTAAATGAGCATAAAACAACCTAGATGATATAATCTTAAATCAGTATTTATTCATTATTCTAAGAAACAATGATTGAAATATATGTCATAACTAATCTACTTTTTAAGGATAGCCTATGAAAACCAGCAACAAATACGCGATGTAAACTGGTTTATTTCAAATTGGGTTCTTTAGTGGCAGATCATCAGCTCATGTCATCACTGGAGGACACACCCTCAATAAAACAGTATAATTATATGAAAATAAATATATGTAGTAGACAACAATAAACAATTCCTCCTCTTCTAATTGAGATATGGTGGATAATAACACGCGACTGTAAGAAATTTATTTTTTTTATAACAGTTCTGCTTCAATAAAGTTTTACTCAGGTGACAGGTAGAACACTGTCACCGTGTTTGAAAGATCATTGTTGAGACTGTACTGGCTTTTTTTTTTGATGTTCTCGTCATTGAGGAAGTGTATTCTATCCTTTTCCTTCAGTATTGGATATAATTTGTACAACCTGTCTATACAAACTTCGCCAGGTTAATGTATTTCTTTAGTATATGATTTCAGTTTTAATACTTGAAACTAATGGGAGAAACAGACCACTCTATGTCACAATACCTTTTATATATGATAACATGATACACTCATAAAATGGAGTACAAGAGTGCATTACATGAACCGACGGATAGGGTATAGAAATAATATTGGATGTTAATATGATGTATGTCATACTTACTTTGCCAGCATAATGGTTGATAGAGAAACATGGTGGTGAACTTTTCTGTGATTTCTGATAATGATCATTTTTACTTATACAATGATTTAACTTTTCAACAAATGTCGTATCTGTAGCCTGGAATATAGATATTAAATGAACAATTTGTAAGAATGTGCTCACAAGTAATGGAAATTATACATGTTTACACTTTGATATACCGTTTTTAAATTTCTTATGGAAATACAATCTAATTGTTTCTTTATTTTCAATGGTTCTGATTTTAATTGGAACCAGGTAAAATATAAAACGAATGAAATTGCGAAATGATTTTTCAATTGTATCATAACTCGACCAGTCATCTTGTTTGGCATTACACCAGACAGGTAAGCAATGAGTTTGAACAATCCAACGGCAGTATTCGAGTCTAGGGCATTCTATTCGTATATCATCTGGTAGCAGGCCCCTCCTAAGCATATGACAAATATATTTACGATTTGAACCACTTACTTTGGGAAACCGACATTCTTCATCTAAAAGAGCGAGGATACCTATTGGTTTTACAAGGAACAAATCCTGCAATCAAAGTAAAAATCCAATATATACATATATATCTTTCTTATTCAAATGTCTAAATATAATAGCTAATTGGTTCATTCATTTTGACATGTCCATTGATATGTCCATAAACTCTTGCCAGGTTTGAACTCATTGTGCATATTACTGTTTTAGGTTAAATTTACATTGTATGTCTTATATACATGTACAGTCTGATCTGTAATGTTGGACTGTTTGACAGGACTATTTTTAACATTTTATAAGAAAACATAATAGATTGCGTATGCTTGATTTGATTATTGCTAACAACACTGTTTGAATTGTATGTGTTTTATACAATACGATCAGGAAATATTTCCAAACCACTAACAATCAGAAATGTATAAAAACCTCGGGCTCCTCTATTCAGTTTATTATAATTCAATGTTTACTGTGATAGTACTTTTGTTAAGTTGTCCTTAGTTAGAACTTAAGACGTTACACGTATATATGCTTGTATATTAAGTATATTACAAATATTGTTCTTACCAATAGAGGTTTATTGTCTATAAATGGAATTTCTGTCCAACCAATACCTTCTTTTATATATTCTTCTTGTTCCATTTTAAAGATATGCTAAAATCATTAAACATATTTTTTTATAACATTTAACAAATTCTACACAATTTTCATATTGAATACAAGAAAAGAATTACCAACAATTCACAGGGTCAATGTTCAATATATTTTGCTGCTCAAAATGAAAAAAAAAAACCCCAAAACTGTCAACATTTTTATTTATTGCTGTACAATGTATTTTTTTTTTGCAACTCAAACAAACAATTTCAATGTTGTGTCCATCTTTCTTTTTACAATATGCTCCAATACACACGATCACTAAAGCCTCGAGTTCATCTTTTTTGACTACATTATCCATGACGTCATGGATGGAAGAGAATTATTCCTCCGGTTGCTCAGCATATTGTAGCATACCTGATTGAAGAAGAACTGTAACTGTTCATTAGCTAAATTTATGCAGGCTTGTTCAAAACTGTTCTTTTCAAAATGTTCAAATCCAAAAATATCCAATATACCTACAAAGAACAAATAACAGAGTTGTTATTACCGGCAATGATCATGACTGATAATAGTAATAAGCGAAATAAAAATGTGCTTGTTTTCTTAAATCTCTCCGGAATATTCTGCAACATGAAATCAATTCCTAAGCTAATTTGACAATTATAATATTTGATCAAACATCTAAATGAAAAAGGTTTTTTTTATTGCTTTTGTCTATGTTTAAATACAATTATTAACACAGTCTAACTATCGCCAATCTGATTGAAATAAGGATCTGTATTTCGTTTTCTTTTTTTATACTTTCGATGACCTACACTATATCTTGTGAAGATAAGTAAAACGAAATTTTGAACTATAAAAACGAAACGAAATATGATCTGTCTTTTAATCAGATTGAATTATCGCTTACCTATTTCTCTGATATCACTATTTTTCTTATAGTCTGGTGCTAAGAGCTGGTTGACTTTATTCACAATCCATCCAAATACTCGACCATAGATAGCTTTAGATAGAGCATCTCGACAATCTGTCATGATAAACAAACATTGTATTCTTATTATTACTTACAGTTAAACATCTATACGTCGTACTTCAATGGCCCATGCATTTTTGTTCGAGAAAAGTACACTTCAAGTAAACCATTTTGTCAAAATTTTGCTGCCATCTTTGTTAAGATTAGGGATCTGGGCGTTTATAACGAATTCGATGGATAGCCGCTATTTAAAAGAATGCATACACCAGTATTTTCATTAACAACACACCTTTTTTGGTATGATATAGGGGATCCTTATTAGAGCTGTTCATAAAATGATATTTCTATCAAAGTACTTAAATTATGTACCTTCGGCTTTCTCTTTAGAATAGTTGATTTTAATGTATTCTCCCTTAGTTACTGTTACCATGGAAGTTAAACATTCGTTTAATTCTTTTTTATTGATTGATAGTAGATCCTGAAAAATAGTCGAAGGCAATTCTGTAATATTTTCAAGAAAAATTATTCATATACTCAAATCCATTATCATAGCAATGGCATAATATATGAAGTATTAATCAATAATATTTATTTATTTACTTTTTTACTTACCGTGGCTTTATTCAGAGGGTCAGCTTTGGAAACAGTTGTAACGTCATTTTCATCGGTTTGAAATGAAATATTTCCCAGATGCAGAACGCTGGCCACCATTTGAAAAAGACCAAGTTGTTCCTGAAAGGGTATCAAATTTGCTTCAGTTAGAAAACTAGTTGAAAACGTATACTATCTTGGCGAATGTAGTTTTCCCCGCGTCATCTAATGTCTTTTGTCCGAATATGTGAAGATACATAGCACGTAAAATTATGTTTTATTTATGAAAATATGTATCAAAATAACAATCACATCATCGGGAGACAATAAACATGGTAATTCTGTGATTACATATATTGCCCTAACAGTCATAAAATCCTATCATGGTCAATGGAAGAAGACATTATTTGATTAACTCACCTCATCTGTAAAGCCAACTAAATCTAAAGCGTTTATCAATTCCTTATACTGATTCTGTAAAAACGGGAGGTTGTTTCTTAAAGAATTTATCCCATTTGAGAGGTATCTGAAATAAATATGCAAATATGAGATAATGAATAAAAGTAGGGGGTTTTGTTTTACTATTTGTTTGCTATTTGTGTTTCGTCCGGCATTTCTTGAATAAAAAATATATTATTTAATATTGCAAGTATGTGTTATATTCTATTTCCGGTTATCAACTTGTGGAGATGGGTGTGAATGAATTTGAAGTAGGGCTGCTTGTCAGTTGGGAATTTTTGTTTAAATGGGTCGCCAAACGTAATTATTTCAATGACTGACTATAATTATTAAAGTCTATATCTGTAATAATATATGAAGACAATACCTGTAATTTGTTGTGGCGGCTAGCTCAAATTTATTGCTTTTCTCCAGTGATTGTCCGGCAAATAAGTAATAAAATATATGAAAGTTTTCGTCTTCTTCATGTTGACCTACTACACGTGACTTCTCTAAAAGATATTCAGATATCTTGGCACCTTTCACTATAAATATAGAATTAATGTACATAAAGTCTTCCTTTATTTCAATATGTGATTAAAATGGATGCAGGGACCGAAAGTCAGGTGGGTTTTAGTCTGCTTTTCATTGAACATAAATGTGAATTCCTGTAGTCTTTTAAGAAATGAAATGAGGTTTAACATTCTACTGTTCTGCCCGAGCTGTTCTAATGAAGACGGGCATATACCATGCAGTGTGCTATGAGGGAAATTGTGTATGGGCAGCGGCACTATGGCCTAATCTCATATTGAATTCCAACTGTCAAGGTATCTTTTATACACGGTCCCCTGCGAAGGACTAGACAGCCGTCCTTGTCAGGCCCTCCGTACTGTACCACTGATAATAGGAAACCACTTCGGAAAATCCCGATGAACTTTCTCGGTCAATGCATGGATCGAACACGCGACCTCCAGGCTAGCGAGCCAGCGTTAGTCTTTTAAGGTTAATGCTTATAAATGGTATGTTGATCCGAGGTGGTCGGGTGGTGCGGGGTCTTATTCAATTAGCTACCTTAAAGAAACTAAATTTCCATTCTTTGGCAACTAGAAATGGACATAAATGGGCCACAACACATATAATAAAGTAATATGAATGTATATAAATTGATTTACATTCAATCGTTTCTGTTTTTACTGTAAATTCTAGTCCAAATTCAATGGCAGTCCTTGGTGTCTGGTTAGTCCAGTCTACACCGATAGTATTCTCCTGAAGGGTATGTTTAGCCTCTTTCATCGAGTCGCTCCATTACAAATGGCGCTCGAAATCATTCTGGCACGCGTTTCGTGTGCCAATTTTAAAATTTTCATTTTGTCTTAGATATTGAATATCAGAAGCCCATCTTTTCACGGTAAGATAACAACATCAATGTTGATTTAAATTGACCAATAAGTCGTGTTTGCAAAGTCGACAACTGTGGATGATATTGCGTTAGAATCTTGTCTCCTTTAAACTTAACTCACAACCTTCAGGCATAATGTCCTCGTAAATCTAGGCGCGAATGGTATGTTATGAGAGAATATCTCATCAACTTTAAGGGGCAGTAGTGTAAGATGAGACATATGCACTTGTTGTAAAGAAATAGGTAACAGGATGAAAGGCGATAAATAACAATTTAGTATGGCCCCAGAAATATGATGAATAATCAGACATGTATATCAAACAGACGAGATAAAAAAAAATCAACAACACTATCTTCTTCCTGGTCCCATCGTGTGACATAGTCATATAAAACGCTATTATATATTCTATAGGCCGTGCTTATTGTAGGTTTTACAGTAAAATGTTGAATACCGTACCAGACTTAATCAAATGTCATTTGATCTTCAGGAACGAAACAAAAACCATTTTATTATATGTCTATGAGATGGTAAATCCAATTAACATTTATAGACAATTTCTCCCGTTTTTTGTTTGTTGGATGTCTGCATGCCGAACATAGAAGCTGGAATATCTCACATCTCGGTTTGAAATTAATATTGAACTCACCTTTGCCATCTTGAAACCGTAACTGGATGTATTTGCCAAATCTACTGGAATTATCATTCATCTGAGTTAAAGCATTACCAAACGCCTCGAGTAGGGGATTCACCTGTTTCAAAATAATAATCTACTATAGCATAATGTATCAAATATATGACTGTGCTCAATCAAAATATATATACTATAGCAAAGGAATTAGGGATGTTTAAATTACTAAATTTGATTTCTAAGAGGGGTATTGATGGGGGAGGTTCAATTAAGCACAAAATAAGTACATGTTAGAATTAGTGTCACATGTGAGGGCGGAGCCACGTCCCACGGTGGCTCAGTGAGTAAGACGTTGGCTCGGTAACTTGGAGGTCCCGTGTTCGATCCCTGAGTTGGCCGAGAAAGTTCATCAGGGACAATGTATAGTGGTTCAGTGGGACGAAAAACCGAGGTCAAGTTTAGACATTGGCATGCAAGTAAAGGGTCCCTTGGCAGTTGGAATTCGATATAAGAGTAGACCGTTCCACCGCTGTTTGGGCAAAACTTCCCCCATAGCATGTTGTATGTCCCAGTCGGAGCAGAACAGTAGGACGTTAAATCCCATTGCATTTAATTTCAGAAGGCAAATGTTTGCGTATGACTTTTGTATTCATTTGGGATAATAGTGGGACATACCTGTAATATTTGTTGTTCTAGTTGACTAGTACCATTACATAATTCTATTAACTGCTTTATAATCAACTTAGTACTTTCTGTTTTACCAGCACCACTTTCACCACTGAAGTTATAAATATAACATGAATAAATAGTTCTAATTAACGGTTGATAAATGAGACACAGACATACAGTATAATACAGAATCACCAGGTATCGTTTTTCAAGATCCATTGAAATTGCTAATGATCCATGTAATAATAATCTAGTTTAGATATACAGAATAAAGGTAGGCAAAATATATCAATTTATGATTGTAATAATATACACAATCCTTGACCTAGATACATACATGCATCAACAGTTGATATATTATTATAAAATTGTATTTAAAATGGCTAGACTCTTTGAGTTGGGTCTAAAATACAATTATTGATTTTATATATTTATGGTTTATATGTTTTGTGAGATAACAATATTTCTTTGGTGAAAATGTTATGCCTGAAGATAAAGCCAGTGTTGAGACACTGCCTATTTTGTGTTCCACTGTCGACACAGTAAGTTTGAAAATGAAATTAAAATTAATCTTTCGAAATAAAAGGTTATTCAGATACCACTTACCCAATCACGAATCGAAATAATACACCAGATCATCCCATCTCAATACTCTTTTGACCAATATCATAACATATAGGCCTCGCTCTGTTTAGACAGGTGTCATGTACAAGGTATACCGCCAGCTTTATGGCTAACAAGTATTTGACCATGATCAAAAGTGTTTAGTTCTTATGGGCATCTGTTTTGACGCGTGTCATACACAAAGTATATCACTGGGTGTTTCCAGAACACGTCCTATCACATAGCTAACAATTATTTGTGCATATTAATATGACAAACCGGGATATAAAGATAAATATACACCTAGCTTATTTTAAAGAAGCATGAGGATGATTACCTGATTAATATACACTGATCTGCTGGTAATAATCCACCTTGTCCTATCATAGATTGAAACGCCATATCAGCCACGGCATATATATGAGGTGGGTTGGCACTCTTCTTGGCCATTTTATACATTTCTGATTCCTATTGTTATAAAACATACATGTTAATGATATTTGGTAATTGTATATTTAGTTTTAAAATTCACTGTAAATAAATAAAGGATGTGTAGACCAAAGTTTCATCGAACGTCTGTCGAAAAAATCAAACATATTGCATATAATCTAATTTAAATTTATTGACGCTTTAAATCAGGACAATAATATGATACTGTACATCATTAAACTCAAAGAAAATTGTTACCTTTTTTCCATAGATGCCAAGATCTTTAAAGGGGTTAACTGCAATTAATATATCTCCAACGTACGTCTACAAAATAAAGTTCATAATAAATATAAATGTGTACTTCTAATTTCTATGATCCTTTGCCAGGACGTATATTGCCAGAGAGTTCCGCATAATCTTCGAAAAATCCAGACTGTCAATGAATCTTTGATGCGTTCGCGACCAATGTGATAAATATTACTTGTCTACGTGTAGGTGGGGGTGTTGTTTCTAGAGTAAAATTTCCACACCAGACACTTCTTTGTGCAGCAATTTCCATTCCAATAATTCTTGAGTAACTCTGTTGTTTGTTGTTTTTCTTTTTATTAAGTTCGCAGACGTTAATTGTTTTACTGGAATCAATATTAATATGGTTTATTGTTCATCTTAGGAACAAAACTCTCCTTGTAAGGAATACGAAATGGCGGAACGCGTTGCCATAGGTATCGTTGCTATACGTAGGTAAAATGTAAAATATTTTGTTTCGATGTAATTATTTATTATTCTTCGTATAATCGTTTTGTTGCATTATGTTTAAATACAGGGGTGACAACAATCGATTCCAGTTTCTTTTTATAGTTTGTAAAAAGTATAATTTGTAAACGCAAACTAAAATCACAAGATAAAACATCAATCAATATGATGGAAAACATGCTGAAATAGACAGCATAAACTGTAATATGCGGGCATTACTAATAATTGTGTGCTTTAATGACGCCAATGATGGATTGTCTTATAGTTTATAAATGATATATTGTTTTATACTTATCAATCAATTATGACAGACGGTTAAAGTAGTTAATAAATATTGTTCAGGAAGGGAGTTTAAACATGTATCGAAATAGCAAAATATAGATACGAGTTGATATGGAAATGACAAAAAGCTATTTATGGTTTTAAAAAGCAGTGCAATATTGTTAAGTCATGTTTTGGGCTTGATCAGCTTCTATATTTGGCACTGTGTATTCATATCCGTTAACAGGGAAGGTGACTATTATTCGTTCAACAAATCGGTTTTCTGTATAAAATCACCCCTTACTCAATATAGGTGATGGATATTTCTTAATTCAATTGCATATAATATAATGTATTATATCCTATACTTGTTCTCTTTTTATTACCTAATTGTGTGCATGACAAAACCACATACAACCAAACGTCTACCTCTGGAATTTTTGAAAACTAAATAATCTACGTTTTATCTGTGGGTAGTCAATTAGAAATATCCCATATTTAATATCAAAATGACCTATTCACACCTTTATATCAAAAGTTACATATTATTTATCTCAACAAGGAAGTACCTATTCCTGTCTAAATTGATAAATAGCACGGTATGAAAGATAATCCTCAACAAATAATTATATCTATACTTGGTGCATGTTCGTCAACTGTAAGGATAATGTTATGCTCATATAATTGATGGTGTTCATATAGACAGATTTATCAAAATATTTCACAGAACAAATTCCTGACACACTTAACACGTAGGTATAGAAAGGAAATTTTGAATCTGGTAAAAGGAACATAAACTACGAAAGGTGTATTTGATCCAAGTCGGGAAAACAATATAAAAGGGGGAAAGAGGAACTCAGATATACAGTTTTCCTCTTAATTACACACGGCGTTGTCATAACATGAACCTTTATGAATACAAAATAAGGAAAGTATAATCTTAAAGAAATGTGGGGAACTATAAAAAATATACAGTAAATTCAGAAGCCAAACAAGTTATCTATAATAAATATAAGAATATCATAATTTTGTTTAGTATTGCCTACTAGTTATACGGATAAGTTACGGAGCTTTCATTGGGTTCTGGTCCATATGCCTGCGGCTTAACTTTTTTAAATGCCCCCAACAATATCGGTTTAATTAAATTGTGCTCCGAAATTATTCGAATCGATCATTTCTAACTGAAATAATGACCATTTAAATTTAAATTGATCACAAGTGATTTCACGCCTCCATCTTCATGTGTCTACGATAAATAAAATAATAATTAGTACGATATCTTTCTCGTGTTCAGGTCATACCATTCTTCTTGAAGGTTTATACCCGGGTGCGCTTAATTACATAATACGAACACCCTTTACATTTAAATAGTACCAGCTTTAACTTTTGAGACACGTCAATGATCCAATGGCCTTTAAAAAAAGAAGTCTCGAATATTATGATTTATATGGATGAGTGGAGCTATCACTTTTACATGTTTGATTGGATGACCCGAGATGACTTTTTGAAGCTCGATATACATTCACAGCATGTTAACGTGGTATTTTGTCAGTTCAGGGGTGACCCTCCCAAAACGTGACAAAGTAATATCCACTGTTGAACTAAAATAACTTATACAGCGGTAAAATACATCGCAACACATGTGTGTTTGGAGTGTTTCCACGGTTTATAGCAATACTGCTCTATTATTCGGTGTATATAAAGTACAATTTCGGTTCAAATTATCAGATAGCAATTAAACCTGGTTGCATTTTATGATAGGTTCGGGTTTAATGTTGTCATTACTTGTCACATCAAGTGTAATATTATATAATTTAACATAACTTTAATTATGTTACCTATATCTGTAATTAGGTCCTACACGCCACTGATACAGTCGTATATAGCACAAATGACAATACAATACAATGTACATATTGTCTCTTCGACTAAGTGTCTTTTGGCGACTGAATAGAAATGAAACAAAATATTATCCAAAACGAAAAACAGAATCGGATGCTCGAATTTAATTTGATGTATCTTCTAATTGAAAACGCTGTTAGAAGTTTGGATATTAATGTAAAAAATAAATAAAGCTTTATGCCCAAGCTTAAATTCGAACTTCAAGCAGATTTATAAATTAAGAGAATGTTTCCTCCCGACATGACACAAAAGACTTTGTCATGACACAACTCCCATTGATCTTACTTTATAACGTTCTGTTATCTGAATTGTCGTAATGCTATAGTGAGGGTCCCATTACAAAATTAATATCAGCATGTTCTGTAATTTGTTTATAATAATTTTCCTCCGATAGATACATATTTGTTCCTGAGATGGTTATAAAATGATATCTGTGTAAATAATCTATTTTTTTCAAGAGCGTCATTGACACAGTAGTATTAAAGAAGAGCCCAGGTTTTGGAACCCTGATTTACACCAACATTCTAAAGTCATGATGTTTGCCAATAATATCGATCGCAGATGGCATTAATGTAGGGTCATCGGGATTTTCCGACGTGGACGGAGGGCCTGACAAGAACAGTTGTCTAGTCGTTCGGATGGGAGGAAAAACCAAGGTCCCGTGTATACATTGACGAGCTCGTAAAAGATCCCTTGGCAGATGGAATTCAATATAAGAGTAGACCATAGTGCCGCTTCCCGGGCCAAATTTCCCTCATAGCACACTGTATGGGGTATGCCTGTCTTCATTAGCCCAATCGGAACAGAACAGTAGGACGTTAAACCCCATTTCATTATATTTCATTTCATTGCACTGATGTAGTGGAACTGAATTTGAGCCAATTCGCGGAGTTTGATATCATAAAATTAATTAAACCTCGGCATATCAGGATACTAGCTACCAGTACAAAATATTTGGATAATATCACCATACCATTGATAATATAGAGAGATCAAGTTCGGGTGAAACAATACCGTGGGTCATAAAAATATTATTGATGTTTGAAATTACTTTAAAACAATAAACGATATCTTAGCTACACAACTCTCAAAACTGTGCCCAATAGCAAGATAGTGTATGTCTAGGGTGACATATAGCCCGCAGGTTTATCTAGCAAAGAATTTAGATCTGCGGATATCATACAAGTTAGTTAATCAAACGCCTTCTCTTAACGTCACAAAGGTACTTACATAGATGATATCCCTTTTATAACGTTCATGTATTTCCTCTAAAAGTATCTGATCATCTAGTTTAGCAAGGGTTGCTAAATCCTCCGCATATCCTTTCTCTTGTCTATCCATTTTAAATATCCTTGTCTCTAAATATTAAACACTGCTTTCACACTGCTAACATTTTATATACTAGTGTTTACGGGTAGATACGGTAAGTACAGGGGCTTGGTGACTCAGCCACACGCTACATGACGTCACTGAGGTCTCCACAATCAGTGATCGAGTGTTTACCTTTTGTAAATGACGAGTCGAAGATTACAAAAAAGTAAACTTAGAATTCAAAGCGTAAAAAAATCATATTGATAATATACAATGTGTAGGCCACTCCCATATATTCTTCTATATTTCATTCAGCGTGAACAATTACATCACTGGTTCAGGCTACGTTTATGTCTTACCTTATTTGTGCTACATGTATATTATATGCTTCCTAGAATTCGCTCTCCCCAACAAAAAATAAATAAATAAATAAAAATGGGCAATTGTAGAAAAATGTATGTATAAAAATATATGCACAAGCAGAACAGATAAATTAACCATGTAGATTTCCCAAATAAAAGAGAAATGTTACAAGACGTTTAGAAACTTCACATACCAGCTTTATCTTCGACTAGAAATTCAGAAATCTAAAGCTTCTCAGTAAAGGTTAACCATGAGACGGACCCAACTTTCTTCTAAAGATTAGAACTTTAAAATGTAGAGAATAAAAGAAAAGGTATTCTGTCTCATAACACGCCATGTGGCGTGTGTGTGTGTTGTGGGGTCTGACATTATTTGAAAGTTACTTAAATGTATATTGAAAATGTAGATAATAAACGGCGGGTCAGGGTTAACAATGCCCACAACCCCGCCCATTATGCTCCAATACAACGATACATCCCGACAATTGATAATGCCCATGGGCATGTTAATATTTGTTTTCTGGCAATGTAGTGATAGACTGATGACAGTCTCAAAATATCCCACACAGTAAAACCGTATCAAAGTTTACTTAGTATGTGTCTATAGACCAAACGTCTTTTCACGGGTTACTAAATGTTGTATATAATAATTTGTGAAGCATAAAGTCTGATTCACATACAGTGTTGTAATATTACATTTTACTTACTCATATATTTACTGATATATATTTAGATTAAAAGAAACGAAGGAGATCATCCTAAATCACGATCTATAAAACTAGTCATCATCAATTTAATATGAGTCAAAAAAATTTAACGCAAAATATTAAACAAATAAATTTGAATAAAAATTATCTTGTACTAATATTTGTTTAATGTGAATTGAAAAGCTATTACAACTTATATAATAAACTTTACATATCTATGTTTTGAACACATTCGGGGAAAGCGGGCGCTAATGCCTAATTAATTGATAATAATAATAATGTTTAACTGCATGGTTTGAATTGGTGGACTTTAGAAGACTTATCCTCTTCAAATCCGGCCGTGAAAGATTTAACTAGAATCTCGTCAGTTCTTTCGAATAGTGATGGGACAAGCTCTAATCGATTTTTTTTTTTTGTTTTTTGTTTTTTTGTGTTTTTTTGTTTCGAAAGTTTAAGCGAAAGTCAGTTTGTTTACAGATTTTAGTTCTATTTTTGGAAGAAAGTTTTTGAAGGAACACAGATTGTCATTCCAAAGAGCAATTTTGAAAAAATCCAGTAAAATCAACAATATAGTATATTTGACCAAGAATTGAAGTTCGAACAGCAATATTTTTGAGCTTGGAAATGTGATTTTAACCATTGCTCCTAACAAAATATTCGCGCTGTGAACTTCATTGCAGTAATGCTGCCTTCTGTGTTCCGTTCTTACAAAGAAGCAGTCACGTTCGAGCCACTGAATGCGCAGCTAAATACGTCTGATACCCATTTTTAAAATATATTCCTTTTTTATAACATTAAACCTTATACATCTCGTACTAAACGATATAATTTTATGGCCAGCCATAAACTACATATAATTGTATAGGCTTATTTATATTCAACATGCGTCCAATGTAAATAAAGCTTTTCTATAATGTAGTCCTAACTCTATTCATTCCATTCTACTTTTCAAGGAAAACATAAGTCTAGTTTTATTGAACAATTTGGCCTATTTGTGAATCATACTCAAAAGATACCTTGATCTCATTCACGGAAATAATTAGTTCAAGGCTTATAGATATATCATTACACTTGAATAATACAAACGTTTCCATAGATATTCATTTGACTGAATACAAAAACTCCTCGCCATGTCCGAAAGGTTAAAGGTATAGTAATGAATGTGGGTCGTTAAACATTTGAAAGAAGGATTACAAGTATTACTGTTTGATATAGTTTACTTGAATAAAATCGTGGACGTTACGTTTGTTTTTAATAAAATAATTCTACAAATTTAAAAACATAGACAGGGCCTAACAGCAGCAAAGTCCTTCTAGTGAGTTTCAAAAATTCCATTTTGAAATCTGTTCTTTACCAAAAATCACGGTTTTCGTGTCATCCGAACGACTAGCCAGCTGTCCCTGTCAGACCCTCCGTCTTGCACCACTGACACGGGGAAACCACGCCGGAAAATCCTGATGGACTTTCTCGGTCAACACCGGGAGCGAACCCGCGACCTCCAGGCTAGCGAGCCGTCTTACCCACTTAGTTGTTCTCTAGCCACAAACGAATAAAAACAAGCAAACAACGAAGCAAGTAATTCTGAATTAATCCCATAATAAATAGATGACACTCATTATTTAACGATATATCTTTTTGTATAGTGTGTAGCAATCAAATTACGTATCACTCTGCTTAAAGATACATTATGGGGGATAAGATAAAGAGATGGCAGTTCTCGCTATAATAGTTAAAAACTAGATAGTTTAAGGTAATTTGCTGAAAATTTCAGTCAAATTGATCCACTATGAGCCGAGAAAGAAGCGGGTGAAATTTTTGCATAGTCTCGGTCATCATTACTAAAATCATTAATATAAACAGCATAGTCTCGATTATCCACTTTTATTGATTTAATTATCCATAGCCGTTAGCGGCATATAGGAATCTAATCCAGCCAACATCGAAGGCTAGCCTTGACATCGAGAGTTTATTATGGTCTGGATAAGTTAATTAATGTTTAATTGATAATTTAGATAACATTTCAGGCCTAAAGAAAGACTTGTAATAAGCAGATTTTGCTCTTGCATAATGCATGTTTAACCTGCGCAGAAATTGCTCATCACGAAATTACTCATGGTATTGATGTCGTGAAACTATACAACAAGTTCCATGTACCCTACTTCATAAAGTTATTAAATGTTAGCAATAGGTCTATCGAATGTAAACAAACAATATTTCGTTTTGTTTTTAAAAAATTAAAATACATAATATACTATGGGGTCGGTAATTATATATGTACCTTTTTATTGATTTAAATATACAATATGGAACATGATGAAAGGCTTTGATAATTAGAGATAACAATAATATAACGTGGTTTTTTGGGGGGGTTTTTTCCAGTTCAACCAGATTTCTTTTTGAAAGGATTGTATTCATTTTCTTCTCTCAATATTCGTAAACCATAAAATAGTTTAGATAATGGCGGAAAATCATCCCAATCTACCCATTGCCATTCTGAAAATAAAGATAGATTCCAATAAAAAAAAAACAAGCGGTTGTCATGCAAGATACGTCCACATTTTGAAAGAGATGGACAGGGAACAAGCTAAAAAAATACAATTTTTTTGTGCAATCAAAATTTAAAGGAGCCAAGATCTTTGGGATTATAAACATATATTTTAAGTTTAATCAAATTCTAATAAAAAGTAAGACCCCGAGAGGGTCCACGGCCTTGGTGTAACATGCTTATTATGCTATTTCCGTAAAGGGGGGCGGTCATTTTGTTAGACAATATCGGTCCAATTTTCACATAATTCGAACTCAATCGTATAATTGTGATGTAACGGTGATATATTTGAACGGTTTTTAAAATGGGATACAACTTGTGACCTCCAGAGGATCCACAACCTTGGACTTTACAAAAGTTCCGTACGGGGAGTGGATATTTTGTCGTTTTTCACGAAATTCGAACTCAACCGTCATTATGATGTAACGCTTTTTAAATACGGATAAAAATTGTGACCTCTAGAGGGTCTACAAGCTAATACGAGATTTTGCGTACAATCAGGGGTCATCATCCAGCAAGAGTTACGATCTGATATGCGCGAATATCGAAAGGAACCGAGATATAAATGAAATGAAATGGGGTTTAACGTCCTACTTTTCTGCTCCGACGGGGCATAATGAAGACGGCTTAGGGATATAAACCTATATTTTAGGTTTTATTAAAAGCGGATCAACATTGCGACCGCTAGAGGGTCAACAACCTTGGCATTACATACTTTTACACTATTTGCGTATAGAGAGCGGCCATTTTGTCGGGCAGTTTCTATACGATTTTCACGAAATTCGAAATCAACCTTCATTATGGTGTAACTGTGATATATATGAACGTTTCTTTAAATCGGATAAACGTTGTGACCTAGGGTCCACACGCTAATACGAGATTTGTCGTACAATCAGGGGCCATAATCCAGGAAGTTACAGTCCGATATGCGCCAATATCGAAAGGAACCGAGATCTTTGGGTTATAAGCATACATTTTAAGTTCCATCAAAATCGGATACAAATTGTGACCTCTAGAGTGTCAACAAGCTAAAAACGTGATTTTTAGTACACTCAGGGGCCATAAGCCATGAAATGGTGGTCAGATACATGCTAATATCGAACGGAACCGAGATCTATGGGATATAAACCTATATTTTAAATTTCGTCAAAATCGGATAAAAATTGTGACCTGTAGAATGTCTACAAACAAAATGTGGACGGACGGGCAGAGTCGACGACAATATTACGTCCACATGAAAATTTGGGGGTATAAAAAGGTCACATAACTGAATAATATTGTATGGTTTAACTTGTTGACATATAAAATAATTAGAATACAAATCAAAATAAAATGAAATGGGGTTTAACCAAGAGGTTTTAATGGGTTTAACGTCTTTCTGCTCCATCCGGGCTAATGAAGACGGGCATGCGCCATGAGGGAATGGTGACCCGACAGCGGTGCTACGGCCTACTCTTATTTCTGTCAAGGGTTATTTTACCCCCACGCAAATGTTTCCATGGGACCTCAATTTTCCGTCCCATCCGAACGAGTAGACGCCTTTTCTTGTAAGCCTCACATCCTACACCACTCGGGAAACAATGCCGGTCATCACCGCGAGCGAATTCAAGACCTTCCGGTAGTAAGCTATATTATACATTAGTACCTGAACATTTCTTTGGTTCCAGGTTTTCCGTTTCTTGTTTACACTGTTTATATGATGCATCAACTTCTTGCACAATTAATAAAGTTACATAATGATATTTCTCTACTTGTTCTTCTATAGCGTTTACTACTGTAGCATAGAAAACATTCTTTAACTTTAAACCAGTTTCTTTTAGAGTTTCCCTTATACCACAATCTTCCCAATATTCACTGCAAGAGATCAAATAAAATGTTAATTAAATGTTTGCAATGGCACATGGGTCTTTTATTCTTTTGTAAGTAGTTTACTAACTACAAAACAACAATTTGTATATCCCCAAACTGATCAGCAGTGAATATTCTCTAAGCCCCTACAATTACTAAGTGGGCTGGCATCGGTGCGAGTTAATTAGCTCACAATATTAACTTTTTTCCTTCTGCAAATTAAATTCTAAAACATTTTTTTTTTTTTTTTTTTTTTGAAGTATTGGAAAAATAAAGGTGTTTGAAGTATATCTCAATATAAAAAATAGTTCCTTTTTAGTTAAAATGGGTATATGAAGGCGTGAAATGAGTAAAAGGCATCATTCTGTCCGGACCACTGTTTAGGTTAAAACGTCTTATGTAAACAGTGCACGCGCGATCGAAGCCAATGGTCAACGCTGTGTGATGTGACGTCACACGTGGAATGCATATAAACTTATAAAGGTCAGTTATATCTTACACAGAGTTAGAAGAAGGCTTTCGCATTACCCCTGTCAAACAGATTGATATATCCCATTGAGTTAACTACAAATTAAAGAACGGGAGATAATTTTTAAATATCGTTACTGTCAAATTTTCGTCTTGAAATCATTCGTATTCATAACTCAAAATATTGAGGATGCCTTACTTACAATCAAAAGAACAATTTTCGAACACGGTATTGTCAAGGACAAAATACGTATGTGGCATCAAATAAGCAAAAAGCGAGCGTAAAATTAGTGATTGCTTGGTAACCTATGAATCGCAAACGTTGGATGTTAACTTACCCAAATTTTAGATGACCGACGGGGAATGCATATAACCCTTCACCCGTAGAACCCTTTCTGATACCTAGTAGAACTCGATTCGGGTAATCTGGGTGAGTTACTATGACACCAACTCCAGTATTAGGCAGCTGTTTGCGTTCATCGACACCCGTTTCCGCCATTTTGATTTTTCAGTTTTCTTCTATTTCATAATTTCCTGTAAACTAGTTAACTACCACTTACTGCGAATAAAATTGGAAGATGAGTTTATTTATTGATATATTTTCACTTTAATGTTCAGATAATTTAACTGTTAACATCTATAGCAAGTTAGGCGCGAACCTAGTATAGTTTGGTTATAATGGATAAATCGTATTTTTCATGTTCAGAGAACACGTTAATAAAGGGACGCCACTCGTGAAACACTACTCAATAAAATTAGACGGGGCTGAATTATAAATCTTTATTTCAAAATATCCACTATATGTATGTCATTTTACGAACTATAAAGATAACTATAAATATTCAACAGAGCTGATTTGCAAAAGAAATGGTTTAAAGGGAGTAAATATTCATTTTACTTATTTGACTTCCATATGGCATTATTATTTCACATGTGATCTTTGATGGGCTGGTACGACAGAATTGATGAAATGCCATCCTCTCTTGGGCCTATGAAATCAAAGGCTATCAATTATAGGGCCTTGAAATGACACGTTATCAGTTCTGGGGTCGTGCGAATACATGTTCATTATAAGCAAATGGTGTTTGTATGAACCACAAGTTGAATTCTAACAAGTGGTTAGTAATCATGGCAGGTGTTAGTCAACATGGTTAACATAACTTCACGAATAGCTGATTTATTATCAAAGTAATGGTCATCTTAATGCTATTATTAAAGATTCATTATGGGAGATTAGATAAAGAGCTGACAGTTCTCACTATGATAGTTAAAAACTAGATAATGTAAAGGAAATTTGCTGAAAATTTCAGTCAAATTGATGCACTCTGAACCGAGATTTTAGCGATTGAATTTTGGGTCCAGCCTCGATCATCATTACTAAAGTCAGTACGATATAAAAAAAACATAGACTCGATTATCCACTTTTTAAATTTAATCAGAAGCAGCAGACCGGGTTCTAATCCAGTAAATATCGCAGGCTAGCGATGCCATCGAGAGTTGATTATGGTGTGGATAAATTAATTAATGTCTAATTAATAATTTAGATAACATTTCAGGCATAAAGAAAGACGTGCATATGGCAGATTTAGCTCTTGGATAGTGTATGTTTAAAAAATATTTCGGTTGTAACTGATGCTGAAATTATGAATAATTTATACGACTTCACAATGTATGACCATAGTTCCAATGTAGACAAATACGATTGTTTTTGACAGAATAATTCTTCAAATTTAAAAACATAGATGAAACCTAACTCCAGAAGAAATTAAAACGTTCAGGCTAACAAGAGAAAAATTCTGGATTGACAAATTGAAAACAACAGCCCCCCCCCCCCCCAGGTTTGAATATTCATACGGCTAGCGCTATAGCCCCCTTTGTAGTCCCATTTAGCGCAACAGCAGCGGGTGCGTCCAAAATCACCAGAAAACACTATACTGATCTCCAGGATAATCTCCCCCAAATCTTCACACATAAACTTATAATTGCATATTCTAAAAATAAAAAGCTTAACGACATCTTAGTACACAGTAAATTAGACCAAATAAGACCAGTCCTCACGCTAACCCAAAACAAAAAATATATCAAAACCTAGCCCTAACGCTTAGTAAATAAAATCAACTAGATAAGAATCCCTAACCCAGTGATAGTGGAACAAACACATTTTTTTTAAAAGAAAATCCAATTCTTAGTAGGAAAGACACTAATGTGGTTCTCATCTGAGAGTCTCACATTTATTCCTTTTGCTTTTTCCAGAAAACAAAAATACATGTACCAGAATAACATAAGCATCGCCTAAGGAAGACCATCAGCGCCACCAACGCCAAAAACAGCGAAAACAACTTTGTATATAAAATTAATGTATTGTATGTATTTTTTTTATAAAACCAGGAGATATCACGAACTAAATTTTCATCATCCTAGGTCAGTGAAAACTCAACCTCTCCCCCAAATTCTTAAAGCTAACCAAAGACCTAAGCCTTACCCTATCAGCCATTTCTCGTAGCCACGGTGGCTAAGTTAGTACGAGGTCGCGGATTCGGTCCAGGTGTTGGTCGAGAAAGTTCATTGGGATTTTCCGGCGTGGTTTTCCCTTGTCAGTGGTGCAGGAAAGAGGGGGGGGGACTGACAAGGACACATGTCTAGTCGTTCGGGTGGGACGAAAAAACAAAGTCCCTGTACACATTGGTGTGCACGTAAAAGATCCCATGGTAGTTGGAATTCAATATATGAGTAGGCCGTAGCGACGCTGTCCGGGCAAAATTCCCCTTCGTAGTCTGCCTTAATTAGCCCAGTCGGAGCAGAACAGTAATGCTTTAAACCCCATTTCATTTTATCAGCTATTTCTATGAAAAAACTTTTACCGAGTGTGATACCATTAACTCCAGGTTAAACATTATTCGGTCACTTTTGCTAGTTTCTCCATCGGAAAGTTGCTTGTAGTGCAAAATGAAACTAATGGCGCGACACTTTATGTAGTCGTGTACATTTACTTAATAGCGTTCACGGTCAATTTTAATAGTTTGTTTTTGTTTTTTTTAAATTAAATTAACTTACATACGGGGTAGGGAGTTATATTTTTATACATTTTATTGATTTAAATATACAACAATATGGAACATGATGAAAGGCTTTGATAATTAAGAGATCTCATAATAAAACAAGAATATGTTTTCAGTTCAACCAGATTTCTTCATGAAAGGATTGTATCTATTTTCTTCTTTAAATATTCGTAGACTACAAAATAGTTTAGATAATGGCGGAAAATTATCCCAATCTACCCATTTCCATCCTGAAAAAAAAAACAGATTCCAGTATAATAATGATAACCCATTACATTTTGAATTGTATAAATAATAAATACAATACGTTATTTTAAAAAATCACATAATTGAACATTTTTGTATGGTCTAACGTGTTGAGATATAAAATAATTTGAATAAAAACCAAATTAAGATGAAATGGGGTTTAATGCCCTAGTTTTCTGCACCATCTGGGCTATTGATGATGGGTTTACTGCAGGCATTGTGCCACAAAGGTAAATTTTGTCAGGGCAGTGGCGCTACGGTGTACTCTTATTTCGAATTCCAACCGTCAATGATTCTTTTATGCGCACGCCATTGTGTAGCCTACACGGGACGTCGGTGTTCGTCCAATCCGAACGACTAGACGTTGTTTCTAGCCAAGGCCACCGTTTTGCAACACGAGTAAAGCAGGCCTGGTGGGCCCTCTTTTTTGCAATTTATGAGTATGTCCTCAACATGAAAATCCACCGTGTTAAATTCCTTACATCTGAGGGATGAATGGTGACTCCAGTTGAAAAAAACAACAAAACAAAAGTAAAGTTAAATTGAAATGTTCCCGGAAGTTTTTAATTCATAAATTGTTTCCCGAATGATCGAACTTTTGCACTGAATACGCATAAAGTCTGTTATCTATGCAAAGCTATAGTAATTAGGTTAGCCTCGTCGGGCCGCTCGCGGTGGTCCGGTTTCCTCTTTCCTCATTCTTCTAAAAAATGAAATTGAATGAAATGGGGTTTAATGTCCTGTTCTCTGGGGCGCACAACAGGGGGGGGGGGGGGGAGCTTAGTCCAGATAGGCAAATGGGCCGGTTTGGAGGAGTCAATCCAAAATGTGGCCTACAAATCAATATTCAACTGAGTCATTTAAAATTTACATAATGCTATACTTACTAACAACTTTTCGACCTAACTGGGGGTAATAATTAATTTTCTAATGCTGAGTGCTCCCCCCCCCCCGCCCCCTCCCCCCCCTCCCCCTGGGAAAATATGTTTGTGCGCCCCTGGCCGTTCTGCTCCGACTTTCTAATAAAGACGGGTATACACCGCACAGTGTGCTGTCAGAGAAATTTTGACCGGACAGCGGCACTATGGCCTACGTTGTCCGCTGTCAGGCCCCCTGTCATGCACCACTGACGGGGGGGGGGGGGGGGCATGCCGGAAAATCTCGATGAACTTTCTCGGCCAACACCGGGATCGAACACGGGACCTCCAGGTCAGCGAGTTAACGTCTTACTCACTGCTTCTAAACACACCTGCTTGCAAGTGAAATATTGAAATAATATACCAAGTTTCAAGATCGTGGCAATGCGCATTTTAACACTTGTTTTGATGGTATAATATATATTTACTGCACCTAAACATTTATTTGGTTCGAGGTTTTCCGGTTCTTGTTTATATGATGTATCAACTTCTCCTTGTACAAATAAAGTTACATAATGATATTTCTCTACTTGTTCTTCTACGTTTATAGCGTTTACTACTGTAGCATAGAAAACATTCTTTAACTTTAAACCAGTTTCTTCTAGAGTTTCTCTTATACCACAATCTTCCCATGATTCACTACAAGAGAACAAATAAAATGTTAATCATGTCTGCAGTGACACTCGAGTCCTTAATGCTTCTGTGAACTAAATCGCCAATATTTGGCAACTAGAAATCGACACAAATGGGTTGCAACGCATATAATAATGCAATATGAATATATATAAAATGATTTACAATTCAATCGTTTCTGATTTTACTGTAATTTCTAATTTGTTATGTTCGACGAAATACGAGAAGAGTCAAAATTTAATGACAGTCTTTGTCGTCTGGTTATTCCAGTCTACACCGTTAGTATTCTCCTGTGGGATATGTTTAGCCTCGTTTGCTTCATTACAAATGGCATTCTAGCATGCGATTATTGTGACAATTTCAAATTTTTTATTTTGTCTTAAATATTGCATATCAGAAGCCCATCATTTCACGGTAAGATAACAACACCAATGTTGATTTAAATTGACCAATAAGTCGTGTTTGCAATGCCGAAGACTGTTGGTGATTTTGAGTTAGTGGCTTGCCTCCTTAAACTAACTAGCCTATAAGAGAATTGAAGATGATAAAAGAACAACATTTATAGACCTATCACTCAATAACACATTCTACGGTAGATATCGCTTGTGCGATAACTCTCATACTGAACGATATCTCTTAGGATATATTCCTTTCCATGAAATAAAATCTAAATCAAAGAATTATATCCATGTGCGTGCGTGTAAGAAAGGGTTGTGTGATAAATAAAATCTTCTACTCAGTTTTTTTTATATCAAGAAATATCAACACTCGTCGATAAAGTAAAAAAAATACCTCGGCAGAGTCTCATTCTTTTTTATATTGTAGACTTGTGTTGATATTTTAAAATTAAAAAAGACGAGTAAGATTCTCTGTATATCCCATTCGTTTCTTATTGCGTTGAAAAGGGAGTTAACTACAAATTAATTAAAGGGAGATAATTTATAAATATCGCCCCTGTCCCATTTTCGTCTTGAAACCACTCGTTTAAGTCGAAATATTGAGGATGCCGTACTTAAACCCTACTTACAATCAACAGAACAATGTCCAATCTACATGTGTCCGGTTATATTTCTTTATTCGAACATGATATTGTCAAGGACAGGACACGTATATATGGCAGACAATGAATAAGCAATGAATGAGCTAGAATAGGCCTATTCAATACTAGGCTATTGCTTGGTATGTGAATCGCTAACGCTGTATGTTAACTTACCCAAACTCTAGATGACCCCCGGGGAATCCGTATAACCCTTCACCCGTAGAACCCTTTCTAATACCTAGCAGAACTCGATTCGGATGATCTGGGTGAGTTACTATGACACCAACTCCAACTTTAGGTCGCTGTTTGGGTTCATCGACATGTGTTTCCGCCATTTTGAATTTTCGGGTTTCTTCTATTGTATATTCCCTGTAAACGACCACTGAGGCCCGGAGCCAGCCTGCTGGCTGCTGAGGGGCAGGAAACCTTTTTTTTGGTTTGGAGGGTACGGGTACCGGGGTCTCCGGGCCCTGAGACAGCCTAGCTGCCAGGCCCCAGTGACAATTAGACACCCTAGGGCGGGGTGGGGAGGTCTCTCCTCTCGGAGTTTATTGTGACTTTGGGTCTTACACTTGAGAAATCTTTTGAAATTTCGACCTGAAATGGTGGTCTGTGGGGTATATCCCGGACGGGAAGTCATATACATAGTTCTAAGCAGAAAAAACTATCGCAGAGAGCGGGCCTGTGGGAAGGAGGGCCACAGCCAGTCCGGGCCCGATGATATCGGTTCACGATTCTTGTCAAGCTAGCTGGTTGATTGAGAAACGGGGGCCCGACGGAAATATTGGACAATTAACAAAACCGCTACCTGACAGCCAGAAAAAGTAAATTCGGGTTTCGGGTTATGGAAATATTTCTGATATCAACTTCCCGCTGCCAACCCATCCAACGTGGAATCGTTGATATCATTTCTTTTCTTCTGACCGATGCCCCTTGGGGTCCTCCTACCAAATAATTTCAAAACTCATCGAAAAAAGACCACTATGTTTCACGATTTTTGGGAAATAGGTTTTCATTGTTTTATTTCTACAAAATATAAAAAAAAAATATTTTTTTTGTCACCAAAGCATTTGCCTCTGTTGACCTCGCTATGATCCGTCACTGCTCCTCCCCCGGAAAATTTTGAAAATTGGACGACCGCAAACGCGTTTTCCAGTCCAGAAAATCGTTCTCTGGCGAACTCTGAACAATAAACATAGTGACAAGACAGGGACCCCACGACAATAGGCCATTGGGTAAGTCAGTACAAAATATATGGCAGATAGATGTCAGAACATAACCAATAATATGAGACTGGGTGCAAGGTGCCACGTCCCCAAATCAATACTCCACATGATGATCCCTGACTGCTGTCTATTACAAACAGTAGGTATTTTAGAACTATGGTCGGCAATTTTTTTTTCGGGGAGGGGGGGTCACTGCTCCCACGCCCTTGCTTGCTCCCGGCTGGCTACGGGGCTGCTTCCACTGACAAAAAATAACATTTGAAGATAAGTTCACACTTATTGGTGAACGTGTGTTGACCACTAATTAAACCCATGCACCATCTCAGATGATAGAAACCTGTTAGAAAATGAAACAGTACCCTGTGAATAAGTGCAGCGCGCATTTTTATTTTATAAGTTATTCTTTATAGACTGTCGTGTGACTAGAAAGAAACGATTCTTACATAACGTCATTAACTGTTAACATCTATAATAAGCTAGGTGCGAGCCTAATATAGTTTGGTTATAATAGATAAATCGTATTGTGCTGACGTTAATGAAGGGACATAACTCGTGAAACACTACTCAATAAAATTAGCCGGGGCTAAATGATGAATCTTCAGTTCAAAATATCCATGTATGCCATTATACGAATTATATAACAAACAGATCAGATTTAAAAAGGATGGTTTAAGGGTATTAAATATACATGTTTACTTATTAATTGACTACCACATTGCATTATTATTTTATATAATGATCTTTGGTGGACTGGTACGACGAAATTGATAATAATATGGCATCCTCTCTTGGGCCTATAATTTTTTTTATCAATTATAGGGCCTATGATGGATGACACATTATAAATTCTGGGGCTGTGGTAGAGAACCACGATAACACGGCCATTATAAGCAAACAATTTTTGCATGAACTAAGTAGTTAGCAATCATGCCTGGGCATAATTTTATGAACAGCAGATTTATTATCAAGGCAATGATATCATCATCCGAATGCTATAATTAAAAACAGTCATGTTATATTTATATTTCGGTTGTAACTGATATTGAATTATGAATAATTTATACGACTTCACGTACGGTGTATGACAATACTTCCAATGTAGAAAAATACAGCCCGTCTCGTCGCTATGGAGATATTCTGCGGAGCTGCTACATGTCATGACAAATTCATTTGCATAACTGGAACCATTTTCCAGTCAGCAGAAGACAAGCAAAATTTCAGTGAACACAGATCGTTATCGTCTAATAGTCATCAGTTCCAAAAGGAGACGGCTCAAAAATATTAGTAGACGCCATCTGCGAAAGATTACGATGCACTAATGTTGGAGGAAGAGGACAGTACAATATCGGTTCCTGATACCTGCTTTCCAATGCTTTCCTCGGCTTTTTTACGGATGCGTCTGAGACGTAAGTACATATTATTGACACGCTGAAATCGGAAGTTCTATATGTTCATCGTGATGATACTCACCACGATGTTTATCAATCGAGGAGACACTAAGGATGGTATGTAATGTTTTAATGTGTTATGCTGGTGTGTTGTAATATAAGGTTTTGGAGGGTTTTTTTTTTTCAGTGTCATTAAGACATGACATTTTTTGTTTTGTCTAGTAGACAGCCTAACACAAAGCCAAACTAGATCATCTCATTTTGACCATCGTTATTTACTGACTGGATTAAAAATAGATCATACCGTTCACCAATGTAAAGTTTTCCCTATCAATATTGACGAATTTATTAAAATATGTTTCAAACGAATTACACAGCAGGTCACTCTCTTCATTTGAATAAAATCGACATTTTGTACACATACGTAGATCAATGATTGATAACTGTTTTGGTCAAGCAGCCATTAAAGGAGTGTCCACTCAATAATAATGATATTAACTACCGTTATTTATAGGTTTAATGCTTTATATAGTTATATAATAGAAATCAAGTTAAGAATCGTACGAGTGGGCAGTGTTTCGTCATGGGGCTATGTAAGCACTTTCCGCTCATGAATTCAAAAGTACCAAAGATTATACGGTGAATTTTGCATACATGAAAAAATGGGATTTAATAAAAAAAATATATAGTTGGTTCGAACAGACTGTACTTCATTGTATAACTTTATATATAGTTTAGTATGTATTTAACATTAGCCCGAAAGCACTTTTTGCCATTTTGGATTGTCTGTTCTGTATCTTTGTACCGCTATGATGTTCACGGTAAGACCAAGCCACAGTTAAACGAAGCATGAAGGTAAGGGTATGTGAAAACGAAAGCTGTTCTATGAAATTGCATTGATTTCATCGACTATTTATAGTACTGATTTTTCTTGCCAGACTTTTCAAACACGAGTATTGAATTTATTCCTGGATATTTATTGTCATAATAGGCTACTTGTGAATCTTTTCCGGTAATGAAAATCATATATTATCATGTGGAATATGCTGACGTATACGAAGTGTCCTGACAGTTCGTATGTTTGAACATACTCGGCATGTCAATAAAGGAAAGTTCTTCCGTTCTTGACTTGCAGTACAGGCGATCCTTACAATGATTATCAGTCCGGATTAATCTGGTACCAATTACGTCTTTGTGGCATTTGGTGTGGACAGCGGCGCTACGGCCTACTCTTATATCGAATGCGAGCTGTCAAGGGAACTCGGTTTATAGTTCCATCCGAACGACTAGACAACTGCCTTGTCAGACGGGGCCTCCCGTCCTGCAATACTGACAAGGGGCAACCACGCTAGAAAAACCCGGAGCATTATATGCTTATAGTATTTATAAAACACCTGACATATCATTGCCGACCTAAGGGAGCGAACAAATTTTGTATAATATGCGTGTGGGTCGTAAATCTCGTTTTATACTGAGATCAATGGGGGATTAAACTCGTTTGTAACTGGGTCATGTGTGTTATGATTTATTCACCTACATACTTAATCGACCATTCTCCTTCTACCGCCATATGTTCATCTCGGTAATTTCCGTCATTTTTCTAAAAATAACATCGGCAAAGCTTCGATTAAACTTACACCCAGTGTATGTATTTTTCGCAAATAGAAAATCACTGGACAAACAAAAATACTCCGATGTTTAACGAAAATAACCAAATAAGGATATAGCCGTACCTTCGACTACGTAAATCAATTCTTTTATCTCGATTCAAATACCCTTTGAAATGCAATGTTTAGTGACCCCACTTTCCCGAGGCGAGAGACGACAGTTAGACTTGTAATATAACTAGCCAATCATAACGTCTCGTTTGTGAATGTTTGATTGTCGCCAAATTGGTATGACACGAGCTAACAGGTCCACAACCTGATATATAACGGCAGACAAACTCTCGTCAGTTTTAGCATTTACAGTTATTTGTCATCTGCTCCCGTCTTAACCTGGCATAGTCTTAACGACGACGAGGATTAACCCATAACAGAGAGGAATTAAAACTTTACGGTGTGGATTAGTAGGTGAGATAATTAGCATGTCATTCATAAACTACAACAACAGTGTTATTATTACAAATATTTGAATCGAAAGCAGAGCTACACAACGTAGGTCAATGAAATTAACACACTATAAATTTTTAAAGGAAATTAAATTAGTTTCCTTTTTGACAACACTTACAACTAAAACATTTGCAGATTTCAATTTTTATTTTATTGCTTATAAAGAATTACACGTTAGTTTGTTTCAAATTTAATAGATTTTGTTTTGGAAAGTAAAAGTAGCAAGATTATTACAAACCGTTATCTTAAATTATTGCTTTTCTGACACTGTTACTCATCATTATTGGAAAAGTGTTTCCAGTTTTATTCATTGATCACATCGTATTCATTAAAACACACACCGTGTTCTATAGTATTACGTTATTGTGTTTACATGTTTGACAACAAAGAAATATTCTGTTTATTGATATCATCCACGTATAGTGTATTGATCAGTCTATTAATAACTTTACAATTTACAGTTATCTGTAAAAGGTTTCGTATAGTTGGTTTTCCTATAATTTTACTAATTAAATAGATTTGAAACAAATAATTGAATTTAAAATAACCACAAATTAACAAAGAATTTAATTTTACCATTGGTAAAATATAACAGAAACGTAATTATTGATATTTTGGCAACAGACCTTCCTATGCCATCAAATCAAAATAAATACTTATAAACCGTATTGATGCATGTTGAATGTCACCAAGGGGGTAAGAAAATCACAATATGATATCTATATGTACATATTTGACATATTTTATATTGGTCTTGAAGAGTCACCTTTCATTGCTAACAACAATTCCTTTTGATAATCTGTATGTACACATTTTATAGAGGCATTTAATAAAATATATTATCCATGCAATGAATGCAATTATATATCATTAACAGAAATTTACATGATTCAAGATTGGAGACAGTTTTGTATTGTGTAAATCACAATATTATTATTGTTATGGCTATCTTTTATGATTCATTGTTGGACTGTTCTTTTCTGTTGAAATATATAGTCTATGAAAACTTTCATGTCTGCAAGCCAAAAATAAAATGTATTTTTTAACCTTTTGTAAAAATCCTCTCAGATTAAAAATATAATTTGAATAAGAAAATGTTTTAAAGATTGTAGTTAAATATGTTTTAACGTCCATATTTAGCTTAGGTTAGACCTTATCTCATCAAAGGTCGTGTGCTACAAAAGTAGGTCTAGCCCAACAAAGTTGTAGGCTGCATAATATTTTATGGTTCCGGAAGACGAGTGATATATTTTATTATAATGAGTGTTATCTACGTAAAATAAAAACGTCAGATAAAATGTATATGATTTGTAGTATTTTACTTTCATCATAACATAAATAACAGGAGTGGCCGGGTGTGTATGCACAAAACTTCATTTGATGACCAGTTTGGTAAACCGAACGTTACCCAACCCAAAATAAGGTAATTTGTAATGTGTTACAGATTGTTATCACACGTATAAATGCCATAGTTAAATTTCTTCTCAAGTATGTGGATACACGTCCTTTAAAAAGCTGTTTTCTGGCTACATAAAGATTAAACCATTGTTCAAACAGTTTTACTTACATACGTGCTTAAAGAAAAGAAATCATCTGCCCGAGAACTTTTTGCGTCACACGAAAATTATATTTTTCAAAGGATAGATGTTGCATAGTTAAAGCGAGAATTTCATATTTTCTAAGAAAGTTAAAACATAATTATTTCTATGTCTTTTGCTCAATAGGTTATCAACTCACTATTATACGACCATGGGCATTATTTCCCACCCTTAAAAATCATTGACACAGAAAATAATAACACAATTACCTCCCTTGTTTCCTATTGCCTCCATGCATTAGCTACTTTCAAACGTTGGAATTTGAAGTTGAAAATGATATTTTTGCCAATTTCTCAGCTGGCAATAGTGACTTATAGGATTAATAGGATTATTTTTTAACAAGGTAGGACGGTTTATAGATACCATCTAACTTAAGGCTTTATTTTAATAAATTTTAAAAATATAACTTAAAAATATGAAATTGCAGCTTTAAGGTAAACAAGGTTCAGATTTTCCGAATATATTTACTGAGAATAGAACACACGTATGCGTTTTTCTGTGACAGAAAGAGCTCATGTCAGTGGCAATTTACCGTAATAGTGTATTCCATTATGATAAAAAAAAAATGCAACATTTGAAATGACGCATCGCATTGTTTGCGTTGGTACATTTCTTTGCCATTGAAGATTAAGATGCAATCATATACTGTTCAACTGAATTACTGATCGTGGTTTTGGTTCTAAAATGTTCTTAGAGTGACTGGTATCTTATCATTTACATAAATTCCTTAACGGTCATGCTATATTCTGTTTGAGAATTTAGTTGCAGATGACTGTTTACTTAATGCTAGCCGCAACTTACCCACAGCAGAGCTATTAATCGTGAATTTAGAGGTTAACGGTCTAGAATATTAATTAGAGCACTGATTTATCATTCAACTCGAATTTCAGCTGTTTTCGTATTTAAATACGGGTAGATCCGGTTTTTTCTGAAAATTCTACATGAATAATTTATCCATCGCCTCCCAATTTATTTATTACTACATTAATATGAAATTTATGGTGCTTACAAAAGTGGCTATATTTGGCGTTGCTCTTCGTTTCTTTTAGGAGAGGGTTTCTATAGATGACCAAAAGTTTCTTTTATGGCGTAAAATAGGAAACAAAAATGCGGTGGACAAACATTGTTATTATAACATTGATCATTGGAGAGGTTTTGTAATCAGACTCCGAGTTCACAAAACATTCTCAGGCTTAAGTTAAGAATTTACTCAAAACTTTTTGCCTTAATATAACTAAAATATAGGGCTTTATAAAACTTTTGTTGTTTTAATGCATTACATACATCAATAAGAAACTACATGCAAAGTTTTGTGTTTTTAGACCAAAGATATTTCTCATAAACAGCGATTTAAAGTTGAGTAAATTCTTAACTTAAGTCTGAAAATGCTTTGTGAACTCGGGGCCTGACTGGTATTATTCCCAGAAATATCTACTTGTAGACATACCTATGACCCACCTGCGCTTAGATGGTAAAGGTAAACAAACAAAATGTACTTGCATTCAATGAGTATTTACTGTTAAAAAATATCAAACGTTCTACTAGTATAAACAGGAGTTGGATACCCTCTAAACAAACAGTCATTACACAATCTAAAGTTTAAAACTGTCAGATTTTCTGTAGATTGTAAACCCATACCTATAAGGACTATCTTCTGGGTTGAGTAACATTGGTCCAGATGTTGACTTAGTGGTCAGTCCCACCCATAACACAAACCTTTTAAATTTATTTAGTTTCTACAAGTAACTGTAAGTAAATAAAACACATTGTATATATATCTTTTGGCCAACTGTAAAGGTGAATCTCCATGACAGCAATTTTTTTGCTAAGTATAAGCACAAATTTACGTGTTGTGTTGAGATTGTTTAAGATTTGAATTATCGGAGAAGATTGATATCCTTCTCCCCGTCAAGACAATAAGTAGGTCATTTGAGACTAGCACATAGCATGATGTAATTATTTCATTTTTCAATGGAAGTAAAAGAATTTTGAACAGACAGTGGTGGCTTTCTTTTACGTGTACTCCTGGTCGAATTCCGACCTGTGGGGCCTGTTTCGATAGGCAGCCACTTTGTCTCTGAAACCACACAAACCAGGTGTACGTAACACCCAGTAAAAGAATACAAAAAACTACAAATCGGATAATACAAATTACATACTTTAAAGTCATAGTATTTTGGGTAGCACATAATAAAAAATAATTGATAGTTGTTCTATCCAGGACTGACTGAAAGCTAAATCGACTGTTCCTACACTGTCTTGATGTCCGCACAACGTCTTGGTGTTGTCCCCACCATGTCTAAATAATGTACATGCATGATTGATGTCTTAAGTGCTGGCACTATACTGGGACAAATGTATGCCAGAATGAGTAACAATTTTCAAGGAGAGCCATCTCTCCAGATGGTAAGGTGTTTTATTATGTGTTACAGAAACCAATTTACGTCATTGACTTGGAGTAATCTGTTTTAGCAGACTTTATACCAAGGTTCGACAAATAAGTGTCTTCTGAGAGATTAGCCTAAGTTCTAAGAAATCGCTCAAATAGTATTTAGAAAAATCAATTTATAGCCACCTGCACCACCATTTGTACTCTTGACTATCTGAACGACTAGCCACACTATAAAGATGGAACATGATATCTGAAGTGGACATCATGTTACATCTTTTTGTAGAGTAAGTCGTCGATACAAACGACGTATATTATGTATAACACGAGATCCAGGGGATTTTTAAGTTTCTTTTGTCTCGATGCTGTGCTACAAAGCATACCTTCGTATCAGTATTGCTCTTTAATCCTTTGATTGACAGCCTTCTAAAAGAACAGTTTATATCAACCATATCTACATATGCCCAGTGGGTCCTTCTTTTAATTGTTATTCTTCTTAAATCTGCAAGGTCATATGTCGGGATGGGTCACAACATTCTTCATTGATGTTGGAAGATAAAATTAGAATGTGTGACTTCACAACGAGAGTTGGTCGATTTTGACATTCCACCATCGCTGCTTTTATTCCAGACATAGCCCAAATTATTCGAGATTTTATTTCCCCTATTGTTAATGCCTTAATACGTATGCTGCTATAGTAGGTTTCATTTTGTAGAGTTTTTTTGAAAATATTGGTATTCCCAGTTCTTCTGTAAACTTTTTGAGATATAATAATCCCCCCTGTTCCCAAGGTTGTAGATTATTTTAGAAATATTAGTCTCCCAGTTCCTATGTTTAAAAACTCCTTTGAGGAAATTAATCTCCCCAGTCCGTTAGTTTGTAGGCCATGTATAGTAGTCTCATCTGTTCTTCAGTTTGTAGACTATATTGGGTATAGTTGTCTCATTTGTTCTTCAGTTTGTATACTATTTTAGGAAACTTAATTTCATCAGGTCTTTAAATTATTTGTCTCCTCTGTTCTTCAGTTTGTATTTTTTTTGTAGAATCTTTGGGCATGTTAGTTTCCCTAATTCGTCAGTTTCTGGACTCTTCTGGGTATATTATTAGTCTCATTTCTTCTTCAGTTTGCAGACCCTTTTTGGAATGTTAGTCTCCACTGTTCTTCATTATTTGGACACTTTTAAGAACATTTAGTATCCTATGTATCAGTAATGTGGCACCTTTTAAAACAGAGGTTACTAATTGTTTAAGCTTACTAAAGATTAAAAGGAGCTGAGGGTATATAATAATGACACACATTAAATTATAACATCGGAATATATTTGAACGTTTGACCTTTTTACCGGAATCCTGATTCGTCAAAGATGTCAGGGGACATTAAGGTCATCTTTGTATCTGTCAGGTACACAGTTTTAAAATTGATGGCGACGATTTAATTGTAATAAGAATAACTCCGTTCATTATTTTGATCAAGTAGGTCAAAGAGTACTTAAAGATATAAAAAGAGAACGTATGATACGGTCTACTGTTCTTTAAACAAGATTTATTTTTTTATTACATTCACAATGACTAATAAATACTCTATAGTTACTATTAAAAGTAAGTCAGCCAGCTGATTCTACGGTTGGTCAAACATAGGAAATACGTCATCCCTCCACACGTTAGATTTTCCTCGTTTCGGAACCAAAAAGCTGGACTTTTCGTCTACGTGGTTAAGTTTATGATGTAAGTTGAAACGTAAATCTTTCTCTAGACGTGATGGAATGTGAAATCCTATCCCAGTATCCTGCAGGTATTCGGTTTAAAAACCCAGCTGTATTTATAGAATATATTTTGAACTATTGTAACTTTAATTTGTACTTCAAGAGCACTTAACTTCAGTGGGTTTCAGTTAAATGTCAATTTTCAAATTAGCATGGTAATAGCAAGCACTCAGATAGATATGTTGAAGGTTACATCGATTGAAATTCCAGTGACGATTAGCCGTCTAAAGCTTACTAAACTCGTAAATATTTTTTGAACGCTGTATTCAAGGATTATGGCCCAATCTAATTGAAATTAAAATACAATTTAGTTTCGGTTTTGTTTTCTGATTTTTACGCTACATTGAAATATCAGAAATAAAACGAAACGAACTTGACATCTGATTTTAATCAAATGAAGTCATGGATGATTACACGCTTGTTGATTGGTTCAGTGAACAAAGAAACGCGTCATGTCCGATTCTTATTGATGTTCCATATCCATGGATATACAATATAATAAATCAAATTCACTAAAGAATCCGCCATTTCCTGGGTTTCTCTTGAGAAATAAAGATACGACATTGTTAAGATTAGACCGTACAGTTATATGCACCAGCTTTTTCTATCATATAACAAAAGATAATCGGATAATAATAATATGGACTTAAACTCACTTGAGAAACCCTTGATAATATAAGACAATATTATTTGATATGTTCATAATAATTGTTGTGTAACTGTTATGTCACAATGTGTGCATTATCTGTTCATTTCAAATACGTAGTGAGTCAGAAAGGTAACCTTACACGTATAAAATTGGCGAGATTGTTACTTTATTCAATGATGGACGTCTGCTGTGCTCTTTGTTTGATTAGATATTAAGGTTTGTCATTTTGTTAACATTGAATGTAGAATATAAATAGATGAGATTCGCTTTTCAAAGCATTACCTGGGTGTTCGTATTGACCTAACGTATTACCAGATCTATTTCCTACAAGAGAGTATGCATAGTTAATATGATCTTAACCTGGATTAATTCGTTCTTGATTGGGCAAAGTGTTCTGCAAAGCGTTTATATGACAACTATTTGCATTTCCGAGATTACGAAATGAATCTTCAAGAGCTTTCTGATCCAGAGGTTTGAACTAAATAAAACTGCATATGTAATTCGAAAATCTAACTTTATGTAAACGGCTATTAGTGTAATAATAATTAACATTTTAAGATAATGGAAGGCTGAACTAATAGAGAGAGGGAGAGAAATTGGGGATTAACGTCCACTCGATACAAACTAGGTCATTTCGAGACTAACATATGGTTGAATTTTATTTCAATAATTCGCTTGCGCTTAGGGATCTTTAGCAGTGGGGGGAAACCGGAGGACTCGGGAAAAACCCACAAAGTTGGACAGGCGACCCTACTCCTTGTCACGTACAACCAGGGAATCGAAACCACGCCATCCACCCCCACTGAACTAATTAGGAAGTGTATGTTTCATCCGGCGTGACATTTCGCAAGTTAATTGTTGTTGACGGCAAATGCTGTGAATCCCAATACTAGACCCCACGAAATCCCAAAAGAAATAAAAACTTAAACCTTGTATAATGCTAATCCATCAATATTACCACTATCCATTTGCCAATGCATTATGTGATTGATTTCAATTAAGTCAATGACATGTTTTTAACATTGTACTGTTCAGTATGCTATGCATGTTTCAAATAATGTGGGTTACAAAACGGGATCCACTGTGGCTCAGGGAGTTAGGCGTGGTTTCTCCCTTGTCTGTGGGTGCAGGATGGGGGTGGGGCTTACAAGGACAATGTCTCCGACTCTCGTCGTTCGGATGGGGACGATGTGCACGTAAAAGAACCCTTGATGGTTTGAATTCGAAATTGGAGTAGGCAATAGCACCGCTGTCCGGGCCAAATTTCCCCTTATAGCACAATTCATTATCCCAGTTGTAGCAGAACAGCAGGACATTAAACCCCATTTTATTTCATTTCTGTTGTACCAAAACATTTTGGTATTGTCCGTATTGCGGTTACTTTATTACGAATAAGTTATGATCGTATGTCTGGGCTAGTTAACGAATGTATATTTAGGATTTGTTGACCCCGGCTTTTGGCACTCCTTAATGATAGATTTTATCATATGAATGAACAGATATTGTCACTGTCATGCTTACTTAGCTGAATAAAATATACAGGAGTTAAATATACAGTATAGATCATACCCACAGTGTTTTGTGACAGCTTTCACCTTCTCCTTAATAATTGACCCCTTTCTGACCCTTTACTCATAAAAAAATATGAAATCGTGGGAGAAGCTTTATAGATCTAACATTAAGATATAATTGATCAATTGAAATTATTACGCCCACTGATATTTATGGGCTTTATTGCTATAAAGGGGTTTAATACGACATAAGGGTTAAGGCAACAGTAACTAAGTCTTTTAGATACTCGTGTTGACAATGTGGCACTATATTATGAAACATTGCAATAAATTCACTTACGGTTGAAATGTTTTGTTGTTTTTTTTGTTTTTTTTGGACTATAACCGGGTAGTTCGTGTTCCTGGGTTTCTAAAGTTCCCTGATTGTTTGAAATAGAAATATATCAAATTTTAGTCCCGAAATGACCTAGCTGGGTTGAGTTTGATTGTTATTGTTTGGTGGTACAACTATAGCTGTTAATGGACCAGCTTCTGAATCGTAATTGGTAATTTATATGCTCTTTATTTGTGTTATGAATATCTAGTATATGTTAGATTGGTGGTAAAATACGAGGAAAGACATTCGACGAGTTTAACTGGTTCTTTGGGATTCCAGTATCATTACCAGGTTTACTTCTGATGACACATCGACAAGATGATATAAAATGGCAGGGTATGATTCAAATACTATATTAGGTCTATTCGACAGTGATTTAATTTTCCTGGTTTATATTTCAACTATAACCAATGAACGGAGGACGGTGTAACCACATTTTAAGACAAGAAGGGAAAAAAAAAACTTTATTTGAGTAACGGCTATTTTCGTCATATCCAATGTAATTTAGCGATATACAAATCCCATTAGACTTCTTGTACAGATAAATCACATCCTTGCTTTTCGTTGCACAGTTGTTCTATCTAAAAAAACAATTGTATGTTATGTATTATATTATTTTAATGGTATATTGCATGTCTGTAATCTGGTGATTATGATCTGTCATGATGGATGCCCTATTTTATTTATCCTATAAACATACATGCGCCTCGTGCTGGTCACACCCCGTTTCTATGTAAATAAAAGTTTTAACTGACAGAAACCCCTCCCTTTAGTTGCAGACGATAATGATGTCACGTGTTTATGTGTAACAGGTGTGTCGTATGTAACAGTGTTTTATACCTACATGTACTAGTATATGTTAAACTGTATAACATCGTGTTATATTTGACTAGCAGACGGGTAAATGGTGTGCTATTGTATGGGAATATTGATATTAATTCTGTTCGGAAATTGAAATCAGAAGGTAATAGTTTATTGTTTCAATAGTTGAGATTTTCCGAAAAACATTATTCAGTTATCAGCTGTTTGTTCTAAATGCTAACAGAAGACAGTTGTCAGATTTATTAATGTTAAGATAAACTATAAATAAATTAACCATAAAATCTAAAGAGTGCTTTATAAACATTACCACAGTGGCAGGGAATCTCTCATGAAGATTCAGTACATTTATGATTATAATTGTAGCTCTTATTTGTAAGTGTAGTACATTGTTACAGGAAGTAGATTCATTATTTCAAAGGATTAATATACAAAAACACAACAGTTATGTATACTAGAAGCGGTATCAATCATTCAAGAAAGAGTGTGCATATCATGTCCATTTATCAGGCATTTTAATCTAGGTTTTTTTTTAGATATTTAAACAAATGACTATTATAATTGATACAACAGTGTATTTTACGGATTCAGGGGTATCAATAATCGAGACTGCTCTCATACAGTAAATAATACTTTTGATGTCTTGTCTTGGAAGTGAGTGACCCTTTAAACCGATTTGTCAACATAGATAAACTAGTTCCAAGCCAATAGACTTGGTTGAATTATAACTATCAATTATCCTCATGTGAAAGATAAATATTGATATATAGATAATCATCAATACGAATAGTAAGGTCAAATAACACGGGATTTGTCAAGGCGCTAGTATATAACCTGTCGTTTTAATGATAGCTGCACATGAATTAGTATAGTATAAGTTATGTATCCACAGATTTCCCTAATACCAAAATCTATTTCTTTTTACGTTACAAAGATGTCTTGCCCTAGGTTTGCTAAAACAAAATACGTTATGCAGATGACAAGTAGTGTACAATCTTGTGTAATATGAACTTCTCTTGTGTAATATTTCCTCTAACTTCACTTACAAAACACTCCTAAAATATTTGAATACGGGGCGTGGGCTATTTGAATCTCCGAAATTTTCAATGTCTCCTGGAAAATAGTTCCAAATTATGTTTTCTATAAAATATTTGAATACGGGACTTGGGATTTTTTAATTTTCTAAATTCTCAATGTTTTATGGAAAATAATTTCAGATTGTGTTCCCTTTTTATTATTTTAGAAATCATACTACTTAGAAAACCAAAGAAGTCAACCCTTGACATACATTTGGACGGAAATTAAGTCAAATTTTCTATTTCATTCTATGAATTGACTCAACAAATTACTCATATTTGTCCAATTGTTCTTTAACGCCTTCTTGAGTGCGCATTATTCTTTTTTTCCCTTTATTATACATTTCTGTTGGGGTTAGGTACTGTTATAATGAATGAAAGTATATTGGGTTTCGTCATTGGAAATTGTATAGGATAGTATAATATGGGACACTCATTGAGTCTATTCAGTCATGTACAATTGTTTATTATATTACCCATAACGTTTTGTTTATGCTACCTTTATTGCTAGAAGTTGTTGGTAGAGCACAAAGGCTTCGGGCCATAATGTTGTTAACTACCCAATCAAAAGTCCTCTATCTTGATCACCTAAGTCGTCCTACGTAATCAATCAAAAATGAGTTTAATTCGTTGCGATTATCCAGTGACCTTTTTATGCTTACTACGTAGTAATCTATGCAAACTTATAAACAACTGGATAACCGAGTTTCAAATATATATTTTAACAACGTTATCGCAGATAACTGTTTGATCTACGATATACAAAATTCACCCAAAATTCCGGTTTTTGTGAAATGGATACTAGCGAAGATGTTGCTTTAGTGGATCAGAATGAAATTGGTAAAGTTAATACATACATTAATCATTGGTATATTATGAATGTTGACGTAATCCTTATTGTTTTTTATATACTAGTAGGAGGAACCTAGAAATTTCACATTGTCGTGTTTAAATAGGTCTTCGAAATCGTTAACCATGTCAAAATGTTAACTCAATTGTAAATGGTGACCTACATATGAACATGAAAAATACGTTATATATTAATTTTATGATTCATTCTCTTTTAATTCAGAATGAATTTTAAGTTTTAATAAGGGTTTGACTAATGAATATCTTGATGAATACGTATTGAGTACATACACGTACTACTACCGCCATATACTTGTTGTTTTGATGCTTCATCATCCCGGTTAAAACTAAAAAGCAGGACGTCCCATTTCATATTATATACTCCTCTTTGTCTTTCATTTTGTGGACACTTTGTATTTGTTGTTTCAATAGCATTTAGTAATTGTTTTAATAACCTTTAGTAATTGAACTGAAAATGCACAGGACACGTTCTATAGAATATGATTATTAATGTTTATTGCTTGATAAAGAGAATAGAGAAGAGAAGTCTAGAAGAAACGTCCCTCAGTAATGAGAAGTAATTGTATTCCATAGAATTGACCTGTGTATCTTTGTACATGTATTTGGTTACCCCTTATTATTCACTATACGTACAGTATTGTATTCTGTTCTAAAACAAAACGTATTTGTATTTGAATCCAAAGGCATGGAGGTATGTTCATTGATATTTCTTTATTTAGTTTACAAAGGAAATAGTTTCCCTCACCAGTACAAATTATGGAGTCACAATGGGAACATTTGTGGACACAGCATCTGTTAGGTTGTTTCTTGCTTACCTACTGTTGTAGAATGTGTCTGAATAGTAAACAAGTGATGCAAAGAATACAAATTATTTACATTATGTGTAAAGTGTTCGGTGTTAAGAATTCATTGTCTTATTCTTTTGAATTTATCTTTTCAGAACACTTCGGACTTCCCGACCAAGAGGAGCGACAGGCACTGAGTGTGTTACCAACGGTAGATCACGATATGACAGACGGCGGTAACAATCCTCCAGCATTGGAGGAGAAATTGGCACAATTTCAAAATGACACCGTCGAAGATAAAGGTGAGATTCAAATATCTCTTTAGACAAGAAATCACAATGATCCCAATTAATGTCAATTTAAAGATATGTGACTTTGAAACTCGGGATTATAGTAATGATGCAAATTGGTTACCTGTGCTATTTTAGTATTTAATTTTGATAATTTGTCCCAGTAAGGAATTGAGTATAGAACTGTCTCCATTAGTTTCTTTTTTAACCCTATAAATATCCATTACGTAAATATTTGTCAAATATGTATGACTTATTTTGTTTGGAAACAAACACATATAAGAGATTAAAAAACTGGCTATATATATGCGATTCGGGGGATTGATGTATGTGTGTGTAAACTGAACATGAAATTAGCGTCTGCGGTAGAATGTACCAATAAACGCTAAAGTATTTAAAAGAGGCATATACAAACCAGTTAGTGTACGTCAAAAATGTCCTGTGAAATGTGGCATGAGTTAGAGATATATATTGTCTCTTGAAACATCCCCCGAAAGAAAATAAAAACAACAACAAACAAATGTCAATTGTCATCTACAAAATTATTTAATGCGTGAAAACAGCTGTAGCAAATTATTAATTCAGTTCGACCAAAATGTCGACTCCAGGCGTAGCCTATTTAGTTTGGTACACTAGTATGAGTCATCGAATATGTTCCCGTTTCGGTCAACTTTAATGTCGTAATATTACCATGATTACATGTGGGAATTGGTAATATACTGATAAATTATTCAACAGTGACGTACAAGTGTTTGGTGATGCCTGGGGCCAACTCCTTGATTGCATGCCCCCAAGACTCAATTAAATATGTAAGCACAGATAAAATAAACTATTCATTCAAATTAAGTAGGACAGATAGTATCACGGAGTTAAAAACGATAATTTCAAATGTCAAAAATCTTAATTTTAATATCACTTTTTGTTTGGATTATGTTGATTATCAAAACGTGTTAGTGCGAAACTGAAGACTTATTATGTTCAAATCATTTTTAAAAACAACAGGTTTAACTTAAAGATGACCACACTCCGAGAATGGTTGTGACATGAGAAACGAGTGGCAACATTCAGTGTGATAAAAATATCTAGGTATCTACGAATTTAAAACAATTGAGGTCATCGAGGTTGTAAATATGTAGCCATGTCGCTGGACCATCTCCAAGAGATCAAAAAATGTTTATAGCTTGATATAAGACAATAAAAACGGGTTTGATTAAGATATAAATTGTAAATTATTTGCACACATATTTACAATATCCTAGTAGTTGGTCAGAAAATCTGAATAAGGATACCGAACAAATGTATATTGAATCTGAATAGGAGTACCAAAATGTCCTTACTGAATCCTAACGACTGTGACCAACGCGTGCACATATAAGTTTAGTGAGAGTATCTAATGTGTGCACATTGAATATTAACGAGAGTACCGAACATGAGCATATTGAAATGAATCTTAAAGTACATGTAGCTAAGTCTCTAACTCGATATGATCCAAAGTCTTCGACAATGAAACCGCGTATTATTTGTCAATTTAAATCATCATTAATGTTTTGATCTTACCAGGAAATGATGGGCTTCTGATATCCAATATAATTTAAGACAAAATAAACATTGTACCATTGGTACACGAATCGTGTTACATAATGCATTCCAGCGCCATTTGTAACAAGTGACTCGAAGAACAAGACTAGACATATTCAACAAGTCATGTCAAACGGTGACGCCATATTTTTATCTGGAGAGTATGCGCAATATACTATCGGTGTCTACTGGAATAACCAGACTGACGTTAGAGATTGCCATTCGATTGAGACTGAAATTAGAGTTAAATCAGAAACGACTGAATGTAAATCAGTTTATATACATTCATATTACAAACTATTATATGCGTTGCAACCCATTTGTGTCAATTTCTAGTTCCCAAATAATAGCGATTTAGCTCCTTTAACTGGACTGTCCAACTTGTGCTCATTGAATCTTAACAAGATTACCCAGCGTGTGCACATAATGTTAACCGGAGTACCCAGCATGTGCACATAGAATATTAACGAGGGTACCCAACATGTGCACAACAGTATAAACAAGAATGCCAAAATATGGAAAATCCTTTAATGAATGATCATATATTTATATTGTGGGTTGTTTCCATTAGCCATTGAAGGACGTACGGTGTTTCTGTTAGTATGTAAATTCATCACATTATCATTTATACTTTATTTGTCTCTTTATTTTCAGATCGTGATCCGGTCAGTGTGAGTGAGTGTATGTCACAACTGGATAAACGACGCAGAAATCTTATTTTCGACGAAGAAAGATTCGAAGAAACCTTTTTGAAATGTATGATCTGTAGGGAAAATTACAATGATTATGACAAACTACCCAAGATGCTGCCGTGTCATCATACTTTCTGTCTTGATTGTCTCATGCAAATGTTCCGTGTCGAGGGCGAATACAGACAGACGCTGACGTCTGCTTTCCGTGGAATGCCAATGGCCGTGAAAATCCAGTGTCCATCTTGTCGAGAAGGTATAATTGTATCAGAAGCCGAGTTACGTCGATTACCCAGCGACCATACCATCACTGAACTTGTCTGCTTCGTGAAATCAACAGGAAAGACAGACGTTCAGTACTGTTCCAAACATCAACTTCAACCATTGAACTTTTTCTGTGAGCCCTGTATTCAACCAGTTTGTTGTGATTGTACCGTCATTGACCACAAAGAGAAGGCAGGTCATCTTGTTATCAATGTTGACGAAGCTATGAAGAAGTATAAACCGAAAGTAGAAGAGACGATAGAATTGATGAAGAAAGATCTCGAAGAGCTGGTAGAAAAGCAAGAAGCTATCAGCAAATCTAACGAAAGCTTGGAGCAAATTCAAACAGAGCTAAATCGGCAGATCAAATCCACGTTCGACAGAATCCGGGAAACTTTGGATGAACGGGAGAAAGAACTGTTCGATTCAGCAGAAAACGAAATACAGAAAAAGGGCATTCAGCTGGAGAAACGGCGCGTAGCGTTAGCTGATCGTGAAACGGAGGTTGCCACAGAAGTGAGAGGTTTGGATGATGCTTTGAAAGAGAAAAACATTAGTTTCCTGTTTACCGGACACAAGGAAGCCCAAAAGGTTCTTAATAAGACAGTACATATACCTCCCGATACCACTAATGATTTCAGTGTCTCCTTTCAGTTCAATAGCCGCCAGGAGCTCACTATACGACAACAACTAAATAACTTTGGAGAAATTGTGTTTACATCATGAATGAACTCGGTCCTGACAAAATTAAGATTAAACTAGCTGTAGTGGGGTATCAGTAATCCTGCTTTCCGTGTGCTTTTGTGGGTCGGTGGATTGACTATCAAGGCAGATTTTGTGGACGATATAAAACTGCTTTCAGTGTTAACAAAAGCCTATATAGATTCCTATTAGGTAATCGAACAATACTATGTTATAATTATTTATATAATTTATCATAAGATATTCACATGATTATAATTCCAATTAGATAATATATTATTATTTATGGTATTTACTGGCATTTCTGATACCACATCGGTGTTATGGGCATAAGTGTACTGTATCAAAATTGCATATCATGTCGTAATTAAGCGAATACGCAAAGGTCAGCATGCACATCTGACGTGTCACATTTCGTGTTTTATGTTGTGACGTGTTATTATTTGTGCACATCAGTTCTGTGTTGTTTATTGTTGTATATTTGGATGAGGCCGTGGAGTTCTAATTCGTTAGGTCATCATGAATGCATAAAGCATTTAAGGTCATCACGAATTATATCAAATATTTGAATATATAAGATGGTTGTGTTGTGATGTCTACAAGACGTGATCTACGTACTTAGCCTATACATAAAAAGGCTACTTTGAAAAGCGTACTTATGCAAATACTGCTTAGATGAGCTTACTGAATTATCACAATACAAAAGCAATGAAAATCATAAGTTTTTATGTTTTGTAAACTTACCATTAAATGCAGCCGGATATGAAATTGTTAGCAGTGTGAACTACCCAAATGTTCGAAGTTGCATCATGTGTACTTAACCCAATCATTACTAGCTAATCAGTAAGTGTCTTTAAACTTCTCATACCCCTTTGGTGCAATATATATGTTCTTTGTCATAATAGACCGCTGTTATGTGATATCAATGTATCTGGTAATACTATATGCCTGGAGAATATTTAAATAAATTCTTATACCTCAGTGATATATATATCTTCAGTATCATAAATTTGTGGATATTTTGCATATTATTATGTAAATGTGTTAAGTTAAATCCGTCGAAAAGAATTAAACACCCTGCCTTACTTCAGTAGCTTTGTATATTAGTAGTGGTAGTTTAGTTCAGTAATTATATTAGGTTATTATCACACACCCTTTGTTAATTTTGTAAAGTATGCCTAATTTATATGTAAAATTAAATTACAAAAAAACATCAGTCATCTGTTTGTCTTTGTCTCAACAATATTTTTATTGTGTCCAGTTCTTTAAAGTAGGTTTCATTAAATAGACGTTGGCTCGCTAATCTGAATGTCTCGTGTTTGATCCCTACATTGGCCGAGAAAGTTCATCTGGATTTTCCCCCTTTTCAGTGGTGCAGGTCAGAAAGCCTGGTAAGGGACAACGGATAGTGGTTCGGGTGGAATGAAAAACAGAGACCCCGTGCACAAATTGGCGTGCACGTAAAAAAATCCCATGGCTGTTGGAATACGATATACGAGTAGGCCGTAGCGTCACTGTCCAGGTGTATGTCCGTCTTTATCATCCCGGTCAGAGCAGAGCAGTAGGACGTTAAACATTATTTCATTTCATTTCATTTGCTATACAATACAGAAAAGGTAAGAATGTCCAGGTTTCCGATGATCACACATCATTAAAAAAAACGTCAGTTCTTCGATAATATATCATATACTAGCAGTAATGGGCCTTGTTGGGGTTGTTTAGTAAAGCCTAACTGACAACCTGCCGTACGGGCAGTCTACGGGGGGAAATTTTAGAAAACCCGTGCGTGAGAATTACGCGTCATTTGTGCGTTGTGTGTTCCGCACCGTAGAAGATCGCACCGTAGAAGATCGCAGAGCTACCAAACCCTACGACTCGTACGTGTCAAAAAACGTACGGCGGGTTGTGAGCTCGACTTAAGTCTGCTCTATGATTCTACCCGTGCAGTTTATAATCACCCTGTTTCATTCCCTGTTTCCGAAATGTTTCCAAAACATATGGCGCCAAAATAACACATACCCCCACCCCACCCCTAATAACCACAATATTATAGAAAGGCCAAAGAGTGCACACACATCCTTTATACAGAACTAGAGATAACCGATAGATGGGTGTGTCAAAAATTAACTAAAAAAAAGTTGTTAATTTACTGTAACCAAACGAAATGTGGTTTAATAAACTTACGCCTTACTTTTTGCACCAACCGGGTGAATGAAGACGTGGATACGCCATTCAGTCTGTTAATGACGGAAATGTTGCCCAGATATAAAAGTGACGTGTCCTTGCCAGTGCCATTCTCACCCAGTCACATTTTGTATTATATTTTAACTATATCTTGTAGATTACCAATACATGCACAAATACACGGGACTAATTTTGGGAGACCAGAAACAGTTCAGCCCAAAAGTTATTAAATATTTGGCGGAAAACAGGTAAAGGGGGATAATTCATGGTTTTTCTCCTGTTGAGAATCCCAACAATATTCATATTTTCATTTACTTGTCCATGTAGATTCATATTTTTATATACTTATCCATGTATCTATTAAGTTAGTAATTATACAAGAAGAACAATTGTATAAATGGAGGAATATTATCTGGAGAGTAATCCAACTAGTAATGTCCTCAGAGCACCTAGAAACCAGCCACTTCAAGTCAATTTAATGGCTTTGATACAAGATTTAGTCAGGGTTCGATATTTAAACTCCTTTCTTTTCTTCCCAATTTTATTACATTATGGGATTTCGAAGAATTACTGAAAGGTGTATTTGGGATTAGACAAAGAATTGCTGATAAATAGAAGGTTTGATACTAGTAGTTAAAAACCTTCTTTGGAATCCTAATGCCTGACATTAAAGATCAGGATCCACCTGCCATTTTAAACTCTGGGCCAATCTGATTAAAATACAGATCTATATTTCGTTTCGTTTTTTATACTTTAGATGGCCTACACTACATGAAGATCTGATAAGCTGTACTCGAAGGTCGTGTCAGGGGTCGCACGAGCGGCTTTTGGTCCTATGACGTCAGACATCGATTAATCAATGAGCATTGGCGTTTCTAGTGGTTTACCCACATTTCCGTGCATGACACGACAAGAAGTCGCCGTAACAGACTGTTTCATTGGCTTATCCCTTAATTCAACCAAAACGCCGGTAATATAACAACTCTTCCAGATCCCAGTGTAGTAAAACGAAATTTTGAACTATAAAAATGAAACGAAATAGGATCTGTGTTTTAACCAGATTAATTCTGGGTAGGATATATATTACAACTATCAATAAAAATAGGAACAAATTACATGTCGGATACAATGACAGGAACCACGTGGCTGATTTTGACAATGGCGGGCAGCTTATTTCTAGGCGTATGCATAGCGTAGTCATTATCTAAGTTTTATTTTATTCGGAATTCAACTTTATTTAGCTATATGGATAAAACAACTTGTGTGTGTCACCAGGATAATATATTACTATTAACAATAAGGAATACTATGGCTCTTACCAATTAAATTTATTCAAATTTAAATCCTGGGAGCAGGTGAGCGTCTATAATTGGATCATCCTGTAAACTTTTGAAAGACATGTTAGGTAATATATAGCCGACTTCTTAAACTGGGATCTGGTCTGGTCAGAAGATCCCACTTCTCTTTTTGTCTTCGTTTTCTTTAGTTTACCAACTGAGCAAAGCCAGATTGGTGCATTTAGTTACGAACCACTAAATAATGTAGAATCATCGGTACACCCCAATGACCGGGTGGTATGGATGACCCTTGATTCGTTCCAACGGGGCAACGAAACAATTATTGAAAGTATGTAAGAGACGCAACTATTTCAAACGATAGCACAGATAAGGTTTCATTTTAATTTACTTATAGCTTTCGATACTTTGACATTCAACCCTGTGGCCAAAATTTATGTGTCTCCAGTAGCCATGCAAAAAGATAATGTATTAATAAATCTGATCTCAGTTTAAATATTCTATATCATGTTGTTTATCTCCTTATTTATCTAAATAAAACGATCAAAATCTAACCTGTGATTCAGAGAAATAAATTCTGGAAACCTAAGCGGTGGCGTGCATGGATTTGGCAGAGGGGGCGACGGGCCACTGGCATTTATTTCCAGAGAACCTCCAATGAAAGAGAGAGGTAATATAGGCCTAGCCTGTTCCTCAATCCTTTTCTGAGAATAAAATATTGTTTATAAAAAAAGAGAGCGAAATTTGAATTATTTTTTTCATACTTGAAATTATCGCTGGTAAACTTTATTTCATCTCAATTATTTAAAAGGTATTCCTCTCTCATATTACTGAGTACTAGACTTGGAAGGCATACAATCAAGGTGTTGGCTCCGGACATCACCAAACCCCTGCACGCCAGTTCTTCAACTAATTGATCAACAGTGACAAAAAACACACAGAACAACACGAGAGAGAAAGTACCAAGCAATATTTAAGAAAAAAAAACAAATGTGTGTACAAAGCGCCATCACCAAAAAGTGAAAGTGTCCAATATTCTAAATGTATTTGGACGATTTTATAGTCGTTATATGATTACTTATCATTTTTTATACATAAAATTAGGCCGAAATCAATCAAAGTAATCAAGTTCAGGTGATACACATCTTATGAAAAATGTTGTTAACCTCAATGATATATGTTTCCACTTACATAACCAAAATGTCATTTTATCAAGATAAAAGCTCATCGCTGATTGGATAACACGATTAATCAATTTGAATTAACCGAATCATCGCGATCGATTTTTAAATCCCAGTAATGTGTTTTTGATTAGGCTACATAATATACTGTATAAAGATTTTTTTTTTCATTTACTTAAGGTAATATATATAAAATAAAAGGATAGTTTTGAATAATTTAGCATCGATATACTTTCTCAAATCCTTCACCAAGAAAGATTACAACTGACTCTATTATACATATTAAAGTAAGTACCACTAGTTTATAATAACTTATTTTCTTTTTTATAACAGAATGAATTGGGTTTAAAGTCCTACTTTTCTGCGACAATCGGGCTAACAACAAAGATAATCTTTATAACGCGATCAGGGTCATGTTTCTATATTCATAAAAATTGTAACAGGTGTTGATTTGACGTCAAGAACAACTGAAGGGTCCACGAGAGAACTGTTTTACTGGCGTATGCTTTTGATAAAACATATAGAAATTTAAATAGTTCTTATTTATATGGAGTTATACTTGTAAAATACAGACGGTGTCTCCCATAAAGACTTGTGTGGCACTGTACTTAAAAATTCATTTGGCTTTTTAAATATACGTGGTTTTCATAGCTATCGACTGAGTGAAGATGTCATCAGTCTGACTACACCAGGTATGCAAGTATACTAATTGCAACATGGTTTTCAACTATAATGTTAACAATATTCGCTAACAAAATCATAAAATCTCTTGCACCTCTTTGAAACATTTCGGTGGAAACTTACAATTTGGAAGCTTGCTATTGGTTTTGCGCTCTTTTTTTTTAATGAGGACCTTAGCTTATTTTACTTTACTCCAGTCTGAATTGAATTTTCCCAAGATCGCTGGGACCGCAGTCTAGGGACTGAACTCTTTTTAACTAGAATGTCTCCGGCCTGGGCCAAAAAGATCCTTCGGGGTTTATGAATACCGGTTCCCAGCGTTAACGGAGCTCTCACGAAAAGTATGCCTATATTCCTTCGGAATTCACCTCTGTAGCATAGCAGAAAATTCCGAGAATCAGATTAACCAGTTAACGTCCTACTATTCTGTACGAACTCGGCTAATGGAGACGTAGTGCAGGGTTCCATGATTATTTTACGTGCACTCACAACGTGTAAATCGGGCCCCGGTTTTTTGTTTCATCCAAACGATTAGACGTTGTTCCTTGCAAGAACACTCCGTAAAATGTCTTTTATAAATAGACAGGTTTTTTTTAACATTTACCAGATTGCCATCGTAGAACCATTATGTTTTGTATAGCAGTTAGCAGGCCCGGATCCAGGATTTTGTTGAAGGGGGGGGGGGGCATACATTGGAGCAAAGGGTAATCATCAGAGTGCCGCATGCATTAGTGGTTTGATGTAGTCCCCAGAGGCTTCGTCGCGGCCTCATTAAACAGAAACTAAAATCTGGGAATCCCATTGCTGGCTGCAGGTGCTGATCTAAACAGTGATGACCAGTCTCACTGAGGCGGCCCCTGCCCCCCCCCCCCCCCTTGAATCCGCGCCTGGTTAGGCGACATTGTCTATCAAATATATTTTCCATGCAGATATATCAGTATGTTTTCAGAGATTTAATCAAAACTATTGCCCTGTAAGTAACGATTACACCCGACTTTAATAAGATTCTCTCCACCACTATAGTTGTTCGAGATTGAACTGGCTCCAGCTGCAATAATTATTGAAATAGAATTAGGTTCTGGGTGAGACACGTGCAATTATTATTGATGTTCCGTTTCGTTGCCAACTATAAATAGATATTCTTCCTAGTGTAGATTTATTGATTTTCCAATTTCCGCGCAAATAAATTGTTACATCTGAATTGGTGGTTAAATTTAGACCTGTTTAATATTTGTATAATGTATATATTATAATAAATCGCACACAATATTTTTTTCGTGAATTCAAAGCTGTATAACGCAATATTTGACCCCATTAGGTCAGATGAGCGGGAAGTACAGTTTATGAAACTAGACATGCGTACTAAGGGACAATCTTGAGTCAATAACGGTGTATAATGAACAGTACACACTTACAGAAAGGATACATATAAACAAAAAGTCGATACATATCGCCTTTACTCTGATATCAGTGGACAGCTACACCGTGAGTACCTTATGGCTTATATCTATTACACATTATCTGGATAGGTTCTGAATTGATTCCATTTGAAAACCTTTTCTCTAAGACAACCAAAATCAGCATTTAAACCATTGTCATTGTTTCAACATTTACACTGAGTGTAACGACCCGCCACAAATAACTAGACATTTTATGTCAACCAATTTCAAAATAGAGACAATCTTATCAAGACAAGTGTGTATACACGCGGATATGACATATGCCTAAAACACAAAAAGCGTATTTATATTTTTCCTACATTATATCAGTCGCATTATGAGGAAAGATCATGAATATTTCAATAGACATCGAGACTGCTTTATCAATACCCGAAAGATGTGTTTTATCCTGGTAGTTTTCCATTGTTTACAATACATTTCAACCTGATTTACAGAATATGTCACGACACAGGTGTATAATCAATTTTATTTTTAATGATTTCCATGAAGACATTTATTGCTTAGCCTCTGGCTTAATATTCAAAAGCTTATACCTTTGTTGAGACTAGCCTATACGTAGATTATTGTAGAACGTGCAGGTCATGGATTTAAAACAAAAATACGTATATTTATTACTGAGGTCAGTTAATTATAGAAACAATGTAGGAATGTTGATCCGTTTAAACAAGGTCGCTTTTGAACAATACACTTTTCTTTCCCCTTAGTAGTAATCGTTTTATACAGCGATGGGTTTTTGTATATGAAAATCAGTAATCACAAAGCATGAAATAAATGACAGACGTTGTATGCAACAAAACCATAACACAGTTTTATAGTATTGATAAATGATTTACATGCCAATCATGGCATCCACTATAAGATTCAACGCTCTTAATTGGGTGTGGCTATGGTATACATTGGGCGTGATTATACGTGTTGAACGAAAATGGCAACTTTCTTATATGTATGGCATTGCTACGAAAATAAGAACTACGTCCGGTGTAAGAATCTAAGCACGCTGCATAAACAGGCGTGTAATTGTCATTTCGCAGCCTTGCCCTGCCAAATTTATATGTTTCAATTCAAGCAATCTGATGAAATGATAAAACAAAGAACTCATTTTGGACAGATGTACTTAAAAACATATAATGAAAATGTTTAAATATATACATTTATTAATACATTTTTAAAAAGTCTTATATATGACAACGGACCATTAAGTATTTTAATCAAAGGCTTACATCTTTTTGTAGTGGGTCATTATTGTATATATTTGACTGGCCGACTGGTATATACGTTTAGTTGTTTAATCAACAGAAAAGTTGAACAAGGTACAAATATAATGTGACACGATCCTGTCATGCATATTATAATGCATCATAAACTTTTTATAATAGCCCGAAACGCGGATCATAGAATGAAAATATATAGCTGCCATGTGTCATTTCACGATTTAATTTTTATACAAGTGTATAGTTTTATAAGTGGCATGCAAAGGTTTAGTTATGCCCGGGACCAAGCCGCTGGTCGTATACCTCTATATATTATTATTATTACAAAATTTATATAGCGCCTCTTTCACGGATGTTTTCAAGGGCACTTTACAGTGTAACAAAAACATACATTCAAAGTAAATAACATCAAAGTAAATAACATCAAAAAAGTTTTTAAAAATACATTAAATAAGCAATTATTTCATAAAATACATACAAGAACTACAATAGACAAAATAATAGGTGTTAAAATTTGTTATAAGCCTTTAAAAATAAGAAAGTTTTAATCTGTTTTTTAAAATTAACTAGTGATGATGCAATTCGAATATTAAAAGGTAATTGATTCCATAAAATAGACGCTTGATAACTAAAAGATAACTTACTCTAACACATAGGTTTAATGTAGAGCCTAGTACTCAGATATTTTAAATGTTATTCAAATTATGTAGGGCAGCTTGTACAGCCAAGTTAATCAAGGTAGTTTCCCCAAAACTTAAAGGACAATTTTGGCGTCAATCATTATCACATATGCGTAAAAACTTAAAGGACAATATTGGCGTCAATCATTATCACATATGTGATAGAACTGGTTAAACACGTTCCAAGTATAATTTTAATACAGAGATCATTACTACGATAGATGCGTTATGAAGATTTCAAGAAAGGGAAGTGACAGACGCAAAGGAATTATCCTTGTATATAACAGACGGAAGTGACGAGTGATGACAGATACACGGGTGAATTTCTGCTCACTAATAATTCCTAAGAAGACCAAAAGTTGTTATGTGAGGCTGTGAGAGGATATCTGATAATCAAAAAAAGTAATTGAATGTCACAAAATAAGGGAAAACGAGAAAAATAGAAAAGTTCCGTACGGACGGATTGCCAATAAAACTGATGTGGATATACTACACAATCCAGAATTTGAGAGTTCCAGACAAATTCTTGATGGTCAGATGAAGAAACTAAGTAACCTGGGCCTGGCAAAATTCGTCGTACGGATCGTTTGACAACATTGTACAAAAAAGTGAATAAAATGTTTAAAAAAAAGAATGTGTATCCTTTTTTATTGCAGAGCGATGTAAACCTGGGGACGATATCAGATATTACCCTCTGATGACGTCACAGCCGATATCAGATATCACCCTCTGATGACGTCACAACAGGTTGATACGTTTCATAACGTGCATGGGAGATCAAAGCAAATAACATCTCAAGGTGTGTAAGATTAGATAAGGAGCTGACAGTTCTTGCTGTAAAAGTTAACAAAATAGATAATGATAAGGGAATATGTTGAAAATTTCAGTCAAATTACTTCACTCTGAGCCGAGTTGTCTCCGTTACAAGAACAGTGTCATTGCTACAGTTGTTACGATAATAAACTAAGTCTCGATTATCCATTTTTACGTTAACTTATTAATCGCAAATCGTATTTAAATCTGTTGAAAATATAGAGTGTCCGATGGCACCGAGATTTGATTATTTTCTTGGTAAGTTAATTGATGTCTAAGTAATTATTTATATAACATTTAAGACATAAAGAAAGACCTACAAAAGGCAGATTTAGCTCTTGCATAATGTATGTTTAACTCTTTGATTAGATACCTCAAGAAATGGTTTCACGGGGTCTTCTTCTCCCCTCTTTCTCTCTCTGCATTCCCATGATTTCATATACATTTCATATACTTATTGTATATGGTATATCACACATGGTCTATCTACTGGGCGATAAAATTTATGAAATCGATGATTCTGTGATTAATGATCACCATTAACCTACTTACGAAAAGAAAGGAGTATAGCGCCCAAGGAATTTAAACGGTATATTAAAGGGACAATAACACTCTTGCTGGCTTGACAGCTCCAGAAAATAAAAAATAGCCTTATTCTAAGTACTAGATGTGTTAGTGTCTTACTTGTTGTGTAAATTATCCATTAAATCCTATTTTACTTGTCCAGAGGGTTCAAAAATATTTTTAAATCCAAGTCACATTTGAAAAGCTTTACGTCAGGCTTTTCAAATCATTTAGTTGAATTTTTCCAATTTTTTAAATTAGGTGATGAAATTTATATCACCAATTAATTGGAATATTGTAAAATAGTACAATTTGTTGACAAGAATAAAGATTGGGAAATATTATTCAGTTACAACAAGAGTGGTATTGAGCCTTTAAACAGTAAAACAATACCCCCACGCCCACCTTAACCAGTTGTATACACTTGGGTTTTATTATTCATATAACGCCCTACAAGACCCGTATGCCTATATACTAGTACAGTTTGATTGATCAAGAAATTCAAATGATCTTGAATGAAAATATACCAATATAGATAGATAGATAGATGTTGTCAGTGATAATCAACTTGAAGCAACATTGAAGTTTTAAACAGAATTGATTCCTACTGAAAACAATGTCCTTTTCATTAAGATATCATATTGGATAATGGATCTTTAAAAGCAAGTTAATGTAAATGTGACGTAAATAAAACGTCTGAATAGACCAATGTCTGTGTACTTTAATGTTTTCACTTTTGTGCTCTTACGATAAGTGCACCACGACAAGCAGTTTCATAACTGACCCGCGGTGAACCCCTTAAACTGGAATAAAAGATAAGGTGGGTCTCATTTAGGACGTTTGCTTAAAGTATTCGTGTTTCAATAGTACTAATAGAGATATAAAGTTTTAGTGAAAAAGCTTGTCGCTAAGCAAGAAATTCCCGCCCAATAATAGGCTCTTAAACATTCAAAATGTAAACGGCACTACACCCTTCTTCGATGCTGCTTACTAAATGCAGTGTAAATGAAAATATGTGACATATAACTTTTTAAACAAATAGTGCTTTGGGAAAAGGTGCTTTGTATTGGACAAGAATCAATTCAGTTGCCCAACTAGATCATAAATTGAAAGAAGTAATTGTGTACTGTATATCAACAAATTTGGGGATCGGAGTACGATAAAGATTTTTTTTAAAAATAGCTTGAGTAAAGAGTTGTTGGCGTGTGCATATACACAAAAAAGAATGATGTAGTAGTAGATAGATATATTAATCAAACTGGTAAGCTACTTGAACTTTTATATGACCTTATCACATTTTCGATGCTGTGAAGGAAGATCTGTGTAGAGATTTTTCTGCTACTTGAGTTTTTTTGGTCCTATTTTCGCACCATTTATTCTATTTTTCATAAACTGTATTAAGTGAACGCTCGGATAAACATCAGTGATTTTGTAGTAAAAAAATAAAAGCTACAGGCAAATATTTTGTTATTACTTACTGTTAATAGAAAAACGTATTATTTATTTATATACACGGACAATAAACATCATTATCATCACCTTGTCCTGTATTGTTCATGGATGTAGATATAAGGTTAGGCCGTAGCGCCGCTGTCCGCGCAAAATTTCCCTCACACAGTATGGCGTATGTCCGTCTTCATTACCCCAGTCGGAGCAGAATTACAGTTGGGCGTTGAACCCTATTTCATTTCATTTCATTTTATTTATTATAAACTAAAATGTTTGTAGAATGGGACCCTAGTTAGATCATTTTTCATCATGGTTTCTTTGTGTATACTAATCTGCATCTGATGAATGACACGGTAGATCAGTTTTTGAAGCATGACTGCTTGCACTAATGATGTTGGTCATGTGTTTCTAAGACCAAAAAAACATTTGAATATACGTCCTTAACAGGAGTCTAGTGTGCTTAGTAATCGGAACTGAAAGTATCTAAAACAATATAGCACCATTTCATAGTGACGGTTGTCGTACACAAAGAAGGATATGCTTACTTTGTAAAGAAAACTTGATACTGCTTTTCACTGAGTTCACAATGAACTGACTAACAAAACTTTTGTTGTTTGGACTGAAGAAGTGAGTGGATTGGTGCGCAGTGGAGGACAAGAAAGCATTTCATACTACACCTATATTCACAAGCTGACGCCAACAGGTGAACAAAGCTTACCTTCAGAGAGGTTATATACATGTACGTATCAATCAATCAAAATAAAACCTGTGTTATTTATTGACATGTAGACTAGTTTTGATGTACATGTTTAAATGACATACAAGTTAGAAGAAACCCAAGTATGTGTATTAAGCAGGGCGGTTACAGAACTTTGGAAAAGGGAGATGATGATGTTGGTGTCTCACATAACAACTTTTGGTCTTCGAAGGAATTATTAGGGAACAGAAATTCGCCCGTGTATCTGTTATCACTCTTCACTTCAGTCAGTTATATAGAAGGATAACTCGTGTTTTCCTTTTGCGTTCGTCACTTCCTTTTGTTGAAACCTTCATTACACATTTATCGTAGCAATGATCTCTGTGTTAGAATTATATTTGGAACGTGTATAACGAGTTCTATCACATGTGTGATAATGACTGACACCAATATTGTCCTTTAAGTCTGTTTGTAAAGTGCTATAGCAAACAAAGTGTAATATTAGAAAATTCCATGATATAATCATGCATACCAAACCTGTTTTGTCCTAGATAATAACTTATTTAGATTGAATCAATCTAGATCACTGATTACTGGCGAATTATTTGATTTCATTTCATACATTGAAATAATAAACATAAAAATCCAGGAACAGAGCATCTGAGAACCTATATATTCGAAACTCATCTGGTCATAATTTAATATCCGTCTTTACATCACGTATGGATGATCTCAAATCTAATATTTAGACCGGAGCGTAGGACGACATCTGCTAACCGATTTCTCTTTTTCAACCTTTTATACAAGGGTGTTAACAACATTTTTGGCTCTACAAATTGAATAGTATAATGGAAACACCCACATGTCGTATCGAAGTGTAAATGTGGCTTACATTGACTCACGCCTTCAAGTACAAACAGCTCCTGTACTTTTAATTAGATTATATAAAGAAACTGATTATAAACCATACTGGCTTAGCCTTTTTAACACATCCGATACCACGTGTTATTTTGATTCATATATTATAGCTAACATAGGTCCTTGCGCGTTGCATCACAAGGTCTGCCATTGAGTCAAGTGGAATGTATTTACGTGACAAGGATTATGGTCGCCTGTCCAACCTCGTGGGTTTTCTACTGGTCCTCCACTCCAGCCCCCCCCCCCCACCACACACACACACACACACACTGCTAGAGACTTCTGCTCGCAAGCGAATTATTAAAATAAAATTGAACCGTAAATGAAGTCCCGAAATGACATAGTTTGTGTCGAGTATTTAAACACCTTGGACAAGTTCCTTGTATTTCAGCTTGTTTGGTGACTCCTCTGTGGCTATTACCCCGAGGTTATTCCATACTATCCAAGTCCAAGACACGGCTAGTGAAAACGATAGGGTATGCCTTCTAGAGCATTGTCCCAGGGGCTGGTAACCCTGCAATATTTTGTCAACAGGCTATACGTATAAATAATACACGTGTTTTTAAACTGAAGAGTCGATCTTATGCGAACATCAAACAGAAGGTTTAAATGTATTAAGTTGACTTACTTGTAAACAATAACACCATATCACTCGACTCGGGTCGTAGATCGTAGATCGTCATAACAGTTTTCGATTAATAAAATGTCACGTGTTTGATGCATTTGGTTAAACTAGAATCGTATTTGCTTTACGACTATAATTTAAATTTATTTGCTTTTGTTAAGTTAATGAGATAGCCTCAATCCACTTTGGGGGTTAAATGGTCGTTCTTCAAGACTCGATAGAAATATCCCCAAAACGACTAAGAATGCATCAAATGGACACAATGGAAACCGTCTCTGACTGTCAGTAGGATTACCATAGTGTTTCGTTTGATTTGACATTTGACAGAAATATGTAAGACTACGTACGTACGTACATTGACATTATTGTATTACCTTATCAATTTAATCCTTTAGATACATCAACTTACTAGTGAATGATATACACACGCTTCGAATACCAGTATTTATTTTTAGTGATTAGTGCATCGTCATATCGATGTCAAAAACTGTAATCCATATATACGTATATTATCCTATTATCTATTGAAATTAAACCAATGAAATGGTGCTGCATAGAAATTAAAAAAACTATCAATTATATTGTAATCTATACCTATGACGTACTATATAAAATGTACATTTCATTTGCAAAATAGACTGTATATTAAGAAATATAATTATTTAATATCTTTCTCGTATATGAGCATACAATACAAGGTGTATAATATTTTTCGACACTGCCATAGGCCTATTTCACGCGTACTGTGTCTTAAACATCATCCTTGGATTTGCTCACTTGCGTTCAAAACATATTTTCATCTCTATAGTCGTGAGGGCGGAGATTGGGATGGGCTTCATAAATGGAATAGCCTAGAGTGTCTCTTTATCTAAATACAGCACCGCTGCCATCGCTACCTTTATGCGTCACGCCAATGTTTACTACACGTGTATATCACGATTTTTGTCCCACCCGAACAACTAGGCTAAACTTTCTTTTCAAATCCCAAAGCAAAGTTAAAAATTTTTGAAACGTTTAATGTACGCTCGTACATTACACATCTTGTGCACTCACATATTCTCATAATATGTGTTAGCTTGTTGAGTCCACTTATTAACCACAAAATTGGTTTGAAATAACTTAACCTATACGTATATATATGTGGTAGTAATGCCCTTTACCGCAAAGCTCTCTGTGGATTAAAGATGCATTATGGAAGAGTTAAATCTGCCTATTGCATGGTAGGTCTTTTTTCTGGCTCCAATTTATTCACATGACAAGCTCATAATAAACTCTCTAGAACATCGGATTCCTGGGAGATTGAATTGATTAGATCATAGCATCGGTTAAAGTTAATGCGGACGCCACTCACAGACTTCCGATCGAGATTTCGTTCATTTTCGTTGCAATGGTACTTGGCAATCGTGACTTTTTAGACTATTTCTGGTCAAAATTTCAACCATTGATATAGTATACTTCTTTAGCGGAAATTCTTAATGTATTCATTTTTCATTATCTATTTTAGAACTATTTTAGCAAGAAGCCAAGAACGTCAGCTCTTTGTCTAAATCTTACATAATGCATCTTTAAATATAATCCAATGTCCACCCACAATATAGAAAGATAATCAGCGTTTTATATCCGATTAATTTCGTCACGTTGTATAGTAAGTAGCAAGTGAAGTAGTTTAATCTTGGATTCAGTAATACGCATAACGTGTTTTGTATTCGAGAGGAAATTCTCAGGTTGTCCTAAGTACTTTGAATCGTTTCAATGTGTTTACATGTCTGAAATATAAATTGAAAAGGCCATCCGTTGTTTTAAAATGTAGAAATGGTAAAGATGAAACCTTGATACTGTAATATTGACGAAACTAAGTGTTTACATTTCAAGAAGCGTCAAACCCGTTTTAAATCACATCTTTAAAAGCTATTGAGTGCATCGTACACTTTGTCATAGCAGTAGTCCATAAACGGAAATCTAATATTTATTCTGTGACGAAGTCTGTTGATTTTTTTACGATGAAAGATCTGTAATTGATATATAATACTTTAATAGTGAGATGTGTATCAGTAGGTCTTATTTTATACTTTTTAGGTCAGTATGTTTTAAACATACTCTGTAGGTACTACTGTTTTTACGTATTGCTTTACTTACGTTTCAGTTAAAAGTTTCAAGTAGAACTATAATGGCAGCTAAAGCTTCCTTTTTTGAGAGGGAAGAAGCAGCAATGAAAGAAGAATTGACCAAAGAAAAACGTAAGTTTTTAGTAAGTTTACACATGATAATATCAGACAATTCTTTAGTCCTTCTGGTGGTGTCTGGTCATCATTGCACTTTAGACAGAAAACTTGGTGAATGTATTCATAATTATTGTATGATGTAAATCATTGTGGGACAGTAATTTATATATTTAAAGGTTCGACCTGACCTCACTATGACCTATGGCCTATACTGGTCTGAGTTCAATGACCATGCATGATTTGGTTCATTGGTTTAAAAAATAAAATCTTGTAACCAGTTAGAACCGTGTTTAAAAAATAATAACCTGTATAGACCAGTTAGAATTGTATTTTACTTCATGTATTTTACGTTTTAAAATGATGTTAGCATGGAATAATGTGTGTGTGTTTAGTTAGAATAACCTGGGAATTAACCTATATGTAACCCATTCTGTATATTATTATTATACCTATGTTTTTATATTTTACAAATGGCATTAGTAAATATATATACAGTAAATTTTTTTATATAACTTATATTGTGCATAAAGCCATATAACCTATATAATGTATCGATCCCAAATATCTAAATCCATATATAACCCAATTTACTGTACATTATTGATTCTTTGCGTCTGTTATACGTTCATTAGGGCAGTAAATTGGCATTGTTCGGTTAATTGCTAATGCCTGATACCACAATATTAAAAATGAGTATAAATTTTACGACCGGTGATATTATAGTTATTGAAATTTTAAGCCTGAATAAGAGAAAGGGCGTGTAGTACAGTATTGTCGCTTACTAATATTTATAATGTAAAATTTATGTATATTTTACTTTCAACAAAACTGTATTTTTTTTATAAATGTAATTTTATTAACTATAGATTATATAGTTATAGATTACTGTACTGGGGCTTTAAATAAAGCAACAGCCTGTCATGTATAGCATTAAAATGATATTGGGTCAAGTACGACGTAATGTATGAAATAGAATTTTTACAAAACCTTTCGAAAGCTTTACAAAATTAAAAATGGAGTTAAATACAAGGTTAAGACAGAGTAAGGCCCTTTTTTTCTTCAAGTAACCTTTAAAAAAAACCCAAAAACAAACAGTATGTATGTTAAAAATGACAACCGGTATAATATCTGCAGTGTTATTCAAACATAAATGAATCGCCATATAACCGAAGACTTCAGTTAAGATCAAATTCCTAATTATACATTTTTATCTCGGCCCTAAAAATCGTTATCAATCCCGCCAAAGAAATTATTTTTATCCCGCTCCCAAACATTGTTCAATTTCGAAACTTGTTTAAATTGACAAGACAGCAGCTTTGATTTGGGTAATTAAATTATGTTTAATGTGTCGATTACATGTGTAAAGTGGATATAATCCAAAAGCGAAACTAAAATCAGTAAAAAACTTACTTCCCCTTAATATTTCGAAACGAAAATTTAATTCTGTAGGTTGTGTCCCAATCCACACAATACAACACTCTTTTTCTTACTCGAATCTAAGAGATTCGGCTCCCTTAAAAACATTATTTTGAATTGTTTGCTACTATTTGGGGAGTCACGGTGGCTCACTAACCAGGTTCAATCTCCGTGCTGGCAGAGATTGTTCCTAGAAATTTCCAGGCTGGTTTCCCCTTTTCTGTGTTCACGGGATACCTGGGTGGGAAGAAAAACCAAGATACAGTGTACATTTTACCTCATAACACCTCAATTTCATTTCATTATTGATTGGAAGGGATTTAACTAGCCTGTGTGACATCTGTCGTATTGGTACAGACTATAAATGTATCTAAATATAAGTTAATATAACTTAGAATATAATATTCAACATGGCTGTCAAAAGTAAGTTTCCTTCTTAAATTATTTAACACTTGGATACTATTTTGAAAGCTGATTATAACGTGTGTGTTTAATAAGAAATCTAATTCTGTCGTGAACAGCGTTGTATGTAGAAAAAAGAAAATCTGTTCTTTGATATTATTGCTGCTTTGTATTTCGTGTTTGTGTGTGTGAGTGTGTGTAAGGGGAGAGAGAGAGAGAGAGAGAGAGAGAGAGATAGAGAGAAAGAGAGAGAGAGAGAGAGAGAGGGCGGGGGATGTTCACGTCCATGCACTCGGGACCAACTCGGGATATTTTACCCGTGATATCACTATTATGGTTGTGATATCAAATTAAAACTGTAGACGATACGGGTCGAAGATATAAAATTTAAAAGTCATTATATGAAAACTAAATTGTGATATGAACCTATAATGTTCGTGGTTTTCCCCTTAGCAGGACGGAGGGTCTGACAAGGTGGCTATCTAGTCGTTCGAATGGGACAAAAAATCTAGATCCTGTGTACACGGTATTATCGCAATCGGATTAAAACACAGATTCTATTTCGTTCCGTTTTTTATAATTCAAAATTTCGTTTACTTGTCTGTACTACACTAGGATCTGGAAGAGTTGTTATATAACTCGCGTTCGGGATTAGCCAATGAAACGGTCTGTTACGGCGAGTGTTTGGCGTAAGTTGCGCGGACTGAGGGTAACCCGCTAGAAACGTGAACGCTGATTGGTTAATCAAATGTCTGACGTCATAGGGTCATAAACCGCTCTTATGACCTCTGACGCGACCTCCCACTACAACCGGTCAGATCTCCATGTAGTAGAGGTCATCGAAAGTATAAAAAACCGAAACGAAATACAGATCTGTATTTTAATCAGATTAATAGTGGCGTGCACGTAAAATAACCCTGTCCTCATAGCACTAGACCTGTCTTTGTTAGTCCAGTCGGTGTGTAAAGTAAGACGTTAAACCCTAGTACCTTTAATTTCAGAACATCTTATACTTGATGTTCATTCCCTTAATAGTTGTTCTTCCATATATTGTATAATGTATTATTCTCTCACTTGATCATCTTGAATATTATAATAATCTAATTGTGTTTTTCTATTTCAGCTCCTGTCTTGAAGAAAAATGAGGGAATATATAACTCCCTGAACTCTCTCAATAAACGGAGCATGGTATTGGATGAAGAAAATTTCGAAGATGTGTTTTTAAGGTGCAATGTCTGCAAGGATCGTTTTTCGGAACCAGATAAAACTCCCAAAATTCTCAATTGTCACCATTCTTTCTGTATGGAATGTATCCTTAAACTCTTTAAAACAGAGGCCGAGTATCGTCTGACGTTGACGCCATCTTTACGCGGTATGCCTACAGCGGTAACAATCCATTGCCCGTCTTGTAGACACAATTTCATTTCGACGGAAGAGAATCTGCGTCAACTACCAACAGACCATCGCATCGTTCAGTTAATGGATTTCGTAAAACATACCGATCGATACACGGTGACATTCTGCTCCAAACATAACATGCAACCATTGAATTTCTTCTGTGAACCCTGCATAAAACCAGTTTGTCGTGATTGCACCGTCATCGATCATAGAGAGACAACTGGCCATTTAGTCATGGATTTAGAACAAGCAATGAAAAAATATACTCCATTGCTTGATAAAGCTTTAACCGAAATGCAAAACGAAACAAAGCTATTAGAAGAAAAACGCATGGCTTTGGAATCTACGATCATCCGACTTGACCGTACCAAAATTGATCTCCTGCAAAGTATACATCAGACTTTTGATAAAATTCGTGTCAGTTTGTGCGAGCGAGAGAGAGAATTGCGGGATATTGCCGAAAGTGAAATTACGAAAGAGAGGACCCGATTAACTGAAAAGATTCAATTGTTGAAAGCCCGCAACACAACTCTAAAGGAACACAGTAAACAACTAAAAAGTGCCAAAGATGAGTCCAACGTGGAAGAAATGTTCCGTACTCATCAGGATATACGAGAAAGTAGAATAGCACCACCTATAAAAGTTAGAGAATTTGATGATGGTCTTCTGACCACATTTTCGTTCAACTCGACAGAGGACGGCATGCTTTTGTCTAAACTTTCGAATTTCGGAGACATTAATTCTAAAGTCGAACATGATACCTTACGACCTCGCGGTGCATTAAAGGCTCGGATAGCACGGCGCTGACTATATAGCAGTAGCCTTGCTTATTTATCGTATGCTTGTTGTAACTTTCGACCATAATTTTAAGATAATGATATGTATATGGCCGTTCAGCAATACATTTGGTCCCATTTATAATGTTCCGAAAATGTAGATAAACCTTAACAGCGATTCTCAGAGACCCATGTCATATTCCTCCCCTTGGGATCCCAGATTGGCCAGATTTCCTCCCCCATTTTAAAATGTTTTACTATTATGCGGTTATTATTGAAACTAAATTGCTTTATGAATTGCAATCAAATGAAACAAATCGGATCCCTTTCGCTCCCATGGCCACAGTTAACAAATGTCACCCGAGCATCGAAAATTAACATGAACAAGCTTTTCTAACCTCAATAATTCAATAGTGCAAAAGAGGATGCAGTCTGAAGCAGCACCTTTTTGTGAGCTGTTACTTCGTGTATGGTTGTGTATATTGGTGTTTCATTTGATATTTATACAGTTTGGAGATCCTCTCCTGGCTCAAATCCCCCCCCCCCCCCGTTCCTAATCGAGCTGAGATTCGCTCGGTTAGAAATTGTTCGCCTGGGAACCAAGTTTCCCCTGCTTGTGAATCATTTGGGCGGATGAACACCTGGCATGAGATATATGTAAGAGATAAAGTGACTCTATGGTGATCTTATATGGTTGTTGGTAATCTTAAGTTACGAGATCTATACTCATGTCCAAAAGAAAGTATACGCTGTGCATTTCATACTGCATCAACCAAAGTCGTTTTTCCATTCTATACGGTATTTGGGTACAATTTCAATTTGTTTTACCTTTTGTTGCTTAGAAATGTTGAGTTTGGATGCAAGAGACAAGCTCAGTAATGTTTTATCAATTGTTTTTAATCTAAACAAAACTTAGACATATTTTTAGTGTGTATACTTTCTTTTGGACATCAGTATACTTTAATATACCCTTTTTACTAGTTGTCCAGGAATATTTTATTATTCTTTGACAACTGTGATACATTTCTTCAGTCTTCATTCATTTTCTTTATACAAAAAAATTATAATTGAAAGGGGTCTAATATGACTTAAAGGTACAATATTCCAGACTAAAAGAAATATAGACTTTAAGTCCACACACATTAAAAAATAACCCCATCAAAAGGCAGATTGGTCCAATAATTATCAGTCATCAAAGGTAATTGAGGCCCTCTAAAGTTGTTGTTATTTTCTATTGATTTTAATAAGATCATCACTTTATAATGCATGTTCCAGTTTTGTTTAGCAGTAGAACATGCCCAAAATAGCTAATTCCAAAGCATTTCCTTAAACCACATTTTGACAACACAACGCCTCTATATCTTGGTAAATTTTCGGAGTTGTATTTTCTTTATAAACTTTTTTTTCGTCTTGAAATATTACATTATGGCGGTGGTCATTATTTATTTACGTGATTATTGAATTAATTTTCGGCTACGGTTCTTAAGATTTGTGGTTAATGTTATTATGATGTTTGAACATATCTAGTCATTGAAATGTTTATTATGTAAAGCATTTTATTAGATACCCTATTTAAGAAAAGAAAACAATCTCCCCAATGTCGCTAGTTATGATTTTTTTTTATTATCAAAATAGGCATGGACCGTTGTCATACAATGATCTTTAAAACTTTGTAGCGAGGTATTGTCTTGTCGGCCTGTACAATTGATACATTCTCCGGCGCTTTGCGCAAGTTAAAACAGCGTCAAATGTTCAAATCTCAACACATAGCATTACGGTTTGAATTGAAATAAGTAATTCTACCACAAATAGTGAAGAATGTGTCAATAAATTAGTTAACGAACAGTTTTTTCTGTATGGTAATCCCTTCTAGATTTTCAAAGCGATGTTTCTAATGCTGTACAGGACGTCAGGGCATCGCCCAGGTGATATCTCGCCATCGGGCCCTTGGCCTTAGCCAGCTCGTAAAATTTGGTGGGGCTATGGAATTTTTTGGAGGGGCTGAGATTGAGAATGTTGCCGGCTAAGCTGGCCACCGCAAGCAAAGTGCCGAAGGTGAAAGCCAGGTTGGGGGGTATGGGGAAATGGATAATTATATTTGCTAAACTTTATATATAGAATGTCTTTTTTCGTTCCACTCCAGTATCAGGACACACTTATGATTTTTAACGAAGTGACACGCGCAATGAAAATGGGTGCTTTCTTTCGGCAGGGGGTCACGGTGGCCAAGTGGGTCAGACGTTGGCTCGCGGCTCGCTTGTCTGGAGGTCGGGACTTCGATTTTTATCCAACTTCCATTAATGATAATCCATGGGAATTAACTCCAAAATAAGAAAGTTCGTCTGCTTTGATTATCTCCCTTTACTTGTATTTCGCCCCAAATCCCATTCAAAAACATTCCTTCGCCAAGAATGCTGGACTCAGACTAGCAATTATTTGCCCATTGACTTCAATGTTAAATGGCTGTAACATCACAGGCTGTAGCTTTTTGCTCAACATTCCGTTGGTTCCAATCTTTATAGGCACAATGGGGACCAGATTTGGCAATCTCCTCATCATAATTTTGTAGAGGGTTGACCATTTAGATTTTTTGCTACGCGGATTTGAAGTTGACTGGGGTGAAAATCTCACTTCCGACACAATGATTGCTCTGCAGAAAGACACTTTACACCCCCTATCCCTCCGCTGTAATATCATCAGTATTACCCAAAACTGCTATGAAATTGCAAATTTGATCCCGTTTCTCCAATTCTAGACAAAAATTTAAGGGAAAAATTGTCTATAACTCAACTGGCATCATGAAATTTGGGGAAATAATTACTAGTCTTAGCCCTGCTGAACTACAGATGATTCTGACAATATCCACTTTCTGAAATGAAATGAAATGGGGTTTAACGTCCTACTGTTCTGCTCCAATACTGGGCTAATGAAGACGGGCATACGCCATACAGTGTGCTATGAGGGAAATTTTGCCCGGGCAGCGGCACTATCGCCTACTCTTATATCGAATTCCAACTGCCAAGGGATCTTTTACGTGCATTCCAATGTTTACACGGGACCTCATTTTTTCGTTTCATCCAAAGGACTAGACAGCTGTCCTTGTCAGGCCCTCCGTTCTGCATCACTGACGAGGGGAAACCACGTCGGAAAATCGGGATGAACTTTCTCGGCCAATGCAGGTATCGAACACCCGACCTCCAGGCTAGCGAGCCAGCGCCTTACCCACCTAGCCACCGGGACTCCCTAACCACATTCTACAAGTAATCCCGATTAGTTTTATGAGAAAATATCTATCTTATTAGTTATATCTATGGTGTAGTTCTATTTCATACACTTCGTACATGGCCTTTCAAAAAGACCTGGGGAAACAAATAGGTCGCCATTTTTCGGAAAATATAAAATATGAACAATTAATCCACACTAAAATGAACTCAAATTGATTATAGAACATTTAATGAAGAAAACAAAATATCAATGATAATCTCTGGGCATGGATATATACTTATATACTCTTCAACAGAACCACTGAGCTGCACATGCGGCACATAATAATACTGATAGCGCCATACACGTGGGCGGGGTTCAGTGTCAAATTTGACACTTAAGGAAGGGTTGATGAAAACTGCCGGGTGCTGGTTTATCCTACCCATGTTTGCTTTCCTATAGGTTCTTGCATAAGATTTACTGTGTTACATGTCGACCAGGTCAGATTGCCCCAAATCGTGATTTGACGGTTGATTAGGAGCATGCCATGACGACTTGCTGAATGTCTGAGGATTGGTGGAGCAATTACTCATCAAGACAAAAATCAAAAACGTCCATTTTCACTTTTGACCGTGTATCTCTTTGCGAGTGAAATGGGGCCGTCAGATAAGCCGCCCATATGAACTGTTTATGTTCATACGTAGGCAATTGGCCTGTTATTAACATACACTGGTTACCTCTAATAAATACAGCAGTACATTTCCGCAGTTTTGTATTGTTTCTGAATATCCCCTACTTTAATTGAAGAGTATAATTGGAGTTAAGAGAGGCCAATCAAAGTTTCACCGGCTTGTGTTGACCATTTATGGAGAGATGTCCTTATTAACATTCAGCTTTGACAATATTGTACTTTGCATGGGATTAACAATTTCTTAAATGACTTTAAGAGACTTTAATCCACAGTGGTCATATCAACCCTTACGTGAAGGGAAAAACATACAAGAAAACAAGATAGTTTACATAAACAAGTTTATCTCATTAAGAATCATGCCCCATATCTGCACTACAATAGTTTGCATAAACTTTGTACATTATTGCAGGCAGCAAGCACTGCATGAATAATATTAATATAATATATATGTATCATAGGCCAAAATATTAACAACCACACAATCATGCCATACCGCCATGTAGGGTTGGCTGGCAATCATATATTCTTGGCTTTTTATCAAATCTGTCTTTATTAGAAACAATAAATAAATTTATTTTATTTTCAATTTATTTCAATTTCTGTAAGAGATGAACCATAAGTTTATGGTACACCTTTCATATTCTATTTGAACATACACACATATAACATAATTTGAAATATTTTCAAATCAAGGACACATTGTTTTACAATAAAAACAACCCTGGGAAAAAAACAAGATTTTAAAAAAAAAGCTCACAAGAACTTTCTTTTTTTAAAACAAAATTTCTCATTCTGGTTTCATCTTTTTCTCATGAGTAGCATTTCTACACGTAATTTCATCTTTAATATATAAAGGAATGTGTATTCAATATCTATTTACAATCCGTGCATTTTCAACGCCATAAAAATATCACAAAAACATCTAGATAGGTCTCTCTCCTAATCTATCAAATAAAATAACACACTGGTTTTTAATAAGATCTTGAAAAACTAGAACTCTCTCTTAAAGACAAGGCCCCATGGGTGATTGGCAAAAACATTGAATTGAACTTTACAAAACCACTAAGTCAAAATATGTGGAATTACATGCCATTATTGTATTTATGTCATCATGGCACCAACTATTTGTGATGTGAAACTACCTCACACTCACTATGTCATCAAATGATATGAAATTACACTCGGAATAATTCTAAAATATAAATCACCTCATGGAATTTTCTCCTCTCTTTCAGAACTGCTATGCTTTAAATAATACATGTTAATATTAGTCATTCTAGAGATATTTTTGTTTGTGACCATCTGGCATGTTCTCCTTTGTTAGTTGTTTCTTTGCTTTATCATGGCACATAATATCACAGTTACTAATTGCATTGCACTTCCAGATGCCAGCACTTCCTGCCTCAGAAACGATTTGATAAAAGAGTAAAAGCAAAGATAACTAACCAAAGAGAGCAAACCAGTCAGTCCGGGAAAATTAATGCTCCAAAAGGACTAATTATGTGAATGAAAAGCAGATTAATCACCAGTATTGAATTCAATTGCTGATTATCATCAGAAATTTACAATTAAGAAAACACTTATCAGAAATGTTCTATTAAGAAAACATTTATCAGAAATGTACAAGCATGTTTTATGATCAGAAATGTACAATCATGTTGATTATCAGAAATGTAATCTAAGAAAACAATTATCAGAAATGATGTTTATATAAGAATGTACAAGCATGTCTATTATCAGAAATGCACTAACAAACACATACCTATCATCAGAAATGCAATGATACAAGCACAGTTATCAGAAATTTAATAATAAAAACATTAATGATCACCAGTCAGAAATAATATAGATAGGGGTGGGGACCTGTGGTTGATGTGCTCTTAAATAGAAGCTACATGTACTAAATGTGCATCTTTTTTTATATTATGGCATTAGTGAATAAGCAGCAGATGTATCTATTTATAAAAGCATTATTATAATATTATGTATCTTAAAAGCACTAAATTCCTGTGCAAAAAGTTATGCCTTACAGAAAACATACACAGTATGAAGTCGGGGAAAGAAAGTGATCACAGACCTTTAATTTGACTTTGTCCAGCTCATGTGTAGCGTAGAAATATAGGAGTTCAACCCCATTTCATCTATATATGTAGTGTTTAAGGTATGACAATTGGGTAGGAGTGGTGAGGTACTGGTACTATTGAATTACAACAGTATAACACATATTTTTTAAGTAGAAAGATAGCATAAGTTATTTTTATGTGAATAACTTTTCACAACTTTTTATTTTGATTAGAATACAGATGGTCTACTGGTCTACAATTAACATACAAGACATATTTCATTAAACGGTATATGAACCTCTTTAATTATTACCAAGTTTACCATATAATTTAGAATTCTTAACAGATGATATTTTTTCAAAATCATAGTATAATCATACAAAATATTCGGAAGCTGTTTGGGATAAATTTCTATATCACAAATTTTTTACAAAATATAAATTCACTTAGTTATGGAAGACAAATTATTTGATGGTATTTTTAGATTGCTACAGCATCCTTAACTAATAATAAAATATAAGTGCATAAATTACTGCTTCCTAGCATTCTAAGTTATATAGTACAAAACCTCTAGCTTTCTCAGACCTTCTTCCATCTGTTATAATTATTTATTTTAGACTGATCAGTCAAGTCAGTTTGTTGGCAAATACTTCGTAAATCGAATTGAACATAAAATATAATTTAATCAAATCATTTAACTTTAAATATGGTGAGCAGTGGAATATGGATTGTAATATTATTAACATATACTATTTATATGGAACTTTAAAGCCTTTTTATGGTCAGAATAAAATTCTTGGGTAGGTTCTGGTGTAGCTACATGTACCAGACTTTAAGCCCAGTATGGTATACTTATTCAAATATTTTACTCCAATTATGTATAGGGCGGTGGTTTACAAATAAATTATTCATTAAGAAATGAAAATAAAATAAATATACATTCCACCCAAATTTTATATGTGCCATGTTAATGTGCATACGATGATCATCTTTCGATCCTGTGTCATGCTATGAACCCCAAAGAATCTTTCATTTCTTTCATAAATATCACCTTTATAATTTTGACAGTAGATCAATTGTCTGCTTATATGTTCTGCACAACAGTATGCATGATGAATGTGGGCATATTGTATCAGGCATCAAATAGATAAGTATTTAACAAAATACATGTTAAGTTGAAATTATGAAATGCACACCATTTACTTATCACAGTACAATTTAAAGCCATCACAATCATATCCAGGTTGTTTTAGTTTAAACCCAGCCTAGTTTACAATATTACATCCATTATATTAATACTTTAAAATAGAACATTAAAAGTAATCCCAAAAATATTTGGAACCATGTTAAGTTACACCTTGTGTTAAATTCCATGTGAGTATTAACCTAATAATATATTTATAATACATTTTGATACTTAGTATTCATATTTGAAGATGTATGATTTTTGATATTTGAATTTGATGTGGTTTTAATTTTAATAAGATGAGGAATAATTAAACACAGAATAGTCATTATAAATATTTGCCATACATGTAGTAAGAAATCTTTTGTTATTATTGCCTTTAGATTTATTATTCTAATAATATGAAGTTATACTCGGCAGGATTTTAAGTTAAAAAGTTTTAAAATAATTATTATTCATGCCTGACCAAGGAGACAAGTTTTAACTTTTAATATCATTGAAGCCATATTACATGTGATTAGATTTCAAACCATAACCTGTAAATAAAGTTGTGTGGTTATTTCTTAGAGAGAAATTCCAAAAGGTTAGTCTGTTCCAAGTTGTAACAATTAGTAGTCATTGTGACACATTATATACATATTAATTCAGAAATTCAAACAGTTAAAAGTACCAAATACCCTAACTATAATCAACTGCTATTTTGGTTGCCTACTAATTTAGAAATTGAGTTTTCCAATGCTTTATTAGAGAAATCTGTGAGCAGAAAATAGTAAGCTTATGAGAAGTATAATATTCCATGCAAAGATTACGAGTTCTGTTTTCTGAATTAATGACAACATGGCTTCTTTAAGTAGTGCATCATGTTCCACAGTTTTCATTGTTCACAGATTAAACAATGCACTAACTAAAACCCTGTTGAAGTGTATAAATATCTTATCTGATCAGTATCACAACACAACTAGGCCAGTTCACACAAGCATACACTTCTTAAGTTTCTTAATCAAGAACTTTTATCTTTTTATCTGCTTGAAAACGGACACAGCTTATCCCTATTTATACCTCCTAAATGTATTAAGATGTATATTTAGAGTAACTAATCACATCACGACTTTGTTACTAATATGTATGATGGTGTATAGTAACATATCCTACTAGGAAATTTACGCAGCAACATCAAATTTCATAAATATATTATGATATAAACTATTTCTAAGTCCTTGTTCTTCATACAAACAATTGAAAAATTTATCGGCACAACAAATAAGGCATCAATGCTTACTTACAATAATATATTAAAATGTTTATAAATATTTCAAAAAGCACAAAAGAAACAAAACATTATGTTAGTGACAGAAGAAAGATTTTACAAATACCTTGATTCATAAATATATATAAATAATAAATAAATGTCAATATTTTTTTGTCTATATTTTTTTCAGTCTTTTTTTTAACCCCCGAACCAATTTTATTTTTACTCTTTTTTTTTTCTTTGTATTTCAAATAAATTCATTATTCTCTATCCTTATAACGGAATATATCCTATTTGAGGATTAATACGAACACCTTATTTCTGTTGGCTTTATAACAGCCTTCCAGTCATGAATTATCTTCCTTAGCAAATCATTTATTAAAATACAACTCAATACACCTCTGTTAAGATGAATATCCGAATGTTATTTATCTTACTTGATATTATAAACAAAGATTTCACATAATAAATAATCTTATTAAAATTATATAACAATTCTATTTCGCTTATTATATTTTTTTGCTACGCTACATTGTAACCTGACATAATTTCTATGAAAACATAATTTCTATGAAAACTGTGTTCTGCTAGCCCAAGTTCTATAAACACTAGCCAACCATACTATAAACCTATCAAAGTCACTCTCATATGTTTGGGATATAAAATTCTCATGATTTACCACAAAATGCAGCCCCGGTTACCAATAACAGCAATTTGATTAGTCAATAAGTTTAGGTAACCTGTTTCAAAGAAATTATGTCAGATGTGAATGTAGCAGAACATCAAAATCAAAATTTAATTGACGTCTGATTTTAATCAGATCACAAAATAAATAATCTACTTGGACCAAAATAGGTTTTTGGTCAAATATTTTTTTCCATTAACCATTTTTGACAATGACAAGAGCATTCTGACATCATACAGTCTGAATACCTTATACCTATTTTTAAAAAAAAATAATAAAACTTGACAATTATTCTCAATCAATAAATAAAATCACTTTAAACTGTCATTATTATTTTGGCATATAATTTATAAGCTTAACAATTACATAGGTTAACAGTATTAGGGCTTTCTAAAAGGGGAGTTGTCATGTAATAATCAACAGTTAATGAGTTATAACTTATAAGCACACTTTTCTGTCAGTATCCATGCTGGGTAAAATATTTGTTGGTCTAGTTGAAATAATGTTTAGCTACATGTACATAAATAACCAATCTTTTCAAACAACACAAAATTTACATTTATTTTTCACTGTTGTTAGCTTCTCATTCTATCTACATGTAGATAATGTATGCCTTGTACATAAAATTACTTTTCTCATACTTTTAAAGTGCTATAGACAAAAACAGATTATCGTTATTATTAAAAAAATCCCTTTTCAAGAAAACTAGTTGTAGATGCAATATTAATATAGATCATAGTCTGGCCACATTATTCAAAGGATGAGACATATTTTAAACCTGAATGATAGTTGAATATAAAAATATTGAACTTTCAATTGTTTCAATGTTAATGTAAAGTATTTAGACAAAATCTCATTGAGATTATACATGTACATATACTTATGAAAACTTTGAAATAAAACAAATGAAATAATTGCTGCAGTAATTTCGTACTATTCTGTATCTTTATGTTCAAGACTGAAACTTTAATAGACTAGAATATCCGTTTGGTGTTCGTATTGCAATTTACACCATTGGACAAATATAAGTTTCTGCGTAATGAGACACAAGGAAGCAAAATAATCCTTATCAAACAATAAGCAGATGACATAAGGATAATTAATATATAATATTAAGCAGATTAATAATAATGCACAGCTCAAAATATGAATAAATAACTTGCACTTAATTAAGAACAAATGAAATCTAAAAATTTGCCCCTTAAAGGAAACCAAATGCTGTCTTAAACCGTCAAGATTTCAAGTTCTGTGAATAAGGAATAATCGTTTGTCAGATTTGGCTCACTCTTGGAATTGGAACCATCTGGGGCTAGAATATATAAAACTGTACAATTTCTTCAATATATATATCACTTGATGAATAAATCACCAATTCCTTCACTAAAGTCCAAAGAATCTGACAGGACTGTTTCCATTTCTGTCTGGTTGGAAAAAAAAATACTGACTTCACAAATTTATTTCGAGATCATAATCATTTGATCCATGTACAGATCCATATATAAGTATCAGACACTCCACTTCCTAATTAATCCGTTCATCCGTTCACTCATCCGTCCAGTTTTTCCATAATTTCACTGCTAACTACATACCGACTGGGAACTGTCATATTCTATTATAAGGCGTTTTATGTGGCCTAACTTTTTATGCAAGTATTCATAGCGTCTCTTTTGTTCAACATACTTGGGATCAGTTTTCTTGGCTTCATATTCCTTGACTATTCGCTTTTTCAATTCCTAAAAGAAATGTAATGAATAGTTTTCAAAACAAAGAAAGCATTGAATAATTTCAAAACATTAAGGAAGCAATTAATAGAAAGAAAATGCATACACGCTTAATTTAGAAAAATAAAAAAACATTAATTTTATATTATTTGGTTCAGTATAGACTTTTAAGTCTATCTTCATTTCTTCTTGCATTAATTAATACAAAAATAAGTCACTTTATTAATTCCATCCGTAAAGAGGATTAAAAAAACTACCCTCAAATATTTTTCTTTTTCCTTTGCTTTTCTTAATCTGGTGTAAGTTTTAATTTCAAAACTCTCTTTTCAATTCTATTTATCAATCCGATTGACAGTAATTACAGAGAGTGAAAATAGGGATTTTAAAAGCATTAACTTGAGAGACAAATGCTATCCTTACCTCAAAATCTTTGGTCCCTTCCTTACTTCCTTTCACCTGTGACCGTAACTCACCAAATTTTAAAACAACAGATTCGATCTGTGCATGAAGTTGTCGATATTCTTCATACTGGGTGTTAAAATCTTTTTTATATTTAAGTCTTTGGTCAGTATTGGTTATCAGAGTGTATGAGCTGAAAGAGGTCATTTGTAAATTACGATTATTTCAGAACAGCTTTGACTGGACACATGGATATTCATTTCAAATGCTTTTTGTTTTCTGTAACATTTTACTATAGTGTATATTATGTTCAATTGAGTTACACAAGATCATTCCACCCAATGTACACTGTACTCCCTCAAACCTTAACCACAATACATCTTGAAATGCAAAGACAATGTCTTTTGGAATCTGGTATGCATGTTTGACTAGACTTTTGGAGACAAATAAAAAAATATTATACCCAGAAAATCTGAATTTAGTGAAATGTCATTGCAAGGTCAGTGTGGCTACAATTTAAGATCCAAGGTTGAAGGTTACGAGGAAAAAATTAATGGTACATGTAGATTGGGATCAAGTGTGCATTTTGCCTGGATAGCCTAGTTTTTTCTACTCATTTTGGAATTTCATCTACCAAGTGATCTTTTATGTGCACTACCCAATATGCAGGTACATCTCTACATTCAATCTTTATTATCTGTTTTTCTTAGAACTTACCCTAAATAATTTGGCATTTCTCTTTTGGAGGAGACATCATTACCGTTGTCTGAAAAATATTTTTTAAAGACAAAATTTATAATTGAAAGTCTTCATATAACGATAATTCTCAAAATTTTATTATACAGCTGTCAACCTCAGCCAGTTTTACCCTACATGTCAAATGACATGACTACTGTAGGTGACATATTATTAAATCGATAGACAAGTCTTATTGTTACAGTACAATGACATATGATCAGTTAAGAGACAAGTTATTAATAATAACCTGTGTTGACATGTACTGTTATCTACCCTCTAGCTATGTCCGTTACAATATAAATAGTAAACAATAGTTTATATCAACATTGTACTAAATAAACTACCATACAATTTCAAACATATGTGAAAGCTTCTTATACTGTTGCGCACTTAAAATTTTCAGCTTAGTTAGTTTGTATTTAAATCATTTTAAAATAGAAAAGAATGATCAAGTATTGCATATTGCATGTGTGAAATCCACTTCCAAATAAAATCTTGTAATTGCCAGTATACTGTACATGTTAATTAACATATTTTTTTTTTTTTATAAAAGTTTTAATGAGGTAATGAAATTTGTTTTTGAGGTTCTTTCACTAACTTTCAGGCAGCCACTTTAAAGGGCATATGGCTCTATTTTTGTAAACCTTGAATAAGACAATAATGGTTCAAAAAGCACATATTAATGTAATATAAATGTATGTGTAAAGTGATTTATATTCAATTTTTGAAAATGTTCGGTGAAATATGTGAACAGATCAAATGGAACAGCAGTCGTTTACGCCTGCTTAAGTGTATTTGACACATTTTTTAAATTATTATTTTGTTGTTTGTGAATCAGCCTTTACTAATTACTTCCACATTGGGTTGTAGGATACATTTTTATTTGTTCATTACAAAATGGCACCCGAAACCAAAGAAAACACGACTCGTGTAGTGATTATAAAATGTTAATTGTATCTTTTATTAAATATTTGATATAAGGATCCTATAGTTTCATGGCAAGATAACATCATCAATAGTGATTGAAATTCATCAATACTGCATTCTAATTCGGGTTTTTAATTTAGAATATGGAAAATATTGAGTTAGAGACTAAGCTCCTTTAAGAAGTAATCAATGCTAGCAGTAACTGAATTAACCATAATTTGATATTTCCTGCACATGTCATAAACAGTCTTATTGGATGTATTTGCAGGATAAACAGGATTTACATATTACAGTTTGTGTTTAATTAATATAGAAATCATGTCTTCCTTTACTAGATTATAATATAACACCTACAGAATAACAATTTTATTGATTAATTACATATCCCATACACCGGTTCATTAAATCACAAATAAGATGAATAATCAATACTCCCACAATACCAGTTTACATGTACACAAAGCTTTCTTCACTCCCACAATTAAAGTCAGCAAGATCTATTTTAGACATTAATAAAATAATATATTGATATTTAAAAATCACCACGCAACAGCAGTACAAATCAGACTTAGGTAGGTGGTTTAATTAACATCATAACATTTCAGGTATAAATACCCTTCACAAATGATATGCAGATCTACCGGTCTGTTCAGCATTTGCTACTCTTTTAAGGGAGTGTTGCTGTTCCTCCTCTGATATCTAAAATAATATATTATGAGGACAATCTACCCAACCTCAAAATCTATTTAATTTGACATCCTAAACCGAGATATATCTCTTCATACTTCAGGGGTTATTTTTTACTGGAATATAACCTTACATCATAAATATCATTTAGTCAACTAATTCTCAATAAACAATAAACCAAATCAAAGGATGTCATAAAAAAGATATATATGGGGTTTCATAACTGTGGAATATTTTATTTTATATCTTTATTTTATTCAACATTTGTTAGTTGTAGTTGTTTTAAAATATCTGTAAGCCTCATTAAAGCATGTCTGATTTCCCGTGTTAGATTACCATTTAGACATTTATTTCTATTCTCATTGAGATATTTTTTTTTCTAATAGATGTGTGGGAAGTTATGGCTTTGATTACTTTGAATAGAATGTTTGAACGAAAATAACTCAAGATAAAAGCCTTTCAGTTTACCACATAATCAGCTATAGTTTCACCGTCTACGCTTACTGAATTATTAAATCAAATGTGGATTTTTTTTCTACGCATCTGATGTAGCCTACACAAGCAGACATCCTGGATAGCAAGAGCTAAATGACAAAATGTACATAAAAAATCTTTTAAGGTAAACTTACAAGAGAGAACTCTAAAATTATCATTTCTATTTCTATCTAGTTTACCATGGGTATGCCTTGTTTGTACCCCTTTAATGAAATTACATCATTCAAAGATTTTATTTATATATTTTTTCTTGCGGTTGGGTGCAATAAAGAGTTGTAAACACAGATTTCTCTTCTAAAAACAGCTATTTGCACAAAGTCACATCAGAATTTATACATAAAAATCAAAATGTTTTCAAAGTTAACTGTAGTGTTTATCATGATTTAAAACACCTGCATTTTCAAACTTAAACACCTCACAGTTTTCATGTAAGCTTATAATAATTAAAAACAGAGACTTCATGCAAAAACACCTGTAATCTTTAAATAACTACCTTTACTGGTATTATTCTTCCTTAATCTATTGTAACAGAATAACAGGATCAAAGTTGTTTTTTCAAAATAACTGACTCCAGGATCAAAGTTGTTTTTTTTCAAAACCAATCACTTAGTTATAGGATTTCACAATAAAATATCTTGACAACATTTCCTGGTCAACAGTACAAGGATGTATCTACTAATACATGTCATTTTCTCATTACAACTAAATATTAATTTGTTTTTAAGAATAGGTGTACAATATCTGCAAATAAAACAATGTCTTGGTGCATCATGCATAGCCAACAAAAATATGCATACAATAATAATTTGAACTTACTGCAATTTTTTTTATATCTAAAATTTTCTATTAACAAATTATATAAATTAAATTCAAAGAGCTTAATTTCTTGAGGTCTAACAAAAAGTACATTTCATGTACATGCTTTGTCAATAAAATAACTATTTTTTTTAATCTGTTTTTTTTTTCAACTTATCATATCAGCACATAAAATGACCACATGAAGATGGTACAAGTATGTAATTCAAGCCAGCATTTAGCATTAAGTTTATACTCTACACCGATTCCACACCAAATTGATCAAATTATTTCAATGTATAACTGTTTATGTGTGTGTGTGTGTGTCTGGGGGGGGGGGGGGGCGGGGTTGCATTGTGGTTTAGTGTTGCGTTTCAAGCTCTAGCTGCACGGTTATCTCTGTTTTGCAGTCATTTTTTGAGGGTTGCCATATCAACCTTGTAGGTTTTCTACCACTATTCCGTTACCCCCAACACAAATGACCCAGCTGAGAGAGAGAGAGATGGGGTTTAACTGTCACTTGACACAACTAGGTCATTTTGGGACTAACATATGGTTCAATTTTATTTCAATAATTCGCTTGCACATAGGGGTCTTTAGCTTAGAAAACCCACGAGGTTGGAGAGGCGACCCATCTACGTATAACCGGGGATTCAATGGCAGCCCTTAGGATACAACATGCACACGCTAACCAATAACAAATAACGTTCAAAATCACTTTCAGATTTCTGCAATAATACGGAAACACCTGACAAATAATGAGCTGAAGCTAAATCATGTGAGATGACGTAAGAGGCGACACTCGGCAGAAAGTGACACCTTGTCAGACATTGATTTCGCCCCGAATGTTCTTCCATATCAGTATGAGCCAATTAGAAATGCGAGCAACAACGGTGACGATGATGGTTCAGAACATTCTACCATTTCTAGCGAAGAACAATCGTTGCAGTCAGAATACCTTGTCTTATCACAGTCCTTCACTTCATTTATAATATTCAAGCTTCATCAGCGAAAATATATCAGAGAAAAACTATTAATTCCAATACATTTACCCTAGCCTAATACGGTATAATATGCCCTAGCCTACTTTCTTTGTGCAACAATTGAACAAATTTCTATCACACTCATTTACCTAGTTAAATCTGACAGACTTCCAACATCTAGGACTATCTATGATCGACTGCAAAATCATCGACATAGACCTACACCTAATTTTTTCGTGGAAGACGCTTCGAAAAAGGGATATTAATTCACTTTACATTAGCATTTAGGCAGCCTAGCTGTGTTGTTTACATTTCGTTGCTATGGTTACATCAGTCATTTCTACACTAGATTTTGAAAGCGGTTGGGTTTCACCATAGAACTATGCACAGAAATATAACATAACTGCTATATCTTGATCGACATAATATTATTAAAATTTCACTGCTCAGTGCACTTTAGTACTTAGGCCAGGGTCGACTAGCCTAGTACATGTACTTATCTTGGTTGCACATTGCTTGCTGTAAGACCATCGAGTCGCAGTTGCACGTTCAAAATTAACAAACGTTTTTCTCGGGAACAATGTGGGCACGACATCTGGCTTGCGTTTCGCTCTTGGGTTTCTATATCCCAGTTCCTTCAATCGACCAGGATCATGAAATGCTCTGAACAAAGATGCGTGTTTTGCTGTGACCAGCCATTCTCGCCTTGTTGACATCGCTGTTTCCAGACCTTTCTGTGTATTGCCTCGCTCGGAAATTACAAAAAATGCTTCCTGATTTATTGTTGGTGCTATTAGTACATCAAAATGACAGAATGCAGTGCTCAGTTGCAATAGCCTTCTATAGGGAAATTCACAATGTCTGTCGTCTCTGATGTCACTCACGGAAAAAAACAAAATGAGGCTGCAGATATGCATAAATGTCAATTCAGGTTTTTTTGGTATATTTCTCCTTTGTAAAATTATTCAGAACTACTTTTAAAATTTCGCAGAGCCATAAATATTATAAAAGATTTCTTTTCATATTAAAACAACTTTTTGCAGCAGTATTCTCCTTTAATGAAATCAGATAAAACTTTTTTTAATTCAGCCGTGTGACAAAGATAACAGCTATTCCATTAATGTGGGGTCCAATGTGTGACATAGATAGTAAAATTTTAAGTAATCTCAATCACTGATAAAATCATACCATAATAGGAGTAATGTATGCCATTTGACGGACAGTAAGTTAGTGACTTCTCATTGTTGAGTATCAAAGAAAAGATATGAATGATTTTTACATAAGTTATGTGCAGATTTCGTGTGTAAAGGGACACAAAATCCTAAATTTATCTGCATGTATAAGAAATACTAATGTGTTTAAATTAAATGATGTATTATTATTCAGTTGAGGCATCTTCAATAGAAGTCTAAATGGCGTATGTTTTTGAGAACAAGTCTAACCAGCCAATGTCCATTACACGGATATTCCCAAATTCTCGATACAAACTGAAAAGTCTCTGAAGAAGTATTTTATAGAAATTATTGCAATTCAACAGGCTTTTTTGTTTTACTAATTTAAATAGTGCATATATCAATTTCATACAGATTGGATGATAACATTTGTCGTTTGAGGGTTCTCAAGGTTCAACAAAGTAAAACAAGGGTCATAACTTTAGAAGAAATTGACTGAAATTGTTGAAATCCAATATAGGCTTCTTTGTTTTACTAATTTAAACAATGCATATAAATTTCACACAGATTGGATGATAACTTTTGTTTTTAGTAGAGCATTCACAAGGTTCAACAAAGTGAAACAAGGTTCATAAAACACATCATAAACGGATATTGTTGAAATTCAGTAGGTTTCTACGATTCATTAATTCAAATGATGCATACAAATTTCATACAGATTGTCACAAGGTCCAACAAAGTGAAACATGGGCCATAACTCCAGGAGAAATTAACAAAAATTATTGAAATTAAAAAGGCTTCTTCATCTCACTAATGTAAACAACATTATCAATCTTAAAATAATCAGATGACAAATGTAGGCTGTAGAGTATTCACAAGAAATTGTGGACAACCGATGGATGTGGTCGTATAATAAAATAAAGATTTTTCAAAATTGTTCAAGTTTGTTTGACCATAACAATCCATATGAACTACTTGTAAATACTGAGTATTGCAGTTTCACTTGTTAAGGGACACCAAATGTTGATGACTTGCCTACTAATAATTTAATCAAACCATTTTATGTAGTGTTTACTGATTTAAAACTTGAACAATGAACAAACTTTCAAATAACAAAAAATTTAACACTTTCGACAATCAAAATGAGTCGCAGTCTTGGCATGTTCCTGAAGTAGTATACTCCTCACAGTGTTTCGTTTGATTAGACCTAATCCTACTCAACCCTGCCATAATGAAAGAAAATTTCTGTTCCAAATTATGACTGGTCAATAGTCCAATTAACAACCAATACCTATCATTCGGGTTTAACAGAGCTCCAATTATGTTTACATAATGGTTCGTCATGATGCACAAAATGTATTATGCCCAATTAACCAGTGCATAGCAGATTATTGCAAAAAAAACTAATTGCGTGACAAACGAGGCATGTTTGCGAATGACTTGTCTTCAACGCTCGGTATGAATTCCAGGTACTGGAAGATATTAAATTAATAACTTGATCATATGTACTGTTGGATTCACTGACCAGTTGTTAAGTAAATTTAAATCTTCTTTGAATATAATCCCCTGATGGAACATCGAATACACCAAGAAACAGTCATTAATTCCTGACAGAATCTCCAATGCTGAATTCCAATGACACATTGACATCAGTTGGAATTAGGTCATTAACATACAGTTTTAAATAGCATTTACCCGTATGATTTTTTGTTTTATACACATGCTGACAGGAGTTTAATTTTAAAAATATTGTTGTTATGATTAGAGGCTATATGACATAGTCGTACGGGATATCATTTTAAAGCAGTTTCAATTATGGTTGTCAAGACTGAAGTGATCATTGTGTGTGGAGTGGCCGTTAAACCCACATTTCTTTCTCTCTTTCTCAGCTCTGATCATTGTGCCATTTGTCTATCATCGACCAATGAAAATTTTTTTGCAAGTTACCTGATACTGATACTGATAGACAAAAAACTACAAATTGTGTTATAAGAAATGCCATGGTGCCATATCAGCTTAATTTGGCTACAGTATTTTCTGATACTGGCAATATTAGAAAAATGGTATTATTTTTGATCGACTGATGAAACACGAAGGTTTCCAACGAATAAACGAAGAAAGTAATTAAATATGAATTAAATTTGGAAAATTTTCAAATGGTTTACCCGTTTGTCGTTATTTTTGTGGTAATCACATAAATTAGTGTACGAGATTCTATCTCCATAACAAATTGCCAAGAATTATTTTTGTTGAGGTCTGATTATATTAAAGAATGAAAGCTCATAATTAACCTATTTCCTACCAGTACCTGATTTGACCCAATTCTGGCCAGTTCATTTCAAAATGGATTAAGAACCCTGATATAAACATATATGTTTAGTTCCATCAAAATCGGATAAGAATTGTGACCTGTACACTATCCACAAACAAAATGTGAACGGACGTCCGGAAGGGTGATGATAATATACGTGGGTGTATAAAATGCAAATGACACATTGTTACTTTAATTATGATTGAATTGGAATTCAATTGATGAAAAATGAATATAATAAACACTGACTTTAAGTATATATATGTCACTTTATGTTGGTATTTGGCACTTAAGTGTGATATAACTGCTAGAAAATTTTAATTAAATTATCTGCATACAAAGAAAAAATATGTAACATTTTCATATTTGAGGACGAAAATATAATGCAAGTTCTGAAATTTGAAAAAAATCAGATATTATGTGTCTTTGTTTAAGGGTTGCATATGTTACACAGGACAAAAATGTTAACCCAGATCGTCTTTAAGTTTTGAAATTTCACACAATTTTTAATGTATTATATCAGAAGACAGTTCATCTGAGCAAATATATAACAACATAACGATTTTTTACGTTTTTATGACAATAATACTTCTTAACAAAATCTACAAACTGTATTGCGCATGCAGTGTTTACTCTCATTTTGCCATGGTCATAGCATTACTCTAATGCAGAAACATGTTTTTTGCAATTTAGCCTCAGCATTTACTAAATTGGGACTATCAATGTCTTTTGTTTATCATTACCAAAATATTCCTTATTGTATTAATGGGCTTTAGTGAAATTCACAAGACTATCATTACGATTGGTTCCATTCTAACTATGATCAGCATTTACAGTAGATAGGTCTGCTGTTTCCTCATTATAATAACATTGGTTTTGTTACTGTTCAGAATTCAGATAGATCCATTTAGATAGTATTGTGATTGACATCTTCATTACCGATAGCATTTGATTCAAATTTAAGCTTATATTTTAGTAGGTATAAATTGTTCAAATTTCCATATTCTTGATTGCATTGTACTCGTCATTTCTAAGTTTTTCTGGGGACTTGTATTCATTTCCTTTTTTTTCTTTTAGTTTTGGAAAAATCATTACAAGAGTCTTCATCTGTTTGGAGAATGACCATGGGTGACTAATTTCACATACGGTAGCCTTTTTCATTATTATTTAATGCGTCAATAAATGCTTAGTTTAATAGTGTCCGTGCAAGGTAATAGTCACACAGTCTCAGAATTAAATAGAAAGGTTGACTTCAAATAACGTCTAGATGTCATCCAGGTATAGGATAATCTTTATCGGACCCTGTCTGCTGGAAACAATGTTTATAACCATTTGGAATACAATTGTCTTATGGCAGAACAAGGTTATGGTAGAATGTTGCTTAAACCGAAATTTAAAAAAACAAAAAGGATAAAAAGAGTAATATCAATATAATACTGTGTGAACAACTATGAAATAAAAAGTAATTTACCATCAAGATGACTTTTTTCGAGGGAGATTGGAGAAGTTTTTTCTGGTTTTACTACATTGTTCATTCCATTAATTGGTTTTAATTCTTCTCGATCGGATTTTTTCTTTTTTGTATGAGAAATGCGGATCTTTTTATTTGGTTGATTATCAGCAGTATCTTCAATTTGACGTTTCTGAAAAAAAAAACAGATGTATAAAAAAAGTAATTTTACAGTGAGATAAATTACAGTACAAATCTATTGAATCAAAAATTTTGACTGTGGTAGGGTTTTTGTACTTGTAAATTGCAGTAATAATCTGTTTTTTACGAAAATCTGGATTGCCTATACGACACCACGAAAGCTGATATAAATTCTGTCAGTTTAGTAACCATATATTAATACTAGTGTTGTCTATAATATTAATACCTTTATGTGAAGAAAATCCTTCAAGCAAATTTCAGGGGATGTTCAGCACTATTAAACTTTTGTTAAAGCAACATAAATGATCTCAGACATGTGTAACTTGTAGAAGCATTTTTAAATAATAAAATATTTCTATTTAAACCATTTTGACTCGTACAAGATGTTCTCTTATTAAATCTACTTCATAATTAAAATATTAACTTTTTGATTGTAATTCCGTAAATACTTATATACACATAGAACACAAGAATATGGAATACAACCACTGTTTATTACTGAGTGACATTCCAACTAGGATTCTCTAGTTTTCATGAAGCAAATCATAAAACTAGATAATCCAAGATGATATATTCAATGAGCAAGGCCTATTTAAACCAAGACAGACTTCATACCTGAGGAGCAGATGGACTCTCTGGATTACTAACAATACTAGCTGGAGAAGGGGCAGGAGAATTGGAGGCACTTCGATTTTCACCTTGTTGAATATTCTGTAAATTTCTAAAACACAAAAATAAGAAAATCATTTAAAATTGAAAAAAAATTCTGATAAAGACTTCTATGTAGCCTACATGTAACAAACAGTTGAAAATATATGTTCGAAAAAAACCTTTCGTTAAACTAAACAAGACAAATCTGGTAAGTTTATAGCTTTCAACAAGTTAAAACTGCTCCATTTTGTAATAACTATTTCTGGGTTAAATATAATCCCAGTCTTAAGTTAATTAGTAGAATCGATTTCTTTTTATTTAAACACAACACATTTTATCCAAGTCATTAAGAACCTGTGTTTACCTTTTCAGCAATTGGCGGTCAATATCGGTATAGAGTGACCAATCTTGGCGAACATCATTGTAGGCATGTTTAGCCAGACTGTAGCTATTGTCTTTACCAATAATGGCCACCTGTTTTAATATGGTACCTAAAGAATTCTTATCCTTTTCTTTGATTCCATCTGTAATTCATAGAAAACCATGACCCAATCACAAAGTTAGTTTTCCATAAAATTAGGAATGTTTTCAAAGCACTGCAACTACATTTAGAATACGAATTTGCAAAATATTATTAGAATACTGCTCTTTTTCTCTAGCTCATTTATTTCTGTAGTCGGTGACTTAGCTACCAATAAAAAGAAAATACAGTGGATTCATTTGGCAGGGCAGACTGATTATGAACTATTATTCTGCAAATGTCATGGAAACTGACACCTCCAGCATTGAGAGAACCATCTTGAAAAATAAAGAAATGAGCAATCAAGGAGGAAAATTTTGGCCGGACAGCAGCACTATGCCCTACTCTTATTCTGAATTCTAATTGTCAAGAGTTCTTTTATGTGTACGCCAATATATACACAGGGCCTTAGTTTGCCATCTTGATTTGAATGACATTAGACCATTACTTGCCATGCCCTGCAATGATATCACAACAGAAAATCTGAAGGAACCTTCTCAACCAACACTACTGTCTTACTCATATTTCAAATTCCAACTGTCGAATTAGAAAGGTAAATACATTATTTCACCATTTTATTTCCTTCATAGTGCTGGTGTATATTACATTGTGTAAGTTATTATCTATCAACTGTAACATAATTTACACTAAAGTTTACCTTTTTGTAATCTCAGATATAATTCAGGTTTTTTATAAGGTCTAACAGCTAATAAATGAATGATTCTATCTCTGAAATACAATATAAACACATTATTCATAACAGACTAAATATCTACAATATATTTATATCATACAAAAAGAAATGACATTTTTGGATTAATGCATCATGCAGAATTAAAAATTAATGGCTATAACATGTACTTTAACAATAATTTATCACTTGATTTATTTCTTCATGCATGAGTCGTTTTTAAAGTGTACTACTCCCATTCCATCTGTAATTTTCCAAAAGAAAATTGATCGATTCATGGGGAAACCACTTATACATTTCTTTCTATTGATCATAAACTATTTGCTTTGATACCAACAACATATTTTTCAAATGCAAATTGTTAGGGAATGATTTGACAGAATTGTATTCAAGTGGAACGGCCATCCAACCTGGTACAATTCTGTCAGTCCTGGTAACGGATATGGTGCAAGTAGAATCATAGCATCTGCAGCAATTTTTTTAAAATGGATCTGATCTTAATGAGAGAGTAAACTTCATTTTAACACATACCTGTAAGGTAACGCCATAATGGCTGGATTTACTTTGGTAGTATTTGTATTGGATACTGGAACAGATTTACCACTCGAAGACACACTGGATCCATTTCCCTGTCCAGTAGGCGGAGAATGATTTAATCCACTTGGTCTATTAGGGGAATGAGATGAACTCCCATTGGCAAGATTAGAACCAGAGAGTCTATGATTGGCTGAGCTAGAGACACTATTATTTGAGCTGGGTTTGTGCATCGGTCTCACTGCACAGGAAGGTTTGCTAGGCTGAGGTTTAACAACATTACTACTGATACTACTACTTGTATTTGGCAACACTTTCTTTACTTTTTTACTAATGTGACGACCACTAACTTTGATTTCTTTGGCACTGTAAGAAAAAATATTGACAATTAATATTCAAGACAAAATTATGGATTCAGAAATCCCTAACGTTTTATTTCTAGAAAACAAAGGTAGTCACCCAATTCAAACTGACCAAAATTTCCATATAGTTCTGAACATTGGCGTTTCAGTTTAGTACACATTTAGAAAACCTAGAACTAATATCAAGTTCTAATTATTTTCTAATGGTGTAATATAATTATCAAAAACAATATGCATCCAACAAAATGACATACTACAGAAGGATTGTGACGGACAATTTTGCCTGAGTACACATATTTCCATAGTTAGGACTATCTTTCACACTAAACTGCTTATATTAAATATATTCAATTGAAAGACACTGAAGATCACCTACCAATTTTTTTTACTTTCTTCTTCAGCAATTGTCATCCGTTCCCGAGTTGTTTTATAAACATCCTCTGTAGCACGAATTCCCATTCTATACTGCATACTTCCTGGCAGTCTTTCCAACTTTCCCTTGTTTCTAAAAATTTAAAAAAAAAAAATATCAGTTAAAAGCTGTACTTGACATGGTTTGATCAGTCACGTTGCATGTATTAAAAGGGAATTGTACTTGCAACCACTTGAAAATAAATCATCAAATAACAAATTGATTCACTACTCAACCCAAGATTTCCTTAACTGCTGATAAACATGATGCTCATGGACTGTCTCACAGGGTTACATTTAACTTAGTAAGTTCAATAGAGTTGTAATGTAAAGTAAAAGTAGTCTACTTTAATACCAATTAAAAGATCTGTGTCATTATATTTAGCTCATCAAAAACTTACTTATAATTTGACTGTTCAATACAGTCAAAACTGCCATTGGGATCTTTGGGAACTTCAGAAATAAAAAACTGGAATGAACTGACAGGTCTTGGGTCCTCAGAGGTAGACCTGGATGGAAATTGTAGCACCTAGAAAATAGAATTCTGCGAATTAAGTCAAATGTTGGCTTTACGAGACATTTATTTTCCAATTAGCATCTGGATGAAGGTGTGTAGACATTTAGAATTTCAAATCAAAAGAAATAAAGTTATTATCTACAGCTAAATTTTCATGGAAAACTGGGCTAATGAAGACAGGCATATGTGATACAGTGTGTTATTGGGGTAATTTTGCACGGACAGTAAGCCAAAACATACAATCTTCATCAAAATCTTTGATGGGCATCTTTTTAATCTGACTGAATCCAAGCAGGGAGATTATCTTTTGTTGACATTTTGATTTTCTTCATTAAATATTAAATAATTAATTCAAGTACATTTTAGTGTGGATTTGGTGATGATCTGAGGTTTTAACTTTCTCTTACAAAAAATAATAAGACTTTTTTTTAAATTCAACTTACTCCTTTTTTGCCATTAAATTGGATAGATGGTCTTCTATTGGTTCCAACCTGAAAAATAACCACAAAGTGTTATTTTATATCTTTATAAGTTTAAATGTGCTCAAGGAACCCTGTTCAGAATATTTGGTTTACACCTCACAAAATATAAATTCTGACACTTAAAATATTCAAATAAATTTGCACTATAAAAACCTTGTAAACCTCTTTTACAAACAACAATATACTGACTTGATTTTATTTTTAGCCTTTTAAAGCAATGAATTAAACCTTCATTTATCAATACCTACCTACTGCAAATAACAGGTTTTGATTCCTTGCCAATAAGTTCAAGTTTTATGTCTAATCCATCAATGTTGGGATAAAAAAAAATAGTAATTTTATTTCCATTTTGTACCATCTTCACTTACAACAGTTTTGCCATTGGCTATGTTTATCATAACTTTACCGACTTATGTCAGCTAATCAAATTTAACCATATTAACATAACATGGTAAATTATAATGTAAGCTGCACCTTAAAACACCCAATTAATTTAATATCGGTATCAGAAAACTTCTGATAAAATACAAATTAAAAAATATGACCTCAAGAATATTGCGCACATTGGATGATGCATATTTCTAATAGTTTTCAATTCCATCATCAAATAAAGTAACATCATTCTTTCTTTTCCTTTATCTTTTAAACTAAACATTTTAATACAAAAAAAACTTGCATACAACTTTAAAAGTTTAATTCTCTAAAATCTTTCAGTCAAAAAACAAAATTGAAAATTGTTTATTTTGTGAAGAATGCGTAGGCCAATGAAAATTAAACAAGAAGATGGTTGAATACAAGAATCGATATTTTGAGAATGGAGAGCAACAAGTTTTATATTTATCCTATAATTACAACAAACAACATGCAGCTATCCATTGTCATTACCACTGACCTTTTCACCTATTCCAAAAGAAGAAATTTTTTCCTTTGGCTCTGTTCTTTGTTTTCTAATCTTATGAGCACAAATAAATATAAAGTCGGGCTATATACAGGTCACAGTAATCTTTACCCATCATTTTACATGTCATTTAACCTTTTGACTGCAGTCATGGATTAGTGAATGTGTCTAGAACAAATCTTGCCAATAGATTTACATGATGCTGTTTTATAACATTATGATAAATAGCACTCACATATTTGACACTTATACATGTACTGTATATCATTTGTAGATTTATGTGCTACTTGGATTTGATAGGATAAAAAAAAAAGGAAATGAAAATGAAATGAAATGGGGTTTAACGTCGTACTGTTCTGCTCTGACTGGGCTAATGATGACGGGATATATAAAAATAAGAAAGGGAAAAAAAAGAGATGAGTCACTAAAAATGTGCAATTGAGTGTACCACATTCTTTCACAATAATATCTTGGCTTAAAATGATTAAAAACACATACAAGAAAGAACCTTTAATGCAGTAAAAAAAAATAGAGAATCCCATGACAAGAAATCAGTCACATGCGACCTAAACATCAACCTACATTTGATTTCATCATAGATGGTATCACTTATAAGTTACATGTAGGCTACCTTCCTGCACTTGAGATCTTGATAACATGAATTTATCAAACTACTGTGATTGATGATAGAGTCGTGCATAAAAGACAAACTGGTCATACCAATTGGAATTTTAGTTCTTCAGGAACACCTCCTAAATAAAATGTGTTCTGACATAATAGGATAACCATTCTTATAAAACTTTGCACCTACTTAAAATTTTTATGTTCACTGACTTGTTTGGAAATTTTTGCCAACAATAAGAAGACAGAAAATAGGAAAAGGTCCTGCTTTTCACATCACTTCACCATCAACAAGAACTTAGAAGCCACAGTCATGTATCAGTATGAAACTTGGAAAGGGAAAAACCCATTTTATAGTTCATGTAGTTTTAAAGTAATAAGTACTCTCTCATTACACACTGTGACCTAGTATGAACTATACATATATGTATATACCTGCATCCTAATACATTTACATATATATTGTGTACTATATTTCAACTCTTATCTGTATTTAAGTTTAAAAGCATGATTTACGGTCACAGGTTCGCAAAGCCTATTTTCTGACAGTCAATGTTGTCATGACATATATATACATTCAGGAAGCTTACATCAGTAAGCTTAGAATATTGGTACTGATTTCATTAGCTAGGATAATGAACTTTAATATGTCGATCATAATATTATTACAATATCACACTATTCAATAGCATACTTTACACATACATTTTCAAATTAGGGTCAACGAATATACTGTTATATCAAATAGAATACATGTATGTATGCTTGCAAAGTTTAAAACAACTCCGTTAAAATCAAAGATAGGTTACCTAGCAATGAAACAAACATCCACATTTATCACAATTCTTTTAAAGGTAATGGGGACATTTGAAAGACTGAAAACTGATGTACATGCAACAATCAATTCAGTGACTATCAAATTTGACTGTTTTCCAATCTGATTAAAATACAGATCTATATTTCATTTTTTTTTTTTACACTTTCAATGGCCTTTACTATTGTAGCGGAAGGTCGCGTCAGAGTTCATACGAGCAGCTTTTGAGCCTATGACATCAACCAATCAGCGTTGATGGTTCTAGTGGGTTACCCACAGTTCTGTGCAACTAAGACCAAAAACTCGCCATAACAGACCGTTTCATTGGCTAATCCCTCACATCATCCAGAACACGGGTTATATATAACAACTCTTCCAGATTTTAGTGTAGTACAGACAAGTAAAATGAAATTTTGAACTACATGTATAAAAAAACAAAACGAAATAAGATCTGTGTTTTAATAAGATTGCATCAATATTGTGTACACAGGACCTTGGTTTTTTGTCCAATCCAAATGACTAGACAGTCGCCTTGTCAGACCCTCCGCCCTCACATTATACAGAACTCTTCCAAATCCTAGTGTACTAAAGACAAGTAAAATGAAATTTTGAACTACAGAAAACAAAACAAAATAGGATCTGTTTTTTTTTTAATCAGATCAACTGTTTTCTAGTTCTTTCTAGTGCCAACATTTATTCTACTTCTAGGTAATTGGATGATAATTTAAAATCTGTAGAGTTATAGGAAATTGTTTAAAACATACATGTAACATGTACTTGTAAGTTGTATATAACTCTATAAATTTCGAAGGGTCCACAAGATTTTAAAAAGTGATCAAGGGCAATTATCTACCGGATCGGAGGTACTTCTTTGTCTCATGAACATAAACACTGATCACTGTGTATTGGTAATAGATGATACCCAACCTTAACTTCCCTATTATGAGTACTTCGTCTAATACTCATAAATACTATGTAAGCTTATAAATTTCAATTCAATTGGGTAACTTTAGTTTCTAGAGCGTTCAAAAGATTTTTTAAATTTATCAAGAGTCATACTTCATAATCATACAGTAACCTAGACGAATTAATGGAAATAGATTATCAATTAGTTTTTTTTATAAAGTTAGATACTCTAATACCATCTCTATTTTATGCATACACTGAAAGACATGTAAATAACACATTTTTAAACAACTATTTTTATAAACAATACATTTGTCAGATTAAAATAATTCAGCAACGAAGCTGCACAGTTAGTGTCATATGACAATTACCTCTCTATTTCATATTTGCACATGTCCATCCGTTACGCAATGTGACATATTTCAATTTTAACAGCCTATGAATAACCCAAATTGAAGAAAACATGTGCTAATACTAGTGTGTCAAGTTTTATTTATAAATGTTTAAAATATCTTATCCTATCATATGTCTTAGATAGCCTAGTTACATGTACTTGCTGTATTGACAATTCATATGGCTCACTAATGTACATACAAATGTATTTAATACTACATGTAATACATGTAGTGGGTCGGAGATAATAATGACAGTAATAACAGGCATAGCCATGAATATAAAAACAAGGTTAAGGGACTGTAACACATATTTCAATATTTTCAAAAATAAATTTGAATTTGTAAGCTCAATGCAAAAAGATTGCAAGGTCTTGTGCCCTCAACATACCAAAAGTGACAGTAATCATAGGCTACACAATGTCATGTATAAGTTTACTCTATTACAAAATGGACATGTATACATGTGTTTTCATCAGAAACATTACATGTAATGTGATTTTCAACCATTATCTGGATGGGAAAATGTCTACAGTAGACCTATGAAGACGATAAAATACTCTAAAATAGATTTCATACTATGACGGAATGGGATTTACTTGGATTATAAATTTAGTTTTTCCCCAGTTCACTTATTTGCCAAGAAATACCAAAGGAATCATTTCACAGCTTTTGACATCTCTTGGGAAACTGGTGTGAGTTCGAGGATTGTTGTACTTGGAAACTTTTTGCACCATTTGGATGTGAGCCCCAGTGGCTTAGTATTAAGGAAAGGCTCTCTAACATGGGGATCAAGCATTCAATTCCAGTATTCAAGCCCGGGCAGCAGGCTTCTCAAAAGACTGTGTCTAGTCATTTGGATGGGGCATAAACAAAGGTCGTCCTGTACACACTGGCATGCATGTAAAAGAATCCTCGATATAAGAGTTAAGTAAGGCTAGATACCAGTTACAAAGATCAGTCAAAATGGTGATTGGTGTGACAGAGACTAGATCTGATCAAAACTCAAGGCTGACAAAACTACATGTAGGGTAGGCCTATTAACATTAGTACAGTTCTATTGAAATATTAGTTACAAGGGACAGTAAGCTTGACTGCTAGTAGATCTATATTGTCATCAATATATTGGTTGTCACTTAATCTTATCAGGAAACAGATGCTACCAGAATATAATGACGTACTGCTTGTCATTTCAATACAGCCATTCGAGCATCCAATAATGCATGTCAGCAGATATTTAGACTACTGTATTTACCATCTATCTGTATAACTTCCAAAAATTTTGAGACAAGGATACAAGCAGTAGATTAGTAGTATACCAGGTACAATTTGCTTACTGCCTTGTTCATAGAAATTTCAGTTCTAATTTTTCAATAAATTTACACTACAAATACATACTTCACAAGTAATAAAGATCCTATAGCATTCTAATTCAGAATGACTTATATAGGATTTTATATTACTCCAACAATGATAAGAGTTCCAAATTTTTTCTAGTTAAATAATTAATCTAATCTAATAGCCTTATTCATTGATCAGATAGTTGTTCAATCAACCATGATATTACACAGGTTCACACCTTTTTTTTTTTTTTGCCTTAAAGATACTTTCACACAAAAGTATTTATCAGGTGGTTATTTCCAATAAAAGTATGACAACTTTGTTATGGAAAGTGGAGACACCCAATCTTAATAGCAAAATATTGGATTCCTTGATCAACATCCATGGAGCACACACACAGGACAAAAATGAGAGAGTGTCACTGATTGGCAGACTGACAACTAAGGGCTGCCTGCTTGAGTGACATCAAAGGTTGCATGCAAAGATTCTCTCATCTCTCAGCATTAGGGAGCACTTGATATATATATACATGAATTTGATGGTGAGCAGATGTTGAAAAGTGGGAGACTTAAACAAATTCTCCTTTGGCTTTGAACCCATTGCTAGGTACTGAGACAGCCAAGTCACATGACATAAACATGACTTCTTTTAATAGGTTTTTTATAGCTTGGGGTATTTCATTGTGAATACAATGTTTTGAGAAGGATTTGAAGCAAAATTTTGATTGATCAATTAGTTTGAATATGTTTTTAATCCTAACATATATCATCAAATCACCCAGTTTGTACATGGGAAGTTATCTTTAAGACATTCAACTATATTTCAGTAATTCAATAATTCAGAACACCTATTCATACATGTACACAGCAGGGTCCTTACATGTATTTCTGGAAAACTCCATATCCTGTCCTTTCAGCAGGACTTGAAAGAGTTTTTATGTCCACTCGACACAAGATAATTTCGGGACTGACATAGTATAATTTTATTTCCATGATTCGCTTGTACTCGAGGGTTTATAGCAGTGGTGGGAACAGGAGAAAACCCACAAAGCACAAGGTTTGGCAGGCGATCAAATTCCCTGTCTCATACAAGCTTGACTCAATGACAGATCTTATGATCTAAAGAACTGAAATAGCAAGCAAATGATAATTTAATTGGAGTATCAAACTACTGTACATTAAATATGCACACTTTCATGTACTTCAAAAGAGACACTTATAAATTTCCATCCAATTGCAACACTGTAATTTAACTGTCTCAGTAAATTTCTTCTTTTACCAGTAGGCCTAGGTATCACGTCATTTGGGACTCACGTCATTTGGGACTCAACATAAACGACATTTGGGACTCAGTTGACGACGTTTGGGACTTGATTAGTGTCAATTGGGACTCAACACAAACGACATTTGGGACTCAATATATACGACAGTTGGGACTATTTATTTATGAGATATATAGTAACAGCTGTCTTAGTTGTCTTTCGTTTTATTTAGTTGATCGGCGATTGTTGAGACCGCGATAAACACTGCTAGTGAAAACGGTATAACTGCAATCAACACACGGCTGCCATTCTCGATGATTGACAACTCACGTTTTCCTCATCCACCAAAGAACCGTTAGGTTTCTTTGAACATACTGCAATAACATCGGGATTATCAGTTAATCAGCTTTAATTATCCCGCTTTGATCGTTGCCATTTCTTATATTTTCCACAAAAAAACTTTGCCTTGTACGCACTAATTTATCGATTGGTATTGCCATCTACGACAAGCATGTCAACGTGCAGCTCACGGATTATCGTTAACAATTTCCAGGGGCTTGAAAAAAAAGATTGCATGTAGTGTAAATATTTATTTTGTTTTTTGTGTAGGTCATTTTCAAATAAATTAATCCGCATATTATTCGTTTTAAATAAATATATAACTTTAATGAGAAACGATGATTATCAAAGAACCGTAAGTGCAACTAATGTTTTATCGTTTGGTTGAGCCTTTTACTAACCACGTGTTTCATGTTAATAAATATTTTCTTTCGTGTTTTGAATTGGCCTATTTCTAATAAATTATCCCGAGTCCCAAACGTCGTATACCCGAGGCCCAAACGACGTATACCAAAGTCCCAAACGTCGTATACCCAATCCCAAATGTCGTGGTCATAATTTTTTGAGTCCCATTTTCATCTACATGATCAGAAAGAACTGTGAATCGATTAAGTTGCTAATAAGCTTATTAATTTTTATAAAATTATGGGTATGTCTATGCACAAAACAAAAATATACTGGTAGTGTTCGGTAGAAATAGATGCTTCCTAAATTATACTTACAGCCGTAATAAATACTTTAAGACTAGTATTACGTAGTAATGGTATTTTGTTATTCTAAAGACCCTGATAAAGTTATATAAATGACCCAATACAATTCAGTTTTATCATTCTGTACCTCGATATCCACTGTCCTTTGACTCCTGTCACACACTGCAGTCATGGTATTGCTATTACCAGTAGGGTAGTGTAAATTTAGTCAACAGCTGTCCATATTTGACAAGTAATCTGTTGAAAATCTCACAATAATAAAAAAAATCCAACATATGTTTTCTTGTATATCACATTCCTTACTTGTAATAAAAAAAAATCATCTTTTAAAACCTAAGAATTCATATTTTAACAGTTCAAACACTAGTCTGCAATATTTTAGGCCTACATTCTCATACTTCACTTCAGATTTCTATTCCATATGGCTATCACTGCCATGAAAGACAAAATAACAAATTCATATAATGTATCAATTTCATGTAAAAATTATATCATTAGGACTACATATTCACACAGAATTATGTGATTCATAAGTGACATTTTCCTATTAAAACATTACAGACCTTTTATCAATTTAGATTCATTACAATATGTTGTGACTAGTTCAGTTGCCTTTTCTGTGTCAGCAGTAAATATGGTACTTCGCATTCACAGTTATATGGATATGATTTATGATGTGATATTACAAATAACTATTTAGTTAAGCCACTATTCATGCTATAAGCACTATATATTAATAAATATCCATAAAATTATAGAGAATTTCAGAAGAAAATCAAGACCGTCTGTCTTTTAATTTTTTGCGAACTCAAGCATTTTCGCCGTTTCGTCAAAGATTGTCCTTATTTAGAGTAGTTAAAAAGGATATTATCATATTCTTACTTTGATTTTAGAGAACTCTTCTATTGCTCGCAACGCTGAATCGGTTAATTTTACATGAATCACAGTTTTTTGGTCGATGGAAGTTTCGTTTGAGATGAGACCATAATCGTGTCCTTCCACCAGCGCAGCCATGTTGGTCTGAGCTAGCCTCGCTTTCAATAGTCCAATCAGCTGTGCGTTACAACATTGTAGCCAATATTATTGCGTAGGCTACTGTAGTCAAGAACTGTCTTGTCTAATAAGGCATCAAAATACCGTTCGACATACAAGCCGCGAAATAATGGACTTGTGATTATTCGAATTTGTTCTATTGTTAATAATTGACTTCATTGTTTCTCCGAGCATTGTTAACTGCATTAGAAAAAATATAACGAAGTGATTTGACAAACACACTTGAAACTACATACGTACAATATAGGCCTGCTAGTGGTCTACTGATTAAAATGGAAAAACAAGTCTATAATATTAGGCCTACACTTTCTAGATTATGCTTAATAATTTAAAAACGTGGAACTAATTTATAACCTTAATATATCTAACAATTTTCTTTAAAAAAAATAAACAAAAAGGCTGGGGGGGGAGGGGAAATATTTGCGACCTTACGACTGCAACTTTCTGAGAAAAACATTTTATATGAATAAAAGGAATTCGGCTATTTGAAATTGGTTGCGGTAATGGTGGGGTAGCAACAAAGTATGAGACTTTTCATAAATACATGTATTTGTGTATTACCCAGATCTACTATTGGAGAAACTTCCATTTTTTATATATTTTTTTCTATGTCGCAGAATTATTCCCTAAAGAGATAAGCCGGAACAACGCCCCGTTCACACAACCACGATCTCTGACACAACATGACAAAGGTTTGGGGATGAGTTTAATTTGCATTAGACAAAGATTTTCAGAAACAGTGTGTATTTCTTATGAACCAGCGTCTAAATACGCTACAGCAAAGGTTCGGTATGGGGATATAATACGTTGTATTTCATGGTCGTCCATTGCAGTGGACGCAAATATGACCACCGTACAGTAGACTGTACACTGATTCAGTTCTAAACTGTGACGTACATGTGGTCCTTTATATATATATCAGTCAAGTATATTACATAAAAGTCCGTAATACAAAAATTTACGTCGATCAGGTAGGCTTACGTGTATTACATCATGAAATATACTTATATAATAATGAGTGAAATATACTCTCACTTTACCTATATATAGCCTATATCACATTAACCTACTTACATACATTGATTACTCTATCTACTTGTGGTTTCAGGTCACAGTCATGTTTATAAACACCTTTCCTTTTATTTAAATAAAATCATACAAAACGAATATAAGCATAATTTACATAAATATTGTCTATCGTATCGTGTTTTGATTAGTTTTAGCAAAACGACAAAGAGGTGCGGACCAGGTTTGGTTAGATTTATTGGGGGCTAAATCCATAAAATAACGAATTGGAAAAGGGCATATTGTTTCCATATACAGTTCGGATTGGTCTTACAGTTTCTTAATGTGCCACGAAAGTTATAATATCTTTCTATTCAAGATAAGCGCCCCGTTATAGCTTTTTTGATATAAACGGGACCTCGTCATTTATTTGTCAATCTGTCATAAAACATTTTTTTTAAGGGGGAGAGCGGGCAGGGAAAACCCACGATGTTAGACAGGCGACACTCATCTTTGTCGCATAAACGTGTGGGGTCGAAACCGAAACCACCCATTCGGCCACTCAATCCAATCTTATTAAAAGAATAATGGTCCAGAATTATGCAAATCAATCAATTCAAACTTTAGTATGGTCATTTACAGTTTACATATAGGATACTGTTGATTCCACCATGCGCCGTATATGGATGGCTGTTTGTGTATCTTAAACAAAGTAACAATAATTCTGCTATATTTTTCGTAAAATCCAGCCAATTCTTCATGAATGATTTTTTTTTAAATCCCGGTTGTCATTAATTCCATAGTAACAGCATATTTCAGGAATTTTTTTTTTCTTATATTTTTATACATGTGAAGAACGATCGTGAAAACTATGTATACTTGTGAGACTAACCACGCTAGTTTCTTTTATTCAAACACAATCAAGTTCGATACTGAGGAATTTGACCAGCAAGTTTGTTGGCTATAATAGTGATTTCCTCAAATGTATATTTGGTGTTCTATAAAGGCTACGCACATCCTGATGTGTACACGACTCCCTATAGCTAATTGGACCAATGGTTTGAACCGGAATTTTAGAAACCGACATCTAATGACATGGGTAGAATTTCCAAAATAAGTTTCAAATTTTCAGATTGTAAACGGGAATTTGGTTTTTATACCATTTTAGGGAGATAAGTTATTAAACTCCAGCCATGAAAACTTTTATAGAAATTTATCAAAGAAGTGAAGTTAAGGGGCCTGTACCTGTCGCCATCAACGAGCAATTTCAATAATATTCACAAGATGTCAGCAAACCATTTACGAACCCGAAAGGACTGTTTACACGATTTCCGTCTTATTCGATGCTCGTTACCATATCGATTTTTTACTACTTTCTGTTTCAATATTTATATTTCCATGGTGTCAATAATTTGCAAGTAAATTGTTCTGTCTCACACCTGAATGTCTGCCTTATTTCCTAACCCATCTACAGATTTATGGCGTTCCGATTTACGGGAGAGTCTGAAAGGTAAAGGTCACTGGTTTTTGTCAGGTTTCCCCAGTCATAAACGGCAGATGCCTGATGATGGTCATTTGGAGTTGAGTACTTCCGAGACATTGTGGCGCAAAAATACACTTCGATTCTGGCGCAAAAATCACATTTACCTTGCACTTGCATTTTACGTCGGAGATAATACATCTATGGTGGCCTATCGTTATCATTCAGGATTTAACAAAATTTCTTTAAAAACCTAAATAAAATGAAATGAAAATGAAAATGAAAAGCAAAATCAAAATCAAAAGTAAATTAAAAGCAAAAGTTCAACCAAAAGCAAAAGTTAAATCAAAACTAAAAATTAAATCAAAAGCAAAAATAAAAGTAAAAGTAAAACCAAAATGTAAATTAAAATCAAAACACAAATGAAAACTAAAATCATTTTTAAAAGTAATTTGAAATGTAAAGCAAAAGTTCAACCAAAAGCAAAAGTTAAATCAAAACTAAAAATTAAATCAAAAGCAAAAATAAAAGTAAAAGTAAAACCAAAATGTAAATTAAAATCAAAACACAAATGAAAACTAAAATCATTTTTAAAAGTAATTTGAAATTTAAAACAAAAGTAAAAGTAAAAAGCAAAATAAAAATATTTGTTGGCCTATCGCTATCATTCAACTTTTTTAACGCAAAAGTAAAATAAAAATATTTGGTCGGCCTATCTCTATCATTCAACGTCCTTGACCCCAATCGGTAACCGTCGGTTATTTCCGACCGCTTCGACTCGACGGTTTGTTCTCCCGCGGTACCGATTGGGGTCAAGGACGTTGAATGATAGCGATAGGCCGACCAAATATTTTTATTTTACTTTTGCGTGAAAAAAAGTTGAATGATAGCGATAGGCCAACAAATATTTTTATTTTGCTTTTTACTTTTACTTTTGTTTTACATTTCAAATTACTTTTAAAAATGATTTTAGTTTTCATTTGTGTTTTGATTTTAATTTACATTTTGGTTTTACTTTTATTTTTATTTTTGCTTTTGATTTAATTTTTAGTTTTGATTTAACTTTTGCTTTTGGTTGAACTTTTGCTTTACATTTCAAATTACTTTTAAAAATGATTTTAGTTTTCATTTGTGTTTTGATTTTAATTTACATTTTGGTTTTACTTTTACTTTTATTTTTATTTTTGCTTTTGTTTTAATTTTTAGTTTTGATTTAACTTTTGCTTTTGGTTGAACTTTTGCTTTTAATTTACTTTTGATTTTGATTTTGCTTTTCATTTTCATTTCATTTTATTTAGGTTTTTAAAGAAATTTTGTTAAATCCTGAATGATAACGATAGGCCACCATATACATCTTTCGAAATCAAACGATTCGAACAGTGTACAATGTATAGCACTCTGGGAATCTGTAATTATTGATTCAAGGGCAATGATGTTATGTTCTAATGTTTCTTTGAATTGCAACTATTCTGCCTCATACTTTACAAAGGTAGGCCTATCGTCAATTATTTTTGTTAGAATTCTAAACACTATGGTGTGTTAAAATGTCCAATATACAATGTAATTGCATTCTGTGAGAATTGAAATGCCATTTGAAAATTGCCTATAAGAACCAGAAATGTGTATTTTATAAATGTCCATGTGTTCATTCTCCTTGTCGGTAGTGCAGGGCGGAGGGCATGACAATAATAGTCTGGTCGAGGTAGAAAATTTGTGGGAAGAAATTCCTACCCAAATGATTTCTTCATTTTCTGAAACAACTATGTCCCTAGTGTTCCAGAATGAATGAATGAATATTTTATGGTGTCCAGAATGTTCCTCTTGTCTTTTTGCTTGCTGTTGTTGCTTTATTCACAACACGTCTCCGCCATTTTGAATTTTGACATCACAGTGACGTCACAGTTCCGCCCTTTTGTATTCTGACGTCACGGTGACGTCGTACATTACTTTTTACATCATTTCTGGAATCCTTGGTATCACTTTCCGGTTGATAATACATTTCTAGGCTGTAAAATTGATATTTTTGAAGTTATAAATGGTTTTCAGTTTCATTATGTTGACCCAGGGGGTCAAAATTTCAAAATGCTGTAAAAAAAATTTGCTCAACTCCGATCGACGGGGAAAATTTTTCTGGAACACTAGGGACATAGTTGTTTCAGAAAATGAAGAAATCATTTGGGTAGGAATTTCTTCCCACAAAGCTGGATTTGTCACCTTCTCCAACCAGCCTATAAACAACGTCTAATTCGGATGGGGTGAAAAACAGAGGTCCTATTGTAGACCTACATGTTGGTGTGCACGTAAAGAGTCATTGACAGGTGGAGTTCGAAATAAGAGTAGGTTGTAGCGCTGTTTTCCGGGCAAAGTTCCCTCATGCACACTGCATGGAGTACGCTCGTCTTAATTAGCCCGCGGGTGTGGCAGACAAAGACGTTAAACCCTATATCTTTTCATAATATAGTATGTGTTCAGAGCATGTAAATGGTTTTTAAATTTTAAAAGCGGGTTTGTTTGTTTATGTGAAAAAAATGAATTTCGGCCAGTAAACTGTTGTAAACATTAATTGGGAGAATAAAGTTTCTTCGTAAGACCAGATGCGGTTGAAATGACACGCCTCATTTATACATTTTGGACATAAAAAAAACTTAATGAACAAACTAGGTTGAATATTAAAAGAAGAATGAGCCCTCCAAAATGTGTGTACCGTATAAAAATACTTATTTTTAGTAGAAGATACGGATGGGAAATTTAAGTCCAGGGGACTTAGTTGATCTCAAAAGATGCGTAAATAGGCTATAAAAATTTTATCAGTCAAATAGCAACATGTTAAATTATAAATCAATTTAATGGAGAAAATGCGTGTGTAATATTTTATTTTCGAGACAAGGGGTGTTAATGGTTCAAAATCGTCCAGTCTGGTTAATATAATTATACTGCAGCCGTCGAGGGCGAGCGATTGCTTATGCGTGATGGACCGTAAAGAGACCAAATGTTTATCTTATAACAAAATCACAATCCACAACTCTGTGGAATATACGAATATTATTAGCTAACTCTACAAACGGGTCGCTCATAAAGGTTATTTTGCATATGATCAAAACTTAACCCATGAAGTAATTATCCGAAATAATTAAATTTTGACTGGTTTCTATAGTACCGACAATAAAGATGATAACATTAGAGTGTCCACAAGATTTTCAAATTGATGAAGTCAGTGTCATACAAATAATCGTAGAAAATTAATAGGCCAAAGGCGATAACTCCGACAGTAATTATCTGAAATCGTAAAATATCAATAGATATAAGTTAAGTCAAATGAAGAATTTAAGCATTCGACCGGGCGGGGGTGGGTTTAATATATATCACATTCCATGTCTTTTCGCTGCAAATAATATACAAGAAATGTCCAGAACAATATATTCGGGTATTTAAATGACGCCCGGTGTGTGGGATACCGGGGTAGATTGTTCCCATAGTTTAAGACACTGCTCTCTTTCACTTGTTAGTATGTAGACCTTTACAACGTCGATTGAAGGGAACAAGAAAGAAACGCCGAAAAATCGGCATTGTCAGTGTTGTTGTTCGTGGTGTTTAACGCCCGCTTCCACCGAGGGTGATATCGATGACAGGGGCCTCTCCATTTGGGGCGAAACTAGAGTTAACCCATAGGTATTATCGGGTTAATTTTTATAGGCAGTTCGGATTGAGATGCTGACTGTAAAAATTATCCCACGCTAAATTACCAACCATATTTTATAATATTAAAGTATAGTGTTATTGTGTTGTTGTTTTTTTTTTTATAATCTTATAGATATATTAGGTCCTTTCAATCCATTGAGCCGAGCATTAAATTGTATAAGATATACTGTCAACTCAGTTGCAAATTGTGAATTTATATGTAAGTTTTTTGTGTGCATTGATAAATACAAATTTCTTTTTGAAATAGATCATTATAACTTAGTTTTACATTTTAAGCACACAACAATCAAAAAACTTAGATCATATCGCAGATAAGTCATATTGATAATTAAAGATATCTCTGAATCTTCGTTTATATATGTTATAAATTGACTTCACATAAAATACATTTCCTTTCTGAAAACCATTATTTATGTCAGGTAAAAAGACACATTTGACGTCATAGCGTAGCCCTACATACACACAATGTCAAAATACGCCAGCTCGCATATATATTTTAGTAGCCTAACAAATAATATTACTAGACGGATCCCCATAATTCTCACAAGTAATTTGAACAAGGAGTTTAGCCATGGCAGCGTCAATAACACCTACTGTTTATAAAAGCCATTGATTGATATAATACTGATTGCATGTTTTCTAAATTTATTTATACTTTTACATCTTAAAATTTGTCTATCTGCACATAATTTCATAAAATTTATACAAGAAAATTGATCGCTTCTTGGTTGGTTGTTCAACCCTGAGGATCGACTCTTCTTCACCATAAATTAATAACCAACAGTGTCAAGTATTTCTAATGGGGTTACGTAGTAGTGTGCACTTTAATCCATTTAATTGGTATAGGATCCCATAATGTGTATTAATTACGTACCCAAATCACCAATCATCTTTATAATAGTAAGTCACATTTTTGGCCGGCTTATCCTATTACTCGCTGATATTCTTTTTTAACTTAACAACATTGCTCAGTTTAAAAAAAACCAAAAAAAAACCACTCGTGCATTATAGCTGTAATTGACATTTTCAATATTTCCGTGTCATGAAGTTTTGTTTTATTACGATGATAGATTTCAACTGTAATCAATTTGGTAAGGATATGATGACAACGATTGGGATGGTTTTATATTATCGCCGGGGGTCATTTACCTGTGTCTTTTTATATTTGACAAAAAGGCGGTTTTAGAAATAAGAATGAGAACAGGGCCCCGAGTTCGATGACGCGAAAAATGTGGTAATGCTAAAGCATAATTTTGTTTCGAATATTTGAAGACTAATTAGGACTAAAAAAACCCAACCATAACAGATAAGAGACAGAACTTAACATTAATTGCTAATGAATTAACAGTTCTGCGTAATGGGAAAATTGCAGGATTACAGAAGATTACTGCAAATCTCATGAACAATATAGTCTATCTTCTACAAAAAGTTACTAATGGTAAGACAAACTCACTGGAATGTATATAATAAGTGTTCATAATGCTGAACTTCATTAACCTAATTAAGTATTGTTATAATGTTAATCTACATATCCACAGTAGATCTGATATATTAATTACACTATTCTCTTATAATTATATACATATCTTATTATCCGATGATTCAAACAGTTACTATTTCTACTCCAATAGGCCAATATAGTAATATAATTATCATATCAGCAGCAGGAGATTATGAAATTTAATTAGGATCTGGCAGGTCAGGCCGATCAGTAAAGTCAATGATTTAATTATATTATTAGCCTATCTTGATTCATTAATTTGACAGTTTCTAAGTTGTTAATGTTTGGTATACCCATAGGATTAAAGACGTTTATGGCATAAGCTGTTTAGAGGTTTACTGTGTTAAAACTTTGAGCACATCCATTAATTCCCAATTCGAGTGAAAGTCGTGTGAACAGAAAACTCCATGTTAACGGAGTGATAATAAAGGCCATAACAAGAAATTACCACTGTCACTGTCCTGATGGTCGTCTCAAATCCACTCCACTTTCAAGCCTATCCATGGGGCATTAAATGGCCTTGCAGAAATTGCTTTTCTTACATATATCAAGCCTATAGCGGCTTTACTGACCTTAAATTCGGTGCAATTGGTCATTGACATGGGAATCGAACATAAATGTATTAAAATTAGGATAGGTGCATTGAATCGAAAAGAACTACTCATTTTTTAGACAATGGGCTTGAGCAACCTTTGCAGGACTGGACTAACTATTCACGTATATGAGATTGATAATGGGCGGCGGTATGGTTTCAATTAGTTCAATTATAGACAGCATATCAACATGAAAAAGACCCTCTAATTCTATCAAAACACACCAGCTGACTTTTATTTATGACATCTATGAGTAACATATCTGAATAGTCAGTCATATTATTCAAATGCTTTATACGAACGAATCAATATAAGTTGTTATAAAACATATTCAATTAGGATGAGTCTTAGCGATTTGCAATAACCCATCTTCATTAATCAGCCTTTAGTCATACGAATTGTTAAATAACATTAAATACAGACATTTAAACAGTTAGAATTGGATTGGGTCGCTTACAATAAACAAATGACATTTGGGTTACTAAATAAAATGAAATGGGGTTTAACGTCCTACTGTTCTGCTCCGGTTGGGCTAATGAATACGGGCATAACTATGCCATGCAGTGTGCTATCGAACCCGCGATCTCCAGGCTAGCGAGCCAGCGTCTTACTCACTCAACCACCGTTTGGGTTACGTTTTAGACGCTCTATTTGATTAATACGGGATTTTGAAAGACACGGTAAGCTGCCGATAGTTATTAGATGGTTTTACTTCATGGGTTTAATATTATTATAAAGATGACACAGGAAGTATTAAATGAACTTCTATATATTACGTTGCTGCTTTAATTATTTTGGTTATAAGGGGTTTTTTAAACCTTCAAAATCAGTACTAAATTACATGGGCACATTTAAATTATATTTGCTGTTATATACTCAGCCAAATTAAAAACTTGACACTCGGGATTTTTGGGACTAGATTTTTAATATTTGGTTTAAGGCAACTATTTTAGTGTTATGTTGTGCACAGACGACCTTGACATCAACAGAAAGCAAGAATACGTCTCGCCGAAAGTCCTTGACATTGATAACATTCGTGATGTCACAGTACCCCCCAAAATGAAATTCACAGACTTGGAGAACAATCGGAATAAAGTGTTTAGTAACGGTTGTGGCCTCCTCTAGCGTCTCGTACTGCCACACAACGTCTTCTGGTGGATCTCAGAACATTAGTAAACACTACCCGAGGAAGACTTCGCCACTGCTCAGCAAGAGCATGTTGAAGGTCCTGCAACGTCAGTGGTGGATTCACCTGCTGACGAACACGTCGACCCAGTTCGTCCCCGATGTGTTCAATGGGATTAAGGTCGGGACTAAGCGACGGCCAACCCAGGACTTGGACACCGGCATTTCTTAAAAAACTCTGGGTAGCAATTGTTGTATGGAGTCGAGCATTGTCTTGTTGAAACGTTAGTCCAGGCCCATGTCTCTGCATACACGGAAGAAGAACAGGTTGCAAAATCTGATCCCTGTACTGGACAGCATTTAAGCTCCCTTGGACAACAACAAGAGGAGAACGTCCGTGTGCACGAAAAGAACCCCAAACCATGACGCTGCCGCCACCAAATCGGTCAACTTCTCTGAGGCATACTTGAGCGTAACGTTCACCTCGTCTGCGGTACACTCGGGCCCTGCCATCGGCAACCCTCAAAGTGAATCGAGATTCGCCACTAAAGACAACCGAATTCCACTGTCTTTGAGTAAATCTTATGTGTCTTGTGGCCCACACAAGTCGGTTACGGCGATGAAGAGGTGTCAATATTGGTCCATTATAGGGCCTCCGAGCTCGAAGACCAGCAGCCTGCAAGCGATTTCGAACAGTTTGTGCAGTTACCCTTCCAACAAACATCTCTCTACTTGTGGAGGTTGCAGTGACAAATCTGTTTCTAAGATGACGTAATCGTATTGCTTGATCTTCCTGCAGTGACGTCACACGTGGCGCTCCCGCCCTTGGGCGGTCGGCAATAGTTCCAGTTTGAAGCACTCTCATTCTAAGATTAATTATTGTCTGGCGTGAACAATTAAAGGCTCTTGCAACAGTGACCACAGACTGACCAGCATAGAGCCTACCTATAGCACGTAGACGTTCTACATTTGAAAGGCGCGGCGTTTTCTAACAAAGATGAAAATAACAATTTTAATTTGTTTTTCCAGTTCAAGTTACGTGTGCGTGTTCAGTTTAAGCAAACTTGCATCGATTGACCTCACGAGTTTGTGTTTGCACGTGTTTTATCTTTATATGCTCAAAAGTCACGTGATCCACGTGACTTTACAATTTTATGAAATTAAAGGCTTCTTTACTACTTACTATCGTTAGAAACACTTTAAAATTTATTTGACTTACCAAAAAAAAATTTGTTGAAATTCATCAGAGTCAAGTTTTTAATTTGGCTGAGTATATATGCCATTGATTTTAAGAATGGAGATCAAATCAATACCGACGATGGTTTCGTGTAGATAAACCATACTGCTTATCAATTCAATTTTATTATATATTTTAAAATAGCTATGCTGGTTTGTTATCTGATCAGGTTAATAAAAGGTAGTTCACATAGTTAAATCAAGCGACTAAAATTATTCCTATTTGCAATTGTTAATGCGAAAGCAAAAAAAGAGATCATACATTTATTGAAAATTTGTTTTGCGGTTAAGATGTCCTATAATAGGGGAGAAGGGGTTGGCGGGGTGCGTTGAATGACCGATAATGTTTATTGTTATTTTGAGGAGGGGGTGTGGCGGTGGTCTATATAGTGCAGTCCCATTGATTTTGATAATGAATTTTGGTGGATTGTTTAATTGGATGAGAATCGGGGTATTTCTAATACAAACAGTGTTTAATTTGACTTGGTTGAATATAAGGGTTAAATCAAGTAAGAGTATCAGATGTATCCTTTTTCCACACAAACCAAACAAAAAAATCAACCCACAAAAACATTCCAGTTCTGAGAAAGAAACCCACGCGGGTACTAGATAGTTAGAGTAGTACGAAACGGATTGTCTTGCACCAAACAGGCCCAACAGTAAAGTGCATAGTGTTGCATACAAAGTTATAACAACATTTGGCATACAAGTACTTAGCGTCAGTTTAGAATCTTGATTGATGAAACATCAAAAGGGCTTTGTATTTCTTAAAAATCAGATTATCACTGACTTAACCATTATACTTTCTGCCCAATCGTATAGAATGTTAACCCAAAACCTCTTAGTTTGTCCAGTACTGATAAATATCATCAAGAAGTTGGCCCAAATAAATGTGACTGAATCAAATAAACGATAATTGCTCTTACTCTTATCTTAAATAAAATTTAATATCTGTGGAACTTTGTGATTTTTCGCAGAAACACACAGTTCTGCATGAGTGTCGGTCTTTCTTCTAGCGGCTCTAATTTTCAATCGAAAATGGCAATCAGTGGTATTTGGAGACATGAATCTTCAGAGAGAAATGAGGAAGTGAGTTGAAATATTGGTAGATTTGGCTTGGGTAAATCGTGCTATTTAACGAACTAGTAAGACAGCAGTCTATCAGAATACCTTGACACTAACTTGGCAATGCCAACTTCTTTCTTCTTGTACTACCCAGCATTCACTTAAAGATAGAAACCGGGCGCTAACAAGGAGAAAAGGGAACGAACCAAATTGCTTGCTGTTCAACTTAAGTAACAGATAACATTGAAACTTTTCGTCCGGTTTCTTGTTGAAAGCACCAGTTTAGTGGGCGTTACCAATTAATTAAATTCGTTACGTTTGAGTTGTTGTTGGGTCATGGGTTGAACTTCTAAATATTGTTGTATATGATGGTCAGATTGGCATGGCCTCAAGCCATATAACCACAGATATGATTTAAATCAACTTATATCACACATTCTATGAGATATATATCACAGTTACTTATATTATACTCTATAGATATAATTCACTCATTCACTGATCACAATCACTGATTTATATGTGAAAATAAACTATTTATATTTTATTACATTTGATGATTTCATAAAGGTTTTGACTTTCAGAAGCAACTGGCAGCATGCACAGCTCTTATACCTATTACCTGAGCCAAAGTTATACTTTAGTGATTTTGAATTTTTAAATTTTAAATTATTAATGATTGTTTGTAAGTATTAAACACTACCAGTAGAACCACTTTTGTTTATCTTCTCTTCAAAGGATAGAATATTCTGTGTGTGAAATAGCTTTATTTAACATCCTCTTCCACACAGACAATATAGGATATTCTAATGATTATCACCATATAAAACAAAACAATTCAATTTAAAGGTGCTAAACCTCCAACTCAATATTTTCCATAATATTTGAAATTAAATCATGAATTAGAATTCAATATTGGTCAATTTCAATCAATATTGATGTTGTTATCTTGTTGGGGGATCACGGTGGCTAAGTGGGTAAGACGCTGGTTCGCTAGTCTGGAGGTCATCCAGTTTTTGCGGCGTGGTTCCTCCTTGTCAGTGATGCAGAAGGACAGCTGTCTAGTCGTTCGGATGGGACGAAAAACCGAGGTCCTGTGTACACATTGACATGTACGTAAAAGATCCCTTGACAGTTGGAATTCGATATAAGAGAAGGCGGTAGTGTTGCTGTCCGGGCAAAATTACCCTCATAGCAAACTGTTTGACGTATGCCCGTCTTCAGTAGCCCAGTTCGGAGTAGGACGTTAAACCCCATTTCATTCATTTCATTTGTTATCTTGTTGTGAAAATATGATAACCTTATATCCAATATTTAAAGGGCCAATCCCAAATATATTTTGGAGAATAAAAATTCTTAATTTTGTGTTAAAATCCCCTAAAATCCTCTACTTCAGGCCGAGAAACTAACTCATATATGTGATACGTTTTCAAACAACTTAAACCCGTCAGTCTTCTTCTGGAAATGGAGACCGGTGTCCCAACCGGTATTATACGGTGTCTGGATAAAACAAGACTTTTATTTTATAAAAATAATGTGTTGGTGAAATTTACCTTTCTTTTTCAAGTACAGCACATGGGTCAATCACTGTATAGACCTCTAAAGGAACGGGAATCGATTATCAGGTCACCGAACAAAAAAATCGACCCAAAATCTTAAAAGGGTTACGTGTCTGAATAAGCAGTTTTGACGTTCATGTCCAAACAACTCAATATTTTGGGCTGCAATTTTGAGACAAGCTAAATACAACCTTCCTCTATATTTCTGCGCTTAAATTTCATACATACTCAGATTTTATTTTTGAGGCTCTGTTCAAATCGGGATAGTCCCTTTAAGACAACATTTTATAATCAAGTCATGTAATCTATGGTTTTGGACACCATTTGTTGCCTATTGTTTTTATTATTAAATATAAAATACTTTTGTTGACTTTTAATTGTTTTAATGATATGGCACCTTTTTACTTATCAGGTCCTTCTCAAATGTTATCCAGTGACAACTTTTTATTAACAGAAAAAAGGTCCAAACTTTCAAGTTATGGAGAGCAATCTTTTTTTTTTGTTTCAAGCACCAAAGCAGTGTGATTCCTTGCCTTTTAGCATCTGCAGTTGTACATTTTTAACAACTTTTAAATCTAAACTTAAAACATTTTATTCCAAGAGGCTTTTAATTGGTAAATTAATTTGAAATCTTCCCCACCATGTGTATTTTTCTGGGGATTTTTATATATATATTTTGCTAGTTTATAAATGTTTGTATTCAATTGATTAGGAGATATTTATACTTTACTGGTTTCATAGATATTTATACTTTACTGGTTTCATAGATGTTTAGTAGATATGGAGAGAGAGAGAGAAATGGGGTTTAATGTCCACTCGACACAAAATAGGTCATTTCGGGACTAACATATGGTTCAATTTTATTTCCATAATTCGCTTGCACGTAGGGGTCTTTAGCAATGGGAGGAAACCGGAGGACCCAGAGAAAAGCCACAAGGTTGAATAAGGCGACCTGTTATATAGATGTATTTCTTATCTGAATCACCGTAAGCAGCTTATCGTCACGTACAACCGGAGATTCGAAACCACTCCAGTTGACTCAATGACAGACTTAATGATACAGCGCGCACGTGCTAACCACTAAGCCATCCAACCCCCCTTAGTAGATATGGATATTTTACTAGATATGTATATGTATACTGGTTTAATAGATATGTATACGTTACTGGTTTAATATGTATATTTTACTGGTTTAATAGGTATGTATATTGTACTAAATATGCATATTTTACTGGTTTGATAATGTATATTTTACTGGTTTACATCTTATTGGTTTTATAAATATTTATATTTGACTGATTTTATAGATATTTTTATTTTCACTGATGTTATAGATATTTATATTTTACTGGTTTTGTAGATATTTATTTACTTTTTACTGATTTTATAGATATTTATATTTTTTATATTTATTGTAAAGCACACCTGAACACGCATGTGAAAAATAGTGCTATATAAGTGTTGTATAATAATAAGACAATGAAGAAGTAATTAGTAATACTGTAACTGATTCACAAACAACAAAATACATATATTAATAAAAAAAAGAACATGTAGAATGAACTATGCAAGCTTAAATGATTGTCATACTATGGTAGCAGGAAAGAACAAATTATTCACTGTAAACTGTGCTGTTCTAAAAGTAATCTAAATTTTCACAAATTCTTAATGCATGTATCAAATAACCCATCATGTAGATGCGGCCATAACATTGAAGATAGTTACCACTTCCTTCTAGACTGTCCAAATGAACGACAAACAACTATAAAAACTCTCCCACCCGATAAACAAGATATTCGCATCTTACTATATGGTGACTCGAGTTCAGACAAATCAACTAACGAAAATATTATATGTGCTGTTCATGATTTTATTAAACTATCCAAGCACTTTGAAATTTAATAATTAATAATTATCAACTCAAATAACTGCACCCTGTCGAATAGTTTCATTACGGATGCTACACAGTCTTTTCAAAGTCGGTTATACGTTACAATAGCCGCCCATGATTTTGAGGTAACGAACTTAAACTCAGCAGTCGAGTATCGACCCTGATACTAGCTTAAACTTGATTATATTTTTCCTGTAATCTTATCATATATGTACTTTAATATTCCATATACATGTATATTGATAATTATAATATATGTTTATATCATTTATGTATCTTGCCTTTGGGAAGCCGATTTATATAAGCCTTTGGCTTGTTTCGGTATCCTGTGAATAAAATATTGTTTTAAAAAAAAAAATAAAATTGTCATACAATTTGGACTGTTCACATATTTCAGCGAACATAATTAATAAGAAATTACAATTTTTTTTTTTTTAAAATTTCAGTAAAGAATAACATTATATACATTCATATTACATTAATATGTGCTTTTAGAACCATTTTCGTTTATTTTAAGGTTCAAAAGAATAGAGCCACACACCCTGTATTACCCACTGACTGATTAATTAATGGCAAACCTTAATGATTGCCATATTCCCATTGGTTTTTTTTTTCAACACATCCACAAAAAATTCGCAATCGTGTGTTAGGATATGTAATTGAAGGAAACCAATCGAAATCCCCTGTATATTTAAAATGTATACAGTGATACAGGCTGCACTTAAAATGAAAACAAACCCACAAGCCATTTTGTTAAAATAAACATCTGACTTAATTAAAGACTCAATACCACTCTTGTTGTAACTGAATAATATGTCCCAATCTTTATTCTTGTCAGCAAATTGTACTATTTTAGAATATTTCAATTAATTGGTGATACAAATTTCATCTTAACACACCTTATTTAAAAATTTTGAAAAATTCAACATAGTGGTTTGAAACGTCTAACGTAAACCTTTTCAAATGAAACTTCGATTTAAAAATATTTTCGAACCCTCTGGACAAGTAAAATAGGATGTAGTGGATAATTAACACAACCGGTAGGACACTTAAACATCTAGTACTTAGATAGAGATATTATTTATTTTCTGGAGCTTTCAAGCCAGCAAGAGTGTTATTGTCCCTTTAAACTTAAAAAGAAATATATCATTTTATATTCATTTTAGTGATCAGAATCTTGCATGTTTTAGATTGTAATAAAGAGACAAGGTGCCATAAATTTATTTCAAATGGATTAATTCAATCTGAAGTCACACTGTAGTCTTTATTCGTTTGTACTGTTTTGAAGTATATTGAACATTGACGTCATGAGATTATCTAATCTACACCTTATTGTTTTAATCTTCTATATTACTATTCTTATCCTTCTGTTCTTGTAGGTGTTCTGTTGCCCTTTTAAGATGATAAGGCTCGAAAATAAGTTCACACTATCCAGAGCATTGAGGGGGCAGTTGTCAGAAATGACTCAACATAATAGGTCAGTAATAGTCACACATAACTCTTTGAGTCCCAAGTTTCTGTATGGAGGCAGACCACCATTAATTTCCCCACTGACTTCAATGTTAATTCTGATCTCTTTCGTTGGGCTGAACCCTTTTCACTACAGACAGTGCAATGGTCATGTCTTTGCTCCAGATTCTGTATGAGATTGACCAGTGAGATTTTGAGATAGACAAACTTGATGTAGCACCCTAAAAACATGCTACTATCCACCATACATATCACCGTAACAAACCCCATCAACATTAAAATTCAAACCCTTTCTTCCATTCTAGACCAAAAAATCAACAAAAATGGCCATACAAAAGGGGGGGGGGGGGGAGCGTGTTTGTGGGTGCCATACTGAAATTTAATGGTGGTCTGCCCTCCCCTATAGATTCAGAGTTAATTTTTCCTGCAATAACATTTCTTTAAAAGTAGAACTACAATAATAAATATGATATACCATGAAGTCTATAGGAACCAGTAGAAATTATTCTATGCCTACATCTTCGAGACAAAATTAATATCTAGTAGCCTAACATCTAAACTATTGGTTAATAGTTATTATACTGATATGTTAACACTGGTTTTTGTTTTGTATCAGGCACATTTTTTATAATCTGTGTTCGATTTAGTATAGATTAATTGGTTTATTATTAAAAAGTTTTGGATCAAATTGCATGTTTAACATAACAAAGGATTAAATAACACTAATAAAGTGGTTTGAATCATCTTTTGGTTGGCTTACAGAGCATGAAACTCCTGAGAGTAATATTCAAAAAACACATATAAGACCTTTTGAGTAGCCCACAAATAAACAGACCATGACATCTACTTCTGAAGGCCCTAGGCCTAAGACCTACATTCTAGCAACAAATTTTAGATATTGTATTATGACACAATTAAGCAAAATAAGCATGTGCTTAGGGAAAAGGGCCCCACATTTGATGGTTCAGTATTGTTTTTATTTTGAATTACCAGTATATATATATATATATATATGGGGTACCATAATCTTATAGCCTGTAAAGGCCTTAATCTGGCCTTGGTTTAAATGCAAAAGAACTGTTATATATACTGAGCGCCACTTAGTTTTTTGTATAACAAAATGATCCTGTAAACATATCTTATTTATTTTACTTCTTATTGTGAACAATATTCAAATGGGAACACATCAATAATAACACATTTGTACACTTATGGATGTTTAATCTGTAATCAAGGGTACAAAGTCAGAGCCGTAAAAACCAAAAGTACGACACAGATGTCAGTAGCGCGTGTGTCCTCCACGGGCCATCATCACGGTAGGCTACAGCATTAACGCGACCCCTGCAAATGTGTAGGGCGGTCCGGTGATGAAATGTGAAGCTTCCCCACACCATTAAACTTCCCCCACCCCATTGATTCGTTTTGAAGACGCAGCAGTCTGCAAGACGTTCCCCAAGACGTCTCCACACACGTTGACGGCCATCAGCGTGATAAAGATAGCTCCAACATAAGGTCGTCGTGCACGGAGTCCTACTTCTCTTAGACGATGTCTTACGGTGTTGGCACTTACTGCTGCACCTGTTCGAGTGACTGGGCGGAATCTGTCACGCAGATGAGTGACCCGGATGTAGCGGTCTTGAGTCTGGGTTGTAACGCGTTGTGGACCAGGATGTTGACGGTCACGTGTTGATCCAGTAACTCGAACATGTTCCAAAAACCTTACAATAGTGGACTGATGACAATTGAAGTGTCTGGCAATAGCACATGTAGACATGCCAGCCCTGGACATTCCCATGGCTTCATTCCGTTGATTTTCAGTAGGTCTCGGCATCTCTAGCTCGATTCCTTCACACGTCCAACAACAAATTACGACAGATTGACGTTTCACAGTTCATGTACTGCACATTAAGTTGAAAACATGCTTTTAAAGGGCTCACACACAATGCTGCTCGTGAATATTGGGTTTTTCATGTGCATCTCGTGCAATTTTTTTTGTTCATTAGGGCCGATATTTTTTGCGTTTGGGAGCATTGTGTGAAACAATAGTTCATAGTATTGCATAATATTATACATACAAAACCACCTAGTAATAAAATATTTGGGAAAAAAAAGTGATGCGTTTTCCATGGTGCTCAGTATATATATATATAGAGAGAGAAATGGGGTTTAACGTCCACTCAACACAAACTAGGTAATTTCGGGACTAACATATGGTTTTTAATTTTATTTCAATAATTCGCTTGCGCGTAGGGGTCTTTAGCAGTGGGAGGAAACCGGAGGACCCAGAGAAAAGCCACAAGGTTGAATAGGCGACCTGTTATATAGATGTATTTCTTATCTGAATCACCATAAGCAGCTTATCAATCTAGAGTATTTTTAGGAATCTAAAGGAGGTCTGTTCTAAAAACATTCAAGAGTGTTGGTTGACATAGCTATCAAATGAATTGCATCTATTTACAGAAAACCATCAATATTTAAGAAAGGTCTAACAAGTTGCACATCTTTCTGTCTAAACATCAAAATTTTTTAACACAGCTATCGAACATTTGTTGTTTTGTTTTTTTTGTCTAAAACATTTGTTTTCAGATTAAAGTAGATTGTGAATTTCAACAAGTTGAACTTGTCTTATTTTAATGATCTTAAAATTCTTTACATTTAAGATCACCAAAATTTGATGTCTATCAGATATAAATGATTTTGTTTGCTTGTGTTGATACAAAACATCAAAACAGAACACAGAAAAGCCAAAAATTAACATAAAGTTATAAAGTTAGTTATTTTTTTATTTAAAAGCATGATGCATCATTTAGTGCTATAGGAATCCCTTGCAAACTACAATATTGTGAAAATTTAATCTCTAATAGGAATTATAAGTCAAAAAATGGTTCAAATCTATTCAGTATTTACAAAGTTATGATGAATTAAAATTTCATTGATCTATGCTGCTCAAGAGTAACCTGATGGGCCTAGTTGCCGGGAGATTATATAGTGTTGGTATTTTGAATTTGTTTTCTTAATTAAAGTAGCTAAGTCTCTCACTCAATATCATCCAAAGTCTTCGACATTGAAAATATGGATTATTTGTCAATTTAAATTAACATTGATGTTGTGATCTTACCAGGAAAAGATGGGCTTCTGATATCCAATATTTGAGATAAAATAAACATTTTACCATTGGTACATGAATTGTGTACCATAATGCGTTTCAGCACCATTTGTAGCAAGGGACTCGAAAAACAAGGCTAGACATAATCGGTGACTCATATTCTTATCTGGACAGCATGAACAATAAATACTTATGGTGTAGACTGGAATAACCAGACGCTAGAGATTGCCATTTGATTGAGACTTCTGGCGAAATTAGAGTAAAAACGGAAAGGATTGAATGTAAATCAGTTTATATACATTCATATTACATTATTATATGCTTTTGCGACTGATTTGTGTCAATTTCTAGGAATCAAATATTACCGTTTACCTCCTTTAAATGTTAAATAATCAATCTGAGTACACAAGCATATTAAGACATGATAATTTTGATATTTTAGTGAAAGTGCAAATGATGCATCAAGCCTTTAAATTAGTGGCTTATAGAACCCAAATATCTTAGAGTATACTAAGTGTAGGTTTAGTGTACTAAATTTGCTGTTATTATGACTAGTAATTTTAAAATCAATTTTTTTTCTGGTGCAGTCAAACCTCAAAGCACCTCAGAGCTAAATATCTTAGCCATTTTTTTTAAAAAATATCTCTTTAAAAGAATTTACATTTATGCATATTTGTGTTTGGATTTCTTCACCCATGTGTCACGTGTAACCATAGCTGGTCATATAAGGTTAACTTCACAACCACATTGCACCTTTCTTTGCAACTTAAACAACTGTATGTAACTTTTTAATCAAATCTTACAAACATTTCTTCTGAAAGTCTATAGGATATCATCCCTGCATACACAACAATGTTTTTGTTTTTTCCTATATCAAAGATCGGTGGATTAAGAATTTCTAAGATGCCATCAAGATCCACAGTGAGAACAATCTTGTAAATTGATGTCCTCACCTAACACTTTTGAGAGTTCATCTGACAATAAATCATGTAAAGATTGTCCATCATGTTTATATATCCATTCACCATTCACATAGTCGTATCTCTTCGGACCACTGAAAAATATACCCCAAAAAGGTTTTACACATTCTATTCTTCTGTGTCTCTCTATAGAAGGTCTCCATGCATTTAACCAGCGACTGCCAGGCAAGATACGCCCACATTTCCCACAAGAGATGGACAGAGAACAATCTAGTACAAAATGTGATTTTTTGTACAATCAGGGGCCATAATCCAGGAAGTTAAAGTCCAATATGCACGAACATCAAAAGGAACTTAGATCTTTTGGATATAAACATATATTTTAAGTTTCATCAAGTGCGGATAAAAAATGTGACTTCTAGAGGGACCACAACCTTAGTATTACATACTTTTACACTATTTGCGTACATTTTTGCAACCATTTTGTCGAGCAGTTTCGGTCCGATTTTTACAAGATTCGAAATGAACGATCATTAGTGTGTAACAGTGATATATTTAAACACTTTTTTTCAAATCAGATGAAAATTGTGACCTTTAGAGGTTCCACAAGATAAAAAATGTGATTTTTCGTACAATCAGCATCCATAATCCCGAAAACTACTGTCCGATATGCACAATTTTCGAAAGAAACCAAGATCTTGGTGATATTAATACACATTTCAAGTCTCATCAAAATCAAATAATATTTGCGACTTCTAGATGGTCCACAGCCTTTGTATTACATACTTTTAGACTATTTGCGTACAAGAAGTTGCCATTTTGTCAAGTAGTTTCGGTCTGATTTTTACGAAATTCAAACTCAACCTTCACTGAGATGTAACGGTGATACATTTTTAAAATTGAATCCAAATTGTGAATTCTAGAGGGTCCACAAGCTAATAACGTAATTTTTCGAACAATCAGGGGTCATAATTATTATTATTATAGCATATCTATAGTGCGCTCTTTCATATAACATGTTCAGGGGCACTTTACAAAGTGACAATGTAATCTTAAATAAACAACAAGTTTATGGACATGTTAACGATTGTATACAGAGTCAGTTTAAAAAAATGTGTTTTAAGTTGTTTTTTAAAAGAATATAGAGATGTACAACATCTTAAACTAAATGGTAGATTATTTCATAAAACAGATGCTTGATAACTAAAAGAGCGCTGACCATAAGAGACTAGTTGAACAGTTTTGGACTTTAAAAGTAGTTTATCTGATGTACCTAATGTTCGGCCATATGTATAAAGTCGTAAAAGATCTGAGAGGTAAACAGGAAGTTACGTTCGGATATGCGTGATTATTGAATGGAACCAAGATCTCTGTGATATATAAACATAAATTTAAAGTTTCATAAGAATCGGATCAAAATTGTGACATCTTGAGGATTCATAACCTTGATATACCATACTTTTCCACTATTTGCGTTCGAGGAGCGGCCATTTTATTGAGCAGTATCGGTCAATAAATTGTTGCCTCCAGAGGGACCATAAGCTAAATTTGCGCGAATATCGATGGAAACAGAGACCTTTGGGTTATAAACATACATTTTAAGTTTCATCAAAATCGGATAAAAATTTTTGACCTCCAGTGTGTCTACAAGTTAAAAACGTGATATTTCGTACAATCAGGGGCCATAATTCATGAAGTTACGGTCCAATACATGCTAATTTCTAAAGACACCGAAATTCTTGGGAGATCTTCCTATATTTCAAATTTCGTTGAAATCGGATAAAAATTGTGACCTGTAGAGTGTCCACAAACAAAATGTCAACGGACACCCAGACGGACTGACAGGGGCGACGACAATATACGTCCACATGAAAATGTGGGTGTATAAAAAATCTATTTTGTGGATAATGTTAATGACTTAAAAATTATGTCTTAACAAATAACTGCACAAAATTATTGTCTTTCCAAATTCTAGAATACTTTGACATCAATATTCCTTTTCCTACATCAAATAAATATTATTTTCCTATTAAAATATAACTAACTAGCTGTTTACCCCATGTTGCACAGGTAAAGCCCTGTGACACCTCCTTATCACAGTTTTGTGAAACAGGATGTAGTATAACTCCAAAACCTGAATTGGAAGTGCAAAGACAACAGGATTATGTTCTTCACCTGGCTAGAGCTGCCCTTATACCCAAAAGAGACAACCAACAGTCACAAATATATATATAGAGGAGGATTCATTGTCATCTGCATTTAATGACTAACTAGAGTTTTACAAACAGTAACTTAATATTTACCTTAAAGGTGATGACAGCCATATTTGTTTATTAGGACTTTGTTTATTAATTACATATGTACCATACTTTTCACCAAATTTAATAGTTAAAACACCACTCTGTCATAAGAAAGAAAAACATGTACATTTGTTAGCAAATTTAAGAAGGACTGGTCAGTTATTTAGTGCAAATGCAAAGTTATAGCCAATGGTTTCTAAATTTTATTGATTTCACACTGTCATTTTTATGTGTATTAGATAAATAAAGTAATTATAATTCTGCTATCCCTTGTACAAATCGGCACATTCTTCGTGATATAGTACACACAATCTCAGAATCACTTGACAAACAAGGACAATCACTTGTCAATGAATTCATTTCGTTTAATAACATCTGATATAATGATTTTCTTTGAATTTAAAGAGACAGTATCAGTGAGGCTGATGTCCCCCACCGCAATGCCAACATAAATAGATGACACATATTATTTAACTGCACATTTGAGCAATCAATATGATTATCTATACTTAGTCTAAGCAGAAAATTTCATGATTGAATTAAATTTCACCACTCTTCAACAGTTAGAATTAAAGTTATCTTGTTCCAAAGCATTGACCAACCAATGAAATTGCTAGCTCTGCTTAGCTTTCGTGGAAAATGTTAATTAGTCAAGACATTCACCTAATGAACATCTACATCAAGTTTAAACATTCTACCTCAATTAAAAGCAGAGTTGTTATGTTCCAAATTCTTGATCAATCAAATTGCTTATCGCTACTTAACCTATGCAGAAAATTCTCATCATTGAACTTAGTCACGGTATTAATATGATACCCTGAGCGCATTATCGAACTTTGTCAAGGTATTAATATAATGAAACTATACACCAAGTTTCATTACTCTCACTCAATTAGAACCAAAGTTATCGAGTACCAAAGCATCCACCAATCAAATTGCGTATCTCTGCTTAGCCTAAGCAGAAAATGTTCATCTTCAAACTCCATCAAGGCATTCACCTAATAAACACCCAAGTTTGAACATTCTAGCTCAATTAGAAGGAGAGTTATTGTGTCCCAAAAAGATGGACATAGTGCCCTGCTATGTTCGAAAGGTGGGGTATAATAAGATAGATACAATATCATCATTAATTTCATAATATTTAAATTATCCCTATTCACCTCAAGCCTAGAAAGTACAAGCATTGACCTACTTATGAAATGGAATGGGGTTTAACGTTCTACTGTTCTGCTCCGAACTGGGCTAATGAAGACGGGCATACACCATGTGTGTTAAGAGGGAAATTTTGCCCAGACAGTGGCACTACGGCCTACTCTTATATCGAATTCCAACTGCCAAGGGATCTTTTACGTGCACGCCAATGTGTACACGGGACATCAATTTTTCATCCCATCCGAATGACTAGACAGCTGTCAGACCCTTCGTCCTGCATCACTGACAAGGGGGAACCACATCGAAAAATCAGGATGAACTTTCTTGGCCAATGCAGGGATCGAACACCCGACCTCCAGGCTAGCGAGCCAGCATCTTACCCACTTAGCCACCGTGACCCCTCTTATGACTTGTAATGAATCTAAAAACACACATATCTCAGCAGTAACATTTACTAATCTACAACTGTCTTAAATTTTCATTGATTAACTATCGAGCCAAATCATGGTCTTTAAAGTTTTATCCTTGTAAAGAACAAAGAGTATGGTATAGAACATATGTTAAGATGGATGAGTACATAAATAATTATTTATGTTCATACCCCAAACAAGACATCATAGTCAAAATCAAAAGTAATTCTTTCAGGAAGATCTTCAAAATATTCTGTAAGTGAATCTAAAGTTTCATCTGCTATATCTTCATACTGATTTGATGTAAGTTCACTGAAAATAAATAATTTTACTCTAAAATAAACTGAATTTATTCATGCTGACAGCTGATATGATTCTGGGTTTGCTGAAATTATTCCTATTTCCTTGAATCATATATATATGAGAGGGAGGTGTGTGTGGTTGGGTTGTTTGGGGGGAGGGGGGAATAAAATCCTGAAATTGAAAATAACATTGTTAATGTAGGCTTTCATATGTAGTGCAGTTTCAAACTATCAAGTTTATTGACCTCAAAGCTTGTACACTTTGAAATATATACCTTATTTAGAAATAGGTAAATTTAATTACTGGTAGTTTATTTACATGTAGATTTAAACCAAAGGGCATCTTATGTTCCCCTCTTTGACAATGTTAATAGCCTTGCCAATAGCAAAATTCCATGAGGACATCGATTTTGATAATATGAACTGTCATTGTCAACAAACAAGCCTAACACTGATGTAATGTAAGGTAAAATTGTGAGCTTCTTAGAATCTCTCTGATAAAAAATCTTGTTTATTTGAACTGAACAATGTCAACAAGAAAATCTATAAAGACTTTGACTCTGAACTTGAAAAATAAACCTCAAATACAAACAAACACCTTACCAGCCTAAAACACTTGCTGTATGAAAACATCTGTGTGATGAATTCTGTGCTTGACAGGATTGTGTATCCCTTATTGCACCATTCAAAGAATAAAGTAATTGAGGTAATCCGTCACTGGAAATCACCTGCAAAAAGAGAGATCAAAGGAGTAAATAAGGAGTTATCTCCCATACACTGATGTGAGCAGTCATTAACATCACACCAACCAAGACAAAATATCTCATTTAAAAAAGGAAAATATATATAGATAAAACCTATATCTTTAAACACAAAGAAACCTTTAAAAAGATAAATTATGGGGAATTAGATAATTATACATAGCTGGCATTTCATGCTATAATAGTTAAAAACTAAATACTGTAAAGGGAATCTGCTGAAAATTTCAGTCAAATCGATCATCATTATTGAAGTACATGCAGGTAAGATAAAAAAACATAGTCTTGATTATCCATTTTTTGATTTAATTATCAATGAGCATTGAACAGCAGATCGGGTTCTAATCCAGTAAATAGTACAGGTTAGCAATGACATCTAGAATTGATTATGGTCTGGATAAGTTAATTAATGCCTAATTAAAGATACATTGTGGGAGATAAGATAAAGAGCTGGCAGTTATCACTATAATAGCTAAAAACTAGATAATGTAAAGGCAATTTGCTGAAAATTTCAGTCAAATTGATCCACTATGAACCGAGAATGAAGTGATTGAAATTTCGGCCTAGCCTCGATCATCATTAGTCTGTACGATAAAAAACATAGTCTAGATCATCCATTTCATGATTAAATTATGAACGGAAGACGAGCATGCAAATGGGAATCATAATCCAGAAAATATCGCAGGCTAGCGATGCCATCAAGAGTTGATTATGGTCTGGATATAACATTTCAGGCCTAAAGAAAGACCTGCAATTGGCAGATTTAGCTCTTGCATAATGTATGTTTAATAATTTATATAACATTTCCAATCTGATTAAAACACAGATCCTATTTCGTTTCGTTTTTATAGTTCAAAATTTCGTTTTACTTGTCTTTACTACATGTAGTGTAGGCCATCGAAAGTATAAAAAAACGAAACGAAATATACATCTGTATTTTAATTAGATTGATAATATTTCAGGCCTAAAGAAAGACCTGCAAAAGGCAGATTTAGCTCTTGCATAATTTATTTTTAAATGACTTAGACCTAATGTATGTTGACAGTATTAATATTTAAGAGAGAGAGAAATGGGGTTTAACGTCCACTTGACACAAACTATGTCATTTCGGGACTAACACATGGTTCAAGTTTATTTCAATAATTTGCTTCCGTGTCAGGATCTTTAGCAGTGGGAGGAAACCGGAGGACCTGGAGAAAACCCACGAGGTAATATTTAAGAACTTGAATGAGTTAAACCTCTTTGATTTAGTTCAAAATAAAATGTTGGATTGACAATTTTATTTCAAGGTCAAATTTTGAATGAAGGCAGATGCTCATCTCAAAAAACATTTAAAATTCAATGAAACTGACATATCTATTTTTGACCCAGATCAAGGAACTAGTAAATTTATCATTTTTCTAGTCCCACAAGTTTTATTATCCAACAACATTCTTGACACCTCTCACATTATGTGAGCTTAAAAGCTGCCTATTGCAGGTCTTTTTTTTGGCTTCAAATATTACATAAATTATTAATTAGGCAATTATCACATGACAAGCCCATTATCAACTCTATAGAACATCGGATGCTGGTGATATTGAATGGATTAAAACACCTTTGCCATTTAACAATTTAATGATAAAATGTATTATCAAGACTTTATCTATGATCGTAACAATTGTCCTTGACAATCAAGACCATATCCTCAAAACTTTAAACAACCATAACTTCGCTAAGAATAAAGTAATTTGATTGTCGAGAAATTTTGATATTCTAGTTTGAACTTTATTTATTCTAAATCTTATATAATGCTTTTTAAACTCTTGAAATAGAGCTAGAATTAAACATACATTATTTTATGCAAGAGCTAAATCTGCCTATTGCAGGTGTTATATAAACTGTTAATTAGACATTTATTAACAAAACAAGACTATGTAATCAACTCTTGATGGCATCTACTATAATATATAGTCAAGCAGTAGTAAGAAGTTTTATTTTAATCCCCTCAAGTGTCTGTTAACGGTTCGCCATTAAAAAATATAATTTAAAAATGTGAAAGCGAGGCTAAGTCTCGAATATACCAGTGCCCTGGTTACCACAATGCACACTTTTGTCAAAACTACACACAGTGATAACTTGGCTCAGAATGAAGTAATTTGAATGAAATTTTCAATATTTTCGTTTTACATTATCTATTTTTGAGCTATTATAGCAAGAATGGTCAGCTCTTTATCTAAATCTTAAAGATACATTCTTTAAAGGAGCTAAATTGCTAAAATTTGGGACCTAGAAATTGATTCAAATGGGTAGCAAGGCATATAATAAGCGGATGTTGCTGTTTTTATTTCAGAGGAGAGCCAAAAAAATCTCCTCTCAATCAACGAATTGAAAAAAATCACTCCCCTCAAAAAACTCTCCCAGTTTTGTTAAGAAGAGTGATTTAGAAATTAAGGAGAGTGATCTGATATTAAGGAGAGTGATTAGTTATGTGAATGGGAAATGGTTAAGATCAATAACTGCATTCCTGGTTTCATGAATGATAATAAACCCCAAATGACTGTAAAGGAGAGCGATTTACAGTTTTAAGGCGAGGGAAAAAAATTTCTCCTCGGTTGACATTCAGGTGAGCGGCAGGTGCTCAAGAGCGATCGCTCGCCTTAAAAAACAATGACTGAATAAGGTATTATGAATGTATATAAACTGATTTACATTCAATCGTTTCTGTTTTTACTGTAATTAATGATCTGTTATGTTCAGCGAAATACGCCAGAAGTCTCATAGTCATAGCAATCTCTAAAGTCTGGTTATTCCAGTCTAGGCTGATAGTATTTATTGCGCTTGTTATGACGTCACCGTTTGACATGGCTTGTGGAATATGTCTTGGCTTGTTCTTCGAGTCCCTTGTTACAAATGGCGTTAAGCGTTATGGTACACAAATGGTAAAATGTTTATTTTGTCTTAAATTGTGAATATAAGAAGTCTATCTTTTCCCGGTTAGACCACAAGTTAATTTAAAAGTAGCTAAGTCTCTAACTCAATATCATCAAAAACCTTCGACAATGAAAACACAAATTATTTGTCAATTTTAATCAACATTGGTGTTGTGATCTTACAGGGAAAAGATGGGCTTCTGATATCCAATATTTAAGACAAAGTAAACATTTTACAATTGGTACACGAATCGTGTACCATAATGTGTTTCAGTGCAATTTGTAACAAGCGACTTGGAAGAACGAGGTAAGACATATTCCACGAGGTGACCCATATTCTTCTCTGGAGAGCATGCCCAATAAATACTATCGGAGTAGAATGGAATAACCAGACGCTAGAGATTGCCATTCGATTGAGACTTCTGGCGTATTTCGCTGAACATAACTGCTTTGAAATTAGAGTAAAACGGAAACGGTTGAATGTAAACCAGTTTATATACATTCATATTACATTATTATATACGTTGCGACCCATTAGTGTCAATTTCTATGTCACAAATATTAACGATTTAGCTCCTTTAAATTGGCAAATAATTTGTGTTTTCAATGTCAAAGACTTTGGATGATATTGAGTTAGAGACTTAGCTACTTTAAAGGAGCCAAATCGCTAACATTTGGGACCTAGAAATTGACAAAAGTGGGTCGCAACGCATATAATACTGTAATATGAATGTATATAAACTGATTTACATTCAATGGTTTCCGTTTTTACTCCAATTTCAAATCAGTTATGTTCGGTGAAATAAGCCAGCAGTCTCAAGCGAGTGCAAATTTCTAGCGTCTGGTTATTCCAGTCTACATACGCCGTTTGATTTGGTGCAATGTGTCTAGCCTCGTCCCTCGAGTCTCTTGATACAACTGAGGCTGAAGCGCATTATGGTACACGATTCGTGTACCACTGGTAAAATGTTTATTTTGTCTTAAATTAAAGTTAAATATTGGATATCAAAAGCCCATCTTTTTCCGGTAAGATCACAACATGAATGTTGATTTAATTTGACAAATAAATCGTGTTTTCAATGTTGAAGATTTTGGATGATATTGAGTTAGAGACATAGCTACTTTAAATAAATAATTAAGTCAGGCAAAAAAGATCCACCACTGATGGAACTTTGTGATCACTTTTAAACTCCCCTACTTTCGATTTCTACATACACACCTGGATAAATCTAGAATCGATTACAATAAGAATACCTTACATGTGACATATGTCTTGGTGGAATGATAAACCGTTTGCATCCATCTACATTTCTGGTAAGTCTATAAGTCCTGCTAAGATGGATTATTCTGCTTCGAAGCATATTTACAAAAACCTTGAAGATCTGCGTTTACAACTCGACGTTCACATTCCCATTCCAGCCGGGTTCCCAGTCGGCAAACCTCGGCAGACTGCCGAGGTGTGCCGAGTTGGCTGCTTCAGTGACTGAGCAATAAAAGGGAGGCAACAACAGGTGCCCGTTTTCGAATATCCAGTCTTAACATGTCACTCTATTATTCGATTCGCATTCGTATCGCTATTTAAATTAACAGATTATAAAAATGAAAATGGTTTGATGAATACATGCAGTGGTGGGTCCAGGTGGGAGTAAAAAATAATCGGAAAAGTTCAATTGCAAATAAAATAGTCTGGCTATAAACAACAAAACAAAACTAAAATTGATTTTTTTTTTTTTAGGTACCGGGTAATAAAGCCCGAATGTTTTGGAAGTTGACCCCTCCTTTGACATTACGTCGAGATGACATTAAAGGCTCAATACCACCCTTGTTGTAACTGAATAATTAGTCCCAATCTTTATTCTGGTCAACAAATTGTACTATTTTACAATATTCCAATTAATTGATGATACAAATTTCATCTTAACACACCTAATTTAAAAAATTGGAAAAATGAAACTAAATGATTTGAAATGTCGATATAAAGCTTTTCAAATGTGACTTGGATTTAAAAATATTTTTGAACCCTCTGAACAAGTAAAATAGGATTTAAATGATAATTTACACAACAGGTAGGACACTAACACATCTAGCACTTAGAATAAGGCTATTTTTTTTATTTTCTGGAGCTGTCAAGCCAGCAAGTGTTATTGTCCCTTTAATGATAGACACTGCCCGAATTATTCTGGTGTACTCTGACCGTCGCGGAAAAATCAATCTCTGCTCCAGGCTGAATGACTGACTGGGACATGGGTCTAGTTATTTTTGTTTATTTTCGTTTGATGCGGCCTGTGAATCCCGCTGCAACAGTCTGATTGATCGGAATTCCGGTCGTCCATATCAGTTGGATTTCGGTTGGACCACTTTTTAGTTTCTGTATTCATCTCATAGACCGGAACAGCAGTAAAACACGGTGCGCTGGATGCCTTCAGCGCGATTTCAGTCAGATAGCTAATTTTTTCGGGCATTACTGTTCCGGGAGCCACGTGGTGCCTCAGTGGGTAAGACTTTGGTTGAGATTTCGCGTCACTGACCGCCATGCTACTCTGGGGCAGATCAAAGCATTCGGCCCGTTGACATAGCTTCAAATGGGTGTTTAATTTGTACAATTGGACATCATTGTTGTAAGAAAATGTGTAATATCTATCGATTATCGAAGAATTACAACCGGGTCTCAGATTACTCCTACGATGAGATTTCAATTTCTATATTTATTTATGCATCAGTCGAGCCAATGATGAAGACAAGCATACATTAGTAAGATAGCACTTTAATCACTACGCCATGGTGGCTCTCCTGTCTGTAACATAGTAGTCTTATCCTTTCTACTGTAATGTAGGTTTAAATGTCGACCTTTCGACCAATATGATTTTGTTTCGTAAGGGTATTGCTGATCGTGTATAGTCGTAAGTCTTAATGAAGGAATGAATTAATGAATGAAATCGGGATTATTGTCCCACATTTCTGCACCAGGCTAATAATGTTTTGAGGAAAATTTTTCCGGCGGCAATTGAATTTCAACATGAAGGGTTCTTTTAAGTGCACGTCATCCTGTCCACGGGACCTCGGTTTTTAGTACCAGCCGAACGACTATACACCTTTCTTTACCTGGAATTCCACTATGCACCACTAACAAGGGGAAATCACGGGGAAATTTCTCGGCTAATACCGGGATCATACCCTACATTTGAAAACTAACAAATCCGTAGAGCCACGGTGGCTCAGTGCGTAAGACGTTGGCTCACTAACCTCGAGGTCCCGTGTTGGATCCCTGCGTTGGCCGAGAAAGTTCATCGGGATTTTCTGGTGTGGTTCCCCTTTGTCAGTGGTGCAGCCTGGCAAGGGACAACGTATAATCGTTCGGATGGGACCAAAAACCGAGGTTCCGTGTATACATTAGTGTGCACATAAAAGATAGCATTTGGAATTTGATATAAACGTAGGTCATAGCGTCGTTGTCCGGGAAACATTTCCCAATAGTACACAGAGTACGGCGTATATCCGTATTCATTAGCCCAGTCGGACCAGAACAGTAGGATGTTTAAGCCCGTTTTATTTCCCAACTCCGTAGAGTCGAGTATTCAAAATTGAATACCCCCGCCCCTTCTTTTTTACCGTAAAAAATTAATCTTGCCTATCTGTATGCGTTTGTTCACCCTGTACAAGACAAAATAGACAGAAATAGAATGCTGTTGTTTATAATAAGCCTGTTACGTCATTCAAGTCAGACACTGCTGAGTAAAACAGGTCGTAGAATATCGAACTGGAATCTCAAATTAACCGATTTGTGTGCATATCCCGACATAATCGAAAACCTGGAAGAACGCTATTCTTTATTGATACTTAGTTTCATGCGGATTCTACACGAAGCTTTCAGATTGAATTACTCATATTGATGAAAAAAACAGCCACTGGTTCCAATACACTGTCAAAGGATTCGGGAAATGACTGATTAATAGAATTTTGTACACTAACGCAGTTAAAGTAGCATCACGGACACTTGCATATTGACATCTCAGCAAGTTGGAAGATAATTATTTTTGCACCAACGTACATGTTGAAATCTATAATAGCATAATATATACTGAACATGGAAATTAATTGCTTGTTGAGAAAAACACCTTTGAATGCGTATAAAATGAGAACAAATAGTTTATTATGGGAAAAGATTAAAAAGCTTCTTTTCTGGTCGAGTATTTCCTTTATTCTGAAAATAGCACTGAAAAAAAGGAGAGTATGTTTATTTTAGTGTCATATGAAATAGGGTTTAAAGTCCTCCTATGGTGCACCAATCGGGATAATGAAGACGGCACACAGTGTGCTATGAGGTAAAGTTTGCCTGGACAGCGGAGTTTCCACCTAGTCATCATAGAATTCTAAATGCCAAGGTTTGTTTTACGTGCCTGTCAACATGTACACAGGACCTTATATTTCCGTACCACCCGAAGAACTGCTCGCCGTTTTGCAGACCTGGGGTAACTACTCTTATAAATCTCAAAGAACTTCCTCAGTCAACACCGGATTTCGATAACTACCGCTGTCAGAGCAAAATTGTCCCTTATAACACACTGCATTATGTATGCCAGTCTTCATTAACATAACAGAGATATAACTGTAAACAATTTTAACAAAATAACGACTGATAGGTACCGAATGCACCTAGCAACTCAATACATTGTCGTTCCAAACCAAACTTTACCCTTTTAATTGAAAGAGAAAAACTCTGAAACATCAACACCTTATAGTCAGTAGTTGCTTTAAATCCATTTTACACAATTAGATCATTATTCTTGCGTTTTTACTTTTTGATTGGCATTATTTATTTATTTTATTAGATAACGACTTGCTAAAAGCACTATTATTATTTTCTCTCGTCTAAAGCTTGTATTATCATCACGTAACGTGTATTTAGACTGTTAATATCGTTCCTTATTATCTAGGCTGCAAATTATCCGCGATGTTTCCAAATTTGGACTTTAAAAAAAAAATGACCATCAGCATAACTCCCTCTCAGTTTTATAACAATCGAAACTATTTACGTCAGAGATTGGAATCGATTGATGTCATTGATCTGTGGTGCGGTTCGTTTACTTTTCTGCATTTAGAATCCGTGTAAGGAATAGGGGTATTGCGATTAAGAAGACGACCACAAAGTACACAAGCGGTGCTATTATAAGTGGAAGTCTTATAATACACGAAGAGTATGACTGCCATGATTTACAAACTTGATCAAAAGTTTAAAAGGCTACAGTGCAGTGTAGGTCTTCGGAGTGGTTTTATTTTTTATTTTTTTTCAAAAGGTATATAAATGCAATTTGAATATAATTTACATTTTACTTTTCTTTGATCTTCGACATTTTAAAGAATAACAACAGTGATGGATGTCAGTTATAGTGTCATCTCAGATATTTATATAGTGGTATGTTTTAAAGTGCACTTTCGTCTCCGCATAACCCTTACTCTTGATCGGTGCATTGCGATACGGGTAATACCGAGTGATGCCAGAGGTGTACGACTCCTGGTATGACGCCAAAGGTACAAAGAAAGGGTAAACAACTGATAGTAGATCAAATGGAAGCTATCTATGTGTTGTTTTTTTCTGTAGATGCTTATAAAATTTGATGAACTCCAGCAACCATGATTACATTTTTAGTGAAGCCTTGGACGCTTACGACTGTCCCTCGGATGATGCCGGATCCATGCACTTGAATTGACATTTGTTGACTGTTGTTTATTTCTTGCAATGTCTGTGTAGATTGTCTTTTCCACGGGTTTGTCTTATATTTTGTTTTGCGTGTAGTGCGGTTTCCTTGCACGTACTGCATTGTGAACTCGGGCAAGGAATCTATCAAATTTGAGAATTGTCATTCCACACTGTTCAATCAACTATTTAAGAATGCATCTGTGACCCATATTTGTATATAACATGTCACACAAAGTATCGTGTACAGGGCAGTATATCTGACCCCCGAGCCATACTTCCAATACTTACTGTATAGGAGCGGTTTATTCGGGAGTTTAAAGTGATATTACCAGATATGATAGCCCTGTTATGTTATAATAGTCTATACTAAATATATGAGTAAAACATGACGACCCTCTTTGATTTTGGTGGCCATTGTGAAATTTTCAAATGATTATGACCAAAAATAACAGCAACCAGTTGAACTCAGTAAAGGCTTATAAGATTAATTTGTGAAAATATGGGATTAAAGGCACAATGTGCTGTTTGTCCACCGTTATTTTCAAACCAATTAAGTGTTCATATTTTACAGACCTACTTTTAAATTAAAAAACAAAAAACCTCAACAATATAATCAATAGTTTCCTTTGAAAAAACTCAACGCCTAAATTGTGTGCATTTTTTCCCAACTCCCAACATATTCTCGACATATAAAGGAAGCACATAAAAAATAGGCAGTTTTTTTTATCTTTATCAACATTAATCTCCAGGAAGAAATCTGTATATACAACCCCAACCCCTGTGTTCTTATGACGTGGATTAGTGTGTATCCATCACATTAGGTAACTTGTAAGTAATTTATGAACAATATAAAACCCATGGTCTATCGTTTATATTGATAAGAAATTGCGCCTCCATCTTAAAAAGGAGGATATAACCATGGACCATATAACAAAAAACTTATTTCTTATTTTCACCAATGGTTACATGTGTAATTAATTATACAGGCCTTATGTAAGAGCTAAATCTGCCTATTGCAGACCTTTCTTTGGGTCGTAAATGTTATATAATTTATTAATTAGACATGTATTAACATGACAAGACCATAATCAACCCTCGATGACATCGGATGGCCCGAATTTTAAGTAGATTAGAACGGTTCGGCCATTTAATGATTTAAAGCGGCATTATGGAAGACTACAGAAAGATCTGACAGTTCTCACTATAATAGTTTAATATGCTGAAAATGTCAGTTATATTTCTTCACTCTGAGCCGAGAAATCCTCATTTTAATAACACTGTAGCCTCGATTATCATTGTTACCGTTGTTACGATAATAAACAAAGTCTCGATTATCCACTTTTACGGTTAATCATCAACCGCTGTTGAACCACAGATCGGATTTACATCTGTTGAAAATCGGACCCATCAGATGGCATCGTGATTATGGTCTTGTCATGTTAATACATGTCTAATTAATAGTTTATATAACATTTAAGTCCCAAAGGAAAACCCACAATAGGCAGATTTAACTCTTGCATAATGCCTGTTTAATTTTAAAAGTAGAGAAACGAGGCTAAGACTCGAATGACCAGTACGGTGGTTACGGTCAATGCACACATCTTGTCAAAACTAGAACCATTGATGACTTCGCTCAAAACAAAGTATATATTCATTTGGTATTATCTATTTTTGAAATATAATAGTGAGAACGGCCAGCTCTTTATCTAAATCTTACATAATGCCCCTTTAATATAATGCCATCTAGTTATTTTGGGATTGAGGCGGTAGACATCATCCTCACTTTTGGCATGTCAGCTTAGCAGTGACATTAATATAATTGGAAAGATTGGTTTTAAGAATATTACAAGCATTCATTATTAAGTTAACAGATCTCGACATGCAAAGGGAAAACGCCCATTTTGGAGAGGCAACCAATGTTAGTTATAGATTTAACAGGAAATGCGAGAATGTATTTGCATATTTTTATTGCATGATTATGTTTTACATGGGCCCTTACGGTAATGCTACAGGCCCGAAGCTAGCCTTTTACATTGGACGTAATACCAAGCCAACGACCAAACGTGCTCATAAAGCCGAGTGACATTGGTTGGGCGCCCACGACGAGATTGACGAGGCGCTCAACCAATGTCACTTAAAATTCAAACAAGTCACATTCCAACCCGATTCCGAACTTTTCTTTTTTCTCATAAATTATTATAGACACGCTAAATTTTTACAATGTTACAATATCGCAAATTCAGCCTCAAAATTGAAATTATCCGTCATTTTCCGCTCCTCTGATGCAAACCCTATTTTCCAAAATTTCCTGGGGGAGAGCCCCCTGTGACACTATGGGGACAGATGTGACACTTTCTTCTAGGCGTTTCTTCGACTTCACGATGTGACACTTTCTTCTAGGCGTTTCTTCGACTTCACGTTGTTGGATCAGTTATTTCAATCACCAATTAACTGACTCTAGAACACCGTTTATGGTGTTACTAAGTTTATATAATTAAATACATACAGCAAACTACAAAGTTATGATAGTACTTTTCGAGTTATTAAAATATCCACGGTCTGAGTTTAATACCTTTCTAACCCAGTCCAGGACGGCTTAAACTTGGCAAGAGCGCCATACTTCTTGGTAGTTCTACATAAGGTTCGCGCTAGGATGATGTGTTCACCATAGGCTCAAAGCCGGGGAGTACGATGTTCCCTTCTCGGGCCGCTCTATGATATCTGAAGGTAAATCAAACCATATCTCTCCTATATAGATATTATAATGCGTCATCTATTAGGGCGGGACAATTACCATTTTGGGTAAGTGTTTCGTATAGGCACCGTTTTACGTCAACACTATTCTAGTTAATTGTACTAATCTGTGCACGAGATAACTGGACTATAATAGGCCTACCCTACTTCCAGCAAAGGATACTGACATAACTGTCGGCGAGTTAGTCTAAGATAGTAGTAGAATAATGCAAGCTACTTCATTACCCTCGTTTTCGTCACACATCATGTAGGTAACGAATTTCTATATTAAACAGAACACCTTTCTTAAAGCTAAAATAAACCTTATAGTATTACACACGTAAACGCGTCCATGGTGTCGTTCGGCGTGGACCTTCAAATATAGGTACATCGGCGCACACAGAAGCCCATACCCCGCCCCCAGAAGCCTTTGCTCCGGCCCCGTTCCCCACAACATTTTTGGATTGGCTACGGACCTGTGCTGAACTTTTTACTATTAGAAATTTGAGCCCCCACATAATAATATCTCTAATTCACAAAGTCTACTGAGTATTATAAATAATGTAAGAGGAAACTGGACGAAGTAGAAACGCGTGGTCTGAAACTGAAATAGCAGTTTTTGTTCGATCGCAGATCTTGTGTATCCTTTAAGTGGCAATATTATGGTTTGGAACCAACGCAGGTAGCTTACGTAAAACTAAGTGTTAATATTGTTTTTATTGATTCGTGTGTTTTATGAAAGTGGTGTTTTAATATCGCCTTGTCATAACATGTCTGTTTTCTATAATAAAACCCTTGTGTATTGATTACTCTTTATATTTATATATATTAAACTCTTACTTAAAGTGGCAATGTGTGCTATACATTTATGAAAATGAGGTTTAGGGTCACACACTGAAGTTACCGCACAAAAGAAGAATTGAATTTTGTTATGTATATAAAAACAATACGTTGTGCTGGTATTATTCTGTAAATTTAAAATTATTCACGCCCCCGGTGATTGCTAGTATTGGCGAATGTGTTATATGAAACCACACTGTTCCACATAGCAATTTGGTATGGAACAGTAATCCAAGGATTCCGTAGTATAGGAGGCAGTTTTGAGGTGTGGTTGCGGTGCTGAACCAAACAGTCCCCCCTTCATGTCATGCTTGGTATGGAATAGTAATCCAGGAGACCTGATCTGCAATCGTCGTTTAAAGACCCACATCCAAACGTATATCTAAATGCGTGGAAAACAAAATAAACTATTCGATTGGTAGGAAAATCCGAGGTCGCCAGTGATGTACGTAAACAAGACACAATGACAATCCAAATGTGCTGAAAATGGGGTTTAACTCAGCTGTTCTGGCAAAATACCAGTAACCACGATCTAAAACGGACCTTAATCTGTTTGTGACGAGATCATCAACCCCATATTTTCCTGAAAACATTTCAACTTAATGATACGTTTAAAGGATGTATACTACTTGGCTGGTGACAATACCCCGAGTTTGTCACCTATCCAGTAACTGACGTACACAGGGTCATTCTGTCTACAACAGTCGATAACATATCATTTTAAGACAGGTTATTTAGTGAATTAAAAAATTGATTCATTATCAGTTGATGTAAGGTAGGTATTTGAAATATGTATGAAATCATTATTATTGCCCGAACAATCAGTGAACTTCGCTGAGAACTCAAATGTTTACACTGACTGATGTCATAGTGTATTATTTCTCATCACACCTAAATAATAATTATCGTTTGATGATCGCCCGACAATATTTGTTTTGCCCGACTCCGGATGGCTAAAGACCGCCTCCCACGACTTGTACGGGTATGCAGGAAGCCGAGATGGTTTGTTGATTCTGACGCCGACTCACTAACCAGGAGGTCCCATGTTCCTAGTGATTTTTAAGTCCTGCTTCCCTTTGTCAGTGGTGGAGGATGAAGTATCTGCCAAAGAAAAGCATCTGGTCGTGCGGATGGGGCGGGCAGTCGAGGTCCCGTGTACACCATTGATCATTAGAGTAGCGTGCCTATCACTATCAGGGCACACTGCACCGGGTATGCCCGTGTTGATTATCAGGAAAGTAAGACATTAACAGAAACAGAGAATGTACCTGATTGGGTTGCTTACCATACTGGAGCCACGGTGGCTCAGTGGGTAGGGCGCTGACTCAGTAACCTGGAGGTCCGGGTTTCGATCCGAGAAAATTCGCCAGGATTTTCCAGCGTGGTTTTCCCTTATCAGTGCTGCAGGACAGAGGACCTGGCAAGGAACAGTTTCTAGTATTTTGGAGGGTACGAAAAACTAAGGTCCCGTGTACGTAAAAGAAACCTGGACCGTTGAAATTCAATATATGAGTAGACCGCAGCACACTGCATTAGGCCAGTAGGTGTAGAAAAAAGCACGTTAAATCCCATCGCATTTCGCAAACAGGTTTATATGATTTTGTATATAATATCTCATTTTGACGAGATAATAATGTATGTATAGATATAGGAACAAGTAACGTCTATTAGTAGTAGTAAGTATTAACTTTGAGTGTGGAAGGGGTCACTATATTTACAGGTAGACACCGTGTAATTTACCTGTATATTTCCCTTCCCGTAATCAATAACCATATAGTGAAGACCCTGTGCTCGAATCAGATACAGATAAGATAGAATAGTCCAGGCCAAGCCACTACTAGATAAACCCGTTCAAACGCTTACCAGTGAGAAAACGGTATACGTCAAGGAAGTTTTGTAACAGTGTCTCTCTATTCAGTAGAAAACGGGTCGGTGGACTTGATTCGTTGCATACTAATAGAGGTAGATAATACTGTCCTATAACGCACTGTGACTGATAGCTGCACGTATCGTGTTATATTGTGTGCCAATAAGAGCAGTTAAGTTTAAATGACACATCAGTCGGCTTAAACTGACAGTTTTACATCTATATAGGGTAAAACGGGGCCAATATTTGATATATATTCAAATTGTAAACTTGTGGTTGGATTATACGTTGCGGTGAACACAGGTATGTATGATTACTTAAATAAATTTTCATCTTTATCATTTGTTAATACATACGTCACATTTTCAAGCAGACAGGCGTGTTTATAAACTTCCTAAATGTGTCCAACTATATATCCAGTATAGGTTACTTGAATATTTACTTATAAGTGTTCAAATCTGCTATTATAAGCCTACCCTTTATTTACGTGACTACACCTGTCAAATCAAAGTTTTTAATATACCTTATATACTTATGTATGTATAAGCTTTAATTATGTTTAATATGTAAGTACATGACCGTGTTATATTACTGTATGAATATACCTAATGCTTTCAAAAATATTACTTTTATATGCTTTCATTTGTAATACACAATTTGATAATGTTTTTGATTGACATCTGTCATAACTATAAACGGTGCTTATTGTATTGCATCAGTAGAATTTCATTATGTAGGTATTAGGTACGTTTCTAAATCAATTGGTTTCGTGATTCAATATATAGTATAGAGCGACGGAGCGTGTACGTAACTCTAGTAATATTTGTTGCCGTCATATTAGGTTATGATTTCTTCAACTAATGTAAGTATAAAGCTCTGTTTTATCCAAGTATACCTAAAATGTGTCGATATTTTTGCATTCATGGATGTATCTACACGACATGGACGTGTTTATCACTTATGCTGTTGGATTTTTTTTTTATTACATTATGTAAATGAAAAAGCTTGAATATCCACAAATTTTACAGTAGTGCTGTACATTTGTAAAGGAAACATTCTGGATATATTTAAGTGATAAAAAAAACTGGTTATAATGCTGAATGAAAGGTAAAACTTCAAGTTTAGTTCGCAACTAGTTTTCTCACATTGTGCTATAATTGTGTCTAGATAGAACGTGTCTATACGAGGGGTTGGGGTAGCCTAGGGTCTGTTGTCGTGTTTCGAGATCTAGCAGGCCGGCCTCCTCTCATCCTCGGTATCCCCAGTGTTCTCATTCCGTTCTACTCCACTATACCCTGGGTCAATCCATCGGGCTTCCACGATTTCAAATTATTTCCCCCTGGCCTAGTTTACAAACTAGTTGTTTCGCGTTCGTTTTATAAGGGTAGATAACCATATTCATGTCCATTTACTGAATGATTTATGTAAATAATGTATATATTTCTAATTCATTTATATTTAATTGTATTATCAAAATCTGTAGTATGTGTCGCTGATTTCAAATATAACATCTATATGTTTGACTTTTGTTATTATTATTACTTTGTCTGAAATGTTTTTTTCTGTTATGTTTATTATTACTGAACTTATACTTGGCAATTTGATTCTCAGTAAAACTCTCGAACCTACATATAAACGTCCGGTCTTCATTAATATATTATATAATAATTGTAATTTGTTATTAATAAATACGCGTTTAGTATGATTTGGACTTCTCTCTTTTAGGCTACCTTCCGGCTAATTGCTAACCTTGTCTCTTGAAGGGGAGCATTTTCGTTTTGCTTACAGTACCTTACCCGATGAGAGTTACTTCTTTTTGCCAACTTCCTTTGCAATTAACGATTTATGTGATTGGTCGATAGAAATAGTTCAATCATCAAGGGCAGACAACTTGAAAACATTAACCCAGGGGTTAGTGGAGTAGAACGGAATGAGACCTCCAACGGGAAAGACCCCTGCGCGTACGCTAAGATAATAATAATAAAAAAAAATAACTTGTCTGCCCCCCCCCCCCATGGTAGCGACGTTAAACCCCACGAACAACAGCGTGTCTATTACACTTTTTAAGTTTTAAACAAAAACACTGGATTGTCTCATCTATCTTGACAAACATATAACAAATGGGGGTAAAATCCATTACTTAACACCTGTAAGCAATTCAGGTGATCTTATCCGGACGGCTCAATATTTGTTAGCTTAAACTCAGAAAATCTCCTCAGAATATACATTCAGACTACTTCAAAATACCGATACCATTACGATGTTCTTCTTTAGAACGATGGCTTCCAATGTTTCAGATCGGTGAAGTATTTATTAATTTCCCCTCTATAGAAATTGAATCCACTGGATGTGACTGGTACATACCAAAACAACGATAAAAGCAAGAAACGCATCAGTGGTGTAAAGAACTTTTTAAAAATTAGATTGAAACACATAAACTGTAATGAATTGTATACACTCACAATTTTACTCAGTGATATCGACTTTCTTTTCCTTTTTACCACTGAGCTGCATTGCTTTTATTTCCAATAAGAAATTTTATTCGTTCTCATGCCCCTATTCTTCATCGAGTCCCACCCCAATCCAATTGGCCACTTTTTCATCGTCGTCTTCTTAGATTATTAGATCGCCCCACTTTGAACAATAGTGCTTTAGAACTCCTTTCATTAGAACAGCAAGAAAAAATGCCAAAAATTGTAATGCTTTCATGGCTTACTATTAAAAGTCTAGTGGCTGAATAAAAATGTCTGTTTTGCCTAGATAGTTCATGTATCAAAGTGACTGTTATAGCCAGTATGCACTTTATGATTGATTTATAGCGCAAAAAGTGTGAAGAATTGTGTTAAAAATCTAAAATAGTCTGTCGCCCACTATAATAAACGCCAAACTGTATTAAAGCTGTTGTTTATATTAAGGAGTAGAGTGTTTGAGAGAAGGAGGTTATTAGGATAATAGGCCGGTCTTTAACACCTGTTTGATGATGAGGTAGGCAGAATCGATTTCATTGACTTGAAAAGAACACCTTTCAAGTTCCAGTAAACCCATCGAAGTGAAAATGCTTCTGGATACCCTGCTTATGATAGAAATAAACTTTTACGGAATTGTAATGCATGTTTCTGGGAAACATTGTTTTTGATTTATATGAAGTTGCGCCATATTTAGTCTAGCAACTTCAATTTTAACTGACGTTTCAGAAAATAACTATAACTTTGAAACACCTAGAGGCTAATGTTATCATCCGATTGACTTTAAATTTCTACACTAATGATTTTCAGCGGCAACCCCTGTGAACTGCTCCGACGACTTTGCCACTGTGGATGAATGCTTCGTTATTATGACAAAAGCAAATTGTAAACATTGGCTCTAGTTACTGAGACTTTATGGAGTGAGTACTGGTGTTAGAAAGTTGGCTGATAAGTCAGATGTTTTCTCATCTATTCACCTGTTAAATACAAAAGCACAACGAAAAACGAAAAGCTCACGGGAGGTGGTATCAGGTGTTTTGTATAGTGAAAACATTCCCTTCCTCGCACACGACACCCACGACTGAACCTGGGATAATCTGGGAGTCAAAGTAATATTTGGTTTGGTTTTGAAGAGTTTACCTTTCATAAATGCTGTATAGTGGGAAATGGAATATTATAGAAAGCAAGCCAAGCCTGTTTATATTAAATTGTTTATCAGATTTATTTAATGATGAATTCTGTAATATCTGGATGATGCGTGTCTGAATTCAAGATCTGTAGATGAAACGCATGTTAATCTTTTTATACGCCCAATCTGCCTTGGAAACGATCCAGTATCAGACTTGGGTTGAAGCTGAAACAATGGACACCGAATGTGAATAGGACGGGGATTTCTTTAGTTGGACATAGCAGTAAACCAGCATCATATTGAAACCAAAACCACCCCAAGGCGAAAAAGGATCCGAGAATCAGAATACTCCCTTCACCTTTTCTTACGCTCTAAAAATATGAGCTGATCTCCGAAACTGCATATTTTGATATGCTGCACATGGAAATTTGTAAATTTTGAATTGAAATGGTGTTTAATTGTATACTTTTCAACCGGGCATACGCTATGCAGTGTGCTATGAGGGGTATTTTGCCCGCATAGCAGTATTTCCGCCTACTTTTCATCGAATTCCAATTGCCAAGGGTTCTTTAACGTACACATCAACGTGTACACGGGACCTCGGCTTTTCGTCCCATCCGAACGATTAAAATGTAGAGGGTTTAGTGCGAATTCTATTCAAACTAGGTAAATGTTCATTCAATAACTCGCTTGCAGTGAGAGAAAGCCGAAGAAACCGAAGAAAACCCACGAGGTTAGGCAGTCGACCCTACTTCTCCACACTTACAAGTAGGGGATCGAAACCATGCCACTTGGCTCAATGACAGACCTTATGATCTAAAGCCACCCAACCCCCTTGTCCTCTAAAGATCATTATTCCATGGCGCATAAACGGAGTGGCTTTAGATGACTTTTAACACAAGAGGGATCAAGTGGCTAAGTGGGTAAGACGCTGGCTCGCTAGCCTGGAGGTCGGGTGTTCGATCCCTGCATTGGCCGAGAAAGTTCATTCAGATTTTCCGACGTGATTTCCCCTTGTCAGTGATGCAGGATGGAGGGCCTGACAAGGACAGCTGTCTAGTCGTTCGGATGGGACGAAAAACCGAGGTCCCGTGTACACATTGGCGTGCACGTAAAAGATCCCTTGGCAGTTGGAATTCGATATAAGATAGGCCGTAGCACCGCTGCCCGGGCAAAATTTCCCTCACAGCACACTGTATGGCGTATGCCCGTCTTCATTAGCCCAGGTTAGGAGCAGAACAGTAGGACGTTAAACCCCATTTCATTTAATTTCTTTTAACACAAACTTTAAATCTAGTGGTAAAACAGTTTCTTGTAGGCGTATATATACACCTGTATTTATCATATATGTATATTTCATGTCTAGAATTTAATTATAAATATAAAGCTTGTTTGTATAGCACATATTTCATTATGTTCTATAGCCTAAAGCTGACGGAGTGCAACGTCTTCTATTTTACCTATACACTACGTCATTTTCACTTCATTAATAATAAGGAAGGTAAGAGAAATAAATGTATACTTAATTGAATACTTTTATCCTGTTAGCTTAAAGGTATTCTATATGGTGTTTGTTTTTTTCTTTGTAATACATATTTAATGTATAAACCATGTATTTACGCGTCTTGCGTCACGAATAGAGAATAAACTTTTCTTTTGATAGATTGATATTTCCTATATTAATCTAATTTTTGTCTTTTATAGGGCGGTGTTGGTTTAGCGCAGCAGTAATACGAAATGAGGAGTTCAACTTAACAGACCTGAGTGATAATCTTTATTTTATATTTATTAAACACTCGGATCGCGTACACACAGAATACGGTTAAAACGTAATGGCGTCACGATGACGTCATTTCAAAATGGATATATCTGAGTACCCTAGTTATGAGGCTATTTCTGATGCTATGAGATATCGACTAGACCATGGTTTGCGTATTATGTGCTTAGTGTGCCGTAATCAGGAATCTATATGCTTTAATTGATCAGTGAGCTGGCAGAGGCATTATAAATAACCAAAGGTGTCAAGCATTTGCAATATGATAGATCTTTTGGTATGAATTTTTGACATTTGAACAGAAACAAAAGACAGAAACAAATCAGCGGTGTGGGTGTATATGTATTTTTTGTTATAAATTGTGCTCGTTTTTAAGTCCTGTCTTTTGTTCAGACCGTCAAAACGATACTAATTATTTTAAGTTATAACGTTAAATATTTTGTGCTCAGTTTTAACGTTAAATATTTTGTACCCAGTTTTAACGTTGTAAAGCTAATTGTGTTCGGAGTTAACGTTATTTTGTTGAAACTTTGTGCGAATCTTTCCACGTTTCATTAATATTTCTAAGGAGTTTTCACTATTATTGGATCAAGATGCAGAAAATGAACGGATTACGTGACGCTCAGGTAAGAAAACTACACCATAACTTATACTTGTATACTATTGCCTGGCATACATGACATATTCCTGTGTCTCAGGTCCCCTCAAATAATGACGCACATAGCTTATCAATAATTCACAGTATTGTTGACTTTTTGACAAGAAGTAAATCGCTATGCTTGAACAGAAGATCATCTATCATCAATTGGTGACAAAAATCAAATAAAGGTCTTAGATCTTCTATCCTAAAAAAACTCTTATGAAATCCCATTCTGAATAACCCTAATCGATTTATTTGCTAAGAAATACAATTTTCAAAAGAGTAAGCCGTTTTATATTATTTTTTATTTGTCGATAATACTCAAATAGTGGAATGCAAGTCCCCAAAATTAATCCAAGCATTATTAATATCCTATTCAAATATGGCTGACTCACTGGTTGGTGTTTAACGTCTGTTTGCATGGTAATGATATCGCAGACAAGCATTGAGAGAAGTGGTAAATTGCGCCTGTTTATCAGTTCGGATGTCTGATACTGAAGGACACATTTAGGCAAGAGTAGGTTGCGATTCCTCTCTTCCCTGTATATCTCAGTCCACTAGCACATGTCTGGTGGCACATTCTTCTCCGCATTTGCATATAATGATTTGGTACGTTCTTTCATCCCTATAGTTTACATATTATATCTCTTCTGGGATGACTGATCGTTGACGTCGTGTAGATCTTGTCATCCAGCTAGGTTTAAACTAGGTTTAAGTCCCATATTGCACTGATCTGTCTTCTAACCACACGGTTGAAATCAGAAATGATGTAGCTTAAGGTTTCGGAATGTTGCTGTGTCCCTCGAGTCCTTCACTCGCAAGTCAGTCCTCTTCCTCATTCCCCTTAAAGGACAATATTGGTGCCAGTCATTATCACATATATGATAGAGCTGGTTAAACACATTCCAAATATAATGTTAACACGGAGATCATTGCTACGATAGCTGAGTAATACAAGTTTCCTGAATCGGAAGTGACGAACGCCAAAGGAAAACACGAGTCATACCTCTATATAACTGACTGATGTGACGAGTGATAACAGATACACGGCCGAATTTCTGCTCACTAATAATTCCTTCCAAGACCAAAAGTTGCTATATGGGACTGTAAGAGGATACCTGACAATTCAATAAAGTAATTGAATGTCATTAGATAAGAGAACACGTGAAAAATAGAAAAAGTCCGTACATTCCCTTGTTTATATTCATTCTAAACTTTATAAAAACATGGTAATGCACGGACTTTTTCTGTTTTTCTTTCGTGTTCTCTTATCTAGTGACAGTCAATTCTTTTTATGAATTGTCAGATATCCTCTCACAGTCTCACACAACAACTTTTGGTCTTGGAAGGAATTATTAGTGAGCAGAAATTCGGCCGTGTATCTGTTATCATTCGTCACATCAGTCAGTTATATAGAGGTATGACTTGTGTTTTCCTTTGGCGTTCGTCACTTCCGATTCGGGAAACCTGTATTACTCAGCTATCGTAGCAATGATCTCTGTGTTAAAATTATATTTGGAATGTGTTTAACCAGCTCTATCACATATGTGATAATGACTGGCACCAATATTGTCCTTTAATATCAACGTGTAATGGAATCTATACTAACTTTAGCGTGCTTCCGTCCTTCGGGGCCCTCTGACACACATTTCTGATTTGCAAAATGATTTCTAGTCTAGAGTCCGATTTGTCATTCTCGAGTGGCAAAGGCGGTCATTTCTCGAAATGCTTAATTACTTTTGATTGCGTATAACTTTAAACTTTACACTGTTAAAATTATTATATATTATTATGTATTTTTACCCTTTTTTAACTGGCAGAAATATTGCCATCGTTTTAACTGTATTTTAACATTGCATGTTATTTCACAGTCTGTAATGTATCTTTACCTCTAGCTATTATACATCCAAGGTAAAATTACATATCTGTAAATGGAGTATATTATGTAAAATTATCATGATGTTAATGTACATAAATTTTTACAATAACATTTAATACAAAAGAATATTGTGTATTTTGACAGAGTTTATGTATAAATACCTCATAACTATTGTAGAATTATATATTATGTAATTTGCCATGGAAACATTACTAAAAGGAATGTGTTTGTCCCCGCTTGGCTAATTAGTCCTATTTTCTATCCTGGCGAACACAAAAAGTTTTGCAGAACTTTCAGCCGAGCTCGTAACACAACATTCTATAATGTAAAGAAATTGTGTGAGTTAGTTGTATTTTACGTCCGCTTCCACCGAGGTGATATCGCAGACAATAAAGAAATTAAATGAAATGGGCTTTAATGTGCTACTGTTCTGCTCCTTACAATAGAAGAGTAGGTGGCATGACACCGTCCAAGCAAAATGCCCCACACAACTCAATGTATGGCATATGCATGTCTTTATTAGCCAGTTCGGTGCATTCAGATTTTGAATAACCTATTTCTCTCAAATGGACTAAAGTGACTAACAGAACAGTCAATATTTTTCACAAAATTCGATGTGTGGTCAAAGGGGGAATAACCGATGTGATCACTATTTGACAGTACATTTACAATTTACAATTTTCTGTAAAATTAATACTTTAAACGGCATTTCTATTAATATACAGCTCATATAATGTAAACTAACATATGGTTGTATTACTACATTAAATTTGATGTAATTTTACATAAGCCTTTTATCCATATGCAACGACATTTACAATTTTTTGTAAAAATAATACTTCAAACGGCATTTCTGTTAATATACAGCTCATATAATGTAAACTAACATATTATGGTTGTATTACTACATTAAATTTGATGTAATTTTACATAAGTCTTGTATTCATATGCATCGAAATCGTTTTAAATGTAAGTTAACAAACCATGTGATTTGACAAATCCTGCACTGTATTTTTACTATAGTTATAACTGTAAATATACATATAATTTTAACAGTGTACATTTAACCTTTATGTGACATGTAGGGACTTATAGTTAGTGTGCACATTTACATGCAGTTACTATATTTTAAAACCTCATCTTGAAATATCAATACTTTTGTTGAAACTGAACCGGAAAATGTAGGAGTTAAATGTTGGAACAAATTGCAGTAGTGAAACACTGAAACATGTTATCTGAACCATTTCAATACAATTTACCCATTTGGGACATGTTTAATCAAGATACACTGCATGTACATGTATAGTAATTTCAACTAAAGTGGTTTTTATGTTTAATTTTTCAATGCAAGGTCTATTTCAAGTTGTAAAGGTGAAATGCGTGGCTTGATGTTAAAGTGATGTAACGGTGATCAACATGTCTGATTGGAAAACTAATCAATTTGTACTTGAAATATACAGAAAACCCACACATGTTTTATGATTTTGCAAATAGATAACCGATCAGTTCTTATCGCTCTGCCATCGCTGTCGATCGAAATATTGTGTTAACGTACTCACAAACATGCTTTGCGATTGATCTGCGTGTCGTCGTATGATCACCATGTTGCTTATGATAAATATTTATACAGATCGAACACATTATGTCAAAAATATGACCCTATGTAACTTGAGTATGGATCTGATATGAAGTTTTCATTCACACACAATAGAAATAAAGGTAACTAAAAAAAGAACATTTTTATATACTAAATATCTGTCATTGACAGGGGTATAAATCAACTACATTTTAACACATGGTATTTTAACAGATTAGATGACAACGAGTATTACGTATATAAAAAATAAGGTAATATAACATGAGTGCCGAAAAGTATGTACGGGAATGTCCCCAATAGTAACCTAATTCGATGGTATGGTCAAAGCTCAGCTTAGGCATGGGCCTAATGGGCCCAGACCCAGGGCCTCGCGGTTCATGGCAAAAAGAGAAAAAAAAAAAAATTCCAGATGAAAGTTTCACGGTAATCGATCTAGCGGCGCGAGGGTGGAGACATGCGTGCCATTCAAAAGGATATGAAATAATCTTTTCGTCGCGTTAGAGGCCCCGCGATTCTAGTCAGGCCCGGGGTCCCGCTCCGGTTAAGCTGGGCTTTGGGTATGGTAGTTACAAAACCATCTACTACGAGCCGAGTGAGTGAGAGAGCGAGAGAGAGAGACTTACCGTACATATAGAACACTTCGGAACTAACTCTTGTATATTTTTATTACAAGAAATTGTTTCTAGCGCGTAGAGGTCTTCAGAAAATGGAGGCAAACGGAGTACCTATAGAAAAACCATAAGGTCAGACAAACGATTGTACTCACGTACAAGGCAGGAGGGGCCGAACCCTGGATATATCTATAACAGGTCAAGTTTAGTGGGATTTCTTTATTTTATTTTTTTAAAAATTGTATTATGGACCTTCGTTGAATTAAAATCAACAAACAATTTGTTTTCTGGAATTTTTTATTACAAAGTTTAAGGTACGGTCTTTTTGATTGCAAGTTGGCAGACTGTTACTGGGTTACCGATTATTTCCCTTTGTTGACCTAAAATCGATGAAAATTCTGTTTACTGGAAATATTGTAGGTTGAACTTTGATGAGGTATTTGAGTGAAATTTGTTTGGGACATTGCTGTATAGAGGGTACAGATCAAGGTTATGTTTCGTTGAATTCCGTTAATTTTTCACTAAATTATGGCCGTTTGTTGACATAGGAGAATGCAAATTATATGTCCCTGGATGATGTTAGGCCTATAGAAAAGGGAAATTATTTTTTGAGATTGTGACCTTTGACAACTGTTTTCTTTGTGACGGTGGGGTCGGGGTTTATTTTGTCAGTTTATAAACATTTCTGTTCATAGTTAATGAAATGTTTAGTGTAACCTGTATGAAACATATGATACAAACAGCATTCGTATATTTATTTGAACAGTTTAAAAGTATAATAGGACTAGACAAATAGTATCTAAAATATCTGTGCTATGTCCACTATCCGTAACAGTGATAAACGGTAATATGCATCAAGAATACGAACCATGCTCATAATCTTTGCTTTGACGTCATCTGTGAAATACGAAACTGTGGACAAATAACTTATTATATATTTACTACACTACCCGCATATCTTATGAAATCAAAACAGAATAATATGGATTGTTTTGTTTTCGCAAAATGTTAAGCAAGCCTAATAATTATATAGAACAATAGTAAATATTAGTAGATTTTACAATTGGTAATTTTTTTTCGTAGATGACTTGTATATGCAATCTGATTAAAATACAGATTTATATTTCGTTTCGTTTTTTATACTTTCGATGACCCCCACCTGATGTAGTGAAGAAAAGTTAAACGAAATAAGATATGTGTTTTAATCAGATTAACGTATACTTATAGAGAGAGAGAGAGAAATGGGGTTTAACGTCCACTCGACACAAACTAGGTCATTTCGGGACTAACATATGGTTTAATTTTATTTACATAATTCGCTTGCGCGTAGGGGTCTTTAGCAGTGGGAGGAAACCGGAGGACCCGGAGAAAACCCACGAGGTTGGACAGGCGACCCTGTATACTTATAATGATTACGCGTTAGATGCCCAACCAAAACACTGGTGATCTTTTATGGTAACGGCTAAAAGCTAAGAACCATTCCAGATTTCGTCATAGGTCACGACCTAATTTATTTATCAGGTAGTTGTATTTTCTTCCCCTGGATTACGTTTTAGATAAGACATCGTTTGTTTTAAATTCAAAAATTTTATAGGTCAAGTGCTTTCTTTTATCAAATTTGATAAGATGTTTACTGACGTAAAAGTTATCTCTCAATCGTTGTAGGGCACGTGTAATTGCTAATGATTGCTGATAAATTATATTTGTCCATTTGAACAAGATAGTGACCCTGGCGGGCTGAATGGATAACATATAAAAAAAGATTTGTTTGATTTATATAAAGTTCTTATCAAGCAAAATCTGCAACAATACACACCTGCTCTTAATCGATGGTCGGTATGCGTTCTTGAGCCTCCTATTCTTTGTCGTTGCATTCGGTATAACATCGGTGGTATGGGAAAGACAGGAACACATACAACAGAAAATCGTAGCTTTTCATACTTTTTGAAGGTGAAGCGATCGATCTATGTGGTGTCCCGCGTGGAATCCTTTCGGATGTCATGTTGTTCTTTAGCTAATGACATCGATTAATGTTTAGATTTAACATTAAAATCGGAGCCAATTGTTTCCAGAATGCATATTAGTGATTTTTTACCATAATTATTCTCAATAGTTCATTGATTCTAAGGTAATTATCTTTCTTTGATCGATGAAATTAGCTAGTTGAAATGTGTCTTGTTCTTGCTTTTGGTGGTATAAGATTCGACCCATTCGCAGGTGTTGCCACTTTTTGTGACTAATATATGGAAGTAAACGCCCCTGTGAATGTTGTTTAGTAATAAGTCTGTCAGAAGACCAAGTTTAAGTAGTCGAAAATCTTGTGGAATGTATTTAATCGAACTTTTGTCATTTATTTTTTCAATATCTTGTGGTTTCCGAGAACTCCTTCTTGCCCTTGTTCTAGAGTGCCAGACACGGTTTAATATAGCCGTTTGACCTGATTAGCTACGTTTATCTTTCGTTCTTTCGTGAATCTTAACGTCTGTTTCCACCGAGCGTGATATCGCAGGACGCCGACAATATACATGCAGGTTTTATCATCGTCTGTTACGACTGTAGCAGTTGCAGATACGAACTTAAAGATAAAACATAATGTTTTTATATGGTAGTCGAAACTGATAGGTCACCTTATTACCGTGTCTGTGCATGCTTAGAAACGTTTTTATTCAGTGTTTATGATATTTTTTTTTTGTTTCGTTTATTATCGTCATCCATATTGTCAGCTAATTTTGTTCTCACAGGAAAACATGTTCAAACTGATAAGTTACACGAAAAAGTAATTTCTGTATTCAACCCAAATGCAAGTCAGTTCACATTATGATAATTAATGCTGTTCTAGGCACTCCAACATTAATAACCGCAATAGACTTGAAATAACAATAATACAACTGCAGGGCATGTACACGAAACTATTTTGATTGCGATGGTTAGACATTTTTTTTTTATTATTTTAAAACATGGTATGTAAATAACCGACAGCTAGTCTGGCCTTTCTTACTGACATGTCATACAAAATATGATGGATCTATCACGGTGTAAAATGTGTCGCCTTCGGATGTCTTTTCGGTCATAATTTTCATAGCTGTAATATAGCCAAGGGATATTAGCACTGTGTAATCCTAGTTTACTGCTACGTTGAAGGGGAACTCCGTTTTTCACTAACACTTCTTTAACTGTTTAAATTCAGCCTTCAGCGTTACCTAAAATAAAACGTCTGATTTCCGTCACCAAACGTTTTGACCACAGAGCTAGGTGAGATAGATGCTAACTGGTGCTAATTGGAGCGAACTGTTTAGAGTTAAACACCTCGGTGTCCGGAAGGTCTAACAGTCGTATACATCCTGCACACAGAGATCCAACTACTTCATACTTCGAGAATAGATCTCTGCCCTAAATGACGGCCGTATCCAAAAGTTAGTATACTGTTATGTAATATGGTTCTACATCTGTCATACGAAATGAAATGAAATGGGGTTTAACGTCCTACTGTTCTGCTCCGAACGATCTGTCATACACACAAAGACTAAATACAATTTCAATTTTATTAAATGGAAGCAGAATAAATACTTAACAAAATTCTCGAAGTATACTTAGTGTTTTCGACCTAAAATGTCGGTCAACTAGCTTCGTGTCTGTTCTCAAGCGGAGCTAACTGTAAACAGGCAGTCTAAGTTTAGTATGATTCGTATAGGCACCTCGTCCTTCATAGTTTGTTATGGAATGAATGAATGAATGAAGTTTAGCATTTTACCTTTCTGCATCAACAGGGGTAATGAGACGGACATACACGGGGCATTTTGCCAATACAGCAATACAATTCCAATTGTTGAGGATTCCTATACGTGGACGCCATCGTGTAGACACGCGACCTCGTTTTTCGTCCTCTCCAAACGACTAGACACTGTTTCTTGTCCGACCCCCTGGTTTGCCTCACTAACAAGGGGAATCTACGCTATAAGTTTATTGTAATCTGCTTGCTAACTTTTGATTGTGAACTTTCAAACCTTATTATTTTAAATTCTGCATTTCTAAATCAACCAATCCAAAGTACCATGTAATATACAACTGTTTTGTGTGTTATTATATTGTCGACAATTTCATTCACAACATTTTAAAAAAAAATGGTTACAATCTATTTATATAAATAATTGTTAATCTAATCGATAATTCCAATTTATTCATCTTCAAACGTCGATTTCCCCTTCAAGTTAACTTTGTGTGTGTATTTATAATGTAATTAATACAAACATACCATGTTTATGTATTGATAACCATGTGATTAGAGTTCATCCAAATTACGTCATTATGTCGTCTGATGTACAGATAAAATGGAGGTCAGCAGTCGACAAGATTCTAGTTACGTTTATTTATTAAATATTTCGGATGGGTAATAAAAATGAAATACACAGCTATTAAGAAGAAAGAGATGACTGTATACAGTATTTGATCTGTAATCAAAGTTTTGGAATAATGCTTTTAGCTATTAATAATTAATTATAGTATACTCAATTCACCTGTTAAATACAAACAATATTATATTCCTTCTAGGCCCATTATTATCACATATTAAGCTTAATTGTATTTTAAATGAAATGAAATGGGTTAAGCACCAATCGGGCTAATGAACACGGGCGTACGCCATGCAGTGTTTCCGGCTACTTGAATTCCAACTTTTTACCTGGGGCTAACGTATAGATGTTTGCCAAGCCCGCGTCCCGCATCACTGACAAGGAGGAACCATGGTGGTAAATCCTGAAGACCTTTCTCGGCTATCACGCCAGGGACTCTCTGGTTTGTGAAGCAGCGCCCTACGTACTAAGCTACGGTTGAAATAAAAAAAACGACAACCGAAAGGAAAGCTAAAACCTTTATGGCTATATAATGTATGCTGTTCAAAATCACCTTAGTGCCATGGCAGATGAATTAGAAGATATCTAGGGATTCCCGTTATATTCAATTGTTTCCCAATCGCTCACAGAAGCAACGCATGTACGTACGTATTTAGTTCACTAACCTCGATTTCAGTTGGGTCAGAACAACGTTGCCGATTTTATTGGATTAAATATAATGTGGTATGACAATCTGTCTTCGTTCTAATAATTTACGTCTATTGATAAAGTTAATGTTGAGATATACCCATTTCGTGTTTGGTTGACGACACAGTAAGCCGTTAATGAAACTAGAGCTAGTAAACTTCCGGTTAATCTTTCGAAAACCACATTAATCGTAAAGAGCTTGTCCCATCATTAATCTAGGCCATTTCGGGACTTACATAATATGGTTCAATTTAGTTTCAACAATTCTCTTGGGCGTAGGGGTCTTCAATGTGATTAAAACAAAGATCCTATTTCGTGTCGTTTTTTATAGTTCAAAATTTCGTTTTACTGGTCTTTACTACACTAAGATCTGGAGGAGTTGTTATCATTGACGTGTTCTGGATGATGTGAAGGATTAGCCAATGAAACGGTCTGTTACGGCGAGCTTTTGGCATGAGCTGCACGGAACTGTGGGTAATCCACTAGAAACACCAATGCTGCTCGTATGACCACTGACGCGACCCCCAAAACAACTGGTCAGATGTAGTGTAGGCCAACGAAAGTATAGAAACAAAACGAGATATAGGTCAGTATTTTAATCAGATTGAGGGGCCTTTAGCAATGGGATGAAACTGGAGGACCCGGAGAGAAACCCACGAGGTTGAACAGCGACCAAACTCCTAGTCACGTACAAGCGGGGAATCGAAACCACCACTTGACTCAATGACAGACCTTGTCATTTCACGCGCACGCATTAAGTAAGCCATTCGGCCATCCCACCCACCCACTCCCACCCCCTAAATCAAAGAGGTTTAGCTCCTTTGATTTTAAGAAATATGTGTAAACTAAATAAAATTATGAAACTAAAATTGCTGCCAAGATAGTTATTTTATCTATTTTTTGTAAAGAAAACCATTTTTGAGAGAGTATTAACTCTCTTCGGCAAAGAAATATAAACAACGTAGTTATTTATGGATTATGATTTACTTATTTATATAAAACCTGTCAATCAAGGAGGGTTTGTTATGGTTTTTGGTTTTTTATTTTTTATTTAGGGGAAAGGTTTATTACTTATCATAATCTTTCAATCTGTTTTACATGGATAATAATAAGATAAGCCGATAATAGATTATATGTATGATGATATTATAATAATTGTCTTTAGTTATGTCTCATGATAAAATAACCTTATTTCATAAGGTAAGCAATTACTCAGTGTTTAAAAAGTATAAGCACATAGATTATATCAGTAACAGTATAAACATTATTGGGATTAAGAAGGAACGGCTTGAGATTTAAGGGGATTAATGACGATCGGTTGTTTAGGTGAACTAAAGGAAAAATAAGTTGATATCATTTGGGATGACGAATGGTCCCTAACAGCACCACCGGACAGTGTATCTCTGAAGACACGATTTCATCTTTAATCAAGGAAATGATGACGGTAAAACTTTCTTAATAGATCTTCTGTCCCCAACCTATGCTAGACTAGTCTCTCATTTACGATCAGTTCTTTTTGCAAGTTCCCTAAGAAACACTTGCCTGTGATATCACCTTCGGTGGAATCGGTTGTTAAGCCCCACAAACGAATTGGGGATGGCTACGACTGTTTTGCTTACAGTGGACTCAATATGTTGCCATTAACTGTTTTTGGAAATGTTTCTCCAAAATAATAACACCTTTTGGTGTACATGCAGTATAACACACGTAATGTGTGACTCCGTGGGAACACTCTTTTAAATCTACAATTACGCACATTCATGAAAAAAAACGTTTACTTGTTGAATGTTCCTCCTTTAGTTGGTTACACTTTTGGGGGCGTTGCATTAAAGGGGCAATAACACTCTTGCTGGCTTGACAGCTCCAGGAAATAAAAAAAATAGCCTTATTCTAAGTACTAGATGTGTTAGTGTCCTACCTGTTGTGTAAATTATCCATTAAATCCTATTTTAATTGTCCAGAGGGTTCAAAAATATTTTTAAATCCAAGTAACATTTGAAAAGTTTTACGTCAGGCTTTTCAAATCAATTAGTTGAATTTTTCCAATTTTTTAAATTGGGTGTGTTAAGATGAAATTTGTATCATCAATTGATTGGAATATTGTATAATAGTACAATTTGTTGACCAGAATAAAGATTAGGACATATTATTCAGCAGTTACAACAAGAGTGGTATTGAGCCTTTAAACAAAACGCCCATTGTGATGTAAATTTACACCACCTATAGTGTTTTTTGTAAATTGCACCCATTTTTAACAGTTTACAATTCTTTATTTGATAAAATGGCAAAGGGGATAATAAAATGAAACAATGTGGCATCATACCGAATTGTTGATCTAGAGCAGGAGTGGAGTAAAACGACATTAAAATGTGTGTAACTATATGACCTATATATATGTAAAAGACATCCTTTAATCTTGACGAAATTGAAATGATTTATTTTGTCAGTTTCCCGTCTTTAATAATACAGTAGTTCAGAGGTTAATCGTATTCTCCATTTTGTTTTTCCCCTTGAACTGGAAACTCCACGTTGTATAATAATGCTAAAAACTTGATGATAAAATGAAATGGGGTTAAACGTCCTACTTTTTTTTGCAACAATCGAGCTAATGAAGACTGGATTAATAATAAAAGTGTCGTTTTGGTTATTTTATTTTAGTGGAGACAGTTCGTCTGCATTCTAGTGAATTATTTATGAATTTTAACACGACCCGCATTCATGTATTAATAGACCGAATAACCAAATTTGGTTGTGTGTTGTGTGATATTATGTCCATATTGTTATACGTCCACATATTTCATCTGATGTCATGAGATATTACATGAGTTCGAATTATTTCATTATTTACGGAATAATTAAATTAAAATAGGTCAAAATATATTGCGAACGATTTAGAGAGAGAGAAAATAAAATGGGGTTTAACGTCCACTCAACACAACTAGGTCATTTCGGGACTAACATATGTTTCAATTTTATTTCCATAATTCGCTTGCGCGTAGGGGTCTTTAGAAGTGGGGGGGGGGGACCGAAGGACCCGGAGAAAACCCACGAGGCTGGACAGACGATCCTACTCCTTGTCACGTATAATTGGGGAATCGAAACCCTGCCAGTTGACTCAATGACAGACCTCATGATACAGCACGCACGTGCTAACCAGTCGCCCCCCCCCCCCCCGAACGGTTTAGTGTCTACAATTTTAACTGATTTTGATGTGCGTGACTTTAGTTCGAATTTGAATAGGATTCGTCAGTTAATAGCTACATAATGGCCGATGAAAATATAGAATATATAGTTATCGCCCGATTTTGATAAAAGTTATTGAATTGACTCGATATTATATGTTTCACTTTATCATCGTACTACGTAGTAGATATAGTAAATATTTATCGTCATGGCTTCATACGTTTAGCAGACCTTCGAGTATTACGTACAATATATTCACTACATAGATCTGTATAGCAAGGTCACATATCCTATTATGATATATAATACGTCTTGGGTCAGTTTGGAAATCAGAAATTACAAACGAAAACTTATGCGGATTTGTAATTATTGCTGTATGCACACGGGGTGTGGTGACTGCTGATCTTTCTATGGGAACAGGATATTATGGAAGCACAAAACAAAAAACAATATTTATGTCATTTACCCCCCCCCCCCCCTTCTTCACTGAAAATGTTTTTGAAAATTTGTGACATATCTGAGCCACAATATGTCTGAGCATGGGGTTATTCTGTTGAAAACTGCATCGAAACCACGCGAATCTTTTTTTTTCTATTTGAAAGTGTCCCGATTAATCTTTGTTGTATGGATAGTCATATCTACCAAAATATGTAGTACTGTTATACAGAAGTATGGTACTTTGTCGGGTGTCTGCATGTAGTGTTAATTGCTGTCATCAACAGCCACTACTGTATTTGATATCATTCCACCACTTTAGTTTTTAAGAATATCAGCTTTGTGACCTTATCCAAGAAAGTCTCAATTTGGTAGTGGGCTTGACCCTGTGTTATATGATAAGGACTACAGCAGCAAATATACAATGGCAGCAATCTGATTACATTGATAACGTAGATATCTTTCTGAAAACCTAAATCGAAGAAGTTTTCCGGCTTGTGGGCACGACTAAATATCTGGTTAGTCGCAACGGTCATATCGACGCAGGCTGAATTTTTGATGTTATGAAACCATATTTATATGCAGTTTTCATCGACCCCATATGAATTCAACATTATTATCAAAAATTATTTGTTGTAAATGAATGTGCATTTTGAGATGAGGGATTTAGTGCTTTATTTAGTGCCCATAAGTTTGAATTTGAACCCATCATTGCATACAAGGAATATTATCCCACTGTGTTTCTGGTATACTATAAGAAATCGAAGCTATTGATATAGACCATTATAAATTATCTTACATTCGTGTCTTGGTGGAACTACGTTATTAAACATAGAAGACTAATCATTGATCTAATACAAATCATAGGAAGTATATTAATAGATCTGATTTCAACAATACTCTTCCTGTCTGGTGTAAAATACCAGCAAAACACACAATTTCCCGCAGAAAGAAAGATCATTAATATTAATCCAAGGAACAAACTGGGTTGGTTAATAAGACAAATATACATTATTATTTTGTTTAAAAGTCGACATTGATTGAACAGGCAATTACTACACAACAATAGTATGATTGACGTAGTAAATGAAGAATTAAGTCCCAGGAAATGTTATTTGTACTACCTCTACATAGGGGATATCAATCACCGCTCTCCGACTAAAAAAAACGCAAGTTTGTCCAAATGACAACAGGGACAATTCGACAAATAAACAATCCTTTGGGAGTTCAACAAACTACATGTGGCTTAGACATGGTTACTAAGGTAAACAAATGGTATCGCGAGTTAACAATAAGATTGTTGATCGATATTCAGAATATTTATTGTCTTATCTTTTCCTTTTACAACCGTGGCTTTCATTGTTCCAGTGGCTATTGTCCTCTTACAACTTAAAACAGCGCTATTCGATTTACGTTTTTGCATTATTTTATAAATGTCATAGGCGTACGAGGCGGGGGGGGGGGGGGGGGGGGGGGGCGGGAGGGCACAGCCCCCCCCCCCCCCACCAAATATTTTCATGAAAAAAAATGGAAATCTGAAAAGAGCTCAGAATTGTGAGATCGGTCATTAGCCGAGGAGTTTTTGAAAATGGGGTGGGGGTAGGGGTATGGCCTTGTCGGGGAAGGCTATGGTCTTGTCGGGAATGAATGCTCAGTTTGTCGGTTAGCGTCGCGCCGTCTGTCGGGTTTTGAATATTTTTAATAATATGGAAGCGGAAAGAAAGCAGTCCAGTCAATGATGAACACGTACGCCATCTGAATAGAACTAGCACGTACACCAGGCCTTCCTCAGTTCTTGAGTACTGTGTTCCTGTATACTGGCATCCAACTCCATGCACCGGAGGAGCCCAGTGATAGAAGTGAGCAGCTGAAAAGCAGTATAAACCCTCTGTTTAAGCCTTCCCTATCCATACAAGTCTTCTATACATCTGAGATCTGGAAAAAAATGTGAAGTCTCATAAAATGAAAAATGTGGCAAAAGTAAATCGTTCGACTTGTTCTTGTTTTCGTAGTAATAGAGCTTGTATTTTAAAGATGACTTTTTACCAGTTTTTATGCTGCAACTGACATAATTTACTACCCACTCCAAATTACTAGAAAGTATTCGAAATGCCTGGAAATCGCGTCTACGGCCGTCTGGTTTTCAAGACCCCCCGTCGGACGCTTCGGGAAAATATGCTGCCCCCCCCCCCAAAACAAGTTCGGCCACGTACGCCTATGATAAATATCAAATATATTGAATATCCCCAATTCACAGGTTCGTTTTAAAGTTACGGTCTTTGGTGTCTTGACTTCCCATCAGTGTTATTTTTCACAAAACAAATTACAGGAATCCATTTAGACCAAACTAGTAAATCGAAATCTAGAGTTCAATGTAAGCACTGTACTTTCCGCACCCAAAAGTAGAAAGTGCTAATTTCGTTGAAGTCGAGGCCGAGATAATTTGGGCTGCACTTTATGCAATATTCGGGCTTACATTTATTAGTGACCTCTATCTTAAATCGGCACAGTCTTCTTTTTTTTTTGCCGATATCTAGTATATTTCTATCAAACCAAAAACGTAGTAGAGAAAAAAAAACGACATTACATAGGACTATTTCACCATCGGATATTTGAATATCCAGTAATGTTTCATGACTTTCTTCGTTCTTCCAGTTTATCTTGACAAAGTGGGGCTGTCTTGACGGAGGCGGATCATGGGGTCGTCGGGCCCCGAGTGTCCGTCGCATTCGTGTGGCTCGCGATTCGTGTGCCAAATTTAAAAATTTTATTTTGTCTTAAATACTGGATATCAGAAGGCCATCTCCTTACGGTAAGATAACAACATCAATGTTGAAATAAATTGACCAATAAGTCGTGTTTGCAATGTTGAAGACTGTGGAAGATATTGAACTAGCGACTTGCCTCCTTTATGTAAATAATATCAGAATTATTGTTTCTAAAGGATTGCCCTTATGACCCCCACCCCACCCCCACTTATTATTCTTAAAACTCATTTGCCTCTGTTGTCCTCGTCATGATCGTGAGTTGTCGAGATATTTGAATGCCACCTTTGACGCGATTCACATTAAAAAAAAAGAATCATAGCCATAGATACCATAGTATTTCTACTTCCCGTCACAGCGGAAATAACTGTCACTTTAATGTCATTCTTCGTACCTTTAAAGCTAAATCTTAGACAACATCATTAGTTATTGTTTCTGTAAGACGATTAAGAGACCCGCCTAATGAGAACTGACAGATATGCGTTCAAGCCATTCTTCGTGATGATTTTGTAATTGATAACCTTTCACACGCGGCATTCTTTCTTTGTGTTTTGTGTATTATTAATTGATTTTTTACCCTAGTTGTTTCCAATTGATGTGTTGTAAAATGTGTAGTTTATGGTCCAGAAAATACGAAAACGTGTCTAATGGTTTTCTGTGAAATATACATATACGAAAACATGCCTACACCCGTGTAAACATTATCATTGAGCATAAAATAACATTATTTACATTACTTATTGAAAACATGTTCATTGTGTCCTTTGGCTTGATGGTAAACATGGATATTGTTTATGATGTTTCATTAGATAATTGGTTTTTGATGTCAAGGACCTTGTGGTCCAGGTGTTTGCTTTTCTTTTAAATACACAAATATTCACATACAATATTTACATTATGTTCATTTCCATCATATAACTCTTGTGTAACGTATGCAAGGTATGCTTACCATTTCCAAAACATATAACGCTTCTCATTTGGAGATTTTATTATTAGTTAAAGACACACTATTCCAGACTAATGGGCAAATACAATCTTTCAGATTTCATGTAGATTCATATTTATCTACCAAGCAAAAAAGACATTTAACTCGGATGTAATTGCTAGCTGACTTGATCAACGTCGTTTTTAAAAACATGGTGTCAAATGTTAGTTTGATTTGTGATCATTCGAGAAACGATCAACTGGTTATTTTTATGAAATCATAGGGGTGGAAGAAATTGGATATAAAACTGATCTCATAATTTCCTGCCGACGCAATAATTCAGTCTCCGACTGATACGACTGGGTATTGCGTGATGTGAGATTCTAAATAAAAATAAAAGTGCCTATCAAGAAATTATGACATCATATACAATCGACAAATTGGCATACTGTAGATATGGCTATCTTTTCCCCCGTAGACGATAACTACTTCTTAGATAACTTACAGATTTTAAAATTATAATTACTCTGGTGCGTGTGGTACTGATGGATTATATATTTCACGCATGTATATTTTAATAAGTCCTTGTACGGGATTCGGCGGTTTTCTTAAAGTTGAAGTTGGAAATGTGTCGCAGTGTTACTGACGCAACTACAGACATTTAAACGGTATCGAGGTCCCAGGTTTGACGTTATCACAAATGTAGCCCGTTCAGACGCTTAAAGTTGAACTGGTTTAAAAACCCCGGTGATCGTTAAACCAGTTTAACTTAAGCGTCTGAACGCAAATGTGGGGCAAATAAACCAGTTTAAAAAACCCAGCTCGGGACCTGTCTTCGAGAAGGCTTTTTATTTTAAACTGGTTCATCTTAGCCGTCTGAACGGGTTGGTTTAAAAACCCCAGCTCCAGCTTTCTTTGAGCATGCGCAGTAGACAGTAAGTTACATTCCCATGCCAGAATAGTTAATCTGGTTTGGCTTATAGTACGTGTGAACGCAACACGACGCTGTCTTAAAAAACCCAGCGATTATGAACTGGTTTAAAAATAAGCGTCTGAACGGGCTACATTGATTCCAGAAATTTATACTCTTAAAACCAATCTGTTTAAAACACAGATCCTATTTTTTTTCGTTTTTTATAATCCAGTATTTTTACTTGTGTGCACTGAACACGTAGAGACAACCAAAAGCACAAAACAACGAAACTAAATATAGATCAGTATTTAATCAGATTGGCTTTGAATGGGGGTATTAACTAGTCCATGAATGATACCAATTTTGTCCAATTTATTAAATGAAATATCCAACTGTTAAAAGAATAAGATTGACACATTATCTCTTTGGAGTGTCATGTTGAATTAAACACTCATATATCACCAGATGTCATCTGTTTATTTGATTGATAACTTCTTCTTACACATCTTTTTAATAACAATACTTTATTGATAGTTGAAACATAGGTCTAGATATATATTTGTACTTTAAAACTAATCAGGCCATTCTTCGTCGGAAGTTAAAACTATTAATTTCATTATTTGGAGAGCCGATGTTGTATTTTTGACTCACGCTTTCTAAATATTAATTGTCCCCCGCCTTTCGAAGTAAGCAGGGGACTATTAAAATGGGTTCGTCCGTCTCCCCGTTGGTCTGTATGTTCGTCACACCTTTTGGGACACAACAACTCTCCTTCTAACTGAGCTAGAATGTTCAAACTTAGTGTAGGTGTTTATTAGGTCGATACCTTGATGAAGTTCGAAGATGAACATTTTCTGCTTAGGGTAAGCAGAGATAAGCAATTTGATTGGTTGATGATTTGGGACACAATAACTTTAAGTGAGAGTGATCAACCTTGGTGTATAGTTTCATTACATCAATACTTTGACTAAGTTCGATAATGAAATTTCTCTTCAGGGTAAACAGAGCGATAAGCAATTTGATTGGTCAATAAGACTTTGGAACATAACAACTGTGCTTTTAATTGAGGTAGAATGTTTAAACTTGAAGTTGATGTTCATTAGGTGAATGTCTTGACTGAGTTCAATGATTAACATTTCCCGCTAAAGCTAAGCAGAGCTAAGCAATGTTTTGATTTTGATGTTGTCTGATAGAGAGTGATGAATCTTAGTGTATAGTTGATAATCAGTTTGATTGCTCGATACCTTTGAAAAAGATAAACGTGCAATTAATTAATATGTGTCATCTATCTATTTCGGGATTTCGGCGGGTGACATCAGCCTCACTGTTGGCTTGTTTTAATAAATATCGCCGTATTCAGATTATATTCAAACTGGAGATTTGATTAGCCTCGGCCCGAAAGTTAGTAGCCTGCGTATTGTCTCGGTATCTGGACGCAGACCACATTTAAATTTCTCTGTTTGTTTCTCCCCTTTTATATGGCCCTTTTTAAATTATTATTTTATTTTTTGGTCTAGAATGCAAGTTTTGGTATAAATAATCATGGTTTAGAGGCGGAAGTATAATTGAGTTAAGAGGTTGTTTATGGTGATATGTACGGCGGTACCTATATGTTTTCAGTAAATTTGTGTATTTCAAAATTTCAGTGGTCAAGCGCATATAAGTTTCAAAGCAAAGACATGGCCACGTGTTGCTCTGTCTGGGGTAAAAAGCGTCCAGTTTGGGAAAAAATTGGAGCCAAGCAAATAAATAGAATTTGACATTGGAGTCAATGGGAAAATTAATTGAGGCCTGCCTCTATCAACTTTATGTTTACCAAGTGTTGCTAAAGTTGTAGTTGACCAGAAGAATATTCTGTTTAGATTCTATTTTTGACTTTATATAGTTTCAAACTATCATCAGGGGATTCGTATCCTTCTTTTCTCCTTGATCGCTTTTAATTCAGCCGTCTTATATAGATCTGTTGCAGGAAAAATGTCTATGGATTCATGGATAGAATTGTGTTAAAAGTATCCTTAGAAACCTTATTTGTTAATCACTTCTTTTGCGTCTTAATGTTTCACGAGGAGAAACCCGAGTTCATCAACATCATTGTCGCGTATGAACTATAAGATTCCTACTCTGTAATAAGATTTTGGCAGTTTTGGGGGTTTTTTTTAACTGGTTAAAGTGACATTCGTTTTAAATCGTTTTGGATTTCATGTTGTTATTTAATTAATCGAAAAAACAAATTGCTCTTAGATATATTTATTGTCATTTATTGACATATAAATGAATTACCGACGTGCACAGCGGGATCTATCACAAATTAGATTTCTTCTTTTGTTTCAATTGTGATTGGTTAAAACTTTTGTCAGTGCACAAAGAACGAAGAAAGACATGCATTGGAAAGCTCGAGTTTTCAATTCTTTTGTCCTTTCATATACACGAAACGTAGATTCTCAAGTTTATTCATGCAAGTTAAAATAAATGAGAAGTCAAAAGTTATGGTGTTTACAACTCTATTCATTCATTAACAAACAAGGTGATAAATGTTATTATTTTCAACTTTGGCTTATAAGACTATATATTGTAATTCTTGTTAGCCCCGACATAAGTTGTGAAATAAGTCAACTGTGTTTTGCTACCCGTTATATATACGAATAGATGTGTCTAGCTAGAACATTACCTTTCAAAACATGGACATAGGCATGCGGGCTCGATGAATTTTAGGTGGCAGAACCTGAAAGGCACGAAAAGAATTCGGGCTACAGAGAAAATTTTGAAAAATTAACTGCCGCAAAGGCGATTTCCTGCTTTCCCAGCCTGTGAATACAACATATTAAATGTGGTCCCATATAGCCTACTTTAGGGCTGACCTGAATCCCCAACAACCAGTCAGTCGCTTTGGAGGTACGGAGGCCTCGCCGTCTCCTAGAAAATTTTGAAAATGTAACCAGCGAAAATGCGTTTTTCTGCTATTCTGACCCGTGAGTTAAGCGACTGCAAAGTTGTCCAATCATTTTGCAACCAAAATCCCACTCTATGGTGACCCGAAGTCCAATCATCCAATCAGACTGTTACATTAGCATTGACAATTATTAATGATAATCGATGCCCGATAAATGTCGCACAAAATAGAGTGGCTTTAATCCATAGTCATTTCGGTTCAAATTCGTGGTATCCAATTAAAAGAAAAGTAAAATTTGTGTGTTATTAGATTTCGGACACTTTATTTTGCAAACTAGATGAAATAATAATTTTTGTTTTCACTTTACCATTCTTCCCGAAAAGTCAGATTGCCAGAAAGTTAGCTACTTCAAATAGCGGACAAAATTGTCAATATTGATACCACCAAAGTTTATGTATTTAATATACATAAATAATTATTACATAAACTCGATTAATACATAATTGAAGTACAGCAAGAATTTTCGTTTACGATAACATTCCATTCCTAAATTTGGAATATTGGCTGAGCGCAGGCTGAGTTCCATAATAGCGGACCATTTCAAACGAATTTACTTTAAACCCTCATAACTTCGCTCAAAACGAAATAATTTGAATGAAATTTTCAGTATATTCATTTTACATTGTTTTAATTATTATAGTAAGAACACCCAGCTCTTTATCTAAATCTTGCTCATGCATAATGCATCTTTAATTCTATGTCCCCGATTGCCTTGCAGAAACTATATCTGTGACCTGAAGGTCATTAAAGCTTTTCAAGGACATAATATCTTATTCAAAATAAAACCTAGTTTATAAAATCGAGTTCTCAGTCAGGCCACTTTCCAGAAAACACATGATCCATTAAGAGATAGGCATTGAAGGTTTCACAGATCCTCTCAAAGAAGTTATTTTTATTACGTATGTACTTGGAATGAACTTAATTGATAAATATAGGTGGAAAAGCATGTGTTATTATAATGTTGTATAATATGTAAGTAACGGTTAGTGGAATGTATATTATATAAGCGTGAACAAAACTCATTAAGATGTCACGGTGTATTAAGAAACCAATTACCTCTAGTTTAAATGCACTGTGGTTTATTTCTTTTAATCATGGTATACAACTAGGTGCATATTATATATAAATAACTTATGTTGGACACGATTCAAATAATAATAACATACAAACGCTCATTTACAAGGCTGGACGGTTCTACAACACTTATATTAACACTGCCGACGATTATCATCATTTGGTAACAATATCGCTAATATTTGGCGGTATTTCAACGATAATCAATTGTCAGGATACTTAATATAGACAGCTTTATGGATAACAGAATACGTTTTTGAGAAGAAATGCAATCAATGTATGTAATTGAACAGATGGTTTCAGTCAAAATCCTGCCAAAAAAAGAGAAGAAACCCCAACCACAAAAATATGTAATACTTTCGACAAAAGTATAAGTAGTTGAACAGTGTGATTGGGTCAACATCCTGCCAAATATATGAGGATAACGAAACAAAAAAACAACAGAAAACACCCCGCAATGTATTCGAAATAATGACTGCAACAAAGTATTCAGATTCGTTTGCAGGACGAGACAAATGTTGGTAATATACAAATTGTAGCTATATTCTAGGATTATTCTCTTACACCTGTATCTAAGTACATTTTTTAACAAGCTACAATCTCATTTTCTTGTAAATAATTAATCACCAAGCCACGATTTTGTATGTTAGTCACGTGACATTCCAACGGTATGACGTCAAAAGGTTCATTTAATAGCCAACAATTCATTAGAACTCAGCTGTAACATATTTATTTTACTAATGATAATTGCCCCAAGGTATTAACAACCCCGAGTTCTGTAACACCAATAACAATACTAGCAACAGATCAAAACAGCTTTGTTCTATAATTCCACTATTTGAATGTACATGTATATAGTCATCGAGAATACAAAGTTAGTGGACACTGAAATAAAATACACCAGTAAAGATAAACGTCATCAGATGATGGTCTCGTTGTCGGTTAATTCCCATGATGTAAATAACAGTAACCGTCTGTCTACTAATATCGGGGTTATTCCCAAAAATATTTTTACTGAATTTAACGAAAAACAATACATATAGAAATCTCTTAAGAATTGCGTTTTTCATAACGTTGCCCCGCACTTGTAAACTACGTATTGTAACCTACAACTCTATAGGCAATGCTATCTAATTTCATTATTCTAGTCACCAGTTTGGTTGTGTGGAACCACCGGTAATTATAATACTACGTGTACAGATGGCATTGATGTCCGAATTTATACGGGAGACGGATTGGTTCAAATCAATTTTTATCCAAAGTAGTCAACCAGAACAACATCCATTGCATTTCACGGGATCAACCAATCATATGTTGTGAGTTAATGCATTATGCGCAGATGGCAATAATGTTAGGGTATACGTGTCCAAAGCAGTTAACCAGAACCACATCTATTGCATTTCTAGGGATCAACCAATCATATTTAGTGAGTTTATACATTATGCGCAGATGGCATTAATGTTCGGGTATACAAGTCTGAATTTAGTTTATATGTTTGCATTAGACGTAAAGTTATTGAATTTCAAAGACTCAACTTAACAAATCGCATCAGGCTAATTAAATATGTATCTATATGGTGTTCAAATGAAGTTGAGTGGTTATAAAGGCACGTTTAATAAATCCATTCACTACAAGTTACAGCTAGATTGCATTGGTGGTCTTCTGGTTTGATTGTAGACAAGTGATAGTGATAAATTATCACTGATATTGAAGGTATATTCCAAGTTTATCAAAATCCATTCACTAAAGTAAAGTTACTATGTTTCAAAGAATCTACTAACAAGATTGCAGTAAGTCAATTAAATATTCATAGATGGCATTGATGTTTGACCATAGAAGAGGTGGGTGTGAAAATGAAGATATATTTCAAGTTTTACCACAATCCGTTTCTTAGAAGTATTAGAAGATGGCTTTGATGTTCAAACTTAGATGAATGGCTACGATAGTAGTCAGATAAAACGCCTAACTTGCAGTAACACAAGGCATATAAATGGATACTCTGTATGCATTTCTATGTACAGGACGTTTGGTCTTATAAACCGCCGACAATTCCCACCTCTCTATGAACGCGTGTAGGTGCATACAATACAAAAATACAAAACAATACTACATATTTGTGACCTGGCCATGACTGGTCATATATAGTCTTATCTTAATTCTAATAAATAGTGTTTGTCTTATGGTAATATCTCTTAACTGTAAAGATCAAATATACTAGTAAAATATAGGCATATTAATCTATAGGTTTGATTGCAGTCATCCTAATCTATATTATCAGCGTGTTAAATCCACATTATTAACAATAGAAAGATCAATGACAGGATTTATTTGGGATTATCTAAGGTGTTCTGCTGTGCAATATATCAACTACATGTAATTTATATGGTTTTAACCCTTCCAATAGCAATAACTAATATAATACGTGAGTTGGTGAACAGGAAGGTAAAGGATATAGGTGTAATTGTGTTACTGTTATTTCCAGATAAGTAAATTTATTTTATTGAGCCTGTATATCATTGAACAAAATATCGGGAGAGAGATAGATAGAAATGGGGTTTAACGTCCACTCGACACAAACTAGGTCATTTCGGGACTAACATATGGTTGAATTTTATTTCAATAATTCGCTTGCGCGTATAGGGGTCTTTAGCAGTGGGGGAAACCGGGTGATCCGGAGAAAACCCACGAGGCTGGACATGCGACCCCACTCCTTGTCACGTACAACCGCGGAATCGAAACCACGCCAGTTAACTCAATGACAGGCCTTGTGATACAGCGCTCACGCGCTAACCATTCGGCCATCTCTTCCCCCCCCCCCCAAAAAAAAAATGGGAAAGTACAACCTCTGAATAAAATTAAAATGTATTTTGATTAATAAATGTGATGTTTGAATGTGGTTATTTTGAAGTTTAAGCTCCCAGAGTTAGCTAGTGTTCAGGAACAACCAATTTAGCTTTCAACAAAATTAAAAACAAGCCTACAACCCGCTTATTCAAAATAACACATAATACCAACTTCAACCTAATTAAACATTTTTTGGCCTAAATCAAACAGATCTGGCTTCTGTATACAGGCCAGGTCAATACGATCGTATTTCTGGCCCGTTCGTGTGTTTTTCTTATGTTAAATAATACTTGTTCTTATTACACGTCAAAGGGCATATTGCTCTATTTTTGGAACCTTGAATAAGACAAACATGGTTCAAAAAGCACATATTAATGTAATATGAATGAATGTATGTAAAGTTATTTATATTCAATTTTTGCAAAAAAATAATGTAATTTCTAATCAATTTATGTTCTGTGAATACGTGAACAGTTCAAATTGAAAGGCAATGGTTTACGCCTACTTAGTGCATTCTGCACGTTTTTAAAATTATTATTTTGTCGTTTGTTAACCAGCCTTTACTAATTACTACAATATTGTGATGTAGGATGTTTTTATTTGTTCATTACAAAATGGCACCCGAAACCATAGGGTACACGATTCGTGTACTGAATATAAAAATGTTAAGTGTGACTTAAATGTTGTATATTAGGATCATATAGTTTCACGGCAAAATAACAACATAAATATTGATTGAAAATGATCAATTTTGAATTCTAATTCGTGTTTTTAATTTCGAATATTATGGAAGATATTGAGTTAGAGACTTAGCTCCTTTAAAACACCAATATATTTTTAGACCATATCAATAGAATGCTCTACCAGCATACTGGTCCTAGAATTATTACAATCAATTTTTGATTTCTTGCCGTCATATTATTTTTATCTACGAATTTCGAGACCATAATGATATTTCTAACTTGTGATATTTGTTTTTATTATTCATATTATTCAAACCAATTTTTGTTGTTATATGAATAAGGAAATGGGTATTAACAATTCTGATGCTTTGAGTCTTTAATTTCAACAAATTCTGATAAATATAGCTGACTGTGGGATATATCGATTCTGGCGATAAATATATCTGGCTGTGGGATTTATTGATTCTGATGATAAATATAGCTGTGAGACGATATTGGGATATATTGATTCTAATAATAAACTTCCCAATTTTCGATTTATGTTTACAAAAGAAAGCCATACAAGGAATATAGGGTTATTTTTAAGCGAGAGTGGAGTTGTTCGAATTCATGGGATATTTTGAACTGGCAACGTATACACGGAACCATGGTTGTCTTGCCATCGACATAACTAGAAGAAAGCATAATACAGATTATGTTAATTGTGGAATTGTCACTTCTTTTTAACAGATGGCCATAATGTATGGATGTATTTTATTAAATTGATGACTGGTTTTAAGGGTTGTATATGCTGTCGTGCTTATTTTGTTCTTGTCGTCGGTATGGTGATCGTAAAGACAAGAACACACGTTTGTCATAACAACATCTTACAAAACGCAAGTGTTAGTATAAATATATACATAAATCTAATGAAATGTTAAATTTATTCTTTTCTATTTCTACATAGTATTTATTTTTGTGAATTCAACACCGAATTGCTTCAATAAATGCGATTCACTTGATCGGGGAAAAATACATTCATAATATTTTGTAGGTGTTCTGAATGGTCACATACACGTCTTCGAGTCGCTAAAATAGTCATACAATACGGTTAACTGATTTCTTATTGTGTCAGTGTTTTGAAAAAAAAATTACGACGTGTTTATCGCGAAGGAGTAAAATTGATACACACGTTGATAGTAATTTATTTCAATGAAGCGTTTTACACGGTCTAACAGAGCATATGATTGAGGTATATTTTTGAAAAGAACAAATATAAGTTCGTATCTTGTACATGAGTACAAAAGGGTAACATTGGTCATTTCTTAAATCTAAAATAGACCTACACCTAGCAAAAGAAATGGTACTAACGAAATTGGGCAATGGTAATTAAGTCATGAAGGTATTCAGCGACCCAAAGCTGAATTGGGATTCCAGTAGCCGTGTCAATTAATACTCGTTGTGTAATGAAACTGATCGCGTTTTCCAGTATTAGTAGCCTTTGTTTCCGGCTAATACAAATTCTGCCAAATTGTATCTGATCACATTGTCGAACCTGACATTTGATTTGAAATAAAATTTGGCATTGACGAGTTCCAACTTCCTGTTTAAATGAGATGGGAAGCTGCGGTGGTGAGTAAGACGCTCACGAGCTATCCAGGTTCGATACGCAAGATTTTTCAACCTGCGGTTACCCATGGTCAGTTGCACAGGATGGAATACCTGAAAAGGGACAGTGTCTAGTTGACGTAATTCCGTATACACATTGGTATGCACGTAAAAGATCCATTGACAGTTAGAATTCGAAATAAGAGTAGGCGCGGTAACGCAGCTGACCGGGGAAAGATTTCCTATAGTCCACTGCATGGTGATGGTGATGCAGAAAAGTAGGACATTAAACCCCATTTTATTTCTTTGAGATGTTTGGTCAGTCAGATGGAGACAAATATATTAAACATGAACGTGAAAGATCCACTGGACGCGTAGGTATACCAAAGAAAATTCACTCCGACAAATGCTTGATGATTGCACACAGTGTCCCTAATGTGTAATTCAAACTTGCAGATACAAACGTAGTAAATTCTCACGCAATCACTTTCTATGTCGATCCCAAAGTAAATGGAGCAAGGAGAACAAAGCGAACAAATATTTTAAAAGAATATATTTGAAGGATCGGATGATATGACTATAACCTCGTTATTTTAAACCTTATGTCACCGAGTCACTTTTCTAATTCCATTACCAGCCTTTGATATTCAATCGTGTCAATATTTTCATTCATTTATTTTCCCCGCTACCCTTTGTCAAAGGGATATTCATATTTAAACAAGAGATACCTATTAACAAAAAGAACAGTGTTGCCGTGTTTCTTAGCCAGATTTATACTTAACACACGAAATAAATGACATTCGTTAATAACGAAGTTTGCATGTCGTACAATAATTGGGCTGTTTGTGTGAAAAGAAATTTATATTAATCGGGACATCGAGCGGATTTCGTTGCGTGGTTCTTGTAGCGGATGGACGAGAAAATGGGGTTTTGAGTCTACCCAACAAAACTAGTTCATTTCGGGACTAAGATTATATTAATTAAACGTCATTAACTCTCTAGAGTGTGAAGTATACTTGGGGAAATCCAGATGACCGGCCTCACAATGCAGCCAGTTTTAACAGTAGGTAATGCACCTCCTCTGAGCATACGTGACAATTGATGTGTATAAATTGGGACTATTCCTACAATTTCTTTGTAATCGAGTAACGTTTTTTTTATATTAGAATTAATTTGATTTGTGAATGAGTTTATTTAACGTCAACTTCTACCTTGGTGATATCACAGACACAGTTAGAGATGTGATGACTGAGGTTAACATTCGTGTTCACCTAGACTTTTATCGCAGACGAGAATTTGAGAGAATGTGTGAGTTCTTGGTCGTGTTCATTCAGTAATTGTGAACATGTATGTCAGTTTCTTTATTTATTTTGTGTGTGTGTGTGTGTGTGTATACATAGGGTTTACGTATTGATTCCGTGACGTCACTCTTACTGAGGCCGTTAAACAACATTGACCCACTCATCCCTTTGTACCCCACCTAACTAAAAACCATGTTAACAAATTAATCAAACCTTGGCCCTCTCAGAGGTCACATATATTGTTTTATATATTTGTCTTTGATAAAACTAGTGCGTTAATGAACGGCCCGGGTGGAAAGAATTATTCTCAGTGTGTGAAAATACAGGCGTCTAAACGTCCTACGATTGCCCGACTTCCTTAAAGCGATAATTTCCCATTTTCTGTCTGTTGCGTAGAGATGCATTATGTTTGAAGTTTTGACAAAATGTAGCGTGTATTGTTTATTATCGTAGTAACGGTACTTGTCAACCGAGACTAAGTCTCGAATGTCTATTTTATTGTTAAACTCTTAAATGGCTGCGGTGTTCTAATCTACTTAAACCGGAGTCATTCGATGGCCCAGATTGTTGATTATGGCCATGTCAATAAATGTTTAAATAATAATTTATATAACATTTGATGCAAGAAAAAATATCTGCAATAGGCAGATTTAGCTATTACATAATGCATCTTTAACAGGTTGCCAAGTCAATATTATACAATCGCTGAATTATTCTAGCACTTAAAAAAAACATTCACATAAAAATTAGTAATAATTTCTACTTGCCCACGGCACTTAGCATTTGTATCATTTTTCACTGGAAACTCAAGTGTACGTAATGGATAGTCTGTGGTTAAACATATAATGATGCCTGGTTGAACGAATTAAAACATTAACATCTTGTTTTGAGGGCCAAAATTACACTTACAAACTCAACGTTTTACTTTCAAAAGGAAATGATATTATATTTGCTAATTTCTCAACTGACACAAGTGAATTATGGGATTAATAGGATTATTCTTTAACGAGGTAGGATTGTGCTTAGATGCCATGTATTTTAAGACGTTATTTTAACATAACATTTATGATTTTTAATATTAAAAAAAGCAACTGTGGATTTAATGGTCGTATATAACCACCACGCGCTCTATCACGCGGAAATTGAACATTACATCAAATACACCATCCGATAAATCCAATTGAGCATTTTATTTAAAGCCAATCAGCGAGATATACTGTTACTTAAAAGATAATCAATATACTCATCTTGTGTAAAATGTCTATTATGATACTTTTTACATAAGTATACAATTGTTTTATAGAACTCTTAGAAAAATCGAGGTAACACAATGATTACCGTTCATCGACCTTTCGTGTTTGTCCCGCGATCGAAGTTCCATGTCCTTGTCTGTGAATGGTCATGGATTATCTATTGTTACAGAGAACATATTGTGGACTTATTCAGAAAATCCATACATTCTTTTATAAAAGATGATAGATATTTTTACACGCTCAATAATTACTTAGGTAGAAGATTACTTACACTAGTGGAATAATGGGATAATGGAAATTGAAAACCAAATCCCAAAACATTAAAATAAAATCATTATCTGAAACCGTAAAGGTGAAACAATGGCTTTGTAAAGTCTGTTTTAAGAACTGCCTGTAAACGCGCTAGGGCGAGGGGGAATATTAAAATTGTCTTCTGTACGAAGGGTTAGAGTTATTTCGGTATTAATGGAAATGATTCGCCTCTTTTAATCATTCACAATTATAGATGAATACGGATAACATGCGGTCATGTCACTCGTGCGATCTAGGGCGGTTTTGGCCCGGCCGTGGGTTATTTCTGCGATGTCAGTCCAGCAGTCTCAAAATAATAAGACCCGTGGGCGATTTGTTGTACGATCGACCCAGCCACTGTCTTTATGTCCACGATGCAAGAGTATGTGCCTTAAAATTCAAACGGTCCACTTGTATGTCTCAAACATAACAGACATTCGAATGCCTTTTTACCTGTTCTATTGAAATGTTATTGTTATCCCGGATGTTTTTTTTAAGAGAGTTCATTGACACTATAAATCTGGTGCAAACAAACTTAGGTGTGCTGTTACCTAATAGGCAGTACTTACTGTCAATCCACTGTCAACATTTTGTTAGATATTAAATTATTGTAATAAAAAATAGTAAGGCGTCAGAAAAAATGTAAGTTACTAGACATTTTGTGAGATACTTGGGCTTCTTAGTCACCATATGAGTAAAGGAACAGCCGGATGCAATAAGCTTCTGGGCTGAATTGTTATTATTTTACAATAAAGACAATGTTATACACAAGTTACAATTCAATGGAATTCAATAACTGTTTATTACTAAGCGACGTTTCGACTATGTTCCTCTACTCTTTATTAAGCAATGAAATAAAATGGGGTTTAACGTCCTACTGTTGTGCTCAGACTGGGTTAATGAAGACATGCATGCGCCATACAGTGTGCTATGGGGGAGGGGGCGGACAGCGGCGCTGCGGCCAACTGTTATATCGAATTCCAACTGTCAAGGGAGCTTTTATGAGCACGCCAATGTGTACACGGGACCTCGGCTTTTCTTTTCGTCCCATCTGATCGACTAGACAGCTGTCCTGGTCATGCCCTCCGTCCTACATATCAAGCAATGATAAAATATGAAATGTGGTGAGACATAAACAGTAATTGTATTCCATAGAATTCGGACCTGTGCATTTCGAGTTCAGATACTAAATGGCGTTGTTTTTCCCGCAAAAAAACGTAGCGGTTAGTGTGACAAGGGAATTCGATGGGATAACTGAATCTATTGTATCACTTCCTACCCCATCAAGGGCGGATATCCCAGTCCCCCCACCCCCTCCACACTCAGAGGTCTACGTGATCAAAGGGGCGGGGTATCCCCCAAAATATTTGAAACATGTCCTTTCATAGCTGTCAGCTCTCCATTTCAAAGAGAAACAGGGGCGGATCCAGGAATTTTTGCAGGAGGGGGTTTGCCAGGTTCCTGAGACAATGTATCCCCTCCCGCATGGTCTCTATCGTCATTTTGGCGTATATACATACACATTGAGCTTTTTAAACAGAGAAATTCAACACCTCGTTTGACGTCAATTTTTATTATGAATTAATACAATGACATAGTGATTCAATTTCATGGATGCAAAGCATTAATTGTGATATCACATAATGTCTATATCATTATCTCGTGCTTTGAGTGCCCATCATTTCGGGTTCAATTCTATTACAATAATGCGCTTGCGCATAGTGTTCTTTAGCAGTGGGAGGAAACCGGGGGACCCGGAGAAAACCCACGAGGTTGAACAGGCGACCCTACTCCTTGTCACGTACAACCAGGGAATCGAAACCACGCCAGTTGACTCAATGACAGACCTTATGATGCAACGCGCGCGCAAACTATTCCCCCCCCCCCCACACACACAAACAGCAATTAGAACATTCGGCATAACGATAATTCAAGAAAGGGTTGTACGGTATATCATTTGGATAACGATTACGTGCAGACGAATTACGTGCGTTTAGAAAATGTCTATGTCCTTTTTGTTTTGATTTTTAAGTGAATCACATGTATATCCCATCTATCAAATACCAGTTTATAGAATTCCAAAAATAAACAATCATGCAACTATTAGAAACAGTTGAATTGACAGTTAGCGTGTACTGACTTAGTAGACTAGACCTGATTGATTTCAAGCAGTGCCATAATGGAAACACTTCTGCAACTAAACGTTTTATTTTTAAAAAAACCCAACAAACATATCTATCCACTATGTGACGTCAACCGTGTCAATCACCCTTCTATTTTATCAATCTGAACATACCCACGCGGTGCATCTTTATTCAATAGGTTACATACGTCATGCATAAATGCATGTAGCAATGATGTGTGCTTAGAACGAGCTATAGATTATACGAATGCCAATTTCGCCTACTCCTGTACTATTTTGCCGGATTTAATCTCTTTTAGTGTGTAGGCCCATTTCCTGATTTTCTCACGTAAGCCAATGGATCAAATTGATGTTGGGAGTAATTTGTTCCATTCATATTTGAACAAAAGTATTAGATTTAAATGTCAACGCCAGATTGGAAAAAAAACATCATGCACAAAAGCCATTCTTCTTGAACAAATTACGTCATAATGCTTTAAAGTTATTTTAAGTCAATAAGCTCAGTTTAATTTTATTCTATATAAAAGATGATATATGCATAAATAGTTTATGGCTGAAATTCAAACAACAAAATTTATATAGCTTCATCATTCTAAATAAGAAAGAGATGAGGGGTGTCATTTTAGGACTAACATAATACAATTTTATTTCAATAATTCGCTTGCAGGGGTCTTATAAAGAGAAAACCCACAAGGTTAGACAGCGATAATAATTTGAAGCAGTTTTACTTTATATGTTGATATGCTGTATAGCTGCAGGGGCGTGTGTAGAAAAATGAAGGGGGCGCCCTGTTCCGGCGTGACTGACAACGGAGTCTCGAGGGGGGTTTGAAAGTTTGAAGAAGATTACCTTGCTTCTGAGGCCATTTCTGGAGGTCATTTACTCTCTTAAATGCTCACCTGCGCTCTCTCCCTGCTCCGCATGAGCATGCCCCCCCCCCCCCCACACACACACACACACTTACTTCCCCTGGACACGCGCATGAGCTGTCAGTTTGAATTCCTATTTAAGAGATATAAATCAATAATGGATTCTACACAAAAGATAGGAAATGTGGGGAAAAAGGATAATGAAAAATTTTGAATGAAAGCCTTCGGCTGTCTGCCATCTAAATGTACACGTGAAACCGGGGATACTAGTTACATAAACTGGCCATAAAACGTTTTTATCTCATAACTCTGCTGCATATCAAGTTTAAATATGCATTACAAACAAATATTACAGAATAAAAAGAACACACAGCCTAATAATTCAATAAGTTTGCCAAAAGAAACAAGTAAGGGTAAGACAATCAAACCTCGCGAACCACAGCCGAAATAATAAAAAATGTAGATTTTATAAGTGAGCAACGGTCAGGGCTGTTAATTGCTCTACTCTGTCAATAAAGCGTCTTTGATATCTTAGTACGAAAGTAGGCCTACGTTCATATTTTTTTCCTATTAAAAGGGAGTCATTTGTGTTACTTTTATTAAATCATTTCACTAAACCAGACCTTGATTGTGAATCTGGCGGTGAGAGGGGCGCCTAATATGTTCCCAATTAGGCCCCGCACCTTCTAAGGCCTACCCAGTCGTCGATTATTTTTTGTTGATCAAACTAGTAGGCCCTACACTGCAGCTCACAATTTCTGGCCCCTGTGCAGTAAGAAACATAAGACAGTAGAGCAAAGATACGATATGACAGTTGACTTAAATATGATATGACAGCTGACCTGCTTTTAGTTGACATGGCTTAATCCAGTGATGTGCCTTTTTAAATGACAACTTCCTCTAAGGCTTGATTGACATGCTAAAAACAATGTTGTTATTTTCTACACTATAATACCTATTCTGTCTAGGTAATGCGCCGCGTTATTAATAAAGCGTGGGTGCGTGCAATATTGATGGACTAAAAGGGGCTTTAATGTTTTGTGCGTTTGATGTATATATCATGTTGAACCTGTCTGACACGTTAACAACTACAGTTCATAGTAGCTATTTGTTCTTTCTTGTGAATAAGATATTACATTAGTTTTTACTACATACACGTTTTTTAAATAAAATATAGAGAAACACTCAGTCAGTTGTATTATTTGTTTATATGTAGTTGGTATTGGAAAGTCGTATCTCCAGCATCATAATGGTATGTGTTTTTATAATTTCTAGATGATATTATGATATGTAATTATGTGTATCTCAAGGACGTGTGTGTATCCTTTGCGATAAGTCAGTTACATCCAATAACTTTATTTAACATCACTCAACCGTTATAACAACACTTATGATATGCATATGCTTGTATGTACTGAAAGGTGCATGCACCGATACCCTTTAAATACCGGTAGTGTACTGGGTCCTGTGCCACAATTCACACGTAACGTATACGTAATTCGTGTAACGTTATACACATTTCGTGTAACGAGGTCCAAGTTTACCTTGGTTTCTATTGATGTGTTCGTGAATGTCTTTTTTATACTCAGGTGTACTTAATTACATATTAACAGTCTTTACATTACAATAGTACATAGATTTGACTTTTAAATATATAATATGTGGCTTTAATAGTCTCGGGTTGTAATTTTTTATACAAACAGAATAGACAAAAACATTCAGATGATAACAAAATATCATGGAATATGCAATATATTCTGTTTTTTTGTATTTTAATATTTTCATATTTGCTTTTATATCTATACTAGAAGAATGCCCTGCTTCGCTCGGGGGTCATAACCCCGAAACCGGAAGTGGTACTCTCGCCACCTGGCCTATGTTACTCCCCGGTCCGAGCTACCGCTATACCCCAAATTTCAGACTCGAGGCAGACCTAGTGTAGCCGCCAACCCCGAACAGACATCAGACAAACGACAGTCACAAATATTAGTATAGATTGTAATGGGGCACAGTACTGTGGCACTATATAAATGTATAATAATAAATATAACAAGACACCGTGTGTCAATATATATTTAAAGAAATGCAATGGCACGGGGAATATTTAAATTCCCGTTATTTAGTATTAACAATCAGTCAATAAATTGAGTGTTGTGTGAGTATTCTATTTTCTATTATTTTTGGAAACCCTTGGTTGGATAATCTAAAGAGTATGAGGGCTCTTGGTTTTCAATATTTCGGGAATTGAGATCCGTAATGGCCTGTCTGGAATGATACTACTTGTATAGTTCATCCTTCTTTTCTGAGGGTAAATTGGATGAACCAGAGGCTCATGTATCTATTTCGGAAAAGTGCGAGATTGGGTGGGTGTCATGCATAATATCAATATAGGCACACTCTTTCACGCATGCATCCCACTATAGCCGGTCTGAATTAAGTTGCTTGAATGTCGACAACTCACCGCAACTAATGCCAACGCAATGTACTACGAATGAGTAGTTGACACATCGTAGCTGACAGCGTAAGCTAATTTCATCCTTATAAAGTTTTGTATACGTAAGCTCATTTCTGCTATAGTTTCGTATCAGTAAGCAAATTTCTGCTATAGTTTAGCACCAGTTATAAGCTCATTTTCGCTATAGTCTAGTATCACTAAGCAAATTTCTGCTATAGTTTAGTATCAGTAAGCTCATTTCCGCCATAGTCTAGTATCACCAAGCAAATTTCATTTCTGCCATAGTTTAGTACCAGTAAGCTCATTTCTGCTATAGTTTACTGTTACTAAGCTATTTTCGGCTATGGTTTAGCTTCACTAAGCTATTATTTGCTATAGTTTAGTATCATTAAGCTAATTTTGGCTATAGTCTTGTATCACTAAGATAATTTTCCCACCAAAAGCTTATATTTTAAGAATGAAATCGGTTTCCTGAAACTCAGATTAATAGCTCTAAATATATACACTTGTGTAAGCCAATGTGTCACCTAAAATACTTGAGTCCATTTTTCGTTGTCACAAGTGACACGGTGTTGGTGACAGGTCGTCTCGCTCTACATGTTTCATATCACAGATACCTTGTTAGAAGCTCATTACCATCGCTATGAATGTATTAACCCGATTAGTCTCATTATCCATTTGATATCTATCACAGTAAAATTGTACTTCCCCGTACACGCGTGTAGAAACATACAGTTAAATACTCGGTCATGAGTCCCTTGATGGACAAATGACTGAAAGTGTAAAATGATAGCAGGATATCATGAGTATACATGACATTCAAAAAACAGCAGCATGCGAGACCACATGTACGGTAATAATTTGGTCGGTATATGTATATGGACCCCAGGGAGCAGAACTTAAATCTTAGGTACCTCAAACGAGTAACATGACGATTCAAGCTAGTCACAAATCATGACAAATGACTTATTCCCTCAGCATGAATGCTCCTTGTCTGTTGTTAAAAATCGAGCAACGGAATAATTTTATCCAGTTTTTGGTGACAATACCCACCACTGTGCAATATGTGCAGTCCATGAAAAGGAAAGAAAAAGAAAAACGAAACAAAATATTAATATACGGAATGACTGCAAACTTTTATACCAAAATAATAACTAATAATGCCCTGCTTTCTGTAGTTAATTCCGACCGACCACAAAATGTTAATTTCGCAGGCAGTTGGATTAAAGTAAAACCTCTTACTACTGCTTAACTATATACTACAATAACAACGAGGTGTATCAGTGATCTAATACACTGAATTATAAACCTATAACGGTAAATCTCTTTGATCTTTGGGGTATAACTTGCGGTCTGGAAGTCGGGGGTAGGTGGGGGGGGGGGGGGGGGCATTTGGATATACACAGGGGAATTTGGGGTTATTCTTCTGAAAGTTATTCTTCTAGGGTAGGGTTTTTTCCATAAGAAACATGATATAAGGTTTTTCTTACTGGAATTCTGAGTTATTCTTATTTTACTTATTTACGTACATGTAAACACAGGCGGATTATGGGCAAGATAAAGCACTCGACTTCGGTTATGTTGGGGATGAAAAACTTCAGAAAAAAAAACCCGAAGGAAAAACTTCGGCCTGCCGGCCTCGGATTTTCTTTTTCTTGGGTTATTTTCTTCATCCTACACACAATGTATGTATGCGACATTTTAATTCTACTAAGATAAACACCAACACAAGAATGACTTTATTGTTCGCTCAAAAAACAGCATCCATTTTATAGTTGGACCTGTTTGGAGCCTTGTTTCAGCGATGACATTTAATTGAATATTATAGATTTGTACCGAGGTATTCAGTTCATTTGCTACAGGTCAAATTTCAATTTAGTTCAATATTATAATTACTTTTACTAAGCTATAGTACATAAAATAGAAGAGAACGAAAGCCCTCTATAAACGCCATTAGTGGAATGTGTTAAATTACAGGAAAAAGCAGTTCAGTCATTTGTATTTGTATTGTGCAATTAATCCGAAGTGTCTGATTCTTTCCATAGTCTAATATTGATGGCTTTATTGATATTGATGGCCAGGAATTCACAACAATTCAGTCCCGTTTTTGTTAGTTTTTAGAACCTACAAAGTAGATTTACAATCACCCATTGATAAAAGTAGTTAGTTTTCATTGTGTCTCGGGGATCACGTGGCTAAGTGGGTAGGACGCTAGCTCGCTAGCCTGGAGGTCGGGTGTTCGATCCCTGCATTGACCGAGAAAGTTCATCCAGATTTTCCGGCGTGGTTCTCCCTTGTCAGTGATGCAGGACGGAGGGGCTGACAAGGAAAGCTGTCTAGTCGTTCGGATGGGACGAAAAACCGAGGTCCCGTGTACACATTGGCGTGCACGTAAAAGATCCCTTGGCAGTTGGAATTCGATATAAGAGTATGCCGTAGTGCCGCTGTCCGGGCAAAATTTCCCTCATAGCACACTGTATGTCGTATGCCCGTCTTTATTAGCCCAGGTAGGAGCAGAACAGTAGGACGTTAAACTCCATTTCATTTCATTTCATTTCATTGTGTCTCAGTATCTCAATACCAGCTAAATATATTTTGAGAATAATTTGTATATCATCTTAATAATCGGCAAAAAATATATAATTGCACGCGGTGTATGAATGGATTATGGTGATCATGATGAGATTACACGTAGTCTACATAGAGTACATGCGAAGTGTACACATTAAGGGGATTAATGGGGAGATAATTCGATAGATTTATGATCCCCTAGATATTGCTTGAAGGGTGCTTGATTATATCCCGACAATCATAATTTATGGCCGTGGAATACCATATTGCTGTTTGCTGATTCCTACAGATGATGCATCATATTTGGATGTTTTAGATATGTATACTCAGGTGTATATATGTGATATGCCAATTATTAAACTTTACGTGGCAAAAAGAGACATCGATTTAACACAACCCAATTGATATCACTGCTATATACCTGTATTGATCTAATCGAGACCTACAACGAGGCCCTTTTAATCATACATATGAGTCACAAATGGTACACAGTTTCATTTTATAACGAATTGAAATGATATTAATAATAGCTGATCAAATGTTGGAGAATAGTGTCGTCCCCCCTGTCAGTCTGTCTGTGTTTTTTTTTTAGGGGGTGGGGGGGTAATTTCTTTTAAACATGCTTCCTAAGGAAGAAGAGACACGATGGCTCAATAAATACGGCGTTGCCTCCCAGAAGGACCCGGGTTCGATCTCGTGGTGTTGGCTTATTTGTGAGTTTTCAGTCTGGTTTTCTCTTGCCATTGGTACAGGACGGAGGTTCTGGCAAGAACAGCATCTAGGACGGAAAACATTTGTCGTTGGAATTCGACGAAAAGTAGGACATATTTTATCCCAGCTGATGCTTAAAGTAGAACGTTAAACCCTTTTCATTTTCCAAAGCAGGGATTCTGTCGAATTTCAGATGTCGCACATCAGTTATTGCCCCTATCCCTTGAACCTTATAAACGTTGTACATTTGTTGAGAGATCGTTTCCGGGAATGTTCAACTAGTCAAATGGAGGGACTCGTTCATCACGACACCGAAATATTACCATTCTTCAAAATACTGATGGTGAGCATGTCAACGATGTGTTAAAAATAGTTACCTAGAAGCCCTTTACAGATGTAGCCAGTGTAAAGTAACTATATAGTTTTTATTGTGCAGAAAGTACTATTTCGGAATTATAGCTAATTGATCAATGAATGACAAAAGAATTTATCAAGACAGACATAATGTCAATTACAGATATATAGTAGATATAAATAATATCATATTTACCCTTGACCTATATATAACCTACCTATTACCTGTATAAACATAATATACTGAGTATAAATAAAAATAAATAAAACTAAGAAAAAAGATATATTATTGACAAGTTATGATATAAAATATGACAATATGGCGTAAGGATTATTTATCTATTTATTTAGATTATATAGATATATAGTATTCTTAAACACATAAGTCTTATAAATGGACTAGGGGCCGCGGTGGCTCAGTGTGTAAGCCGATGGCTCACTAACCAGAGCGTCCCGGGTGGTGCGGGTGCTCTAATCCATTCAATATCCATTCAATGTTTAGAGAGTTGATTATGGGCTTAGCAAATGAATAAATGTCTAAAAAAATCAATGTCTAGAGAATTGATTATGGGCTTAACATGTGAATAAATGTCTAAATAAAGATTTATATAATATTTGGAACCAGAAAATACCTGCTATACCAACATTGTCCTTTAACAGCGCGTTAAGCAAACTAGAGAAGAGAAGAGAGAGAAGAGAAGAGAGAGAGAGAGAGAGAGAGAGAGAGGCGGGGGGGGACGTTCACTCGACACGGACTAGGTCATTTCGGGACTAACATATGGTTCAATTTTATTTCAATAAATTTAGTGGTGATCCCTGTTTGAAAACGATCGTCTATGATAATAAAGCTACTAGCTGTTCGGAAGAAGACCCATCGGAGAACTTACATGAAATCAAACTAAGCATTGTATTATTTGCGTAAAACAATATTTATAGAGCCGTAACATGATGACAAATTGACAATTAAATAATTATTTTTTGAATGATATATACCGTTATAAATCTTTCTGTGGAAGTAAACCGATACACCAATAAAACAAATGTTCATTTAATATTGTATTGTATTATATCTGTTACTCTATGGGCTGGTCTACAAGTTCAGACAGAAGTTATTCCACTGTGTTGACGAGTTAATGGGACATTATCCTTTTTAACTAAAAAATAATTCATTCAATATCCTTTGCAAAGCTAATGAAAACCATACTCCTCGCAGTTTATCGTTTGATTATACCTAATCCCACTTAACACTGCTGTAAAGGAAGCAAATTTCTGTTACAAAATTATGACTGATCAATAGTCCGATTGACAATCAATAGCTAAATGCGTAGGGAAGACCCCAGATTAAACGAAGGGCTGTCATGTTGCTGTACTTGGGATAGATTTGATTGAAAGTGAAAAATAGACACACTCCCCCAAAAGCTCAAGTATCCGAAGCCAATCCAGCAATGGTCAGAGGGATTTCTCGGGCCATTCTTCAGGAATTTGATGAAAACCATCGTACGCCTTGCAGTGTACTATGAGGGAAAATTGGCCCGGGTGCAGCTTTATACGTCATCTACTCTTATATCGAAATTCAACTATCCCATGGGTTTTTTTTTACCCATACACACGAAAGCCTACACGGGACCCCCCCCCCCCCCCCCGTCCTACACAACCGAAGATGGGAATAAGTAGCCTGATTACATATTAACGGGAATTGCGTCGTGATAAATTTACAATAAACACATAAATCGACAGTATTATGGCCATATATAGACCATATTATATTATACGATTTTTGATGTCTAATGGATTTAGTAGTTCTTAATAGACTATAGTGTGATGAGGTTTTTCTCTATATATATGCAATGATTACGCTATTGTCATCAGATCGGGGTAATGGACAAAACATAATAGATATACATAGGTCAATCACTGTCAAATAACATTTGCAGGGAAGTACATGTTCAGTGTGTAGGTGTACAATCGTTCTCATGTCACTCATTACACCCATGTATTTCCCACTTTACACATCTGTTATTGCCACTGAATCGATAAAATGATACTTGAATGTCGATCATTTCGAGATGGCAAAACCATATCCTGAGTTCGAAATAGGAGGCAATTGTTTGGGCTTTACAACACAGAATATCTGTCGATCGAACCTTCTTTTTTTGTGTGTGTGTGTGGGGGGGGGGGCATATTAACCATAAAGTCATCATAAATTCTCTTGAAAATTGAAGTCATTTGCATTGCACTCATATGACAGAAAAGGGAGTTAGAACTGATTATCAGGAATCTTTATTAAAGGGAAATAACTCCACAGTATCCGTTGGATACTACGGCTAGATTTTATGTTCAAAGAAGCAGGGCATTGTTAAAAGACCTCGGCCTTTCATTCTGTTACGGTGGATACATACTGTTTCTCAGTAATGTAATACAATTATGTGGTGATTATATACTGTGTAGTTGCTAGATCAAAACATAACGATTTTATGTTGGGAAACAGGTAGGCCTAGCCTACTAAAATGGATCGAGAGACTTGCGTATCTACCATCTTATGGTCACCTTAGCAATGTAAAAATTGGGGATCTGAAATACCATAATGTGTTTGAAATAATTCGAAATCTGGAATATATAATAATTTTACCATATTGGCTATTACTTTGACTTATATACTTCCTGGTATCTGGTTTTACTGTTCAGAAGTCGGATTTACTGAAGTAGAATCAGGTTACTAAAGTAGTCATGGTTACTGCAGTAAAGTCAGGGATACTGAAGGACGTGTACAATCAGATTACTGAGTCAAATTCAGATGTACTGATGCACAATCAGGTTTACTGAAATAAAGTCGGATTTACTCAAGTACATGTACTATCAGATTACTAATTAAAGTCAGATTTACTGATGTACAATCAGGTTTACTGAAGTAAAGTCAGGTTTACTGAAGTAAAGTCAGGTTTACTGAAGTACATGTATAATCTGACCATTGAATAAAAGTCAGATTTCTTGGTGTACAAACAAGTTTACTGAAGTAAAGTCAGGTTTACTGAAGTAAAGTCAAATTGTGATATTTGTTAATCATCATCACCCACTCATATTATCAACAAATATGAAACAGTATCAAATTTAATACAGGTCAACCAGATTACTGTAGGACAGACAGGTTACAGTAGAATAACCAGGTACTGTAGAACAACCAGATTACTGTAGAAAAACCAGGTTACTGTAGGACAAACCAGGTTATGTAGAACAACCATGTTACTGTAGGACAGATCAGATTATTGCAGGATAACCAGATTGCTGTAGGAACAACCAGATTACTATTGGACAACCAGATTACTGTAGAAAAACCTGGTCACTGTAGAACAAGCAGGTTTCTGAAGTAGTCAGGTTTTACCGATTTTCAATTATAGCCCTACCAAGTCAATCGGTATCATCAGTTGCTATCTCACACATAATATCCAAGGAACACGACAAGATGTCTGAGACACAAGTATGATCTATAATTAATTTCTCCTGCAGTTAGATTGATGCATATATGTCAGATCATATAATACTTAATACATTTTCCATAATACTAGCCAATGGTCTATACAATCCTCTTAGTAAACTCTTGTTGTATCATCTGTAAGATATTATATATAGTAAATGTTGTGATTCTTATTTTTTTCTGTAATAACAGCGTTTTCACAATCACAGAGAAAATTGGTAAAACTGACAGCTGACACGGGTCTATCATTAGACTTACATGATATCAATCAACTTATAGAAATATACGGTTTTCACTGAAAATAACTGATGATCTGATGTACATACGTCACTGTCCTTATGTAGTTAAATTACAAGTCAATCAACTATGTATTTACTGTCATGTTAGCGTTTCTAATAGATAGCTACCATACCACAAGCGTAAATCAACCACTCGCTAATTTAAACCAGAATACAGACAGAATACGTTTCACAGATGGAAATATTCTTAACTTGTTATAAGAATCCATAAACGGTCATTCAATCTTCTAGAAATGTATTTTATTTGGAATCAAATTCCGTTAACATTAGATAACTCGTATGTTTTTAGCCTGTATAATTCTATTTGTGGTTTTTGTTACGGTATTTCTCTATTTCGTTTCGGTTTAAAAAAAGTGAAACAAAAATAAACCCGGAAGTCGTGGATACTTTATTCGATTCTCGTGATTTGTTTAATATAAAATTAGATTTATTTATTTTCGATGTTTTTAATTGTTTGAATATAACATTCTTCTCTTTCTTCTCTTCTAAGAAGATTGTAAACAACGTCTTAACAATAAATATGAAAACTATTCGTGGATAAATGCTAAATTGATTACTATAATGGCAGAAAGTGTATCAGGCTTTTTTGTTCAGTAAATGCAGCGTCAAAAATGCAAGAAAGGTGTCTTGCACCGCAAAGTTAATAATTTGAGAAACTGAACTACAGAAACACTTATCATTAAAACCCCAATGCACCAATAGGTCAATAATAATTTAATGTGCTTATTTAACTTTAAACAATAAGAAGATCTGTAACAATAATAAGATCTGTAACTGCTAGATTGTAATTTAGTTGACTGAAACCACTAGGAGGGGGGGGGGGTCACAATTATAAGTGTAGGTATGTTGCTCGGTTGGTGCCCATTCCGACTTGTTCAAATGAAAGGGGATGGTCAGTTCTACATTATTAAAGTGAAAATTTAGACGTTTTCGCTCGATTTGGATTTCTTCTCTTAAACTGTCAAGTGGACCTCAAACAAATTTGGTACATATTGATGTTGTTTTTGTGGTACTTATTATTAAGATTTCTTTGAATGGGGTTTTTCGGGATGGAGATAACTTAAAGAAGACAAGTTGGATGTTGGCGGCTTTTCCTTCAAAACCCCTTGACGGATTTCAAGCGAATTCAGTAAATATATTTCCTGGTTGATTAATATTGTTTGTTCAAATGGGGTTGATCAGCCTGGTGTGGACGTCAAAAAGTAACAAGACAGTTTCGTATAATTCACCTAAAATACTTGATGATGGGCTTTAACAAGGAAATAGAAGAGTATGTCCCTTGGAGGTTTTCAACTTTCTCTTCTAAAACCACCCAATATATTTTAACCAAGTAATATAGATGACTGGATGGTGGTTGTTCATAATTGTTCGAATTAAGTTGACGGAACCCAAACGAGTCGTTTCTCTGAGGAGGAAATTTAAATATTTTCATTTTGCAATTTGAACATTTTACAAGGATGCCGTATTTTAAATGATTTTGAAAATATATGATATCTGTATAAAATAAAGTTGCTAGATTCCAACAACAGACAAACGTGTGCATTTTCTTACAGACCAAGGTTTGGGGTGGGGGTTAAGCCCATTGGGGCTCTTGTTATTGTTCAAGGTCTCGCTAACATTTCAAAGCACAGCCATGTTAGGCTTCAAAACACCCTATTAGATTATTGACAAAACGTCTGAGATTATTCTTGTTGTCGTCCAAATGACTTATAGTATCCTCATATACTACCAAACGAAAATAACATTTCCTTTAAGACAGATCAGATCGAAAGTGCAGAAATAGAATGTTTAGAACCGCAGCTAACCACGGTTATCACAAACCACGAATAATCTCCCATATCTAAACAAATCAAGCGAGATATTAATATGATAAAAGCTTTGTTGGACATTGGTTCGTGATATTCCTGTGTGTTTGTGTCTGTTGGAGCTTGTACAAAAGCACTGATGAGTTCAAACTTGCGGGCAACTGATTTAAGTCAACGACCACTGACAGGAGAAACGAATCGGAATTAATTTACAGTGCGCGTGTTCCAGTAATGTCTTCTCAGACACCATATTAATATACATGGTATGTAGATATAAAATCTTTACGTTAGGTTACTGACAATTTTATGGTTTTTAAATAGGAGACGGGAAATTCGATGTTCTGCTGAAATCATTGTCTGATAAGTTAAGTCGGGATGATGTAGTCAATGTATTGGTTGTCTAGCTACTAATTACTGACATACAATATGAGACATCTGATTAGAAAAGCAAAGGGAATTATTAGAGTAAATTAAAGCTAAAATGAAATTGGAGATGGCTAATTGGTAGATGTAATAATGGATGTCCATATTGATCATATCTCGACGCTCGTCAATCTTTTATTATGTTCGGGATTTAAAAACCGTTTTCTCGATAAGCCAGAACTGGAATCGAAGATTTCAACCAACACACTACTCCACAGGTGAATTTCGGGTTTAATTTACCATTGACTATTTAGTTATATCGTCAACCCACCATCGTTTCTGTGTTACCCACGCCATTAGGCCACACACACCCTTTCCAGAAAGAAAAAAAATCAGTATTTAAAAGATGGGGTTTTAAATTATAAAATTACAGAGCCGTCGCAACGAAATTCATATTAAGGTCTGACACTGACAGTGTAGTTAAGCACGACCGGGTATTTTAATTTATTTTTGCTAAGTTTGTTTGTTGGTTATTTGTGTTGGGGATGGAATGTTTTCGGACGGGGGCGGTTGGGTATTAATTATTGTTTTTATCACGCGTTATAAATAATTCCAATTAAAATATAATCAGTCGATACATTATTTGTAATACCTGTATATTTTTACACAATGGCTGCGAATTTCCATCATTTCGATGTAACGTCTGGAAAATTACGTATTTGGTTTTATTCTTCGTCAGCATTATTGGTATTCCGTCAGTCCAAAAATTTGTTCAGGCATTTCACATAATACAATTATTTAATTAAGACGAGCAGACGCGTTATTAGAGTAATGGAGATGTTTTGCAATTTCTTCTGGCCACGGTAATCTTACTAGAAGTTACTATCCGGAAGTCAATACTCTCGGAAAGGTTAATATCCGGAAGTTCTGTCACTAAGAATTTTGACTGTCAATCGCGTGTCAATATCAACGAAGAGGTTAATCCCAAGAGGATGGCTGTGAAAAACCCGAATTGACATAAATTATTACATAAATAATATAAAATTTGATTACATAAATAATATAAAATTTTATTTTAAATAATATAAAATTTTATTTTAAATAATATAAAATATTATTTTAAATAATATAAAATATTATTTTAAATAATATAAAATAATATAAATTTTTATTTAAAATAATATAACATTTTATTTAAAATAATGCAAAACAAAAACTTTATTTTAAATAGTACAAAAACTTAATTTAAAAATACAAAATAATATAAGTGACCCATTGACAATCCTTTCATACAAACGGTTTTACTTGCGCTCAATAACAGCCTATCGTTTTCCGTACTCAATAACATTTGACTGGAGTGTTAATTAGTACAAAATAATATCTTCAAGCAAAACTACAGTAGGCGGGCGTTTATTCTTGCCCCGTGATTTACTTTGCTCCAATTTACTAATTAGAAAGGTTTCACTAGATTGCCGGCTTCATCGGATTTCCTTTCTCCTGTCCGCGTTTTCCTAACAAAGTCGACGGTTACTGTCTAAATATATATAGGGCGGTACACTCAAAGAGCTTTTATTCAATTGATTCTTCCATTGATGTGACTCGGCACTCAGAGACAACGATCGCTAGTTGCCTAATACATGTTCGATCATCTTAAACAGCTCTGTCCAATTCATTTCTATCCCTCATCTTGAAACTAAATTACCCAGCCTGAGGCGACTAGACGTTCTGACGTCATTGTGACGTTACCTTAACTATCCTCACTAGAGTAGGTGAGTGCCAGCAGAAGGGATGTCGAGGCAGGAGGAGTGTTGGGCAGAGATTCAATTTCAGATTATTCCCTTCACTAAAGAGTGACGAAGCTTGTTAATGAAGGTTTTGTTGAGTTGGGCAAGAAACTGATTGAAATTGGACGCGGTAAACAGAATGAGTAACGACGTAATAGAGGAAACTTAGAAAAATAGAAGATATGATGGAGGATGAAGTGGTGATAGTTTAATAACATAAAATTGGTGTGGCATTACCATACATTGATCATTTCTAACAAACATAGATTTCTTCAGATTTCTCACGTAGCACTATATATATGTATATAATATATACAATGAAATATAATTCGGAGAGCTATAATATCATCAATATATAATTATTGATAATAACTATAACAACGTGTATTAAACACAGACCCTAATTTGTGGACAGAAACATGACAGGATGTAAGTCCTCACTGGGAGATGTCATCTGTCTATTTCATATTTCACTTTATTAACAACGACTGCAACGATAACAAACTCGAGATTAAAGTGACTGTTCTTAATTTCAACAAGAAAATATATGTAACTGATTTTATATAATGCCAACCGCCTTCATTGGCCCAGTCGGTGCAGAAAAGTAGGACGTTAAACCCCCATTTCATTTTGAAATACCATATTCAAAATAACCCTAAACTCTCCTTATTATAAAAAAATCTAAGCATTTCCTCGGTTAATCGGTTAGTTCTTGGATTTTCAATAATCCTAATGTTATTTTGAATCGGGCACATTTATTTGTGGGGACCTTGTAAATAACGAATTCCTGATCTCGATCTTACAAAGACGCAACATCTAAAATTTGTGTAAATACAATTGACTAATATTCCGAAATGTCAGATATCATGCAAATTATTTTGTGCATAATTAATGGATTTTTGGGGGGTTATTTTCTGCTCTTGCCATTAACTGGCGTATATAACGTATGCCATTTGTTTTAGCGATATTGAAATAATAAAACGTGGAAGATTTACTGGGAAATCTGCAAGTCTATAATGATTAAAACCAATATGTTGAGCATATAAACATCTTGTGTCCATCAATATAATGATGTCGTGGGATGATCTAGCTGTATACCCCCTTAATAAACTGGTGCTATCAGACTTGGTATCATAATGCTGGAAGGCCTAGTTATTGCCTTCTATTTTATATTACCAATAATCGCATTAATTGTGTTATTAAAGTTTGGTCGTATTGATGGCGCTACAGGCTATCTGAAAGTAAGGGAAGCAGCGAATCTACTTGATTCAATTTGATAGTTTCCCATGGCGGTATTAAGAACACGCCTGAGTTCATACGTGGTATGTGTTTGTCAGTAAAGTTAATGTATTTGATCGACAATTCATTTATTCTGTCGCTCTGTTTCACAACCCCCAAAAAGAATAATTTAATATTTTTAATCTAAAATCTAATTATTTTTTTTCAAATAATGAGAACGCAATAAAGAATTCTCGGATAGGGAATGAAATGAGTCCTTGAAGAAAAAGTTCGATTCCGTCTTGAACAACCCCGTAGCGGCATGTTTCCGGCGAATTTCGTCAAGTTGCGGCCATGAATGGCTGATTCCGGTAACAACAAAACTGTTTACAAGAAGACGAGAGAATGAGAATGCGGGCAGTGATTAGATTCGGCGAATCGGGCTCCATTTCCTTAAAACAGCACCGATGGTGACCAACGAAGCGTCCTTATTCGGTAGGCTACATAGTAAGAATCATCTTGGATATATACTAGATTTCGGATTATTGATCTTTAAAGATACCTTCCAGCGTACAAACTGGGTGATTTGATGATATATTTTAACTAAAAACATATTCAAACTTATTAATTTATCAAAAATTTGCTTCCAATCCCTCTGAAAACCTTGTATTCTCGAGGAAATACCTCAAGTTATAAAAAAATCTATTTAAAAAAAGTCTTGTTTGTGTCACGTGACTTGGCTGTCGCGGTAACTAGTAACGGGTGCGAAGCCGGAGGAGAATTTATTGCATATAAAAGACGGTGTTGTCTTCAATTGCTGTCCATCTATCATAAATATCGAAGTCTCAGTAAATTCTCGGATTATCCCCTACTCACGTCATTTTCCGCGGTTTTTTTTTTTTGGGGGGGGGGGGTTATATCTCTCACATTTTCCATGTCCGCTCACCATAAAAGTTATCAGCATTTACATCAAGCGTCCCCTAACGCCAAGGGGGCAGACAATCTACGCGTGCAACCTTTGGCGTCACTCGATCAGACAGCCCTTAATCGTCAGGCTGTCAATTAATGACACCCTTTCATTCTTGTCCTGTGGTCGCTCCATTGGTGTTTTTCAAGGAATCCAGTATTTTTCTAGTAAAATTGGTTGTCTTTTCTTTCTATATATACCAAAATTGCCATACTTTCACTGGAAATAACCACCCGATAAATACCATATCATAATAGCATCATAGTGGAGGACCCCAGTTTGCTGAATAATGTACAATTGTCACAGTAATTAAACACAACATGCCATAAATGATTAAACAACACAGTAGATAAATAAAAACAATGAGGGATTAGCGTCGTTGCCCATGCTGGACTGCAAAGTGATTGTAGGTCAATGAATTTCTTGCCAGTTATTTTCAAGCCGTTAATTTAAGAAACATTAATTATATATACACGATTGTTGGTTTTCACTCTATTATTGCATATAAGTAATCTTTCCATGTATAAATATTGTTGGAAGATCGATAAGATAGATTGACTGAACCGCAACCTAAAAAAGCAATATCTTTGCCTAAATTTGATTAAATTCTAGATCAATAGTTTTATTGACACCATAGATCCTATCCCAACGCCCATCTTTCCCCCCAACACATTTTGAATTAGCTCCATCGCTGCTATCCTTCATTTAGTGTTATTCCAAATTGATCCCCTCGTTCAATATTTGGTATATTTATCTTTAAATCACTATTTGTTGAAATTATAGGCATGCAATGAGTTGGTTAATACTACTTTCTATTTTCATCCAAATTGGGGATATTTAAACTGCATTGATTGGTTCAATTTTAATTGCTTCTGTCGACTACGGAACTAAATTGTCTGGGTATTAGTCGACTATCAAGTGCTTTATCCAGGGTCGTTATTTGCGATATATAATTTGAGACCAGCACCAACATGGAGCTGGATAAGAAACGGCCATGATAACACCGTGAGTAGACCGCTAATTTTTCCAAAGAGAATTTATGCCAACGAAATAAACCATAAAGAAAAGTGAATGACGAAGCATATTAAAGTACCGCGATTTAATGCATTCTGAGGGTATCATTTCCCTTATATGATGTAACGTCCGTTTTACGACAGTGGATGTCGTTAGCACATCAATGACTTTCACAAAACATTGATGTATCACTACAAGAGCATGATCAAAATGAGTTCATTACACCAAGAATAGATTATGTCGGTTCGATCAGACGATCATACATTCTTATGCCATGACCATTTTCATATACTTCCTTTTTAAAAATATAAATATCAGATTATATTCAGGTTCAACTGAAGGGCCGAAATTTATTTTACAAACGACTTATTAAACATACATTATGCAAGAGCTAAATCTGCCAATTGAAGGTCTTTCTTTAGGCCTGAAATGTTATCAAAATTATTAATTAGACATTAATTAACTTATCCAAACCATAATCAACTCTCGAGACTGTTTTTTTTTTATCGCACAGACTTTAGTAATGATGATCGAGGCTAGACTGAAATTTCAATCGTTTAATTCTCGGTTCATAGTGGATCAATTTGACTGAAATTTTCAGCAAATTGCCTTTTAACGTTTATAGTGAGAACTGCCAGCTCTTTATCTTATCTCCCATAATGTATCTTTAATATTTTATTCGGTTTACTCTGTAACTTCTTCAAAATAAAAACAGTATATTAACCCAGTTATCATAGACGTTAAATAGATGTCACAGATTTTACATGATAGGGCCTACCTGTTAATAACAGTGGTTTCAAAGTATACAAATTTAACGCCAAGTTTATCTTTCTTGTGAAAAGGTACCTCAGAAGTGAGCGATTCAGTTAGCTGTACTGGACTGCGATAACAGTTTTTATCTTTAAGAAGTCCTGCTCAGTGAAAAATTAAAACAATATTACATGTATTTCATTTTCGTCATATCACTGATTTTTCCTTTCCTCTGTATGTTGAGAATTCTAGTATACATCCTGCGCTAGGGTGATTTGGTGATATGGCTAGTATAAATAAAGGTGGAACACTTTACAATATAGAGTTTCGCATATCCCTCGTTGAATTACTGTCCTTGTTGACTATCAGCTGTAAGCATTTTACGAGGAAAGGTTATTTGGGGTTTTTCGATTTGTTTTTAAATTTTGACATTATGCGTTTACCCACCAGTATTTTTGTTCGTAACATTAGAACTAAGAACAGGGCTTGTTCGTTTGACCATCGGTACCATTTCAGCCATTTCAAAAGGAAAATCACAAACATTTTACCATGTAGGCTGTTTACTGTGCACAGGCGACCGGGACAGTAACCCCGTGAAATATCAAAACGCTGCACTTACTTTAATGGTGATCACCCCCCCCCCCCCCCCCCCGCTGGTTTAACATTACCAATCGAAAGGAATTGATGCATGAGTAATATGACAGATGAAACCAATGTTAATAACATGAAAGATTTCAAAATCTATATTTATAGCTTTGATGTCTATATATGTTTGGCTGATCATGTAATATAAAAAATATTAGCTATAATCCGCTTCTGTTTTTCAATGGGACAAATGACCGCTCAATAATTCCAGCGGTTGTTATTAAACAAAATAGATTTTGTCTTTATACTTTAATACAGTATTTCTGCATATTATACGCTGACAGGTGGTCGTATTGAAACATATTTTCTCTTTTTCACTGTATTTTGTAATATTTGAGGATAAAAGCTTGGATTATTGGATATTGATGTTTTAACAAGCTTTTGTTACCATAAAGCGTGTCAAATCTTGTTGTATACTGTTAAGCTTATTTTAAATCAATGCTGGAACACGTATTGTCTACTTAAATATGTATATCCACAATGGGAGACAGCTTGCATTGAAAGTGTTTTTGGTGATTCAAGGGAGACTTTAATTGGGACTAATATGATACTTTTTCTTGATTTAATTCTCTTGCGCTCAGTGCTTTAAAAGCTGGTTTATGAAACCTGAGAATAACCAGTCGATCAAACCGACTCCATTTCTCGTGTAATCATGGGATGTTCCTCTAAATGTACAGAAGACAGACCTTATCTTCAGTGCAACTTTTTAGTTTATAGTATTCAGCCACAAAACCGGTGTACAGCCTCAATACATTCCAATTAGTCCAGTAGGTTGTCTGATATTTTAACAGTATACAGTAGTTTATATGGCTCAGAAACTATTTGACTATGGGGCTAGATATTTCTGTCGGATTAATTGGCCGATGATCTAATCGTATCAGTTGACTTTTCCACGCAATTCAGAGTTAATCATCAAGAGAGAGATTCAGACAGAGATGGTGCATAACGTCCACTCTAGACAAACTAGGTCATGACGGGATTAACATTCGGAACTTTTTTATTTCAATAATTCACTTGTTCGTCGAGGTTTTCAGCAGCAGGGAAAGGAGGAGGGGTGGGGTGGACAAAAAAAAACCCACTGGATTGGGCCCCGGCGAATCCCCTTGGAATCGAAACCGCACCACGTGACAGACCTTGTGATCCGAAGTACACGCGTTAGACCACTCTTCGAAACTCTCACACCAACCTTCTCTGTCGGATTAATTGGCCGTCGATCTAATCGTGTCAGTTAATCATTAAGAGAGAGATTCAGACAGAGATGGGTATAACGTCCGCGCAACACAAACTAGATCAATATGAGGCTAACATTCGGCACTTTATTATTTCAATAATTCGTCTGTATGATCCGAAGCACACACGTTAGACCACTGTTCAAAACTCTCACTCAACATTTAGTGCTATAATAAAGTCACTGCCCCTATAGTAAGTATGCATAGGCCAACATGTAAATATGTTGACTAGAATTGTTTAGGCTAATCATATATTAAAAGTGAAATATAAGTATGTGAATATGAATACATATCAAACCAAATCACGTCATAAATCTTAATATCACCGGTGTGTTTATTTCAAGAGTCAATCCAAAAAATTAAAGAATATATTAAAAAAAAAAATTATTCTCGGACCCAATGCTAAGTAATAGTGCTTCATTTAAATTACACAATTTGATGATATCATTTCACCAGTATTACCCAGTGATTTCAAGAAGTATACGCCTCCTCCTCCTCGTGTATCAAGTATCATCTATGTTTAAACAATAAGTGCTTTGAACATGGTTAAAGTAACTAAGTCTCTAACTCAATATCATCCAAAATCTTCAACATTGAAAACACAAATTATTTGTCGATTTAATGCTGTGATCTTACCGGAAAAAGATGGGCTTCTGATATCCAATATTTCAGGGAAAATAAACATTTTACCATTGGTACACGAATCGTGTACCATAATGCGTTTCAGCCCCAGTTCTAGCAAGAGACTCGAGGAACGAGGCTAGACATATTGCACCAAACCAAACGGCGTATGTAGACTGGAATAACCAGGCGCTAGAAATTTGCATTCGATTGAGACTGCTGGCTTATTTCGCGGAACATAACTGATTTGAAATTAGAGTAAAAACGAAAACCATTGAATGTATATCAGTTTATATACATTCATATTACAGTATTATATGAGTTGCGACCCACTTGTTTCAATTTCCAAGTCCCAAATGTTAGCGATTTAGCTCCTTTAAACTTGTGTATAATTTCCAGCTTAGTAAAATGTCATTTGGAGAATTGGAGATGACTATGTATAAATTTAATAAATAACCTCCTCTTCCCCGGGAGTGATAACGCAGATAAATAAAATCAGCCACATTCGATTAAAACGTACTCTTGTAATAGTGTTCGGAATGATACATATTATTTAGTAATTATGAAACAGGTGTTTAAATAGTTAACACCTTTATAATATTATCACCGTGTACAACATTCTGCCGCAAGCCGCAATTTCTATTATATGTATAGGCCTATTGATTAGTCTGCTAAAATAAAGCTAGTATTTTTTTTTTTCGTAATAACCAAACTCGGGTGTGCATCGTTAAATAATAATAAGAACATTCTTTACATTAAACATACATTATGGAAAGAGCTAAATCTGCCTATTGCAGGTCTTTCTTTAAGTCTGAAATGTTATATAAAGTATTAATTAGACATTTATTAACATGAAAAGACTATAATGAACTCTCGATGTCATCGCTAGCCTGCGATATTTACTGGATTAAGAACCGATTTTCTGCTCAACTTTCTTTTATGATAATCGAGATTATGTTTTTTTTTATCGTACCGACTTTAGTAATGATGATCGAGGCTGGGCCGAAAATTCAATCGCTAAATTCACGGTTCAGAGTGGATCAATTTGACTGAAATTTTCAGCAAATTCCCTTTACATTATCTAGTTTTTAACTATTATTCTATATAGTGAGAACTGTCAGCTCTTTATCTAATCCCCCATAATGTATCTTTAAAATAGCACCTATATATAGTTTTGACTTATGAGATGTATGACGTATACGATGTGACGGGACATGGTCAGAGCGGAATTCCCATTCTACACAGAATTGTCTGTTCTAAAGCGGAGCTGATTGTGTACAGCGTAAATTTAGTATGAGGAATTTCCAATGTCAAAAGGCACTTTGAATTGAGAATAAATAGGAGGATCACTATCGGAAACCCTTTATTTTACGTTAAAGGGTTAACATGTTAATAAAAATTATTGATTAAGCAAAGTCACAATAAGCTCACTCATAAAACTTTTAAAAAAGCAAAAATAAACGCAATTCCAACAGACTTAAACGAAAAGTCCCTCTCGATCATTTCAGGTCTTTTGTTTGTAATTTGCATACAGATATATAACACCCATTTAACAACACGCAATGTGTGTGGGCCAGTCATCATGAACGGCAATAATCCAAACATCGATTGAAACATACACATTACACAAGATTAGAAAGGTTTTGTTTATGACGTCAGGTGACTTTATTCCATTGAAGAATTCATCAGCTACTAATTAGTGTTTAGCTGTTTGCAGGTGTCGATAATTTGCTGAACTAGACATAAATTGAACCATTAACAAAATCGTTGTCTGATTTGGTGTTGTTGATGACGTCATCTTTTGTCGGATTTGAGGGTTCAGATTGCCGCCTACCATCACTTATCGAGTCTCTTTAGAAGGAATAAATCGAGGGAAAAGGAGACAAATTAGTGTATTTGTGTCTATATAATTGTGAATTACAAGAAAGGGGTTTTAGACGCCCTACATACATAGCCGAGGGAGGGGATTTAGAAGCGAAATACTCAGACCGGAATGAATTGATTAATTCTGTAATATTCTGTGCGGTGGGATGAAGGTAAGAACAAAGCTTGGATTTATACTCTACTTTTTGTAAATCTGTATAACCGAGGCGACAGGAAGGGAAGGGGTATATTTTAAATTTCCATCCTACTGAATAGAACATCAAATGTCCTAGGTTAGAGCAGTGGTATGCAGTTTTCCCGCCAAATTTCGATACTTGAAATGGTTCTGTTTATGTGGTTGTATATGTAACATTTTGCCATGGGGGTGCAAAACAACACTTTTTGAGAAAAGTGTCACGGTCCTGTGCTTTATCCATTATCTTTAGATGGTAGGATGGGATGGGCATTCAAAGAGCGAGATAATGATATAGATGTGATATCATAATCAGTGCTTTGCATCAATGAAATTAAATCACAATGTGATCGTATTAATAGAAGAAGAAACATTATACATGAAACAAACAAAGGATAAAACATGGACATAATTATACAAAGATACACAACTTTACAAAGGCATGAACGAATTGTATACAAAAGCTCCTAAATATTTTAAAATTTCTGCATTTTTATTCATCATCAGTATTTTAAATTGTTGTAAATCAATCAGTTTATCAGAAATAAAATTGATCTGAACAGTTCTTTCTTTTTTTTTTCATGTCTTTTGCAATTTGCTATCAATTTGTCTTCTACCTCCTGACATAATATATATATTACACAAACGATCGTTTACGTCCAATTTGAAATATCTCCCTGTTTCTAAGGTATTTTGCACATTTTAATGTTCAGTTTTTCTATCATTGTTGAATCTATATATAGCAAAATGATCAAAATATTTGTCTTTTAAAGTATATACATCTGTTTTTAGCTTTCTGTTGTTTTTCGTCCATATCCACAATCCACCAGAATTATATGTAATGATCGGCGGAATTTGGAAGATACAATGTTTCTTTACAAGATACGGATCTGGATTTATTTTTTTGTTAATTTGTTAATCATAATGTTAAATGCCTTACTTCCTTTCTGTGTCAAGTTATCCATGGCAGCTAAACAGGAGCCAGTGTTTGATATGAGTGTTCCAAGATAATTGAATTCATAAACGTTTTCTAAATATTTTCCATTATACATAAAATTATGGGAGTTATTAGGCACATAGTTTTTGTTTATTTGTATTTATAGTTAGTCTCCACTCATTAGAATAATTTTCTAATATTTCTAGACATGTTTGCAGGCAGTCTTTATATAGTTTTCGAGATCGAAACGATATCATCAGCAAACATTATACTGTTGAATGATGTATTATTTAATACTACTGATTTACATTCTTCATTGAAAACCTCGTTTATATCATCAATAAATATGTTGAACAAGGTTGGACTCAAACAGTCTCCCTGTCTAACACCTGTATCTATCTGAAAATCTCTGCTTAGCTGATCTCCTATTTTCACTGTTGGATTATATTGAAGCACCTTTTTCCAATACCTATTTTTGCTAACTTGAGGAGAAGAGCTTAATTGTCTCCATACAGAATCAAACGCTTTACGGAAATCAACAAATGCTACATATATTTTATCCTGTTTATCTTTGACGTATTTTGAGACTAGTGTTTTTAATATAAGTAAATTATCTGATGTTCGTTGGTTTTCTCTAAAACCAAACTGGAAATTGGAGAGCTAACTCTTTATTAAAGTTTTTAACCTAGTATTGACCAGAGAATCAAAAAGTTTAATTATTGGGATCAGATTTGTCACCTTTATATGTAGTGAAGTAATATATGTTTTCCTCCAAGAATCGGGGTATATTGACGTGGAAAGTATTTCATTAAAGAAAAATTATGAGAGGTTAGATAAAGAGCTGGCAGTTCTCTCTATAATATATATGTTGACTTGAATTGTTTAATCTAATCATAGTTAAAAACTAGATACTGTAAAGGGAATTTGCTGAAACTTTCAGTCAAATTGATCCACTATGACTCGAGATTTTAGCGATTGAATTTCGGCCTAGCCTCGATCATCATTACTAAAGAAATGAAATGAAATGGGGTTTAACGTCCTACTGTTCTGCTCCTATAACTGGGCTAATGAAGACGGGCATACGCCATACAGTGTGCTATGAAGGAAATTTTGTCCGGGCAGCGGCACTATCGCCTACTCTTATATCGAATTCTAACTGCCAAGGGATCTTTTACGTGCATTCTAATGTATACACGGGACCTCGGTTTTTCGTCTCATCCGAATGACTAGACAGCTGTCCTTGTCAGGCCCTCCGTTCTGCACCACTGACAAGGGGAAACCACGTCGGAAAATCCAGATGAACTTTCTCGGCCAATGCAGGGATCGAAAACCCGACCTCCAGGCTAGCGAGCCAGCGTCTTAACCACCTAGCCACCGTGGCTCCCCTCATTACTAAAGTCGGTAGGATAAAAAAAAACATAGTCTCGATTAATCATTTCATGATTTAATTATAAATGGAAGTCCAACAGAAAAACGGAACCTAATCCAATAAACATCGCAGCCTAGCGATGTCATCGAGAGTTGATTATGGTCTGGATAAGTTAATCAATGTCTAATTAATAATTTAGATAATATTTCAGGCTTATTGTAAATGGTTTTTCTGTTATCTCTGATTCAAGATTTTCCTTCAATTTAATTCATAATAAAAACTGACGTCAATAACGAGGTGTTGGATTTCTCTCTTTAAAAAGTTCAGTGTGTATTGTATATACGCCAAAACAAAAAAATTCAAGCCCCCCACCCCACCCCGCCCCTCAATCTCCCAAAGATACATTGTCTCAGGAACCTGGCAACCCCCTCCTGCAATAATTCCTGGATCCGCCCAGAAAGCAAATAAGTGAATTCTAATTTAAAGCATTTTAGTCTATAGGGACTAACTAGAGATCGACAGTTCAGAGTAAGGTATTAAAACGAACACCAATACTTTGATATCCGAGTTTTGATATTTCAGCAACTTTTACCTTTCGATAGCGTTTTCCCAAATTATATCCGGATTATCGACCTAACAGCGCAATGAAAGCTTACGCTTGATTTTATATACACAACACGAAATGAGATGAAATGAAATGTTACTGATATATAATACGTGTTTGTTGTTTATTGCTTGCAATGTCTATGTAACTTGTGTGTCTTGTCCGCAGGTCTGTCTTTTGGATTTTAGTGTGTGTGTGTAATGCAATGTCCCTGCACTTGCTATTAGTTAAGTTTTAAATACATAGATAAAAATAAACAATGATGATTTAAATGTAATGTCTATTTTTGTTTAATCAAGGTCTTAAAACCCAGTTTATAATTAATTGTGAGTCTGTCAACAGATTTCTTTTTTTTTATCGATTTTAAAAGACAAATAGGCTATTTAAGTTTATTTTTGTATTTTTAATACGCGTAAGGTAATTTTTTACGCGTATTATCTTTTGCGCGACGAATGGCTAAAAGATTTTTTCTTTTTCGTCCACGTCTATTTTTATACTTTTAAGTGCCAAATGCGAGTATTTAAAAGCCTATTTAGGAAACGGTGTCTGCCTGAGTCTGTCCAAGATCTGTCAGTATAGCTTCATATTGATAGACGATTCGCGTAATTTCTTTGGGAACCAAGCGGAATATTTTATATCTCTTATCGATTGTTTGGGGTATATAGGTCTACAAATCAGACCCCGTTGTTTCATGCACGAGGTGCCACCAACTGAATTTTTGTTGCGACACGCGATAATTGTCGAGAGCGCTCATGAGAGAACTGGCTACTCGGCGCTCGCGCTTTGCATTGATTATATACCCAATATGACACGATTCTTTCAATTCGGGCTCATTATCACTCGAGGCACTCGCTAGGTGAATTATTATACCGTTCACGGTTTCTAGCTTGGTTGGCTATAATTCACGACCATTCTGACAGTAGCGCGATCGATTAGCTTTGCAGAGTAGTAATTTAGTGTACATAAACATGGTTCGAGTTGTATTATCATAAAATTATACCACACAGCGCCTCAAATATCATATTTACCGGGGATCGTTTGACGTCATTGAAGTGGATCACGTGATCTGTGGAACAGCAGGATTGGTGGAAGAGAATTCTATAGTGTTGACATCAGTCAAGTCATTCGGTTCCGATGTAAACCACTGCATTTAACAATCTTCTATTCCTTTGTCAACCTTGACACGCGATGTCTTATCATCGTTTCTTTCTAATCTCGTCGGCTTTTATTGAATTGGGTTGTTAAAGGAGTCGGTGATTGACATGGCTGTATTGGATGTGAATACTCAGTGCGGTGTTAGCCTATACCAGCTGTTGGCAGACGAATTCCTATGATGGAATAATAGTAGAAAATTTAACCAGCTCTCTCCATACGTAAGATATATTATTACATCGGCCTTTAATGCCAGGCGGCGTGCTTGTTGGATATTTTGTGAACCGAAATTGCTATTTGGACATAGGCTAGGTGTAAAGGTATCTAAAGAAAGGTCGTGGGCCGTTAGCCTATATCAAGAGAAGGTATTATTATTTCATACGCGGTCAGCACTTAATTAGTGTCATTATTGACTCATTATGGAACTGGAACTGTAAGGATCCACGCGCACTAACTTAACACTGTCTGGATAATTAATAACCGATGTCTGTGATGTGTTTGTTAAGGTATTTAACAACGTGGGTCGTCAACTAGGCAGCATCATTTGATAAATAAGAATAATATGGTCGATCAACCGTGGAAATGGTGCTTCTGTGTTTAGAAACGTCTTATAAATTCTTTTTTCAAGATCTGAAAAACATTGCCCCGTTACAAAATGGATAATAATGTTCGGAACGGAACGTCCACAGAATTATAATCGGCGAGTGAAATTGTGGGGACATTTTTGAAGTGAAAGGAATGGGCTGTACACCAAGTATTCATGTTTCTCAAACCGGGGTTGTTTATTGTCGTGAATCGGACGATTCAAATTCACCCCGCCCTTCTTACAGTACCTCAACGTTTCACTCGACACACGGAAATATCTTACGTTCAGACAATACGGAATTATCCGCAAACGTTCCAGATTCGACTACCGGTAAAGGAAAGTGCTGTGTGGCCGTAGATTCCACGGACGCGGAAAACCAGACGCGCGAAGATAGAATGAAGGTATTTTGCTTATTTCTATTTTAGTTAATGACCCCGAGCCTATTATACCCTTTGAAACACAGAAAGTTATTCGACTGTAATCGGATATAACCGAATGTTTTAGTTTCTTTCACACAATTACTGGATCGCTACCCATACTTTGGGTAATTTGTCAAGATCCAAAAACTATCCCTTGGGTACCCGACACGTGGTTCTGAGTTATAACTGGTTATTTATACTGTAAGTTTACAGCCATTCAGATTTGTTTCTATTCAATCCTACATTGTTGCCCCCATGACTATTCCAACATTGTCTTAAAGTTAATTTTTTAAAAGGCAAGACAATTTTATGTAATATTGAATTCAGTGGTAAGGCAAGGGTTCTCGGGAGGTGAGGGTGGACTGCATTTCTATCTTGTTCCCATGCCAGACAAACTTTGGCCGCAGACAAATTCTTACTTACAAATTCTCTTTACACATGCTCTTCAAGTCTCCTGAAACGATATCCTGGCCCTGATATCTTGTTTTGCCCCTCCCCTTCCATCTCTTTTGTCCACACAGAGAACAAATGAGGTGGTACGTATGCCTCGACCTATCATAATTTGCCAAGGCCAATCATAACTTTACATCAAACTAATTCGGAACCTAACTAAGGAATGCACCTTGGTTGGGGCAAAGAAACTTTATTTACCTCAAAACAAGTAATCATATTGTTGGCCAGTTATACTAAATTTTGCCCAAATGCATTATTTGGGAAGAAATTATAGCAAAATATATTTAATAATGTACCAAAAATATGTATGTTATAACAAGCAGAAATTTTATATTGACACTGATATGAATCTAAAACAAAACAAGGGAGGGCATAATTATTAATTAACTGGTATTATAGGATAGATTCCGTGAGGAAAAATAGCACCTCTTCACATCAGTCTCTTGGCTTGCACTCATTCCGCTGCAACCCCACTAGTTTTCTTTAAGTGGGAAATATAGAGCAATGTTAAGCATGTAGTATACAAAATGAGCATTTTATGAAAAGTCAGTCATGTCAATGAATGAAATTTGTTGATTAAAATGAATATGAATTATTTTATAAAGGGCAGTGACAAATAATAATGTACATATTTATTCCTTAATTTTGTTTTGTCAAAGCAAATAAATGCGTGATTTTTGATTGTTTGTTTAGTTCCTTGAGTTTAATAATGAAAAAAAAAAAGATCCTTTTAGCCTTGTGTTGTGGAGAAATGCAGATTATTATTTATGAATAAGGTGATTAGGAGAGAAAAGATAACAGATTATTTGTTTAATAACTTTATAATGATGATTATATAAGACAAATTACATGTATAATGTATAATATTCTGTTAAGAATAATACATAGTTTAGTTATCAATATTATTCTTGGGAAGTATGAAATGCTGTCTGATTCTGATAGCAGTATTACATGTTGGTAAGACAATTAGCATTAGGCAGTTTTGTCTTGATTGAAATTGATGTTTTCATATTTAGTATAAATATTATTATTGGGGAGAGTGACATTAAGTGATTTATGTTGTCTGAAAGAGATATTTAGACCACTGATTAGACAAACAATCAGTCTGTTATGTCCTAATTGAAAATGACAGTTTCATATTTAAATTATAAATAGTTACCAATGAGAAATATTGACTTTATTTTGTGAGATTTAAATTCAGGTGCATGTAAAAATATTCATATCTTATTGATGAGTTGCGGTAAAGCTCTACAGACAAAAATACTAGTAGTTAAATGTTTATGTCTTATCAAGAAAATTGACAATTCCGAATGACCCAAGAAAATAACCCATCTGTTTTGTTTAATTTTTAAAGTTTTCTGAACTACCACATTCACTAATTACCAGTGGAAACTGTATGATCTGGGTTATTGTAAATCTGACATTTTTATTGACTAAAACACCTTTAATGTTAAAAAAATAAATCACCGAGACTGATGTGATATTTTTTGGATTCGAATCCACTCAGATTTTCCCCTCCCACTGTGGGTAAGCCTTATTTTGACTTCAAGGAACAGCTGTATGGGTTATTTGCCATGGATAGTAAAAACACATTGTTGGTATTCATTAATTATCTCTAATTATAATCTAAATGCTAGACACTAATTACATAATAAATTAAACCTTTAACCTTATTAACTGTACATACATCATGAACTGATTTCTAAGCAACCTTTATTGAGGAGTATACATAGGCACAGACTCAAACTTTAAACATATTACATGATTAAAAGGACTTGACTAGATTCAAAGAACTGTCCCTCACTTACATTATCATTATTAAACATACATGTAGCAGCATGTAATAGTTCGTGTTAGGGAAATGCAGAAGGTTTATGAAAACCTACACCAAAAGCTCTGTCTGTAGGTCTAAACTTTCTCCATATCCCCAATGGAAATAGACTGGTTGGTTTCAAAGAAAAAACACAAACCGATTTCTCAATCAATTAGTCTCTTTTGATGTAATGATTGATAGACACATGGGATTCCTTACTGAGTCTAATTAAAATTCTAGATTCCTGGTTTCATGACAGAAAATGAATTCATCCGGTGGTACAAAATTTCAATACAAAACAAGAAAATTTGGGCCCAAATTCACCAACCTGTAATTAATTATAAAAGAGTTTTCTGTAAACAAAATTTTGATACCAAGAAAGTTTTATGAAGGGATAAGTTTTTCTGGCACCGCTGTGTGTTATTATCTTAAACCTTAATCATTAAAACATCATTAAAGGGGGCAAAATGGCAGCATTTCGATTAAGGATAAATTTTGTGAATTGATTACAAACATGGATAATGGGAGTATAGCTCCTCCCCTTCAGTCATTCCTTGGACACCAGGCATTCACATTGTTGATAAAAGGGTAGCTGGGATTGATTGGGAAACATAAATAACCACATGTTCTAGAAAGATGAAAAATAAAATAAAAGATGGTTATTATGGGATGAAAACTATAAAATCTGAATAATCTGGCATCAAAAGACATATAAAAGAAGTGTCATATCAGATCTAGACCAACAACATAGTCTGACAACAGTAAAATTCTTGGTAAACAATTTTAAGAGGTAGAATAGAAATAAGTTAGACCTATACTATAGATAGACCCAGACATAATCAACATCTAAAAAGAAAACTGATGACGTTTTAATAAAGATTATTATATTTTCTGACCATAATTAGAAACAAAGAAGGAAAAAATTCTTATTCCTACATATTATTATCATAAGCCATCGTATAATTTGTGTTACAGATTAAGACCGGTAATGTATATGTTGTTAGTTACTTATGACTATTCTCTCATTTTCTCTTCTTCTGACCTTTCCATTGCAATTTGTGTTGACTTTTATGGAAGGTTTTGAAGATTATTCATGAATTTGAAGAAGAAAGATCAGTGCATAAATCCGGGAATCTCAAATTTTAATCTGTAACCAATTTTAGATCAAAAGAGACCAATTGATCGAGAAAAGTTTTGTGTTTTAGGCTTTGTGTTTGAAACCCCGCAGGAACAGACTGTGTAGAAGTACTAATCACTGAGTTATCACACAACCTTGGTCAACATATTTTGAAATTGCTTGAAACATTTAATGAAAATACCACACATAGTAATTAGTTTCAGTGGCATGATGTAGACCCCCCCCCCCCCACCGTCACCGTCACCCCTCTCTGCAGATAGATACTTCAAAACTGACTGTTTGTGCCTTTCATTCAAAGCCTGCCATATCCGAACAGTTTTCCCCCGTTCTGATCAATGGAAAGGGTGAGAGAGAGAGAAATGGAGTTTAATGTCCACTCAACACCATGATTGTTACAAAGATGCAATTATTTCTGTTGAGTACATGTATGTACATTTAAATTATCAAGGACATACTCGATTCTATTCTCCATGAGCCAGTTTCACTCCTTTCTGATCGATGCACTATGTCTTGAACGGTTATCTATGTAATATTTTACAATTAATATGTAACAATTATGTACATCCAACAAACATTACAAATATGTCATCGAAAAAATTATTATTCAAATGAGATTGCAAAATAACAATTGTACAGTATAATTATATAAAGATATCATCAAGTTTACAGTTAACTGGTTTTATTAGATATTATCACTTGATGCATACAAAATTATTTCAACAATGGGAATCCAATTAATCTTTTTTATTATGTAAGCCATAAAAATGTATTAAAAAAAACTGTTGAATTCTATTTCAGTTAGAGTATGAACTGAAACAATCTACATTTCGTTTATAACATTTATAAGTCTTTTGGTGGGCCTCTTTTTAAATCTAATGATTCCAAGCTGGCATATTTTGATTTTGTTTTTTTAAATTAAATGTTAAATAATCAGTTTAAGTAAATTTTACTGTGGAAAATTGGATATTTTACAAAAAATGTAAATGCACAGAGACTTTAAGAGTAATTCAATTATAGTGTACTACAGGTTCACGTCATGCAGGCACTTGCCAACATTTTTGAATTCCGCAAGCCATATTTGTAAATATTAATATTTAAAATATTTGACATTCAATTCGACAAGTAACAATAATGGATTTCTTTATAGTGTGTGAAAGCAGAACCATATTCACAATAAAACATCTGTGTTGCAAACTTTGTTGAAATCTAATATTACCTTCCATTGCTGAGACAACATCTATAATTTTCCTTCCATGCTAGCTTTATAATGAATGGATTTTGTTAATATTTTTGTTTATCTTCTTGAAAATTAACACTTTTAACATGTATGTAAAACATTTGAGACATCAGGTCATGTCAAGTATATTCCGGATATACCCAGACAAAAATACAAGGCGAGTGGGAGTATTATTAAATTACATTATTCTTAAGATATAAATAAATAAGTGTGTATAGAATGAAACATAATTGTATAGCATTTTATTTTTGGTAGAAGAATTATGTCTGGGTTAAAACTTAGTAATATGTAATTCCTGGTTCCCACTGTCCAGCGATGCATTACGATAGGATTGTGCCTACTGAGTCCACGATCTGCTACATGCAGATACATTCGGGATCCATTTCGATACGGTCAACATGACTGCTATGATTGACCTCAATATATGAATAGACCAGATAGGATCACCGTGATTACTCCACTATTAAAACCACGATTTCAATTGTAGCATGAATCGTGATAGATGCTAAGCCTTCTTTATTGTGAATCTGACAACTTACAAATGCTATGGACTTTTGAAGGCCTCACTTCTCCCAAATAGAATTTTTAAAAATTGGTAAGGATGTAAAAACTTGAAACCAAGACAGCTAACAATCCAAAATGAAATCCCCATAGTTTAAAGCTTGCGTTGTTCCCAGAAGTTGGAAACAAATTGTGAATGGTTTGGGTGAATAATAACAGGAAGAGATTTGTGCATCACCACAATAATCTTCAATTGGGAGATTCCTGGCTTATCAATAACAAGCGAAGGTCGATTGTTTTATTTATTTTTTTCATTATTATACCCTGATTCATTCTCGAATAGACATAAAACACTGACTTAATATTTTAAGAAGAAACCTGAGGTTTTAAAGAAATATGAAAATTGGTCCAGGTCCTCAATCGATCAATGGTAAAAATTGCATATTTCAGTGGGGATCAAGTTGCACAATGTAGTAAACAGTGTTCATAAATCAATAAAAAATTGTTTACAATCTTGAGGAAAAGTTGACCATACTTGCAGAGCCTGAGACTTGGGAATTTTGGAAAAGTTATTGACGTAATCCTGGCAGAAATATGTCAGGAAATAAAATACATGTATGGCATGGAAGTGATCCTCATGCTCACCAAGTTAACATGATGCTAAATTACATTTATTTGATGGGATATTGGCCACGAAGGTACACTCAAAACCTACACAGTGTGACCGATTTTCTGTTTTTATCATAGAACTCATTTACTGCAAGTAACAGAAGCAGACTAAAGTGGTTGTGGTTGCTTTTCTTGGTAAAGGTTTTCAGATTGTAAATCAACTTCTATACCACTTAAACTGTCTTAGTGTTTTTAAGAAGGAACAAATTGAAAATATAAACATAATTATCGTACGGTTTAAAATATACCCTTATTCTTGCTATTGGGAGCATTGCAAATTTTTCTCCGCAAGGCCATGAAAGAAATCTTGTGAATCATGAAATTTGATAAAACATGTGTTTATGAACAGAGCACTGTGAGGTATTGTAAAAAACCTAATGAGGCAAATAATAAAAATCTATATTCATTATATGTTTATGTAACATGTGAAACTTGTACACATGATGTAGATAATATGTACCATGTCTAATTTCTGTTTTAGTTATCCCAACATCATTAGCTTGTCTTTATGTTTCACTGACAATTATAATCCAATAAATCAGCCAGTGTAAATTCAAGAGAGAGAGAGAGAGAAATGGGGTTTAACATCCACTCGACACAAACTAGGTCATTTCGGGACTATCATATGGTTTAATTTTATTTCAATATTTCGCTTGCGCGTAGGGGTCTTTAGCAGTGGGAGGAAACCGGATGACCCAGAGAAAACCCATGAGATTGGAAAATTCAAGAGAGGGGGGAGATAGAGAGAAATGGGGTTTAAAATCCACATAATACAAACCAGGAAATTTTGAGACTAACAGATGATATATCTTTATTTTAATCATTCACTCTCACATAGGGATCTGAGAAGTAGGAGGAAAGTTGGGATGGTCACCCTACATGTACTAGCCTGGGATCATAATACATGACTCGATGACAGCCCCCACATGTATGATCGAAAGTGCACACTTTAGACCATTCAGCCACCCTTGACCCTACCCTTCTAGAAAACTGACAAAACTTATATAAAATGTAATAAAATAAATTGCTGTTTAAAAATATTTCCCAGTTATCCATTAGGTATATTGCGTCTGTAAGTTTTTCGGTCAGATGATCAAAATTCATTATTTAATTGCTTGTTATAACTCCTTGTGGGATATGAATCCGTCGATGTAATCTTTTTACAGAAATGTTGGACCATGGGAATGATTCCGGCGACTGTCATCTTTCCTTTAAGGATTAAGTGTGGATATTTTTAGATGTATTTCCGCATGAAATAACCAATCATTAATTTCCACTCTTCAATATATTCTGGACATTATTTTTAAATTCAGCAAGGTTTCATGTAAACAGAGGAATCACATAATGACTTCACTTCTTTAACGGAATTCATTTAGTGTTCAAATCTTGAATTTCTGTGAACTTTAAATCTTGGCTTTTACAAATATTAAAGTTATTTTGAAGACTAGTAACGTAAAACCTATATAAAACCGATAAGCTGATTAGAATCCAGCAAAAAAAACAACATCTAAACTGGTCATTGATGGAGGTACAAAATGAAAATAGTACAAATTTTATACCATTGCACTGTTTTTCTTGGGCATTTGACATTAATGGATTCTTTTTTATCTTAAAATATGAAATAAGATAATCCGATGCATGCTGTATCTGTTGGAAATATATATGAAGACATCTCCAAACACATTGACCTGGCTTCTGCTTAGGACATTTCCTAAATGGGATTCATTTTGAAAAATTTATTACTTTTGGAAACAATGTAAGTGATTATTAGCGACCTAATAGCAATGAAAGTCATCAGAATAGGAGATGATTGTTTGTCAATACCAGTAAATGGTCATTCTAACATCGTGTGCAAAAAGTGAGAGAAACTAGAGACTAATTTGATTATCCCAGTACATATTATATGTTTGTTTATAAGAGTCAGGTGGCAATTCTCTAACCAAAGAGATATTTTATAGAGAAATTGATTTTATAATCTCTTGTCAGCTCCAATTCATGGATCCATATTCTAAAATTTCCTTCCTATTCATATAATAAAAGAAAACAATTCCTTTCAGTGACTTTGTGTTGCATATTTTCCTGATTTGACGATAAAAGTTGGTTTCTCTGTAAACCAATTACAAACAGCTTCTCTCATTTTCTGATTAGAGTTTCTAGATAAATAGAAATGGGATTCTTCTAGAATTTTTTTTTTTTTGGGGGGGGGGGGGTCCGTGAATAAAGGCTACAAATCATAGAAAGTGTATTAAATTGACAAATTTCTTTCCTAGTTTTAAATCTTATCTGAAAATAAAATCTTCATTTAATCAGAATAGAAATATTTAAAAAAAAGCATGGATCTTATACATCTCATGGAATCTGAAGAGTAACATAGCAATACTATTTCTATGGCTTATGAGATAAATGTGCTAGAAAAATTTAATCAAGGCAACGTCAGGAATTCCAGCATATAGGGGCAATAAATTAAGGTTTTTAGGTGTCTTTTACATAAGCAATAAATTTGATGATCCCATCAATTAATTTCGATCCATAAAAAGCCCCATATTACGAGAATAAAAGTTAAAATATAGATTTTGAGACAGCACACCATCTGAAGTAATTGTTTTTACATTTTTATTAAAATTGATCAATCCTGACTTATGCCATTTAAAGTTTACATTAGTTTATATTAATTTCATAGTCAGATATTTCTGCTATCTTTTTCATATGAGCAAGCCCATTATTTTATAAAGATTTCTTTTATACTCAGATGTGCTTAATTACATAATATCAAGAGTTTTTACTTTAAAATAGTAGATATTTTTAAGTCTTGAGAAAAACATGTATTTGCTTGTAGTTCCACTTTTGTCGTACACCCTTACAATGGTGAAAGTCTATTCTTTAATAAGGGATCATTAACTTTTATTATTGATAATCTGTGATAATAGAACAGCTGTCTAGCTATAATCATTATAGGAAAACTAAAGAAAATCATAGCAACTAATATGAAGACTGCGTAAATTAATTAATGACCAGTTTTTCACAACTCAGGTAGTATCAGACAAGCTAATTAACAAGAGTTAGACAATATCCCATTATGTAATCATCTAGAAACACAAGAGCTGATGGGAACGATGAAGGTGTTCTGTAAAAATGGGTCTGTCTGTCCGTCACACTTTTTGGAACACAATAATTCTCCTTCTAATTGAGGTAGAATGTTCAAACTTGGTGTGGGTGATTAATGGGTGAATGCCTTGATGGAGTTCGAAGCAGTGGCTGTGCCAAGGGTGGGCAAAGGGGGTGGGGGTGGGGAATCTGTTCTGCCCTCTGTTAGCCGTCCCCCACTAATTTTAGAAAATAAAAAAAGGTTTTGGGTATAGGTTCAATGTGGCGAGAATATGCATTCACTTATACACTCACTCCGTTCGTTTGACACCCCCCCACTCTGTTCGGATAAGCTGGTGATTGGAGCACGATAATAATGGTTTTATTTGAGTGAGAGTGATGAAACTTAGAGAATAGATTCATTATATTAATACTATAAGCAGTTTGATTGTTCAAGACTTTAGAACATAACAACTCTGCTTTTAATTGAGGTAGAATGCCTTGACAGAATTTAATGATTTACATTTTCTACTAAAGCTAAGCAGAAATAAACAATTTTATTGGTCGATGCTTTGGGACAAGATTACTTTGATTCTGGAGAGTGATTAATTAATATGTATCATCTATTTAATTCTGGGGACATCAGCCTCACTGTTGGCTTGTTTTGGTAATTTTTAGGATATCTTTAACTCTTAATTACAGCTTCTGAAATCCAAGTTTAAATTAAACTACAGCTGTGTGCAAAAAAAAGATGTGTTTATTTCTCATAGAACACCTAGTATCACTTCTCATTTGAGAAATTCGTAGCTAAAATATTTTTGTTTATTTCTCATAGAACACCTAGTATCACTTCTCATTTGAGAAATTCGTAGCTAAAATATTTTTGTTGTAGTATTGTTATGTGAATTTTTTTCACTCACATGTAAACATTCATGCATCTCTTTCTGATATGTTATAATTGATCATGCTTCATTCATTTTACCTTTCAGTTTTTCAGTGTGTGTTTACAAATGTGTTGGTTTTATATTCCTATGTCAGTTTAATTTCACTTACTGAAATATTAAGAAGATTTGAATCTAAGTTATCCATTTTATTAGTGTAAAGCAGGACATGTTGTTTTGTCAGTGCTGTCTGTCTGTTTGTGCTGGCAATATATCACATCTGCCTCCAGAGACAAGAAATTAATCAATGTTTGTTAGTTGTTTAAGAAAATTGCTGCTACTTTTTTTATTCCCTTGATACCACAGTGATTGTTTGTTTAAAGCTAGTAATCTGGGCTATAATGATGTAATAAGCAAGCAGTGTTTTTACACCACCTCCAACCTAGCTGTAATTGACTTCAACCTCTGAACTTATAAAAATTTACAGAAGTGTATTGTTTATTGATATGGGTATAGATTAGTTTTACTGTTGTGATGTGAGTTGAAATGTTTTTTTAAAGTTTTTTTTATTGAAAATTAGAGAATAATGGGATTTAATAGAAATGTTTTATCAGCACTAAAGTCTACAGATGTCATTTTATAAATTTCTTATCATTATTTATCTTTGCTATGGTTACTCATGCAATATAAGTAATTTGTTTACAGCTAAAGAAAATATTTTATGTACACTGCCAAATAGTAAATTTGCATGTGATTCGAGCGCAGATCCAGGAAGGTGGGAGGTGACTAATGAAGCATGGTATATTGCCTGTATGCTTTGAGTCCTTCTTCTTCTTCTTCTTCATCTTCTATTAGTGTTTAATGTCCGCTTCCATCGAAGGTAATATCACAAACAAGTTGCCTTATGTTTTTTTTTATTATCTTGGCACTGGAGTCCTTCTAATTGTCAGCTTTTATAGCTGTTGAACGTCATTTGCATTTTTCGGACAATATTCCTAATTTCTCTCGACTTGGATTCAATCGGATTAGAAAGAGGACTATCAAAAGATTTAGCAAAGATTATTGTTTTGATCATATCCTATTTAAAATATATCATCTGATGTGGATGCCAAATGTTGATAAATTTTCAATTCATCATACATGTAACAGACAATGATGGATTCTAATTTTAGACAGTTGATATTATTGGTCTTATAATTATGGATTGAAAATACTGTAAATACACGTAATATCACTAATATCTCAAGCTTGGCAAGTATTTACTTTTTGGCGGAAATGATATTTTGAAGTTATGCTCTTTGCGTATGAATAGTATAGTACATAATATATTGTTGTGACAGATAAATGTTGTGGTTAGAACTGAATGTTGGTTATACAAATATACTGCAGAAAAATCAATGTGCTTTCCTTTTATCTTTGATAGATGTAAATTATTTTTTTACAGAGCTGTGAAAATATTAAATTCAGTATGGCACTACATAAGTTAAATCATTTCACCTTTTGTCTGTATCTATATCATGCAATATTAATCATGGGATTTCCATATCTGTCGCCAATATAACAATTCGTCCTATTATCACTGCCTATTAATCTTTAGTAATCAGTTTTACTCTCCTGCTAATAATCTCTACAAATAGATTGAAAGAGAAGGAAATGAAATAAAATGAAATGGGGTATTATGCCCTACTGTTCTGCTCCGAATGGGCTAATGAGGCAGGCATATGTGGCATGAGTGAAATTTTGCCTTGATGAAGATGGGTATATTATGTGATATGAAGGAAATTTTGCCTGGACAGCAGTTGAATTCCAGATGTCAAGGGTTCTTTTAGGTGCGTTTTCATGGTGTACACAGGACCCCAGTGAAATTGTTAATCATTTTAGGTATTGGTAAGATAACTGACATCTGCTACATGTTCTGATCATTGTATGTCTGAGGTTGACAAGGTAGTTTGAAACCACTAGGTGCGAGGATGGGTTAATATATATATTGGTAGTTATTGATAACTTAAAAGTTATTTCTATTGGATGCAGAGAATCAAATTTTTTGAACAAACATTTCCTGAACATTTTGACTGCTATATATCCTCAACTATTCAATGACATAATGCCGAATGGGGCGTTATTGATGTTATTTCCATTACCCATAAAAGATATATGAAGTTTGAAATTTAACAGATATATGTACTAAATGAACTAGATAGGATTTCCAGGATGATCATCCAGTATTATGCCAATATTCAAAATCAAGCCAAAGAAAATAATATGCTGTTCTACAAAAATACATCAATTCAACTTTAATTGGTCACTGTTGCAAGCATAGCTTGGTTAAAGATAGAATAAAGGGATCCTTTAACAACATTAACTTATCTCATCAATGATCTGTTGAATATCCCATTATTAATTGTTTATCATTAAGCTAATTAGAAACGACTGATTACTTTTCATCATCATCATCATCATTGTGATATGAAGTGTTCCCTAAAGATAAATATGCATCATCTATATTCCACCCTTTGTGTGTGTATTGAAACCTTGCTTCAAGAAAACATATTTATTTATCTATATCGTATCCTTGGTGTTATTGAAGTTGTTGTTTCCATCTATAAATCAACATGAAACATCTAATTTCTTGCGGCAATATTTATCTTGCCCGTTACCAGAAACAACTAATTGAAAACAGATTAGCCATTGATTTCGCCTCGTTGTTGAACTTTCCCATTTAATAGAAATAGATCAGAGGATTTGTCTTGATGAATAGCTAAACATAAATAAAGGTAATTGATGTGATATCTTTTTTATTTTGTCACGGTGATCCCTTTATAAGTTTATTATATATGGTAAGTATGTTTTTGGATAATCGCTTTATATAATGGGTTAATTGATCGATTATTATCAGATCGGTTGGTTAAACTCCTTTATGTAAACATTTGATGAATATATTGAGATTGCATTCATATGATGTAGCTGATTGAGACTGTAATTCGTCAATTAGTTTCTAGATTTGCAAATTTGCCAAGAATTGAGGTCTAATTGAAATCCAGATCTTGTGTGTGAAAAGAGCAGATTTTGTCTCCTTGTGAAGGTCACAATTATTTAGAACACTGATCGTCAGGGCATTATACCTTGGGTTGAAATGTGGATTTCTGTAAAATTTAGTGTTTTGTGAATGTGAGCATTAGATTTAGTTTTTCTTTGCCAATTCCTTTCATATTTGAATATGTTATGTTTTAAAGGGATAAAATTTTATCAGAAGCATAGTTGTCTTTTTTGCTTTTATTTGCCCACATTGAAATGTAGTTTATGTTGTAGTCACACCTTCAGTCTGTCATCCACTATTGGTTGTGGATACTCTGATTTCTTACTGAATTAATCTTCGCAGGCACAAGTATAAATTTACGTTCACAAGTACTGCCAGATCTCAGCCAATGAATTCTTAAAATTCACCAGATTGCAGGAATTAAAAGCTGACTATTCAACATTTTCAGAAGACATCGGACACTTTCAGCACCTACAACTGGGAACAATGCAGGGACATTGCCGTCTGTCGCTTTTCCTGGTGAATATATTCTTGCAAAACTACAGTATTGGAAAATGTTGTAATTGCTGTTTTTTATGCAAATAGAAAATGCACCATAATGTCCCTCTCTGCATAATACACCACCGTCATATATACACATAATCAAGCTCCTGGAATCTACTCCATGTGTTTTATTTATTTTGTGCCCTCTTGCCTTCCACGACCTATTATATATACATTGTAATATAGGTACATATATTCTACTGTATCATAACTTAATAATAAATGGATCAATACAAAATATCGTTTGTAAATCTATATTAAACTCTAGATAATGTGAATCACATGACGTAAAGTAACTTGGTTCTGCTGTATCATTACAGTTCCTCAGGCCATGTGGTAAGCAACAGATTGATATACCTCAGAGGGAGGTGACTGTTGTAATCATGTCTAACTCTCTAGAAATGTGCCATACAATATCTTTCCCTTAAGACATATTTCAGCCATTCTTCATTGTGCATTCTAAATATTCTTTTTCAACAGTCCATCTCTTGTTGTTATTGCATCTGTACCAAAAGATATGTTTCTATTTTTAGTAAAATAATTATATAATAGTTCTATGCTATTTCCTGTACAAAGAAATTTTTTACACAAATGTCAAGTCATTTCTTTCTATATTACTAACATCCTATTTATAGCCATTTTGGATTCAGCATTAAATGATGATGTGATTTAAATATTTACTATGTGAATATCCACTGTAAAGAGTAATCATACATATGATGAATTATAAGTACAATTTGTGTGTTGTTTTTTTTATGACAGTTTATCTTATTGATGTGTTATTTTCAGTGAGGCTTATATTTGCTTTAATATAGGAAATTATACTATTTTAAATATAAGTAGTGCTTAATATTTCAATGATCTGCTCATTCCATCTTATTTCCTCTTTCAGGAGTATATACGTAAAAGTAAATTCTATATTCATGCATTTATCTTGTTAAATAGCCAAGATATTTAGTTTGGAAGTTGGTAATACACTGTAACATTGATTTCCAGAAAAAAGTAATTGTCAAAGAATGATTCCATGGCAACCAAAACAGCAAATTTCATACATTACTGATAGATTTATACGTATATGTATGTGTGTTATGGAAATATACAGTAAAATAATTTTTGAAGACTAATACACACATGTGTAGTTAGCTGAAATACCTGTTAATTATTGAGATAAATTAAAAAACATATATGTTAGTCGAGAAATGACAGATATGAGATAGAAATATAATTCTATTGTTATATTTCTTAAATAAATATATAATAAATATAAGTAAAGGGGGCCTGCACTACACATAAACAATTCCACAAGACAAACCTTATGACAGGACGCAATATACACATACATGATTGTACAGCATGCTGAGGCTTTGATGTGTTGTCAATGATCAGCTCTGTCTTAATTATGTTTCTATCAAATAAGCATACGTATAATCACCATCTTTCATAACATTTGTTGATTAGCTTTTGCCATTCAATAATTATGCCATCCTATTATCATTATTATCACATTCATCTCATTCATGTGTCTTAACTAGTTTTCAAAAAAAGATTAAGACAAGCTTAGCTTATGCTGTTCATTATGCATATCCCCTACCATCTAAATGTAAATCTCAAGGATGATTATTTGGGATAGTTTGTATCAGATTTGATTCATATCATAGTGATGGTATTGTAGCGCCGACAAGAAGGTAATGTGTAGTTATAAAGGTTGTTCTATTTTATAAGCATGTTATGTATAACTCTTTATTGCCTTAAATGCAGGACGGAGGGGCTGACAAGGAAAGCTGTCTAGTCATTCGGATGAGACGAAAAACCGAGGTCCCGTGTACACATTGGCGTGCACGTAAAAGATCCCTTGGCAGTTGGAATTCGATATAAGAGTGCCGCTGTCCGGGCAAAATTTCCCTCATAGCACACTGTATGGCGTATGCCCGTCTTCATTAGCCCAGGTTAGGAGCAGAACAGTAGGACGTTAAGACCCCATTTCATTTCATTTCATTTATTGCCTTAAAATCTTATAATCAGTGGTGGTCCTACATTTTTAAGGCTCTTAAAGTCAGTCTGTCCTGGTGGGCACTTTGCAAACCACAAATAAATCAGGGTAACGATCCATATCTTTTTCAATAGGGATGGTCCATTACAGAAAAAAACCCTCTGAAATTAATACAGTTATCTAATTTAATATGAACTAAATTCCTAAGTCTCAATCCTACCACAGCATCCAGCTATATAGTACAGTAGCTATTCAATCCTAAACTGTCAGTTTGAATATCCCTAGGCAGTCCAAACTCAGATGCTGAGTCTGAAGTTCTCTCACACTTCCGTTTGCAACCACTGAATCTAACTTTGTCCATTTATTTAATGTCATTTTATTATGGTTCTGATAAGGGAGAAAAAACTCAATTGCTGGTAGGTGATGTAATACTGGAACTCAGACAGATGAAAACCTATGTATTATTAGTAATATAGATATCATTGCATTGTTTTCCATTTTTTTTATATGTTGAAAGTGATTATTTATATCAGTTGAGCTCCATGATTATGCCATCTGCTAATTTTGTAGTCTATACTTCACATTCCTCTTATACTGAATTAATTCCCGGCTATTGCCAATCAGATTCATCTCAGTTCTGCCCAAGATTAAAATACCTCACAACATGTTCCTGCAGAGAAATAAATAAATTTGTCAGTCGATAAATTAACTGAAAGTATAGGTTGAAGTATGTGAATTTATCTACTGAAAAATGTTATAACAAGCTGATGTTATGACTCTCAGTAAATTTTGGCAAAGGTACAACATGTTTTGCAAGATATTAAACATGAAAATTTGTTTATGGGGTCAATTTTTATCAGGATCAGGATAACAACTACTTGAATAAAGGATGTTTGTTGATTGTTGATAATTGGGACCCAAAAATATCATTTAAAGGATCCCATTTTTGAATCGCAGATCTAAATTTAGAATTATCTATCTTGTCGATCCAAGGGGTTGCTAGTGAAGTGGTTACACTTGCTTGATTTGAAGAGAAAGGCTTTTTAAATATAAAGTCTTTTTGACCCAATTACAATCTAGAAATGTACTCAGAATTTTATTTTATGTATATTAGACTTTTGGTTATAACCGTGTGGGTCTATTTATAAGAAAGAATGTTTACGACATGGACAATCCACATCTATTTTAAACACATACAGAAAGCCATCCTAAAAAGCTGCACTACAAGTCGTATTTTCCATTTTCAGACACCTCATTGATATTCCTATCTTGGTTATTTTGCTAAACTAATTCTACAAATTAATGAGAAAACACTTTATTCAGATCTGCAAGGAATAAATGTTACTCAGTATTGGTAGCTTATTTTGGGACATTAATTATCAAGCCAATGTGTCTTTTCCTTGTTAGTCCTTGAAGTAAATCCTACTTGACAGTTTTTGATTCCATCCCATCCTGATTTTTTCCATGTCTGTTTTTTATGCCTAAAGCAGTTTTTTTACTTTCAAACTCACATGGACCATTATAGATTTTATGCAGTCTGCCATTAAATGTTTAGTTACTGAAATAAGATTCACCAAGCATCTAAGGATGCATTATACAGTGATGAGCATACATCCCAAACAGATGATGGTATAAAAATAGACTAGTCAAAATCTATTCTATGATTCTTCTCAGTCGATGCAATTACTTCGTTTACTATAGTCATCTTCTAGAAGAGGTCTTTACTAGAAAATTGATGTTTGGCTGGCATCCATTCACAAAATGCCTCTATTTGCATTGTATAATTGCTGGTCTAAAAATATGGTGATAAAACACCATATATGGTCGCTTTCGGCTATATTTGGTAAAATTGGGTTTAAAGATAACAAATGAATAATCTGCCATGGGTCATACAACTCTCATGGAAAGAGGCAAGCTGTGATCTAAGTGTCGGAGATGACAAAAATTCACAAAATAATCGATTCATCTGAATTTAGACGTCCAGAAATAGATTTTAAATTTCATATCTTTATGAATCTTTTATAATGCTAAGACAGTCTGAATAAAAAAATGATTACAAAAACATTCTTTGGACTAAGCAGGATTATAAAGAAAGTTTGAAACAAAAGAATTGACATTTGTAAACGTAAATAAAAATTTTTGTTGAATGAAAACATTAACTTTTCATTTGATGAAACATTTTATTTATTTATTTATATGCTGTTGTGTTATGAGAATTTGGCAAGATTACTGTTAATAAAGCTGCTTTCCCTAATGGAACATTGTGATATTTAACCATCACCTTTGTGTGTACGTTATCCATAAATGATAATCATAGACAAGGTCACAATTGTCATCTGATATTTTTGAAACTTTTTTGTTTGTTTTGGTGGGCAGAAGATTGATTTTGAACAATAACTTCAAAAGTTATGAAAAACATGTATTATCTTTCCCAAATTCTGATAGAATAACTGTACTTGTTGACTAAAGTGTTGGGGTATATTTCATTGACTGGCTACTTAACCTTCTAAACAAAAACATTGAAATAACAACTCTTTAAAGCTTCCTTTGGGAATCTAGACTTGACTACATCATTAACATCTGTTGAGTTCCATATATCTCAACTACCGTAAGAATAGGATTTTTATTCTTATGAATTCAAGAACTGAGCCAGGGAACTGAGTGTCAGGTAACTTGTTTTCAAACACCCACCATTTGTCGCACTCAAGAGTCAAATACCAAGCAGACACTAGATTACACATTCTCTAAAGTTATCTTTGATGTTTACTAATTACACTACATCTCTCAGATAATGCTGCTGTATGCAAATGGCTGTCATTTTACTGTCCACAGAAATATCTATATTTTCATGTAAAAAAGAAATTTGGGGGTAAGAATAAGTGGTCTAATAAGCTTTCAAGGAAACATGTCTTTAAGCAACTAAGAAGTCAGAGCTTTGAACTAACAGACACTAAAATCTTGAAATATTTATGAAGCTACATGTAATGTTATTTAGAGGTCGTCTGCACGATCACATTGTTATATTTTAAAGCCTGCATCAATGTTGATGGATATTTATTCTGCACCTGGTTCTACTTAAAATCAAATTATCTCTGGCATCAGACTGTTGAATGTTTGCATATGTTGTTATAACTTTAAATGTATTCTATAAAGATTAAGTACCCCAGTCGAAGTTTAGAACAATTTTAAATACCAGTATAGTATTGGTTTGGTCAAAGTTTGGTCCATCGATTGCTTCCATGATTTTTGGTTATCTTTGAGTATTGAGCATATAAATGGCTGGTTTCTCTAGTTCATTTCCACTTTGCTCGGGGGTGGGTTGGATGGCCGAATGGTTAGCACGTGCGCGCTGTATCATAAGGTCTGTCATTGAGTCAACTGGTGTTGTTTCGATTCCCCGGTTGTACGTGACAAGGAGTAGGGTTGCCTGTCCAACCTTGTGGGTTTCTGTGGGTTTCTCCGGGTCCTCCGGTTTCCCACTACTGCTAAAGACCCCTATGCACAAGCGAAATATTGAAATAAAATTGAATCATATGTTAGTCCCGAAATTACCTAGTTTGTGTCGAGTGGATGTTTAACCCCATCTCTCTCTCTCTCTCTCTCTCTCTCTCCACTGTGCTCTTACAGATAAATATTTCACAGGACCAAAAGAGAACTGGGAAGTAGAGGTGAGCAGATGACGAGTGATTTGGGCCCAATATTAATCATTTTCTGTCATAAAAGTGTGGTTTTCCCTTGTTGGTAGTGCAAGATGAAGGGCCTGGCATAAAAACAGCTGCACAGCATGTTGTACACCTTGGCTTAAACATAAAAAAAACTTGATAGTTTGAATTCAGTTGCTGTGGAAGCAAAATTTCCCTGTGAAAAAGGCTTTTGAAATAAATCAGGCTGTCTTTCTGAAAAGATCTAAAGCTTTTCAAATGTACATGTACCATGTCCTTTAACATAGATGATTAATTTTCACTTATCTGAAACGTGTTAATTACTGTCCAGAGACGATGATATAGGAACAGTTGCGTTCTTGGTTACATTCACAATTGAGAATGAAATTCCTTTTCAGCTAATGAATGAACATGCAAGTGAAAATGAATCTGGATTTATCATAACAAGATAAGAGAGTCTAAGATAAGTCATTAATGATACAGATTTTGAAGCTTGTGGGGTTATCACTTAATTTAGTGCAGGAAAAATCACATCTGAAGAACAAAATTTCTTTACTCGTCATTATAAAAAAATAATATCGCTTTCAACTCAAGTTTTTATGTAGTATTTCTTTCCGTGTCTTGGAAAATGATAGGTGTATGAGTCATTCAAATGACTTGTCGCGCTGAGTTTTGAATGGATTTCATGAAATGGGCCTTTAATAGCATAATTTCAAAGAAGCATTCACAGTTTAATTTGTAAATATATTCTAACCCATCTTGGGTATGTTTCAAGTAGATGGTTGTTAATTATGATAATAAAGTCATTTGACATGTTTGGAATATTTATTTTTCAAAGGCTGTACAATGAGATATGTTTATTTTTCATTTTTTTCATTTCATCATAAAACCTAGGAGAAATATGTAAACAAATAAACCCTGAAATAACTTGTGTTTTTAAAGCATAATAATACATTCGTATGTTATCATACTTTTGTAAAGAAAGGGAAAAAAAATAATTAATTTCTGTTTTATTATCCATAAATAGGTTAAGTTTTTTGTAGTGAAAACCTTTTTTATATGAAAGTAATTTGTGTTTTGAAGACTGTGTTTAAATTAGCCTACCATAATCTTGTTAGAAATACCAATTTGTTTCTGCTCATCATAAGTACAAAAAGTAGGTTGATAGTTTTTATAATGGCAAGTATATGATGAATTCTAACTAAAGCTGTGTTCACATTGATGATATTGCCATAACCACATAGGTTTAGATCAACAGGTTTCGGTTCAAGCTGACAGGATTAGAATTCTTGCTAGTCAGTTTGGTGTAAGAATATATTGTGACTAGCTAACATATTTTTCTAGTCAGTGCTACTTCACATGAAACAATGCACTCTTTAAAGCCAATTGAATTTCAGCAATTTCGGTTAAATACTTAGAGAGTTATGGTCCTTTTTCCAGTTTGTTAATCCCCTTGTAAGCGCTCTAACGACAGAAGTTATCATTCCTGGCAACCTATTTTTAGTCCTGAAATATTGAAATAAATATATTCCAATATATTAAACCTCATTACTCTCTCCCTCTGTCTTTCAATTGTTAAATTAAATTTTTCTGTTTTTTTAGAGATTTGAAGGATATTTTCCTTTTACGTTGTAATCTAGCTGTTTATTTTAGTATGGTTGAACATATATATCAGTTTCTATCAATCATTAAACTCATGATTGTTTAATAACGAAAAAATAATAATCTGAAGCTATAAAATAATGGAGTCTAGTGTAATAGATGATAAAATTGATTTCAAAAATATTTTTTTTAAACGAATTTATGGACGAATACAGAGAATGAAACTTGATTCCTTTCAGGTAGTTATTGACGTCACAAAAGTTTAATGCAGATTTTCCATTTATAAATTTGTCGATTTATACCAGTTATAGTTTATTTTTACAGATTGTTTATAAGTTTGTGTATACTTTAATTGATAGATGGAAGAGTATACCTTCTTAAAGAGAAATTTGATGTTTCAAAAAAAGTTTCAGAATTTTTTTTTTTTTATGATATTAAGTATATTATATACTACTTTAAATCAGGAATAGCAACATTTTTGTCATCTATGTCTCATAAGTTTAGCAATTATCATAAAAATCAGAACTGGCATGTGCGCCATAATATATAATATTTATATAGGTTCCTGATATTTGAGAAATGTAACAGACAATTATCTGAACAGATAAAACTTATTGCCATAAAATATAGCATTTAAACAAATTCTCCCGAAATTTATTTGCTCAACTTACTATGAAAAGAATCAATTTAATCTGTCAAAGAATTACGAGACATTTTGGGTCTATAATCATTTTATTAAAGTAGTTCATAATTCAAATAAAGTCACAGTATATTTTATATTTTTTTGAATAATTTTGTGAAATGAAATGAAATGAAATGGAGTTTAACGTCCTACTGTTCTGCTCCTAACCTGGGCTTATGAAGACGGGCATACGCCATACAGTGTGCTATGAGGGAAATTTTGCCTGCACAGCGGCACTACGGCCTACTCTTATATCGGATTCCAACTGCCAAGGGATCTTTTACGTGCACGTCAATGTGTACACGGGACCTCGGTTTTTCATCCCATCCGAACGACTAGACAGCTTTCCTTGTCAGCCCCTCCGTCCTGCATCACTGACAAGGGAGAACCACGCCGGAAAATCTGGATGAACTTTCTCGGCCAATACAGGGATCGAACACCCGACCTCCAGGCTAGCGAGCTAGCGTCTTACCCACTTAGCCATGTGATCCCCGAATAATTTTGTGCACAAATTGATATCCTTAGTTTATTGAGATACATCTGTAAATGTTAGTTGTAAAATCTTTTATGAGAGAAAAAGTTAGAAGCACAAATACTTTTTCAAGTTAAGATTCACAGTTACTGAAAGTCACATTCCAAAGAAAATGCAACATTTTGTTAACTAAACAGATTAATGAATTATTGCCAGTTTGTTCTAAGTAATTGGCAACACCCTGCATTTTTTTCTGGCTAATTTAGAAACTGTGCACATGTTATGGGATCATTTACATTGTATTCTGTGGTTGTTGTAAAATAATCAGAAAACAAGCTATTTTCAAGCCAAATATTTTAACATTTTTATGGACATTTCAACTTCAGATGTGAAATAGAATTTATATTGCAAGTCATGAACCTTGTCCCCCTGCCCAGAAAATAAGCTATTTTAAACCTATGTTTTTTAACATTTTCTTTTTTATGGACATTTCAACTTCATAAGCTATTTCCAAGCAATATTTTTTATCATTTTCATGATGGTAATATAAGATGAAATAGTATCCATACCAAAAGTCAAGATATTCAAATGTAACATGTATATATACAATTTAGTACCAATCAATGTCTTTAACTTGTTAACAGATGTTTTTATTAAATATAACTTTCTATAGTTTTTCTTCCTCTGACTAGAAGTCACACAGAATGCTGATTTTACTATTCAAATATACAATGTCATTGATCAAATTTTCGGCGATTCATTTGAAATGAGCAATTTTTGGTGCATTTTGATTTCGGTGGTCGGGTTTTCATTAGTTTTAGTTAAGATGGAAAAATGAATAGTCTTTAAAAACTATTCAGATTCTTCCACAGATCTTTTTATAAACTCTATAATTCTCTTGCATAATTCAGCTAACATCAGCCTTTCAAAGAGCAGCTGCTCTAAGTGTATGTTATATTTTTAAAAAATCAGAACCAAGATGAAATGAAATCTAATTTTAATAAGATTAGTTGTGACATTAAGCATTCATTATGTCATATGGAATTTTTCATTTCTACCTGTTGGTGAGAAATATGTGAGTATTGTTACTTCAAAGGTGAAAGATAGTTTGAAATGGCTGAAATGTGCAATATACTCCGAGGATGAAAAATGTGTAAATATTATTATTACTTCTAGGGTGAGAAATGTGCCACTATTATTACTTCTTGGGAGTGAAATGTGCAACTATTATTATTTCTAGGGTGATAAATGTGCAAGTAAGGTGAAAAAAGTGTGGATATTGTTACTTTTAGTGTGATATTTTGTTATAAATTTTGTTATTGTGGGAAATGCTTGATTATTGTTATTCCTGAACTAGAACATTTATCTGAATCATGGGCATGCTACTTTAGAAAAATCTAAAAAAAAAGAAAAAATCAGCTCAAATAATAGTGACCAAATCTTTCAGGAATTTTCTTATTTCAAGCTTTGAGTCATCAATCAGCCGCCATGCACATGTATGATTGTTCAATTAATGCATTGATATATACAGTATATACTCTTTATCTGTGTCTATATACTGGTGTTTCAAGGTGGTATGGTAAATATATAAGGTGATCCAGATGACCTCTTGTATATAAATAATCTTGTATGATGAAAATACACCATGATGTTGGCACATAGTACCAGAAACACACTGTGAAAATTGTAGATGGGTCATTTTAGAGTGCCTAAACATGTGCCGTTCTGAAAGGTGTTCGGTTTGAAGAGCATCTTGGCTTTGTATATATTTTCAAACAATATTTGTCTTTATCTCTCGTAAAACTAGGAACAGAGATGTGTAGGTTTACCATCTTGTCTTCCATAGCAATGCCTGGTATTCTTGATTTTACGATTACATTTTCCATGGATTGTTATGTACAGGTACTTTTAATGTCTGAAATGTCACACCAACTGATAAGTTTAGAAGGAATGTTTTCACAAATAACAATGTGTTAGTAAGAATTTATTTCCTGGCAAATATTTCATCTTTATTATTTCAATTTGCTTTAGATTTTTTGAGAAATAGCCTACCGAACACCTATCTTTTGATATTTGTCATAAGCGATAGCAAGAGAGAGAGAGAGAGCTGGATAGGGTTATGGGGAATAAATTTTCGTGCTGTGTCTTTTTCATCCCTTGTCCTCTTGTCAAAAAAAGTGGATTGTCATTTATCTACATAACACTTTTATTCGTTATCTACAATAATATCTACACAACTTTTTTATTTGTTATCTACAATGATATTTACACAACACTTTTATTCCTCTACAATAGTATCTACCTATCATTATACACAAGCTAATAGCTTCTATACTCTTCCAAGAAAAATAAAATAGTCAATATTTCTTTGGGTAGGTTTATAAATACTTGTAATGCTCTGATGACTGATTTAATGGTTATTCATTGCTTGTTCTAGAACATTCTTATGTCTGGTTATTTTAACAGTCGTTTGAAAAAGATATAACTGAGCTCATAAATGTTCTTTATTTTTTATGAAGGTGTTGCTATTACAAACATATCAGTAATTATAAGCAGTATTCTGCCTAAATGTAATGCCTGATCTGAAAATTTAGTATGGTTGAATACATGGGAATCCAAAGAATATATTTGTTCAGTTGCTACTTCCAAGTTGATTAAGGACATTTACAAACAATAGCAATGGTCACAGTTCCCTGAGATTTATTAATTGTTGGCATAATATTGTTGATAAAAAAATATTTCAGTACAGTCTTCCCCACCAGAAGCCTGGTTTAGCCATTGAATTCAAGGGTCCCTATAAGAAAAATCCACAATGACCTATGTGCTATGTCTGCGATGAGAAAAAATAAGTCATTAGTCCAAAGTCAAGAATGGAATCAACATACTACTTCAGACTAATTATAACAATTCTTTTTTCGTGTATAGTCATGTGTGCAATACTAGGGAGGAAGATTTCGCTTGGACACCACAGGACTACTTCTGGAAGATGAAGGAATAATGATGGACTGTACATCTGGCTGGTTATGGCACATTTTTTGTCTCACGCCTTTCAAAGAAAGCAGGGGACTATTAAAATGGGTTCGTCTGTCTGTCTGTCTGTGCTTCTGTCCGTCACACTTTTTGGGACACAATAACTCTCCTTCTAATTGAGCTAGAATGTTCAAACTTGGTGTGGGTGTTTATTAGGTCAATGCCTTTGTGAAGTTCGAAGATAAGCATTTTCTGCTTAGGGTAAGCAGAGATAAGCAATTTGATTGGTTGATGCTTTGGGACACAATAACCCTTAACCGGTCGCCGTCATTTTGACGTGATGACGTCAAGTGTTCAGGCTAAAAAAAGGCTGATGTGAAATATTTTGTATGCCTATTTCAATCGACTACTGCCGAATAATTATAAGTGATAGACTCTTGACATCAAAAAAGTTGAAGGGGATAAGTTGATCTATAATTTGCAAATCATTCTAAATCCTTTTCATCAAAAATATCGTCTTCAGAATCGGTGTGTCATCGATATAATCCGAGTCGGAATAATTCATAAGTATTTCAACCTCTTCGAGCATCTTTAACATTTAACATTGTTAAATTACGTTCTTTGTCAAAAAATGTTGAACAAAGACATGTTTTTCTGAATGCCCTTGACAAGACAAGTTCCTGTCTGACACACATGCGTGGCCATATCAATTAAATACGAAACTAAATACTCAAATGTGGCTTATAAAAAAGGTTCTTGCTGTGGTCGACTTTAGTCGACCGTGACCACTTAGATGTATAACGTTGTGGTGATTATAGTCGACAATGACCGGTTAAGGGATAACATTAATTCTAATTCAGTGAGAGTGAAGACACTTGATGTATAGTTTCATTACATCAATACCTTGACTAAGTTCGATAGTGAGCATTTTCTGTTTAGGGTAAGCAGAGCAATAAACAATTTGATTGGTTGTTACTTTGGAACACAATAACTCTTCTAATTGAGGTAGAATGTTCAAATTTGGTGTAGGCGTTCATTAGGTGAATGCCTTGATGGAGTTCGATGATAAACATTGTCTGCTTACGGTAAGCAGAGATAAGCAATCTGATTGGTCAAATGTTTAAACTTGATGTAGATGTTCATTAGCTGAATGTCTTGATTGAGTTTATTGATTAACATTTCGAGCTAAAGCTAAGCAGAGCTAAGAAATTTCATTGGTCAATGCTTTGGGACAAGATAACTTTGATTCTATCTATAGAGAGTGATGAAACTTAGTGTATAGTTGATAATCAGTTTGATTGCTTGATACTTTTGAACAAAAATAAATATGTTGTTAATGTTAATTTATATGTGTCATCTATTTATTTTGGGATTTCGGCGGGGAACATCAGCCTCACTGTTGGCTTGTTGATTAAGATATTCTTATCCTCAATTCTAAGTTGTTGCCATTATTGAATGTGGAGTGTGGACACCTACAAATATTTGTTAAAATAGATCAAGATATACATCGTGTATCAGGTTGACTGAAATTCATAAATTATGACACTTATAATTATTTTTATTTACAACTTGTCGGGTAATAAATACACAGGTGATTTCAAATCCCTTCGTTATCTTTAAATACTGTACTGAAAATATTCATCAATACAATCTGGCCTACGTCATCCCTCCCCTCTTATCTAAAAGTACTGGCCATAATCTAATTTAGATAACCAATTCAGATTGCCAATAACAAGCATTGTTCACGATAGGCAAAGGTATTGTCCGTCTGCAAAGAAGAAACATGGGGGTTGTCAATATGGTGAGGCTGCTGCAGATTTGTAATTATTATGCGAAGGGTTTTGGGGTGGGGGGGAGGGGGGGGTATAATATAATGGATTTAAAACTTGTTTTTGTTCATGGTTTTGAATACCATATATAATGACATATTTGTAATTATTTTGTGTGAATAGTGAATAACCTAATTGAATTTAAAACCTGTTTATGCATTTTGAATATAGGTACGTACTGAGTCATTCATTATGATGTAAAATTCTCATGCTATATCCTGTGATGATATAAGTTGTTAATGCAATTTAAAAACTTGGATTTATCTTGATATAACTTGTGTTTGGGGAAGCTGAAAGGCTGTAGTTAACACCACATGGTGTATAACAGTTATTACAGTATACAGTCCATATGAACTTAATAGTAAATATTGCAATGACCAACTTTTAATATGTACTGGTAAATACAGCCCTTGTCGTTACTGTGACATATATACAGTAGTTACTGTTTACTGATGAATATTAAATAGGGCAACTTATGTATCTACCCAAAAAACAGAAATGGTGTGAACATGTGTATTTGGATTAATTTAGGATTTTGATGTTTTGTGTCATTGGTATATTTTAGGCAGTTTTTTTCAACAACTAAATGAATTTTAAATGAAATAGTCAATTTGTAATTCGTAATTGGTTATGGTAGATAGAGCTTTGTAGTATGTGTAAGTTTATATATCCCTTACATGATTTAACAAAGTTCATGTGTCAGTGTCAGTACATGTATGTGTGAGTTTTAAAGTGACTTCGCATGAGATGTCAACAGATGATTAATTAAAAACTATGTGTTGTTGGTGTTATGAGGGGATATGGTTCAATAGTCATATTACTCTTGATTACTATTGTTTGGGTGACAGAATGAAATTATGAAGGCACTCTTTATGAGGACCTTTTCATGTATGTTTTTGTAGAGGCTGTTTACTTTTTGAATTTATGGACTGCCTTGTAAAAGCTGCAACCTTTTGTAAATTTCTTTTTATTGATCATAAGGTAATGTTCGGTGTTGTACATAGAAACAGTATTTTCAATACATGAATGTCTGTAAAATGAATCCTAATGAAAGCCATGGTTGGGTTATATACATAAGTTTATTGATTTGCCAGGTTAAAAACCTATTCTGTTTGTCATGTTTAACCTTTTGGTATATAATCAGGAAATGTCAAAAGCGAGAAATGGGGTTTAATGTCCACTCAAGACAAAATAGGTCATTTCTGATTTAACATATATATATAAAGATATATGTTTTATCTTTATGTCAATAATGTGCGTGCACGCAGGTGTCTTTCATAATGGGGGGGGGGGGGGAAATGTAGTGAAAATGCATACAGTCGAGCAGATGATCTTACTTTTTGTCATGTACAAGTGTGGGATTGAAAATATGACACTTTCATCAATGACAGACCATCAGATAAGAAACGTAGGCATTAAAAATGCTACTGCTGGGTATGCATATTCGTTACCTGAAAATACATTGTTTTATAATGAGAATGTTTAACTCTCAGAAACAAGACAAATTTTATATGGCATTTTCTTTACTTTTCAGAGTTTTGAATTTGATATAAAGTTTGGACCCCTGTATATTCATAAAAAGGCAATGTCAGTAAGTATTATTTATATATAATATTTTGAAATAAGATGATTTTTTTTCCAAACTACCAAAGACAGAGGTATTTGACACAACTTAAATGATTTAAATTGATTGACAATTAATTACTTACCTTTCCAAGAAACATCATTAAAATTTATTGTCTTATTTGTGGCAAAATCCGTCCTCCCCCCCCTTTCCAAGAAACATCATCAAAATTTATTGTCTTATTTGTGGCAAAATCTGTCACCCCCCCCCCCCCCAAAAAAAAAAAAAAATCATAAAAGATACTTTCCCATGTACAAACTCTGTGATTTGATGATATATTTGGACTAAAATCATATTCAAACTAATTAATCTATCAACAATTTGCTTAAAATCCCTCTCAAAACTTCCCAAAACAGCATAACCATTTGATCAAGAAATAACAACCACTCCATCAGTCAAGCTAGCACACAATAAGCTGGTAGACAAATTTACTATACTTTTATTGGAATTAACCACCTGATAAATACTTACATGACAATGTTTCTTTAAGAGAATGTGAATATCTGAACAATAAAAATACATGTTGTTTCCAAGATCCAAAATGAGGAATAAAAGGTTTTCACTTCCCTAGTTCTCATAACAAACATTCTGCCTAAAATAAACACTTTTCTCTACTTTGAAACACAAACAAATAAACAAAAAAACTAACTCTACATATGCAGTTAATGCATCATGTCTGTCCCACTCTGTCTATTGCTTGGTGCACAAAATGTATGTGGATTACTTCGGTATTAGATTTTACCTCCCAGAATAGAATAGATTAGATTATGATGCTGAATTTTTTTTTGGTGTGTGAACTTTTTTTACCAAATACGACATGATCAGAAATGTTTTTGTGAATGTCTGTCATCAATCACAAACGTTGTAAATCTAAGATTCTACATTTGTCATTTTCTCACACGTCATCAAATATATCTCTAGTAATACATGCTAAGACCTGTCCTCCATTAACCAACATTCCTTGATAGTCTTAAGTATTTCTGAAAATGGGGGAAGAGGGGGGTTGGGCAAGGGTGTGCACAAATTTTGTAAATATTTTTTGAACATTATTATGGTTGATTTAAGTCAGTTATAGGGTGTAATTTAAAAACTGACTGGAAATTTTAACACTGTATTAAATTTTAATTATTTATGATAATTATGCTTAAGGTTGTTGCCCTTGATCACTTTGTAGTGTCTTGTAAATGCTTGCAGTCTCCCATAACCTACAAAACAATAAATACGACAATTTATATTGACAACTTGACTGCTGTGGACTTTATTTCATTGCTTGCCAACTTATCTTTATGATATATATATATATATATATATATATATATATATATAATATAAGTACATAAAATTTTTGTAAGTTTGTCTACACTTAAAGAAAAGTGCATGGCCATTACATTATTTTCATGACATATTTCCTATTATATGGGAAATACAATACTCCCTATGTACACTGATGATAAACCATCATATTTTATCTTCAATAAACAGTTAGGCAAAAGTACAAACCTTTCAGAGAACAAAACCATTCAACCTTTTAAGGATATTCTCTGATCCATTATTATTGATAATTGGCTTCAAGGATATTTTTTGATTTTGTTGGGTTGGGGGAAGGGGGAAATTGCACACAAAATAACTGCTTGTGAATTCTGTTTTAGCAGTTTATTACGAATAAAAAGTTTACTATTACAATAATAAGTATGATGTATAATCATCAATCAATACATTTGCACACCTACAGGATGCAGGATGTTTGATATGAGGCGGGAGGTGGGGGGGGGGGGCTTGTGGTGGAGAAATTAGAAGAAATCAGGATGTCAGTGGTGATTTGTGGCACATATATAACCGATGTCTGGGTCATATGCTATTTTATTAGTTTTATACGCCTACATTGAAACGAAGAAGTCTATTGAATTTCAGCAAATTCTGTTGATTACTTCTAGAGTTATGGCCCTTGTTTCACTTTGTTGCACCATAGGAACGCTCTAACGCTCTGCCGATTTGTATGAAATTTACATGTGTCATTTAAATTAGTCATGGGAAGAATCCTATTGAATTTCAGCAATTTCCGTTTATTACTTCTAGAGTTATGGTCCTTGTTTCACTTTGTTGCACTTTGTGAACGCTCTAACTTCTAAAGTTAACTGCCAATCTGTATGAAATTTACATGTGCCGTTTGAATTAGTCAAGAGAAGAATCCTATTGAATTTCAGCAATTTCCGTCAATTATTTCTACACTTATGACCCTTGTTTCACTTTGTTGCACCATGTGAACGCTCTAATGCTCTGCCGATCTGTATGAAATTTACATGAGTCATTAAAATTAGTCAAGAGAAGAATCCTATTGAATTTCAGCAATTTCCGTTTATTACTTCTAGAGTTATCATCCGATATGTATGAAATTTATATGCATCATTTAAATTTGTGAAACAGAGGTCTATTGAATTTCAGCAATTTCAGTCAGTAATTTCTAGAGTTATGACGATTGTGAACCTTGTGAACATTTGAATCACAAAAATGATCATGTGATCTGTATGAAATTTATATGCATTATTTAAATTAGTAAAACGAAAAAGCCTGTCAAATTTCCATCATTTCTGTAGATTACTTCCAGAGTTGAGACCCTTGTTTCAGTTTGTATAACCTTGTGAACCCTCAAATGACAAAATTTATAATCTGATCTGTATGGAACTGTTTAGTAAAGGCCCCCAATTACCTACAAAGGAATAAATATGCGACAATCCTTGTCGACCGCTCGGACGATTTATCTGCTGTGGGCGTATGTTTCGTTGCCTGGCAACCTATCTTTTAATTCTGTTTTAAATTTCAAATCTATATTTTAATATTCATTAATTTTTGGTTAGTCATTAGAGGCAGACAGCAATTAACCTGTTAGTCAAATTATGACAGACTGGCAACTAAGGTGGTTGATCTGTTAAGTTTCTTCTAACTATTGTTTTAAATGCCTTAAAGATGGGTTCCCAGAAAAGTGTTTATCGGGTGGTTATTTCCAATAAAAGTATGGCAATTTTGGTATATATGGAAAGTAGAGATATCCAATCTTACTAGAAAGCATTGAGCGCTTGATGTACAAGTTGATAAACTTTATGAAGAGTTAGACGTACAATACTTTCTGAGATAAAAATGACGGAAAAAGACGCGGGTAGTGGATAATCCGAGAATTTAATTAGGATTCGATATTTGTAATAAATAGTAAGCGATTAAAGACAACATCGTCTTATGTATGCAATGAATTCTCCTCAGACTCCCAAGACGTGACGTAAACATGATCTGGTTTGATCGAATTTTAATAGCAGGGCATTCCTTCGCAATTACAATGTTTGAGAATGATTTGAAGCATAATTATGACAAATTAATGAGTTTGAATATGTTTTTGGTCCATATATACCATTAAATCACCCACTTTGTACGCGGGAACCCATCTTTAAGTCTTAATCCTTCAATAATTATATGTATGTTTATGTCAACACTTTCTAAGTAACTAATTTGTATAAATAGACAAATTTAGGTAAGATGATGATTCATTAGTTGGAGAGACCAGCTTAGGGAACCTATATACTAGTTGGAGGTTTGATACATAGGAAATTATAAGTTGTTAAATTGTTGCTGTTAATTATTTGCTCCCGAAATAAAGTTTTGAAGATCCATTCCAAGATTCTGTATGCATTTCTGATACGCTGGGGATGCTCGAATGAACGTTCCAGAATTGAATTCTCTCAATCCCAAAAATAGTGTCAATCGAGTGAAAAGGAGAATTTGGAGTACAACGCATGTGCCGACTGCATAAAAAATATCTCAACCAATCATGGCAGCTGAAACATATTTGATATTTAAAATACGTCCCGATTCTACTCACACCACCTCGATGAGCTACATTCCCTGAAAGTCGAACGGTGTTATATATCTGGACCCAAGTTCAATTTCCTTAGCTACATCACTCCAACCAACAAAAAGTTAAAATTTATATGCTTCATAGAGTTTTTCTTTTCAGTATTACTGGGGTTGTTGGACCAGTCATTCACCAAGGAGAGAATTATCGAAATTCATTTGTTTATAATTGAGTTATTTCCCTTTTACAGAATACCGGTCAGAGGTTTCATAAAAAAAATGCTGAGATTGTTCTGCTTGTGACAAAAGGAAACCCTACTGAAATTCAATCACACATTAAGTTATTGCCCCTGTTAGTGTTGCAAATTCCATTATATTTCCCCTGTCACTGAAACGATGTTACATTTTGCAATCAATGTCACCAAGTCATTATTTCTTAGTTTTCAAACAAATAAGCTGATTATTTAATTTGTTTGTTTTCTAGGTTTTACTTGTATTTAATAAAGAAGATTCACAGAGTGACGGCTTGGGATGGGCAGCGGAGAGAATTGGTTATAAATACACCATGGTGAGAACACCAGAGGCTGCTTTAGAAGCATACAGTGTAACACATCATGATGTCATATTTATAGATCACAGAAATTCAAAACATTTTGATGCTGAAACACTTTGCAGGTAAGTAAAACATGGATAGTCTACTACGAATTTTGAACTCAGATGGCAATTAGCTCCACAAAAATCAAAACTTTCAGGATTTTGGCTATAATTATAATGAAATTCCAAATTGCCACTCAATTTTATGCATTGTTATTACCCTTAGCTCTTAAAATGTTGCTCCTGCATGTAAATTCATTACCTATCACTAGCAATACTATGTTCTTGAATACCGATGGCAACCATGAAAATTGGCATAAAGTCAGATGTTATACATTTCATGTTCAAAATACAAGACAATATCCTGTAAGTTAATTGAGATAGTGCCGAAATTGTTAGATAAAGAAATAAGTTGTGTTGTTCATAGTATGCGAAATAAAACAGATGTAGAGTGACAAAATGATTATAGCACAAGTGATGAAAATTTGATGGAAAGATTTGTCACAATAATAATTCAACAGATACCTAGATTAGTAAAGAGATGAGGAACATTATGGATGGAGAGAATGACATCTGCTTTATTTCATGTATCCATTTACTTAATTTTAATGGCCTCAACTTTATAAATAATATTTGTGCTAAATTTATTAAGAAAGGCAATTCTGTAAATATTAAGCACCAGTTGTATTTCAATTTTCCCATCAAATTGAAAAAAAAGGGGGACTGCATTGGCTATTGAAAATAATAAAATAAATATAGCCTTTATTCAATCAGAGGAGGCAGATCTAAGAAAATATAAAGTTGGAGTGCTAATCAAAGACGTTATACATATTTTTAGTTAAACATGCATTATGCAAGAGCTAAATCTGATTATTGCAAGTCTTAATTTAGGCTTCAGATGTTATAGAAATTATAAATTAGATCTTTATTTAAACAACAAGACCAAAATCAACTCTGTAGACCCACGGATGGCTCGGCTACAGCTCGGATTTAAATAGGATTTCACTAATTGATTAAATCAGATAAGGGGTAACCTGATGAAAATACGTCAGTTAGATCGAGGCTAAATGATAGAGTATACTTAGCGAGGCCGCTGTAAAGCGTTTCCGTATGCCATTGAAAACTTTACTTGATAATCAAGATATGTAGGTGGAGTTAACGCCTGTCAATCAAACGATCGGCGAAGGTGAAGACACATTTCGCTACCATTTCTAGGCAAATATTACAACGATGATAACTATGTTCAGAATAAAGTAATTTGACTGAATTTTTCAATATATTCTTCTTTCATCATCTACTTTTGAACTGTTATAGCAAGAATGGCCAACTCTCTATAAAAATCTCTCATAATGTATCTTTAATTAAATTTATGATATTTTAGCATTAAGAAAATTAACCCGTTAAGCGTGACGTTTTTAAAATGTTTTACTACCCCCTATTGTGTAATTAATTTGACGAAGTGACGAAGAACTATGTACTAAGAATAGGTTGGGGAAAATACCTCCAAGGCGTTATATTATGCCCTACACAGTGAGTGGCAGTTGTCCAGGACATAATATAACGTCCTACACATGCTGCGATCGGGGGGGAATTCCAGTGACGAACTATGTTCTAAGAATAGGTTGGGGGAAATAACTCCAAGGCATAATATTACGCCCTACACACAGTGAGTGGCAGTTGTCCAGGATGTTATATAACGACCTACGCACTTAAAGGCTCAAAACCACTCTTGTTGTAACTGAATAATATGCCCCAATCTTTATTCTGGTCAACAAATTGTACTATTTTACAATATTCCAATTAATTGATGATACAAATTTCATCTTAACATACCTAATTTAAAAAATTGGAAAAATCCAACTAAATGATTGGAAACGCCTAACGTAAACCTTTTCAAATGTGACTTGGATTTAAAAATATTTTCATACCCTCTGGACAAGTAAAATAGGCTGTAATGGATAATTTAGACAACAGGTAGGACACTTAAACATCTAGTACTTAGAATAAGGCTATTATTTGTTTTCTGGAGCTGTCAAGCCAGCAAGAGTGTTATTGTCTCTTTAACGGGTTAACTTTGTGATATTTTAGCATTGAGAAAACTGCTTGTTGTTCTAATCTTCTTCATTGCAATGTGTCAATTTTATTTATAATTTCAATAAACCAAAATTTCTATTGGCCTTCTGTGCATTTGTACTCAATCTAATCTACATTTTACACTGTGTCTTAGGCTAAGTTCACATTGGGGTTCATATCAAAACCGATGTTATGTTCAGATATAAATCCACATGGTTAAAACATGTATGTATAAAATAGGATCTTGATCCTAGAAACCACATTGGAGGGCACTGCTTCTCATCATGAGATAGAGATGACAAGAAAGAAAATGACGATACATTAATCTCGTGCGAGTGCGCATACCTCTATACAGATTGCTCCATGTCATCCCCTTACACGAATGTCACTTTGAACTCAAACATTGATCTAATATTAATGTGAGTGCTGCCTAATATGCGGGGGTACTATATTACAAACAACTAAAGACTACATCTCTATTAGTCGTAACAGAATCTTTTTGAATTCTCCTTTCTGCATTAATAGCATTTCAACAATTTCGTACAGTTAAAGCTTCCAGTGCAATCTTTCGTCTGCAAGTCTATGTAAGAATCCAAGTAAAAAACATCCATGCTTGTAATTTGCTGTAAATCATGAAGATTTATTAAGTTTGTGTAACAAAAAACGTGTCTTGTTTATTGATTGGGACACTGCATTTGAGATAACATCAAATATATTATCGCAGAGAAAGAAAAAATAAGAACTAGTTGAAAATCCTAGGGTTTTTTTTTTTCAAAGTAAGAATTCTTGGAAGAGATTTATCACATAGAAGTTTAATCATTTTCTTACCTAACAATTTTTTTTGATTTTTTTTTTTTTAAAAAACTCCACATGAACTGAAAAAAGCTACATAATAATAGGCTGGTTCATAAATAGCTTGTAGGGTTGTTAAGGACACTTTAAAATAGACGAAAGGTGCTAATCTAATATAATACATGCAGTATTAATATGATTAAATATGGATGAGGAGAGAATAACAACTTTTAAATTCAATCCAGAGCATATATTTCTTTATATTTCTCGCAAGTAAATCAATATGTAGAAAGATTTTCATCTTACTGTCGAATGAGTTTGGAACTCTTCAGGGAATCATGGTGTTTGATTACAGATATTTGCTGCTGACAGGTTCAAATTGCTTTCATTGCTTGTTTGTATCCGGGAAATGTTCACAGTTCCTTAGTTTTACAGCCTATAGGAGTTGACAATTGATATTCATTTTCTGTCAACCACAGATTAATACCAGGTCTTAATAAAATAGTGCCACACTTCAGGATTTAATCTAGAAAAAAAACCACATTGAATATGGTTGTTGCAAATTATTCGAAAAATTTAAATTTCAGTTGATCAAATTGTATATCGATTAACATTTTAAAAATTTGGTAGCAATAAACATTTGACCTAAATAAGGTAACAAACTCGTAAGCCGCAAATCCTTTATTTGGCTGCAAAAAAAAAATTAAAATTTGATTTTAAATTCCGATCTGTAATTATACTAGTGACTTTAATTAACTATTATCTAGCAAACAGAATATTAAAATTAATGAGAGTGTTATATTGTACAGATCAGATTTCTCTGTAAATATCTAAATTAGTAATAATCATACCTATTGACAGATCAGAATTATCTGACTATTGAAATCAGTACAGGTACCAGTCTTTGTTTGCATTGTACAATGAAATTACTGTTGGTTTTGTCTGACCAACACTGTATTAATGAAATTAGTGAATAAAAAACCCACCTGTGTAGAATTGGTCATTTTATCCATACGTGTAGGTCATAGATATTGTCAGTCACAAATTCTCACACAACATAGTGTAACAAGTCTGGATCTTATGTCATCTTTTGATTTTCAACTTTCACTTTTATACTTACGTAGAGCAGAATAGTACGTAGGATGTTAAACCCCATTTCATTTCATACTTACATGTACATACCTGTACAAACAAATTTTCCTAGTAACGAGGAACGACTCGACCAGATATATGATGTGTAACACATTCGAAGCAGATCATAATTTTCCATATGATAAAAAGAAAACATACAATGTTTTTAATTTTGACCAATTGTCTCAAAGTTACCATAAGATAATTTTCTGGTTTCTTCAATTCAGTACCAATGGCTTGTTAATTTTATACTTGGATGACAGCTTATGGACAAATGATTGTGTTTTGACTAATTACATTACATTTTGTTTTACAAAACTGGCATCTGTTGCACAAAATACGGTTCAATGTATGGTGGTTAAAATGAGCCTGTCACACTTATTACTTTTACCAGATATTCCATCCTGTCTTATAAACACAGAAAAAGATGAGAAAGTAATTTCCTTTAATAGAATCACATTACATTTACTTAGATATCCATGCAACCTGCTCTGGGGTTTAAATGGCTTTCTAATTATAATTCCACGATTAGGATATTTTTGTCCAATGTACGTCAGCAAAATGGATTTTATCTGCGTAAAGGCTCAATAAAGTGAATATCCTGACACACAAAACTTCAACACCAATACATAATGACTGAAATTAATTCCTGAATCTCACCCAGGGGAATTCATTAGATTTAGAATTGATTTTTGGATTTAGTATGTCTGCAACATTGCATTGGATTACTGAAAATGGTACAAACTGTATTGATAATAATGGTGATTTTGTTTACATGTTAATATATATCGTTTTATTTGCCGAGAAAAGGTTATTGATATTTATCAGTATAACAGCAGACGTGTAAATATGACACAATTTAATCTGCTAAAGTATTTCTCAAGCATTATACAGACATATCTGTTGATGCAAAAGTTGTTTTCATGTGGATTTTCTCAAAATCATAATTGAGTCTAAATTCAGACCAAGTTTTGAAATTGATGCAAACCAAACGTAGGGATATCAATATCAGTTAATGTTGTTGTGGAGGTGTGATGTGTTAGTAACCCATATTAACAGAGAGAGAGAGAGAAATGGGGTTTAACGTCCACTTGACACAAACTAGGTCATTTCGGTTTTAACACTTGATTCAATTTAAATTTCAATAATTTGCTTGCGCGTAGTGGTCTTTAGCAGTGGGAGGAAACCGGAGGCCCCGGAAAAAACCCACAAGGTTGGACAGGTGACCCTACTCCTTGTCACATACAACCAGGGAATCGAAACCAAGCCAGTTGACTCATTGATAGACCTTATGATACACCGCACACGCGCTAACCATTCGCTTATTTTGAATTCCAATCAATGTTCTTTTACGTGCACAATAATGTGTACGTAGGACCTTGTTTTTTTATCTCATCAGAACGACTATACGTTGTCCCTTGCCAGGTCCTGGCTTACACTACTGACAAGGGGAAACCACCCCGTAAAATCCACTGAGCCACCGTGGCTCCCTTGTAATGATGACTATTAACTAACTTAACCTTTTCAGACTATAATGTAAAATGTACAGTTTGGGTATTTGAGGAGACTAAAATTATAATTAATATAATACTTCATAGTTTGGATGACAGTCATTGATGCCCTCCACTGCAGTGTAACTTGTAACATCTTTGGTATTAGTGATGCGTGTCAGATATTGCATAGATCATTGTTGAATACTGCTAAACCGGGTTTCAAAATGTCAGTCAATTGACAGGTTTCGAAGGCACACACAATAACAGACATTGATTTCATGTCAAATTAAAATTCTTTTAACAGAAGGTTGTATAGAGCCAATAAAACCATTGATGTGTTTGATATTTAAATAATGTTAAGAGAAAATAAAAGTAGGCTCACCATCATACTATACATATCATACTATACAAAAGTAATTATTTGCTTAAAGTTAAGTAGGCCTAACATTATATTACACATAATATTATACAAAAGTAATTAAATGCTTAAAGGTATGTGGGGGGTTGGGTGACCAAACGGTAAACGCGTATGCATTGCATCATAAGGTCTGTCATTGAGTCAAGTGGCATGGTTTCGATTCCCTGCTTGTATGTGACACAGGGTAGGGTTGCCCAACCAAGCTTGTGGGTTTTCTCAAGATCCTCTGGTTTCCTCCCACTGCTAAAGACCCCTGTGCGCATGTGAATTATTGAAATAAAATTGAACCATATGTTAGTCCCGAAATGACCTAGTTTTGTGTTAAATGGACGTTAAACCCCATTTCTCTCACTCTTCCATTACAATGTACTCTTGAAAAGTGAATCTTTTATTTTGTACAAAAATGGTGTTTTGTTGATAAGATATATTAAAGTTAAAGATCATGCTATACAATGTGCAAAAATATGGAACAAACCTTATGGCAGTTTGATTATATGTTAATTAGAGATGCATGATCCAAATTCTTAGGAGAATCCACCTTTGCTCGCATAAATGGACATAATTTTTGAAAGGGGGTCAAATGCCAGGGCTAAAAGTGACCACACTTGGGTTCTATTCAAAAAGACTTTATTATCTTTGGCTGTGGTCCAAAGAAAAAAAAGTTCATAAAGAGAAAAGGGTTTCTAATAATGGGCAACTACCAACCAGTTGAAAGATGAAATACCTATTAACGATGAAAGTCTACTGAACAACTGTAAAAATACACCAAATCTTTTATTGAAGAAGTTCCAGTAGGTAGTTATACTGGAACTAAATACTGGATACAAAGAACAAAAACTTTGTGTAGAAATAGAGAGTTAAAACAATTGCCTTTCTGTACAAAAAACTATACAGGATGAATGTTTCCAAGGGGACATCCATTGATCTATAAAACAACTCCCTAACAAAGTTTAAGGGTTAAGTAGTGAGTGGGCTCACTCACTATAGATAGGTTCAGAGTGGACAGTTCACAGAATAGGTTTAAAGGGATACTACAACCAATATTAGTTTTAACACAAGTGCAATTTAAAATGTCTACTTTGATAAAACCAAATGACTATTATAAAACATTACTCTGTCACAATAATCTTGTCCAAAGATCTAATTTGAATATATTTACTTGTCATAGTACATGATGTTAAAGATGCATTTTTGTCCTCACAAAGAAATTCAGAATATCATTGGTCTCACATTATTATGGAAAATCTATTTACTACATTGAAAACCAATAAAAGATTTGTATATCAGTTACAATATGGCAGATTTGTCTCAAATTTTCCATGCTATTTAATTTGAATATGTGCCTAATGTATCTGTATATGGAAAGATATATAAAGTACCTATACCTATTTAATATTGTTAATGATTTCTTTTCCTTATCAAGATCCATAGAGCTCAATTTCAACCTTTTTTATTTGTTTTATTTTATTTTAGATCTATACGAGCCATAAAATCTAATGAACACACCCTGGTTATTGCTGTAACCAAGAAATAGTAAGTTATTTTTAAATTTATCAATTCTGTCTAGACATTATGAACAAAAAACTGCAGACTTTTCCCCAAGTATCATAAAACTGCAATTAACATAAGGTTATGTTTCTCTGTTTTGTAATGTATTGATCAAATAAATAAGGTGCAGGATGAATGAGTTAATAAAATTAACTTTCTGAATAAAATTTCTGATGGATATGGACTAAAATGGAAGAGGAGATGGGAGGAATTTAAAGGGTAAATGGTTAACTTAGATGACAGCAAGGGACAAAGAGAACCTTAAATTGGGGAATTTTAAGCCTGGTTCTGAATTGTAAGGGTTGTGTCTGTCTGGCTGAAAATAGAGAGAGAGAAATGGGGTTTAATGTCCACTGAACACAAACTAGGTCATTTTGGAACTAACACATGGTTCAATTTTATTTCAATAATTTGCTAGCGCGTAGGGGTCTTTAGCAGTGGGAGGAAATCGGAGAAAGGCGACCCTACTCCTTGTCACATACATGCGGGGATTCGAAGCCATGCAACTTGACTCAATGGCAGATCTTGTGATCAAACGTGCACACGTTAATCACCCCCCCCCCCCACACTGGCTGAAATGGAAATGAAATGAAATGAAATGGGGTTTAATGTCCTACTGTTCTGCTCCTAAACTGGGCTAATGAAGACAGGCATATGCCATACAGTGTGCTATGAGGGAAATTTTGCCCGGGCAGCGGCGCTACGGCCTTCTCTTATATCGAATTCCACCTGCCAAGGGATCTTTTACGTGCGCGCCAACATGTACACGGGACCTCGGTTTTTCATCCCATCTGAATGACTAGACAGCTGTCCTTGTCAGGCCCTCTATCCTGGATCACTGACAAGGGGAAACCACGCCGGAAAATCTGGATGAACTTTCTCAGCCTGGCTGAAAGGGGAAAATGTATGTAGTTGTATGAATAACCCATGTTAAATTTCTAGCAAACATAATTAAAATGAAGAGATCCTTTGGCATTTGAAATTCAAATTAGAGAAAGCAGAAACACCTCTTTCTTGACAAAAATCTCCCCCTTGTATTAATTAGAAATTATAATAAAATACTGTATCTTAGTCTCAAAATGTTTTAGATAATGTGCTGAGAAGATGTTAACTTTTGGGTCAGGATTTAGGTCTGCCAAGCTGTTTTGTTATTGTAATTTCTATATTATGATGAAAGTTGTGTTATGGAAATCATACATACATGATAAAGTAACCACAAATACATGATTGCTTCCTCTTTATAATGAGAGTTATGATAAATATCAGACAAGTTTATGTAATTATGCGTTACATGTTGCATGTAGTTATTAGTGTGAAGATGGGAAATAATTAAAGATTTGTTTATTTTCAGCCCTAGTGATAAGGAAGAACCATCTATATTACCATTATTAAAAGCTGGATTTAATAGGGTAAGTGTCATTAGATTTTTAAAGTGCCTTGGTTCTAAATAAGATGTATTTCTTATTACCTGTGTAAATTTTTGTTTACTGATTCACTTGCTCTGTGACAGATCCATGAAAAAAGTGTAATGTGTTGGAGTTATGATTATGTTATTATTGTTATTATGGTATTACAAAATTTATATACCCCCCCCCCCCCACCACCACCACCAACAGAAGATAGAATATCACAACAAAAGATTATATCACAGCGAAATCGGAAATATATCCCTACTAATATTTCATACTGGTCATTACTGGAAGTGTTATGAATAATCCCTCTATCCCTAGTGTTTCATACTGAAAGTGTTATGGATAATCTCTCTATCACCAAACCATATTGAATGTGTAAGAATAATTCTGCTATTATAGCTAGATCTCATACTGAAAGTGTAAAATTAACCCCTCATATCATCACCAAGGTTTCATACTGATAACCTAACAATGATTCCTCTATCACTGATGTCTTAGATAACTAGGGTCCCATTCTGGAAGTGTTATGTCCAAACAGTTATCACATGTAATACTGATCGGATTGTTTCATATATACTATTCAAAAAAAGTAGGGGATATTTGATTTTGGGGGCATAATACTAAAATATGCAAATGACTACGAAAAAAGTCACTATAGAACCTAACAGAAGAAACATTTCCAGTTACATGTGACGCCCAAACGCACCAATAGCTACCGCATGGAATGCAGGTGATGCTTGGGATCATCATGGGGCTCCAACCCAAGATTTGCACGACTCTGACTCTGAATGTTACAGTCATTGTGGCATTGAATTCCAGGGTGGAAACATCAGTTTAATTGTTTTAGTGACCAGAAAACAAATTTTGATATGCGTCGGCTTACCCAAAATGAAAGGTTACGTGCCCTTGGCATGCTACAGATCGGCACAACACAGGCGGTTGTGGCGCGGACGATGAATGTTTCTCAGTCTGTCATAAGCAGGCTATGGTCCAGATACCGTGATACACAATCTGTACAGGACAGACCACGCTCAGGTCGACCAAGGGCGACAACTCAAGCCCAGGATCGATTTATCCGTACCTTGGCCTTGAGAAATCGTGTCATCACAGCAAATCAGATCAGCGCTCGTCTTCAAACAGACACTGGTGTGAGAGTGAGTGGCCAGACGATTCGGAATCGACTGCATAGGGGTCACCTTCGCGCCCGACGTCCTCGCGTGATCCCTTGTTTGAGAGATCATCACATTCAGGCAAGACGTCGTTGGTGTAGGGATCGTCAACACTGGGATAATCGACGCTGGAGCAATGTGATGTTTTCAGATGAGTCAAGGTTCACTGTTGATTTTTTGGACAGACGTAGGAGGGTGTGGCGTCGTCGAAACGAGCGCTTCCAAGACGTTACCGTCATCAGACATGATCGATTTGGGGGTGGTTCTGTTATGGTGTGGGGAGGCATCACTGTTGCTGGAAGAACGGCTTTACATGTTGTTGCAGGGCGTGTTACAGGCCAGTACTACCGGGACAACATCTTGGCAGTCCATGTTGTGCCGTTCGCACGACGTCATGGCCGCCGTTTCATCTTCCAGGATGACAACGCAAGATGTCACAGGGCCAGGATCGTTACAGGTTACCTCCAACAACAGAACATCACCACATTACCTTGGCCAGCACTGAGTCCCGACCTCTCCCCCATCGAGCGTGTCTGGGACATGCTTGGACAGAGGTTACGTCAACGTCAACAACGTCCTGCCAATGTCCAAGAACTTGCTGCTGCGTTGCAACAGGAATGGGACAATCTGGACCAAAATGACCTTAGACGTCTCATTAGGAGTATGCCACGTCGGATCAATGCTTGTTTGGCAAACAGAGGAGGATTTACCCGTTACTGACTTGGTTGTGATGCTGTGGTAACTTTGCTGTTTGACCCCGGGTATCATTTTACCCTTATAATGGTCAGTCTGTGCCTTACTTAGTCTAACGATCATTTGGAATAAATCGATGAATGTGAACTTCATTTCATTTTGTCATTTGTTTCTTCGTCAGTTTCATTAGGTGACTTTAATAACACTTAAAAATCAAATATCCCCTACTTTTTTTGAATAGTATATCTTCTTTGATGGGCATTTAGTAATTGAACATATTAACACAAAGTACAATTTTATGGATATGCTGCAATTACTGGAGAAGAAAATGTTAATCCAATATTATTACTTTTCAAAAACTACATCCTAATAATTCTCTTCTTTCAGAGATTTGTGGAAACTAGCAATATTGGGACTTGTATGAATGAATTATTACAGTTAGAATATGGTGAAATAAGATCGAAGTTAAAATTACGAGCTTGTGGGGCTTTATTTACAGCTTTAGATAATGTTAGCGATCTAGTAGAGATAACCAATCAAGACCATGAAATTCAGGTATGTTCACTATTACAAATCATCACATAACATTATTTTGCACCATGAATTTATTGCCAACAGTAGATGAAAGTAGAAATCTAGTCAAAATAGGTTGTTCCAAGATTTGAAGTGATATATGTGACCCGTTCTGGCTAAATGAGTCGGAATGAGCAAAGTCTAATTTTGAGCTATAGACAAAACAAGTGAAAATTTTGATTTTGGTTGAAGTTGAGATTTTCACAAAAATGAGTCTATAAATATACTATCTATCTAAATAAATGATGAAAATAGCAATAAAACATTTTGAAACATCTTTATTTAGACGTTTTGTGAGAGTACCGTATTCATAAATTCTTCTTTTTTCTTAAAATTCTCTGTGAAATAGTTATTTTTCTTCGCTTGCTGTGGGACAATCAGATAATCCCTTTGCGTAATACTTGGTATCGTTGTAAAGAGTTACATCTCTAGTTTAAAAATATGACCAAACTACTACCGATGATATCATTTTCATCGAGTACAAAACAAGTTTAAAAACGTAAACAACCTTATAGCCTGTTTCAACTTAGAACAGCGTAAATTGTTCACTGATTGGCCCAGACATCCCACATGTCATATCATAAATTAATCAACTAGGTTAAACCTGAAACTTGTCAATGAAAAATACTAATCAATTGTCATGGATTAATGAGTCGTTGATTGATAATTGTCAATGATATATATGAAACCTTTCTCAAGTCATTATTTATCCCGAATAATTAATCCAAGCGATGATTATTTGACATTTCGTTTCGTCTTAAAAAAGAAAATCATAAATTTACACTGATAGTTGAATTTCATTTACTGTGGCTTTATACGGCATATAAAATGTACAAGCATGCCTAATTTGATATTATTGTTTCAAATTTTATTATCAGCAAGGTTCGGAAACATTACAACAATGAAAAAGTCGAAAAGCAACAAATCTCTAGTGAGAAAATCCTCCGTCGTTTGTTTCACTAAAGTGAACGTAAGCATCTCTTACAAATGAAATTGAAATTTCTATCATTATATCAGTAATTCAGATTCTGATACCCTTATGGTACCTGAAAATAACATGTACACACTTTAACCTTAGACCTTAGTTTAGTTCAGTCATGTGAGGAAGATGACAGAACACACATATAGCTGTGGTGGCTTCTTTGATTCTCTGGAAATTAAACTTGATTACTTAATAAACAATTTTGATCTCTTCACAACTAACGGTGCTAATTAATTGATGAGATTAACAAAAGTTATTCTCATAAAAGTTATAATATACAAAACATGGATTACTAAAGTATGGAGTATTCTCATTTGTTCTAAATTGTAACACTGTCATTGGAAATGTTTTTATTAAACGACAAAATAGCAAATAAATTGCCTGGTTGCTAGGTGATTTTGTTTTAGAACATGCCAACATCTTTAACTTGATTTTTCTCAAAACTTACTTTCCTGACTTGGGCAGTCAATTTTTGTCCGAATCAAACCAACCATACATCATTTTGAGGGTATTGAATTGGAGAATGTGAAAACAGCAATAACTCAATTTTTAAAATGTCCTCATTACGAATCATAATGCCATCACAGGTCTCTGTGATCATCGATACTAATTTCAATCATTTGACAAGAGAATTAACTTTGGCTGTCAGTATTTGAAATAATAACTTTAAAATATAATAAATATAGTTAAATTTGTAGTTTATGTTGTAAAAACACTAACAAATTGATTTATGAATAGAGATAGTGCTCAGAATTGTTGTATTCTTTGGACACTTTTCATGGTTAATCTGATACAACCAGGCATCAATGCTTGGAATGTGGTTTGGTAATTTAATGTTTTCCAATTTATATTATATTAGTATTAGTTTCACTTGATCACCAATTCTGGTGCTTCAGGAAAATTCAATTTTAAAATAAATTGTTAAACAAGAACACTATATACAAGAGTTCCATGGAGAGAGGAAATTCTATTTAACAGAACAAGAAGATGCAAAAATTTACCAGCAAAATTTTGTTGAAAAGTGTTGGAACGCATAAACAAATTATGTAACCAGAATGATACTGAATGATTCATTCATGAAATAAAATGTCAGATTGAATTTGACGGGTTGCAATTTTCCAAATTTAGTTTTCAATTTTATTGTGTTGACTTCATTGAAAAAAATCCAGCAGAGAGGAAAATCGTTCATAGCGAAAGTTCAAGTGGAAACCTTTCGCACTGTTTTCTCCAAAGTAGGACTTTGATTGCTGAAGTTAATGTCAAATTGTCAGCAGACACAATTTACAGTAACTGAACAAAAATAGATCAATATTACACATTTCACATAAATGGCCTTGGAATTACTGTCCAAAATAGCAGGATTTTATGGAAGAGATTTAATTCCACTTGCATTTGGTTGTTACTTAAAATAAGTAACTGAATTGTGGTTTCTACTTGCAAATATCTTCAAGGCTCATCATAGAAATAACTGAAGTGTTTTTTACATAAGATTGTAGGAAATATACAGTTTGTATGTAAATGAATATAGCATAATTTTATGGTAGATACAATTTGCCTGTACACAAAATTGTGAATGGCTTTAATTATGTAGGATTTACCTCTGCCGCTCTGGGCACTTTTACTTTCCACTCCTTTCTCATTTAATTACATTCATTTATTACAGAATAGTCCTGTTATCTTTTTATGAACTCTTTTTACAAATAAAAGTGTAAAAAACCTCTGCATTTCCTCTTTCTTAAGGATATGGACAAGTATAGAATTTTGTTTGTGAATAAATCTGTAATTCATATCTCATTCTATATTTGTAAGTAATGTCAAAAAACTTTTTGTAATGCTTATGACATTTGATTGGAGCTATTGAGCCATTGCCTGTCATACAAGAAATGATATTGAACCAAGTTTACATTTGAAATAATTGAATAAAAAAATGTTTTTCTTAAAAACAAGAAATAAATGGCATTATTTCTCAAATGGCTTTTTAGATTTAACCCTTTCAGTGCCAAGTATGTCAAAACATTCGGTCATGTTTAACAATATCCTACAGGTTCTGTAGCAAGAAAGGGTTAATCGTAAAATTAAAATTTGAAAGTGGAATCCTTGGTTTATACATAAAACATATTTACTACCCAAAGTTACATTTTAAGTGAAATATTTTGGAAAATGTTCCCAATTATTATGGTTGAAGCTAAATTACATGTATTAAATTTGTGACAGATACCAGATGAAGCAGATCAGAAAAAATATATTAATAAATAAAACGTTTGTTTGTGGGATCGTAGATACTACTACTACATTGTACAATTAAAGATACATTATGTAAGATTTAGATAAAGAGAAGGCCGATCTTGCTGTCAATAATAGATAATGTAAAATGAATATATTGAAAATTTCATTCAAATTACTTTATTCTGATCGAAGATATTAGCCTTTGACAAGATGTGTCTGATTGTAACCTCTGCCCAGGTTGTTCGAGCCTAAGCCTCGCTTCACCATTGTAAGATTAAATCATTAAATGGCCGAACTGTTATTATCTATTTAAAATCGGACCTATCCGATGGCAGTTATTAATATTATGGTCTTATCATGTTAATAAATGTCTAATTAATAGTTTATATAACATTTAAGGCCTAAAAAAAGACCTGCAATAGGCAAATTTAGCTCTTGCATAATGCATGTTTAAGTAATGTTGTTTTTTGTGGGTCATAAAACCGGAAAGGCTAAAAAAAGGCCTGACTGTTTACCAGTTGTTATTTGCAATTTCTGCATTGATCAATTCAACATGAGCTAGATTCGCAGACTTGCATGACAAATAGTACATGTACATGGGAAAAATCCAAAGATACATGTTTTTGTAATGTTTTTTTTTTATTGAAAACAAAAATAAATTCAAATTGTGCGACATCCTGACACCCTGATAAACAATGCCATATCAAAATTGCAATAATTTAAAATTAATTTATTAACTATAATATAAACTACATTTTTTTTACAAATTTAAATTGTAAACAACAATTTGCAAACAAATTTTTAGTAATCATCAACAAGAATGAAGCGTAATATGCTATTTCTATATACATTTTCCAATCTATAAACCACTAAATATGATTTGAATAAGGCTAATTACATACACTTATATGTAACATATGTACAGGTGTTTGTTGTTTGCTTGATAGATTAATGGACCACTTTATTATAGAATCATCATTTCTCACTTAGTTTTACATACAATAAATCTATCTATCTATCTATCTATCTACAGGGAGTAAAACCTATTTGCACTTGCACCAATTTTCATTTATAAAGCGACATAACTATATAGAAAAACTAGGTGGTATAACTTCAAATCTAGATGCAAGCTGAAGACAATGTTCTAAAATATAATTTGACTGAATATTTTTGAAAATCATCCACTCGAAGCTTTCAAAAGCTTGATTTTTGATTAACAGGTCAGTCAAATTGACTGAGTGGAAAGTTTTCCTGTCATTCAGTTTCCATTCCATTAAATTTATAGTTTTAAGTGTAAAATCATGTCAAAATTGATTTATAAGTAGAGAAAATGTTAAAAAATTTATTTTGAAAAACATGTCTAATTGGCAATTGCTAAAATATGATAAACAAAGTATACATAGCGTTGACCGATATTTTCAAGTTAGGACTCTGCTGTTACTGTTAGTTTAGACTATTTTGTCTTATGTTGTCAAATTTCAATGATTAGGAATTGTATCTGCTTGATATCAGTGTCAAAATATTATTAAACAAATATTTTGTTTTGATGAATGGATTATGAAAAACACATGATAGCCCTTCTTTCTGTAGAATTGTGAAAATTTTATAAATGCATTTTTCTCATATCAGTAAATTTCTAAAGCATATGAATTGTTTGGATTGTGTATCAATTTTTTCGAAATAATTATAATTATTATGTTTGTGTCTCATGTGAATAACTTCTGTCTCGAAAACCTCAATTTGTTTTCAATTTAAAATTATGCAAAAATGGAAGCTAAATGTAGTCTGATATAAAAAAAATGTCTCCTATATTTTGAAAAGTTTATTAGATATAAGAGGGAAAATCCTAGACCAGACCTGTACATGAAATGATTTATAATTTCTAAAGTTTTGCTAATTGATTCTGGTTTCTTTTATGTGACTATCAGACTGACCAGACGACTTTCTCTACAATTGAAAATAACTTTGTTATGCTTGATGTTTTTAAGCTGTCTGCTACGAAACAGACTTTTCCTAATTCTATGGCATTAAATGAAAATGTGGCTGTCTGAAGTATAGTACATAAAAGGCTTTGTATAAAATCTGAAAAGCAAGACATGATTTCATGTACTTATCATTTAAACTTAAAGACAGACAGATTTTTATCTAAATTTATCTAAATTTAATTGTCAGCTCTTATAGCTTAATATTCAGCAACATCAGACAATGTGGTTTTCTGAAAAAAACCCAAAAAATCTCCCTTTTCACTAATGTAACTAAACTTTGAATTAACTTACTACTCTTATTGGGCAATGCACGGCATGATGAACATGGTTTATTTTAAAGTTTCACTGTTTAGTTTCTAATTTTGTATTTTTCTTATCAAATAGCCAGTTTATTAAACAATTAATTGTACTTTTATTGTGACAGAAGTAAAAGACTGAAATGGGCAGTAGTTTATACTTGAGATATGAAAATATCAAGATTTGTCAATCTATTCACTGTTTCTGTATTGAAATTATTGAATTATTAGGATGAAAACAAATGATGACTGTATATATGTCTTTTATCCTAAGAAGAATAGCTGGACACAAAGTGGGAAAACTATGTTATTTTGTGGGCATGATAAGAATGACATAATTTAAAGTGTGGTATCACTCAATATCATATATTCATGTCTACTTCCTGTTTTATTTATGGAAAATCTTTGTCGGGATCTGACATGAGATATTCAATCTTTAATGCTTAGATTCAAATATCTATGAAATATGTCTAAATATTAAACAGTATTTTTCAATCATTTGTTTGGCTCTTTTAAGTGTCTAGAAGAACATGAAATAATTGTCTTTTTGATTAGAAAACAAATCATGGACACTTATTGCTCATAAATCATTTGTATAACATTATTAGTTGTCCAATTTGTTTAACATTATTAGTTATACTATTTGTGTTACATTATAAGTTGTTTTACGGTATTTGTTTAACATGATTTAGTTGTTCTACGGTATTTGTTTAACATTATTAGTTGTACTATTTGTAGAATTTTATAATGTTTTGTTATTGAGTTTTTTCTTTAGCATAACTTCATTTTTATATGGAGTCGTCGCCCCTGTCCGTCCGGTCGTCCATCCGTCTGTCCACAATATAGGACTATCTCTCAAAGATCTCGATTCCTTTTCATATTGGCATATATCGGACCATAACGTTATTGATTATGACCCCTTATTGTACAAAAAATCACGTTTTTTGTCTTGTGGTCACTCTAGAGATCACAATTTTCATATGATTTTGATTTGGCGCAATATAGCCTGGCCGGAGCTGACGTGGTATTAAACAACATTTTATTTCATTTCATTTCATCTGATTTTGATAAAACTTAAATGCAATTTTATAACTCAAAGATCTTGGTCCCTTTCGATATTTGCTTATATTGGATCACAACTTCCTGAATTGTGGCCCCTGATTGTATGAAAAATCACATTTTAGGTTCTGGTCCCTCTAGAGGTCACAATTATTATCCGATTTAAAAAAAAAATATCACCGTTGCACTGAAATGATTCGTGAAAATTGGACCAAATAAATTCTGGACAAAATGGCTGCCCCTCGTACTCAAATAGTGTAAATATATGGTATATCAAGGTTGTGGACCCTCTAGAATTCACAATTTTGATCCGATTTTGATGACACTTGAAATATTCCTGTCGATATTCGCGCATATCGGGTCGTAGCTTCCTGAATTATGGCCCTTGATTGTATGAAAAGTCGCTTTTTGTTTAGCTTGTTCCCTATAACTGTACAATTGAGATAACTTTATTTATTGTATAATTTATATAACTTTATTTATTGTACAATTTGTGTAACATTTATTAGTTGTACAATTTATGCAACTGTTATTGGTTAAACACATAGTGTCACTCTACTTATATCTCCATATACTGCGAGAAACTTCATTAGTAAATTAGAATTAAATAACTTATAAATACAAATATATAACATCCAATTCAAAGATTGGTTTGTGAAAAAAAATTTTTTATTTTTTTACCCGTCTGTCTATTCACATATTGCTTGTGAATGTGATATTGTTTGTATTATCCATCCAATCTTATTGAAACTTGGTATGTTGATTAAATCCAATTTGAATGTGATTCATTGATCATTCACAAATTGTTGCCCTTGGCATGAGCAAAATACTTCAAAAATTACTTGTGAAAGTGTCTACATTTTTTATTTGATAAATGATTTTAATAAGACTTTATGTATTCTTGAGATTTCCAAAAAGTTCAATAATTTAATAATTATTTGTGGTGTTATTGTTGTTGAGTTTATTGAAAATATGTCCGAATATCTCCATATATACTCTTCCAAAAAAGTAGGGGATATTGAAATGCAAATACCTATGCAGGTTGTGATATGATAAATAGTCATGGACACTTGACATGCTTTGAGAGTATGTTCACAGATGAAGAACTTATCGTCCCAACAGAACCACTGAGCTGCACATGCGACACGCAATAGCACCATACACATGGGAGAGGTTCATTGTCAAATTTGACATTTCAAGGAAGCGTTGATGAAAACTGCCGCTTGCTGGTTTATCCTATCCATGTTTGCTTTCCTATCGGTTCTTGCATAAGATTTACTGTTTAGCATATCTTTGCTTTAGTGTGTTACATTTAATTTGATCGGGAGACGTTAACGTCAACCGACAACACTGCAAGAATTGGCCGTGGCAATGCAATAGGAGTGGGTCAGATTGCCCCAAATCGTGATTGGATGGTTGATTAGGAGCATACCTCAACGAAACTTCTGAATGTCTGAGGATTGGTGGAGACAAAAATCAAAAACATCCATTTTCACTTTTGACGGTGTATCTGTTTGCGAGTGAAATGGTGCCGTCAGAAAAGCCGCCCATATGAACTGTTTATGTTCATGTGTAGGCAATTGGCCTGTTATTAACATACTCTGGTTACCTCTAATAAAAACACCAGTGCATTTTCTCAGTTTTGTATTGTTTCTGAATATCCCCTACTTCTTTTGAAGAGTATATTATTAAAATAGTTGCTTCTTGTAGTTACTGTGAAAAACTAACACGCCACACTAAACCTTATTTGACTGCTGCTATTTTCAAAACTTTTACTCATTTATTCATAATGTCTTAATTCAAGAAACAAACATCTTATTTCATAGTTTTCAGATTTGAATATTATTGCCAACTGGCACAGTATTATTGTGGGAACTCTGCCTTGAAAACTATTTATTTTCTGATATTTTTTTTGTCTCTCTTTCAGTATGTAAATCATGCATTTGAAAGATTAACTGGTTTTACAAGTGAAGAAGTTTACAGTAAAGACAGTCGAGAACTGTCTAAAAACGACAAAAATAAACCCGATTTGCATGATATTATCAATGATTACGTGAATAAAGGAAAGGTCAGTGATCATTGTTTCTTTTCTTAGATATATCTTGTCTTAAAGACATTCAATTGTTAGAAGGTCAGTGTTGCAGCAATAGGCTGCCAGATTAACATTTATTTGGGAATCATTGTGCTGTAAAAAAAAAAAAGGGCAAATGTAGATTTAAAGTAGCTGTAAGAAAACGGCAAAATTATGTAGTTATAAAAGAATTGTGTAATAAAATGAACAAAACCTGACCAATAGGTTAACAACATTAGCTATTTTGAATTTCTGAGCTGTTATACTTTTATTGGCAGTGGCATTAAGTCCCACAACCATCCTTTGCTCCACATTTTTAAATTATATTTAAGTAATTAACTTTAGATTTTGTGTGCCATTTTGCTGTTCTCTGTTGGAAATCCTGCATACACCACTATTCCATGAGTTTCATACGTAGTCTTTCTTTATTATATACATGTTTAATGAGGAGCTATGTTATAAGGTGTGCCAAATATTATTAAATCATTTATTTCATCTTTTTTGTGAAATTGGAGCTGAGTGCCCTATAAACTGTTTTGGAGATCATGATGAAATGACTCAATATTTTGTAAAATAGGCTAATTCTTAAAAGTTTGATTGTTGATTTGCTTACTTACACAACTAAACAACCTTTTTGTTTTGTATTCCCAGTGAAAACTGGATTCTCCTTTAATTATTTGATAGTTAAAGAGCAAAACATAGAATGTGCTCAATAATCACTTCTGTCTAGTCTTGTCTCAACTCATCCAAATATTACTAACTCTTGCTGCTTGTTATCTTTGGCATGGCAAAGAATTTCAAGGTAATTATCGGCCAAAGTCTATTCAGGTACATGTTTTATTCCTGATTAGAATTACGCAACTGGTAAGTAGATAAAAGGCAGGATTTATTGTATGGCTAAATTGCTGGAATTCTGCAACAATTTCCAAGAATTGTTGTTGCAGAACAGTTAACAATGATATCACATGATCAAATCAGATAATTCTTATTTGCAATTGTGATGGATTCAGTATAGTGTATGGTGACAAATTGAGTTTTCCCAAAATAAATTCCTAATGATTCTGGCCATCTATTGTTCTTTTCTTTATGATGCTTAAATAATTTGATGTTATTTAAATATAAAAAGATTAAAATCAAAAGGGTAGTTTGATAAATCTCTTTGTTGGTGTTGGCCAAGAAAGTCCCACAGGATTTTCTAGCTTGGTTTACCCATATCAGTGGTGCCTGCCAAAGAACAGCATCTAGTTGTCTAGATGGGACAAAAACCGAGGTTCTATGTACTTGATGGACACATAAAAGAACCATTGGCAGATGGAATTCAATGATGAATAGGCGGAAACGCAGCAATCCAGGCAAAATTTCCCCCATACCACACCACATAGTTTGTCTTTATTAGACCCCATTTCATTTATACAGCTTAACCCACATATATTTACGGTGTCTTGTGAAATCTGGGATTGCCCTTTAAAACTTGGAGCTCACGGACTGTATAATGTGAATATTGACATAACTGTGGCTCTCAACAAATTATCTCTGCATGTTATTAATAAGAAGAAGATTAATGTCACAAGTGAATGACACAAAGGCAAAAGTTGCAGACAAGGTCATTTATGGATTTTTTTTCGTTCTTTTTAAGCACTGGGAAGGATCTTACTATACAAGACGGAAAAGTGGAGAAGTAATTCAAAGTCAGTGTCGAATAACACCAGTTGTAGGTTTATCAGGGTAAGATATATCTATGCAGTTATCACACAAGACCTAGATATCAGCAGTATGCATGGTTATAGTCAATGTAATCAAACCAGACAAACATATTTCATGAACATGTACGTGTGGAGGTGCATGTATGTATACAGTACTATAAGGCGTTCTATATATCTATCTGACAGAACCTGACATAAAACTGTCAGAATTTTATATTTTTTTCATTTTACACATATGACAGGAAATGATTTTAAGACGCGTTATCACTACAACTTAGTACAACCAAGAAAATAAATTTCATGGAGTAAGTTAAGAATCATCAAAGTTTTACAATTCATAAATTTACAGTTAAAACTTATAAATTTAAAGTTAAAATAAAGGGCATACATTACATTCTAACCAAAAATCATTTATTTTACCTACTGGCCAATAACTCCAAACTTTAAGCATTGTCAACAAATTAATACCTTTTTTTAAAAGTTTGTTTACAAATTCAATTCCAATATTTAAAGTTTAATAAATCTATAATTCGTTAAAATCTAATACATATAATATAAGATACATTCGGTCGTGGGCAGAAGTAGTATTATACAATCTGTAAATAATGTAGTTATTACATGCTAGACTTGTTTGATAATGCAAGATTGTTCTCTAATTTTTGAATCAAGCTAGCACGTAACTGGTTCTATAAGTGATTTATTAAGGAATGAGGCTGTCTAGACGATATATTAGTTTTAATAAAGTTTCACGGATGACTATACACATACAGTTTAATATTAATTTACACAGATTTTCTCTGGTGTAAAGTAATTGATGTAGCTGTCAAAAAATGATGGAGGTGTTGGAAGGCTGGTGGGAACATTTATATTATCAATATTATTATTATCATGAGTCTATGTTTGACCTAGTAAACTAAATATTTTATTCTCACAGGAGAATAACAAATAAGGCTAGACAATAAATGATTATAGACTTAAATACACTGAGTCAAGCCATCATTTTAGTTACTATGAGACAATTAATTATCATGTACTAATAACAATACTGAGACATCTCATCATCATGTATTAATAAAAGATAATGAGACAGTTACTGACCATGTATTATCAACAGTACAGATACATTTAATTGCTATATATTAATGAATGACACTGAGACAGGTAATCACCATGTATTAATCACCCGTTGATAACAAGTGTGCTGGGATATCAAATAGCCATCATATAATAACAAATATACTAGAGCAATTAATTGTCATGTATTAATAACCATTCTGATACATTTAATCATCATGTATTAATAAAAGATACAAGACAGTTAATCACCATGTACCGGTATAAATCACCATTTGATAACAAATGTACTGGGATATACAATATCCATCATGTAATAACAAATATACTAAGACAATTAATTCTAATTTAATAACAAATACATAGGAAAAATATTTTAAAAAATGGCATCATGTAATAGTAACAAATATTCTAAAATTGTCATGTAGGCACATAATCTTTTGCCAATATTGCTTTTATATTTGGGAATCACAGAATTTAAAGAACATTGTTTTTTCAATCAATATGTTTTAAATATGTGTAAATATTTTGTTTTAAAAGTAGTTTTGTGTGCTACATAACCAACACCTTCTAATAAAACATTTTAGTGCTAAAAGTTGATCTGTAAATGAATAAAGTGGAAACTTTTTAAATCTAAGTGTAAAGTATAACAACATTTCAGAAATATCAATATATCTTACTTAATATGGCACACTTGCTTGACTGGAAATACATTCACAAATCTTGTAAACTTGCAAAATATACCAATGACGGTGAATATCAAGCCTAATTGACCCAGACTATCTGCTCGTGTCTCCTCTCTCATCACTCTGGATAGCTTCCTCGGAACTAATCAATGTCCCTGACCTACATCAAAACATGGTATAAAATAGATAAATCTGTCTGCACTTTACAGTCTTTAAAAATTCATATCAGATTTTATCTCTTGAAATATTTTATTTGATTTGATATCACATTTTGAAAAATAGCAAGCTTGACATGAGTTGTTATGAATGAAGAGCACAAGGATGTGTAATTCCAGTGTAATTCAAATAAATTATACTTGCATGAAAAATAATATAAAGGCCGTTCTGTAAGCAGAAATTGTTGCCATGGTGATTTACAAATAAAGTTGTGTTTGTGTTCTACATGTATTAAGAACAATTTCACATGTCTGTCAATATTGTGATTTTTATGTTTTATATCGTCCATCACAAATGCCTTTTTTTGTTGGAATCACCAAACTTTTAGTTATTTTAATTTTCATTATTTTCACAGGCGCATCTCTCAGTATGTCACAGTGAAAACAGCCCCCTACGATCTCACACAGCACTTAGATCGAGTCAAGGACACAGAACTTTACCAGCTTGCAAATGGCAAGAATATTTTTTTGAATGTTTATGTTGGGAAATGTTTGCGGTTTGTGGGTGTAGTTTAAAAGATATTTAAAAATTGTTAAATGTGCTACCTGTAGCTTCGAGATAGGTATTTTTACAAACAATGCCTATCTTATAGTTTTTTGTGGGGATATGATTGAATGATGTTAAATTTTTCATTTGTATTAGTCTGTTTTGTGGTTCAAACTTGTTTATTTGACAGGACACAACATTTTTGCATTCCTACAAAATTGGATCTCATGTCAAAAACAATAAAAAAAAAAGCAGGAACATTTGTGCCTTTTCAAATAAAATAAGTATATTAAAAACCATGAACAGATTTGAGGCTTATTAACTAACTTAATTGTCTCCAGAATTTATAAATTGTGAGGCATATTTCTTACTACTCTTTCTAATCATACATACTCACTTAAGACTTGAAAGGCTGTTGTGACAAAATGAGCTGTTGCATCTCTTGCGAGGGACTTGACTCAGTCTTCAAAGAATTACATTTCTAATTATAATAGGTCTACAGGTGTAATCACACGTAATTTCATGCAAAATTATTTGGAATCGGTTTCAATAAGAATCCACTTTGAAATTATTTTCCTAATGATGATGTTCATCAGTCCGCTAATAGGCTTGTACCTCATGTTCTGGAAGATGAAATGATTTTGATAATAATGATTTAGCTAATGAATGGGTATTAGATATTGTTGATCATCAAAGTTTGCATGATGAGTTTATGGAGGAATCTCAGAAGTTGGAAATTGATATAACCAAAAATTTGTCAGTGAGGCGATTTATCTAATGAATCTGTGAATCTGATCACCAAAGCCATAAATAAAAAGATAGATGTCGATAAATTGAACTACAAGTATCCCTTAGGTTGTTTGGGATTTTCCCAACCTAACCCTTATGCAAGAGTGCGATGGTTGAGGACACTATTTGTATATAGTCTGAGGGCTATTGTAAGGTTTTCAAGTTTTTAAGAAACAATGTTTAAATAAGTAAGGTGGTGTCATGTATCATTCATTGAATAAACACCTGATGCAGTGGGCTAGGCATGGTTAGGAAGAGTAATGTAATGAGAAATAAATCCTCAGACAAATTACAAGATATTATAATTAGAACAAGACAAGATTTAAAGGTCTTGAGTCATATTTTCCCTCCAGACAATACAGAAAAACCCAAGCTATTCAAGTAGCCATTGTGCTTGATGTTCCTGTCTTTGTTAGTTCTCGAGAGATCTTGAAGAAAATCATCAGTTCGTCGTCAAAAACAAGTATAAAACGCTGAGATTGTATAATAATGTTGTCTGCTTGTACCAAGTAATTATGCCAATAATAAAAGACTTTTATTGTCTTTTATCTACAGGCGGCATTCATGGAGGCGTCTCAAAAAGAAGAGAATCTGTGACAAGAATTCATTCGATGACAATTGAGGCACCAATTACAAAAGTATGTCCCTATCTTTTCTACCTATCTCTGTATCGTGAAATATTCATGTAGTTTTAGATGTCAGATTGGATTGTCTGTGCATGACAATGACATTGTTACTGTGTAATTTAAGAAGAACTATAATGATATATATTCTAGTACTGGCAACTCTGTATGAATATATTTACTCTAATTTTCTGGCCATTACTTTTAACTCTCAGGGAAAATCTGATAAACTGTCAGAATATTAATTTCTATGATTAAGACTAATTGGAAAAGATGGTCGCCATCATCCCTACCATAGCAATCTTGAAGTTGATTGTATATAATTTGTGAATCATATTTAGATAATAAATTAAATTATCCTTGCATGAAAGAACATATGCACTGGTTTGCGGTTGAACTGATATATGTCTGTAACTTAGTGGAAACAGAAAAATAGGTCCCAATGACTCCCCCCCCCCCACCAACCCACAAATAACAGTACAAAATATTAACTGATTGTTTTTTTTTATAAATCTGAGCTGTTTGTTGGTTGGGGTGATATAGGAATTGAATGTTATATTCAGGAGCAGATATGCGTCACAATTCACCATTGACACCCCAACATTATCACGGAGGAGCCTCGCCAAATATCCAGCGTCTGCCACTGTTCATAGTAATTCTTTTGTTTATTTCCTATTGAAGACAGTTTCATATATTTTAATTAAATTTTTTAAAGGTTATTAACATAATAAATGCTGCCCAAGAAAACAGTTGTTTAACAGTGGCCCAAGCACTAGATAAAGTACTAGAGATATTACGATCAAGTGAACTATATTCTCCCTACTTTAATCAACAAATGAAAGATGAAGACCCTATGACCTCAGATTTAGTTGGAGGATTAGTGTCGGTAAGTAATTTGTAAATAACAGTACTTTAATTGTGACATTTTAAAACAGAAAGTTGAATCAGCCATACGTTATCAGAATTTATTTTGTATTTCATTGAAATATCTTATTCAAATAGCATCAAATCACAATGCTAAAAACTATTCTTCGAAACAAGGACTACTGCAGAAATGCACAATAGACACCATATGCATTATACAATTTACCAAAGTTTACAGTATTTCTAAAGACTTCACTCCACTTTATGCATCTATTATGAATTCTGTTTACTTCATAAAAACTATTCACTCCACTTTGTGCATCTATTATTAATTCTGTTTACTTCATAAAAACTATTTATTCCTCTTTTTTTTTCTCCAGCAAAATGTCAAACGACGTCATTCAAATCATGACACATCAGTACAAAAAATTAGTAAGTACTTTACAATCAATAAAAATTGTTCAGTTTACAATTGGAGAGTAATTATTTTAATATTACCAGAATATATATTGATTAGAAAGAAAATAATTGTCATGGTCACATCGTACATGTACCTCAAGCATACCCATCATTTAAGTATGAAAAAATATACACAGTTTTTATGTTCATGCAATTCTGATTTTCAGTGACTGCTTAATGACCCTTAATCATTTCAAAACACCTTTCACTCAAAAATGTTTATATTGCCACCGTTTCCCTGTATTAAATCGCTGGTGTGTTTTAATTAAGAAAAGAAGATTTTGTCACAAATTTGTTAACGTTTATTTTAACTTATAAGTTCCTCTCATAGAATACACATCAGTCGTTAATACAATACGTTAAGTTTATACAGGACGTTAATTCAATACGTTAATATGATGCGTTAATACAATGCACTAATCATTAAGCAATTATCGTTTAAAGTAAATTGTTTGTTGTTCATATTAAATCGTCCATTATAACAGATAAACACAAATCGCCAGATTACAATAATAGAGTAGTACAAATATTCATGTTAACGAAGATGATGGTGTTTATGATGATATAATCATGATGAGGTTACGTTATTCAAGACTGATGTGATGACGTTTGTAATGGTGACGAATAGATAAATGTTTTCGTTTTGATGATATCATATTATGTGATGATGGTTTCTATCTTGTGAGGATCTACAGGGCAAAATGAAAATATGTTTTACATTTTCAAGAACAATAAACAATGGTGACTTCGTTAACTATACGACCTTGACCTAAATAAACCAATCTAAGAAAAGGACAAGGATCATAACATTATAAAATACCAACTTGGATAAAAAAATTAATAATAATGTGAATTCTGCCGTAACAGTTTACACTGTGTTTGTGTTGATGAGCTGAAGAATCCTATTGATTGTTTTCCAGTAACTTAATAATCAGTTGAAGTTATCATCTGATTACTGGAACATGTTTTGTGTATTCTACCTATACACAAAAATCTTACAGGGATCAGGGGAGCCACAATGCCTCAGGAAGTAAGACGCTGGCTCGCTAGCCTGGATGTTATGGGTTCGTTCTTGGTGTTGGTCGCGAATTTTTAACGTGTTTTTCCGGCGTGGTTTCCTAACAAGGACAGCTGTCTAGTCGTTCAGATAAGATCGGATGAAAAACTGAGGTTCCATGTACACATTGGCGTACAATAAAAGATCCTTTGGTAGTTGGAATTCAATATAAGAGTAGTCCGTAGCTCCGCTGTCAAGGCAAAATTCCCCTCATAGCACACTGTATGGCGTATACCTGTTTTCATTAGCCCTGTCGGAGCAGAACAACAGTAGGACGTTAAACCCCATTTCATTTCATATAGGGACCAATTTTTTATATACAGTTTGGTATTATTGTTTTGTACTTACAGGCCATCACACCCACCATCACATTCCATCCAGTCCTACCGCCTCCCTATCTCAGGTTCCTGAACCAATCCAGTCTGTACTTGATGAGGAATGTGACTGGAATTTCGATATAATAGAATTAGAAAGAGTCACAGATAAAAGGTAATTAATTATACATTTTGAGAAATGGTTGTCTTTAAAGTATATTCCCTTTAAATAGTCTACAGCATTCTAATACTCTAAGAGTCTTGGAGATCCATCTAATTTGGAAATTCAAGTTACATTTATAAAGATAGTCTGAACACATTTCTGAATAGCTCTAGTTGAAAATTTTAAATCCATTTAAAACAAACAATTTAATGAAGTCTGTGTTGTACTTACGCTAAACAATACAGCAGAAACTTTCAGCTAGCCACCAGAAAATTTCAAATCCATTTAAAACAAACAATTTAACAAAGTCTGTGTTGTAAAGACGCTAAACAGTACAGCAGAAACTTTCAGCTAGCCACCAGATCCGTTCACTTCATTTACTATATGTATGTTTGGAGTTTGTATCTCATAGAATATAAAAATATAATTTAAATTTATTTTATAGCAAAACTGATTATTTACTCTTTTTTTTTATGTTTTATTTCATTGCATAGGAATTATATTATCTCTTTTATATTTTAGACCTTTAGTATACCTTGGTTTAAAGATTTTCTCACGTTTTGATGTATGTGAATTTCTAAACTTGAGTGAAGATGTCCTGTTTAATTGGTTACAACTGATAGAAAGTAATTATCATGCTAATAATACATACCATAATTCAACACATGCTGCTGATGTACTTCATGCCACAGCTTACTTTCTAGACCGTGAACGAGTTAAGGTGAGAGGAGCTTGTCAATATTTTTATTTTTACAGGATTTGATTTATTCATTTCATCTGGTGCATCCTTGGTGTTCACTCGTTTAGAGGCAGTTTTTTACTTAGTATGATAGCATTATGTATTGTTTAATGGTTGAGAGCCAGACATTAAGTAATATATTGTAACAACAAGAGGGCCGTAGGCCTGAGTGTTTTTACAATATATTACGCAATGTCTTAAGCTCGAGACCATTAAATGACTTAAAATACAGACACTCCGCACATGCTTTTACAGTGAAATATGTCACGCGAGTCCAATATTTCACTCCTATAAATAATGTATGATTTGAAATAATGGTAGGCCAACATCGAAGGGTGACGTCACATCTGTATTTTAATATGGTATATAAATTTAGTTGGAGTTTTAGAACTGAATCCAAAGGGTTTGGGACCAGAAATATGTTTTTATGGAATGACATATGAAACTGTTTAACATCCTACTTTCTGCATTAAGGTTTAGGACCCGAACCACGATTATCACAAACTATCTGAGGTTTAGAAACTAAAATTAAATTTTAAAGAAAATTCACATATGATCTAAGATTCTCCAACAGTATATTTACATATGATAAATTAAAATATTATATGAAAAGAAAGATTTTGTACAACTAAGACTATTATTTTATTTGATTACAGAGTGTGTTTGATCAGTTTGATGAAGTAGCGTGTTTAATAGCTGCTGTAGTACATGATGTTGATCATCCTGGCAGAACTAATGCTTTTCTTGTTAATGCTGGAAACCCGCTGGCTTTATTATATAATGATTTGTAAGTATTCCAAGGTAGATCTTGTTGAATTTAACTGTTATTCTTCCTAAATTATTTACTCTGCTATATGGATATTCAAACAGAATCAATAGTAACAAATAGTCAAAATACACATTCCTCTGAATCATTCAGCAAAGTCTAGTAATAGCCAGTAGACATCTATAGCCACATACATAAATTTCCATTCAAGAAAGGACAAGTAGATGAAATATTTGAATAAATTGAAGTTATTCAGACATTTAATGTTTTTTGATGATCTTTTTACAGAGCCGTATTGGAAAGTCATCATGCTGCTTTAGCGTTTCAGTTATCACACCGAGATGATACCGTTAATATCTTTAAAAACATGAACAGGTAAGCTACACATTAATTAAGAGAGCTGTTAATTCTAACAAACCGTAATGATACATTAACATGAATTAGTATTGATAGGGGTAATTATTTCCAATAAAAGTAGGACAAATTTGGTCTGTATGGAAAACAGAGACATCCAATCTTACTGGAAAAATACTAAATTCGATATTTATGGTGAATTGATGATTAAATGTTGAAAATGGACCTTCCCTCAATGAAGCCATTTAACAGGCAAGATTTTTATGGCTTGGGGTAGTTCCTTGTGATTGAAATGTTTTGGGCACAATTTGAAGCAAACTTTTAAGAGATGAGTTAGTATTTTTAGTCCAAAAGTGTTATCAAATCACAAAGTTTGTACACGGGAAGGCATCTTATATGCTTTTTAAAGATTTAACTTATATTTAAATCCACATACCAATACATGTAACCTATGTTTTCTTTTATCCAGGGAAAATTATAGTGCAATGAGGAATAATATTATCGATATGGTATTAGCTACAGAGATGAAACAACATTTTGAACACTGTTCTAAATTTGTCAACAGTATCAATAAATCAATGATATCAGCTGAGGAAGAAACACAATCTCTGGTTAGATATATGTTATTATAGACAGTTGCAGCCTGGTCATAATCTATAAGTTCTTGACAATGACAAGTCATTGACATTTGATCATTAAAGATACTGTGGAATCACTGGGTATGAAAAAACAGTATATCTAGGAGATTAGAGCCAAGACACTTCACCACGGTCTTAAAGCACAAACTAGACAAAATTTGTTTTATTTCTTAAAATTTGTCTATACTGTTCCCAATTTGCAACCACTTTTGGTGAAGAGAAATAGTGAGAAATGGCTTTTCACTAAATAATTTAGGGCTGAGTTTTGGTAAATCTGATCCTCAGGCCATTCCCTCAACCTTAGAGATTTGATTATGTAGAAATCTGTGAAGGACCTATATTGTAGATTTAAATAAAGTGTCAATAATATATATATATTGTATGGATGAGATGTTATTTTAGAATACATGTAATCTATTCATCAATCTTATGAACTAGAGATCTCGCATCATTTATTTAAATTACATTATAACATGTCTTTTTACAGAGTAGTCAGTGTTCTCATGACAGCACAGCAATATCTTCAAAATTATCATTGCCAGAAAACCGCACACTTATCAAACGAATGTTGATCAAATGTGCTGATGTATCTAATCCTGTCCGTCCACAGAAGCTGTGTATTGAATGGGCAAAACGTATAGCAGAGGAATATTATAATCAGGTATGATTTAGTCAGAACATGACACTGTAAGCCAGGTATCATTTAATCTTGTGTATCTAGAACTAATTTCTTTCACATTCGTTTAATAACCAATCTTTGTTTAAAATCACCATAAATTGTTTAATTTGTACTTCTGTCAAGTTTAAAGCTGACCATTCAATTTTGATATTGAGTGTCCAATTTACAAGTGTTTAATTTCTCAATCACTGTTAAAAAATAAACAACCCAATTTATTAATGATGTATAATGATTAATTTTTGAACAGTGGTCAGGAAATTAAATACTTGTAAATTGGACACTCATTATCAAAATTAATCAGTCAGCTTTAAACCAGACACAAGTACAAATTAGATGATTTTTGGTGATTTTATACGATTTTTACGAATTTTTAAACAAATATTTGATATTAAAAGAATGTGAAAGAAATTAGTGCTAGATACACAAGAACTTACAGTGTGATATGCTACATAACATAAAAAATAGTTATAGTTGAAGTCTATTAAAGGAAGCTTATGACCCTTTTCCTGAAGCTGATAAATGACTTCTGGTGGCCTACTTTTGGACTCAATTAACTCCAACTAAAAATGTCAGAGGAGCAAAATTTTGAAATAGCATCCCTGGTTAAAATTGCAAGTGTAATAATGATATTTGAGATTAATCCATTGACAACAGCAGTCCCATAACCTTGCAGACCGTACATGTTTATCCACTGAACTATAAGATCAATGTTATTATCACCTTGTAGCCATGACTTTCTCTGACTGATAACCTAGTGAGATGTACCAGATGTCAGCCGGACATAACAGTTCCCTGTATTTCTATTATACATCTGAGATCGTTATTTTTTTTATGGAAAAGATCAAAGAGTTTTGAGACTGATAGAGCTAAAGAAGATTGTTTTCTTGTCATAGGGTTATTGATAGTCCAGTCATTTTTTTTGAGGCACGCTATCACTCGTGAGCACCTGCTGTGCACCTATATGTTGACCGAGGGGAGGTTCTTCTCCCTCGCCTTAAAATTGAAAATCGGTCTCCTTATTTGTAAATCAAAAGCGTGTGAAAGACTCGCATTCCGATCACCGCCATGCTGTCATTGTGAACATTTATTTGGGGTATTCAATTAGTGTATAATGTGATCGCACATGGTAATAAAATTCCGATGAATATGTTACTAAAAATAGATGGCACCTATGCATCATTGGTTAATTTAACTGAAATGTAAAGTAGAACTCTCGCGAGATGTGAAAAATTACGGGTGATAGCATGTGAAAATTTCCCAAGAGAATAATTCCGGAAGAAATAGATTATATTTTGATGGAATTTTCAAGCGTTTATGATTATATTTTGAACAGAAGTTATGTTTTTAAACAAAATTTATACAAGCTATATATATTTAGAAATGTCGACAGGTATTTCTATTAGAACACCGTATATAGTTATAGACGATAGCAGATGTTTGACTTGATTGTACCACTACTAGTGCTATTATTTAGCAGACGATGTTTATTATCATTTATGTAACCAGGAATGACCCCTTACACGCAGTTATTGAGTTTCCTTAATTTCTAAACCACTCATCTTATTGAAACTGGGAGAGTTTTTTTTAGGGGAGCGATTTTTTCAATTTGTTCATTAAGTGGAGCTTTTTTTCGGCTCTCCTCTAAAATCCAAAAAACGACTGATAGTCAATTATGTTCATGAAGCAAATGTCCATTGTAGATTAGCTATTTATCCTCTATTGATTGATAACACCCATTTTATAATCTTTCAGTTTACTATCTTCCAATCAATTTTAAGTTCAGCCTCTTTTAAAATTATTGTCAATGATAAAGATTGTCCACAAGGATATATTTTAAACAGCCGAACATAACCTGGTAATTGTTTTTTCTTCATTTGTAGACCGACGAAGAGAAGGCTAAAAGTTTACCTGTAGTAATGGCTGTATTTGATAGGAAGACTTGCAGTGTACCTAAATCTCAAATGAGTTTTATAGATGTATTTATTACTAATATGTTTGATGCGTGGGATTGTAAGTAGATTTTGATTCATTAAATTTAAATTTGTTAAATACATATATTTCATGAATTAGATGATTGTCAGTAATAGTCCTTTTAGAGAATATGCAAGAGAGGATAAGATATTCAGGAATTATATGAGAATACTCCCCTAAAATATATAATGAATGGTGAGAGTTTCCTGAAAATATATAATGTTGTTGAGAGACCTTTCTGAAAATATGTACTGGGGATGAGACTGAAAATATATAATAAATGATGAGATTCTCATAAAAATATATAATGAATGGGAAACCATTGTGAAAATATGGACTCATGAAAATATATAATTTGTGATAAGACTGACCTGCAAATATAATAGTGAGACATATATAAAATATTGAATATATAATGAGTGAGACTTTGCTAAAACTGATGAAACTCTCCGGAATATATTTCAATGAAGGTGAGACTTTCCAGAAAATATATGCAGGAAGGTAATACTCGCCACACACTATATGTGGAATAGTAAAGATATCCTTGAAAATATGCAGGATGGTGAAAATATAGAATAGATGGTGAGCTTCATTGTAAAATATATAGCGATTAGTGAGCCTCTCCAAAAAATATTTAATTAGGAGGTGAGATGCTTTAGAGATATATTGCTCTTGCCAGAGTCTGGTCTACACATATAATGTTTGACAAAGGGACTGAAAAGTGAATATAAAGTGTAAAACTGTTTTTTTCTTATTGCAGATTTCTGTGACATATCGGAATTAATGACACATCTTCAGATTAATTATCAATATTGGAAGGATCAAGAAGAATTAAAATCGAGAGAAGAAGAAGAAAACACAGCAGATGAAGAAGAGAATTCGTGAAGTGCTGTACAAAATACTGCTAATAAATGTTCATAATTTAATCTCAGATGGCACAGACATCCTAAGTTTCCACATACTGGGAACATTTATTGTTTCTTTCAAGTTTCAGTAGTGACTTTGTGTTCTACAAAACTAAGTAGCTGATAAACTGTTTTTAGTGACTAAAATCAGTGAAACCGTGATAAATATATAAATATAGCGTGCACAAACATTTATTACTGGATAGAGCTGCAAGGTGTTGATAAAATGGATGCTCTTGTTGGAAATAAATCTGTCAAAATGGATGAAAGTTAATAAGAAAATACAATATCTAAAGTGTGAAATTGCAAGATCTTGAATGTGCGTTGAACATGAACTCACAATAGTGAGTCACTTTGTTTATATATGTAGTTGTTTCAAGTTGTTTATATTTTGTATACAGTTCTATATAGTAACAATAGAAACAGCAATTGTTCAACAGTCATCTCAAAGGAATAATACTAAAAAATTTTTCACAAAATAGGTTTTGAGGATAGATCTTTCATCCAGTGAAGACTTTGGATGCATACAATTTCTTGGATGATTTTAAAGGACTTGAAAGGATGTTTCGAAAGTTGTTAAAGAGTGGAATAAATCAGGGATGTGTAACAATATGTGTGGTTAAAACTATTTGACTGTAATGTGATTTTTTTTTTTTTGCGTGGTAGAAGAGATGTTATTATGTGAAAAATTTTCATATACATAAAAATACTGGAGAATTGTAAAAACTGATATCACATTTTGTTACTCAAAATAATTTGGTTAGACAAATACTTTACAATACCTCACTACAAAAGCTTGTTATTTATCTTTTCAATTTGTACAGTTTAACCTCTAAATGTACATTATATGGATAAACATTTAATCTCTGTAACTACAGAAATAACATTTAACCTGTGTACCCACAGAAATAACATTTAACCTCTGTATTTACAGAAATAACGTCAAACCTGTGTACATACAGAAATAATGTTAAACCTGTGTACATACAGAAATAATGTTTAACCTGTGTACATACAGAAATAAAATTTAACCTCTGTACCTACAGAAATAACATTATACTTCTATATCTACATAAATAACATTTAACCTCTGTATCTACAAGCTCTGTACCTACAGAAATAATGTTTAACCTCTGTATCTACATCGATAACATTTAACCTCTGTACCCACAGGAATAACGTTACTTAAACCTCTGTACCTACATAAATAACATTTAACCTCTGTACCTACAGGAATAAAGTTAAACCTCTGTACCTACAGAAATACCATTTAATGTCTGTACCTACAGAAATAATGTTAAACCACTGTACCTTTGGAAATAACATTATACCTCTGTATCTACAGAAAAAATGTTAAACCTCTGTACCTTCAGAAATAACATTATACCTCTATATGTACATCTGACGTACTTTTAAAAGGACTGACTATCATCCAATAATATAGGTTTATATAATACCTAGTGTCAGGAAAAATGTAAGTTGTGTATTATTACTGAAATTTAAACTGGATTTTTTTAGTGCATAAAATATTAAAATAATGAAAATTATATTTTTATATGACGCTTTGAGTTATAAATGTAAAAGTGAAAGCATCAGACGCCATGCCTTCTGATTGAGGTTAATCAGGATCAGCTAATAGATTTCTCATGTGGTTGTTTTCTGAAATGAAATAATTTATCTATAAAGAGCTTACCTGGATTATAGATAATGAACATTATGAGTCAGAATAATGTCGTGTCTAGTATGTATATTATTAGCATTAATCTTACTAATTGGTTTTGTTAATTCCACTAGTGACTACAAATATCTCAGTTTAAGATGCACATTAATAATTCAACAGAGGTTTAACTTTAGGTCTATGGAACTGTTCTGGCAAAAAAATAACATGGCGAATCCGCTGTGTTTCACCTTGTTTTGAATAGCATGGAGGATTTGACTTTTATTTTAGTTGATCTTTTTTTTACTAACGACATTTTACAGGTTGTTATACTGCTGTACAATGTATATAGGATAGAGTTAAATATTTGTATGTATTTATGTATATTTTGATGTATATCTGTCAACAAAACAGTATACTAGTCTTTCTGTAAAATTAAAATTACTTAATTTATCATAAACCAGGTAGTAATTTAGTAATAATGCTTTTTGGCATCAATGGGGAAAATTCATGATCCAAATATTATCTGCCTTTAAAATCTGATTTATGAGAGTGGATTTCAAAAATGTTTATTTATTAGGAGTGGTGCTACCAAACACATTCTTGAATTTGGACAGGCTGCTTTTTCCAACCCTTTGTAAATATACTATCAGTGGATTGAATCATCCGATCAAGTATTTCCTTTAACTACAAAATCAATGCCAATAATATGAATGCTGAAAATCTGGTTTTGTCATTAAAAAAAGATGCTTATAATTATATATAGTATAGTTCAGCTGGTAACTTCCTTGAATTGAACAAATTTTCCTGGAATTTGTAATGCTAATATGGAATCTAGAAAAGCAGACTGTCCCTGAATTTGTGAATGTGAATGTAAGGAGAATTTGTGTAATGCGAATAATATTGCACCATTACTAAAATAAGCCAAACTTCTGTTAACACACACTGAGATTCTATTCACTATAACTTTTACCTAGAAGAATATATAAAAGGCAGTGCAGGTTCCCCCCCCCCCCCACACACACACCCCCCACAGAAAAATATACTTTTTTCTTCCTTATTAAAAGTGACCCCCCTCCCCACACCCCACAAAAAAATATATTTTTTTCTTACTTTTAACTAGAATATATAATAGACCTGTCTGAAAACAAAGTCTCTTCTATGCTATCACCCCACTAAATGGCAGTACAGGTGCCATGACCCCCTCCCCAACTTTTCTTGGATACTAATGCTGGTTACTGTTGGGATAAAGTGGAATAACTGTTTCATCCAACTATATATTTTTTGTCATCATAAGAAGTATCATTGATTCTAATATTCTCCATAATGGTACAGATAACAGCAATCGGTGTTCAAATTAATTATTTATATTAATCCAGTATTTTAGTATGATCTTTAATTTTCAACTGACTGCTCAATCATACATACCAACTGTGTTGATTTGTTTAAAACAACTTTTTTATGGTTTAATTAATTGTTTTAAAATAGATTTGCATTATAATGGAACTAGAAGGATATATTAATTATCTTATATTAATTAGTGTAAATAGACGATGTTATTATTATTATTATAGTTGTTTTATATACATAACAATATAGATATATATCGATGTTTTTTGTTGAGTTAAAATAACAAAACAAGACACATAATAATTGTAAATAACAATGTGTTTTATGATATGGTTGATAACCTTTGGACTGTATTGCGTTTGTTAATAAAAGAAGTGTTTCATTTACATTGATTACATTTTTTTCAAGAAAAATCTTTCTGAATTATTAACCAACATTTGGTAAAGAGTAAAAAAAAAATGAATTCAATTTAATTAGAAACTGCTTGTTTGACTGGTTCTTACTTAAGCTGAAGTCATACTCTCTTGCCTAGCAGGATGTTAAAACCCTTTTCATTTCATTTCTATAGAAATATTAAAGGCAAAAATATTAGAGGTCTAAGCACTGGCCAGATTAGTTTGAACTTGTAGAAAACCACTATAGGGTACAGTATGTAGCCCTTGTAATCAATTTTAAATTGACATATAATCACCAACAGCTCTTTAAATTATGGATAATTACTCTAAAAATATTTCTAAAATATACAGTCATTGATAAAGCTTTAAAATTGAAAATCACTAAAGTATAACTCTAGCGAAAGTGTGAGCAGTGCATATAGTCCTTCAGGTCAGACCATATGAAAGGATTATATTATATAAATTATGTGTTTGTTGCAATGAGTTAAAAAAAATGTGATGTATGTTTTTATTTATACTAATTACCCAATTTATTGTTAAAGGCACACAATGTTTAAAACAAATTTGTATCTTGTAAATTCTTCATTGTAGAAGTTACAAATTGTTAAAAATCTTGCAAAAAAAAAAAAAAAAACCCAACAAAAAATCACTTGTGTTAAAATTGATATCTTTTGTTTGGCATTGTTCCCTACCCATACTTAACATTATGATGGTGCCTTATTTTGAAATAAAATGTTATTTACATAACAATAACACCAGTTCAACATTGCACTTATGTGGAAGACTACTTAATAACATCAATTTTATTTATGACATTGTGTGCCATTAACATACATTACTGACACAGGACTGGGAATTTATTGGTCTTAAGATGTTAAAAAGAATATGACTTGAAGATCAGAGCTCTTAATTAGTTATTTTATACCCTGATTATGTACAGAGATTAAAATTATCCAAATGTGAAATGACAAAAAATGTTCATATTTTTGAAAATAAAAATATTTTATTATAATTTGGATAAATCAAACTTTACTGAAGAAAATATGTATATCCTCAAATTTATTAATCAAGAGAACTGATTTTTCAAGTTACATAATAATCTTGTTTAGATATATATCATGGCACACTAGCTCTCAGTTGAGAGGTATGGGAATGCTGCTACAATGTATACATAAATTACTTAGAAGAGCTCAAGATTTTTATTTTAAAGAACACCGGAATGAAGCTCGATATCATTCAATTCAGTTGAAACCATTTTATATGAACTCAGTTGTATTTCATATTTTTTTTGTATTTATTGTTTTGTATTCTGTATTCATTTACATTTCATTTAGTGTACCCATTTTTTCTTTAGTTTACTTTTGACATTTTTACTTAATTTTCATACTAGCTAGATTATACTTTCTTCCATGATTTATCTTGTCAAAGAAATCTTTTATACAAAAAGATGCCAAAATAAGTTTCTTTTTTTTTTCAAAGGATTGTGTTACATGGCACTAACTTTTATGTTTTGATGATGATTTTCTTTTAAAAATGATTAATATTATTGACTGTTTTATTGCTCTAAATCATAGATGCTGTTATTGCCAATTATGCTGTAGATAAGGTCGTAAAAGACAAATTGTTCAATTATTGTTATTGCTCTTGTGAAATTTTATTAGCATTAATATATATATATAGCACACATTCTGGTTAGTTCTGTTGTACAGAATTTGTCAAGAGATTTGACATTAGAAGCTGTGAAAGATTATGATTTTTTTTGTGATTCTTTGTGATACCTAGTTAGTGCATTTATTTGTTGTTGACCTCATTCCCTGTTATAATGTGCTTCTGTTAAAATAATTATTATCAAGGTGTATTATAGAAATTGACATAAAGTTCTTTATTAATTAATTACAGTAATTAAATGTAAACATTGTGTTGTTCTGTTCCCTACCCTTACCCAAACTGTAAACATTGCAAATAAATTATATTATGTAAAAAACACATATGTGTATTGTTGTTATAATATATACTAATGTCCAAAAGAAAGTATACACTGTGCATTTCGTCCTGCTTCAAACAAAGTCGTTTTTTCCATTGTATGCGGTATTTTGGTACAGTGTCCATTTGTGTTGCCTTTTATTTGCTTAGAAATATTGCGTTTGGATGCACAAGACATGTTCAGTATAGTTTTATAACATTTTGTTGATTTAAACAAAACTTAGTCATATTTTTAGTGTGTATACTTTCTTTTGGACATTAGTATAGTTTGTATATGTAGGCTTCAGAATATGTATGTATCAGTTCAGAAATTGTGTCTTAAATGTATCTTACCAACCCGGCTAATCAAGTTTGGGCATGCAGTGTGCTCTGACAGAACTTTTGCGTGGACATTCATGGAATTCCAACTGTCATGGGTTCTTTTAGATACACTAGTGGGCAGTGGCTCTTTGTTTTTTGTCCCATCTTGCACTACTGACAAGTGGACACAAGGCATCATTAGACTACTAATGTAGTGCCTTTAATTGATAACTCACATATATAATGCATTATTTTCTTACAAGTTAAGTACTGATGAAACTGAGATGTTACAGAACAAAGTTAAGTGTGATACTAGCTTATAAACCATGACAAAAAATGAAAGAATATCAATAGATGTATTTTCCTCTACCCCCAATAATGATGTCTATGTTTAAAGGGAGATAAAGCCTAACAAAGTCATCCAAGAGAGTTTGATCACCCCATCCATGTTGTATGAACATATTGATAATTACTCTTAATACTGAATTCTTTCATGTCGATTAGGAAAAAATGCATAAAGTTCATTTTTAAGGTGTGACTGTCATACATCTATGAAACTGCAAATTCACTTGAAAAATTGCAATAAATTCAAATTCCATGTCTTATCAACTGCAAAAATAGGTTGCCAGGCAACGAAACATACTCCCACCGCAGCTAAATCGTCCGAGCGGTCGAAAAGGGTTGTCATTTATTCCTTTGTAGGTAATTGGGGGCCTTTACAAGACAGTTCCATACAGATCAGATTATAATTTTTGTCGTTTGAGGGTCCACAAGGTTATATAAAATGAAACAAGGGCCTCAACTCTGGAAGTAGTCTACAGAAATTGTTGAAATTTGACAGGCTTTTTCGTTTTACTAATTTAAATAATGAATATAATTTCATACAGATCGGATGATCACTTTTGTCACAAAGTTCACAAAGTAAATCAAGGGCATATAACTCTAGAAATTATTGACGGAAATTGCTGAAATTCAATAGACCTGTTTCACAAATTAAAATGATGCATATAAATTTCATACATATCGGATGATAACTTCTATGGAAGGGGATCGACGCCACATTAAAAGACATGTAAACACGAGTAGAAGTTACTATGTCAGCATATGAAAGTGTTGTTTTGATGATTTTTCCATGTTCGATTTTACAAAATAGAAAAGTATTGTCCACTAACGAAAAAACACATGTACAAATGCGCCTTGTAACGTTTGTATTTTCTACATCTGATCTTTCAACTGTTGTAATTTCTACTAGTGCATAATCGACATATGTAACTTCGACATCGGTATTTTCTTCCAATGTAATTTCTCCACATGTCACATCCATCAAGGCGTGGTTCCGATTTTAGCCGAAGCTTGCGTCATAAAAACAAAACCTCCCTTCAAGTAGTCTCGGTCATCCAGACAATATGGCTCCTCCGCGATAGCTCCCTCGACTAACGGGCTTGGATGACCGAGGCGACCCTTCGAGGAAAGTCATTCCTACTACCAGAAAGTTGCATGGAGAGCATCAATAATTTTTAACGGAAGTTAACACTAACATATTGTTTTATGCTAAATTTTAATACAACTTTTAATAGTTTGCTTTCTTTGTTATTTTTATGTGTCTTGAATTCACCATTTCTGGTGTTCATGTCGTTAACATAATTTTGAATGCATAAAAATAACAAAGAAAGCAAACTATTAAAAGTTGTATTAAAATTTAGCATAAAACAATATGTTAGTGTTAACTTCCGTTAAAAATTATTGATGCTCCCCATGCAACTTTCTGGTAGTAGGAATGACTTTCCTCGAAGGGTAGCCTCGGTCATCCAAGCCCGTTGGCGTTAGTCGAGGGAGCTATCGCGGAGGAGCCATATTGTCTGGATGACCGAGACTACTTGAAGGGAGGTTTTGTTTTTATGACGCAAGCTTCGGCTAAAATCGGAACCACGCCTTGATGGATGTGACATGTGGAGAAATTACATTGGAAGAAAATACCGATGTCGAAGTTACATATGTCGATTATGCACTAGTAGAAATTACAACAGTTGAAAGATCAGATGTAGAAAATACAAACGTTACAAGGCGCATTTGTACATGTGTTTTTTCGTTAGTGGACAATACTTTTCTATTTTGTAAAATCGAACATGGAAAAATCATCAAAACAACACTTTCATATGCTGACATAGTAACTTCTACTCGTGTTTACATGTCTTTTAATGTGGCGTCGATCCCCTTCCATAAACTTCTATTAATCGAGCATTAACAAGGTTGAACAAAGTGAAACAAGGGCCATAACTCTAGAAGTAATTATTGTTAATTTGCTGAAATTCAATAGGCTTCGTCGTTTCACTAATTTAAATAATGCATATAAATTTCACAAAGATTGGATGATAACTTTCCGCGTTAGAACCTTCCCAAGGTTCAATAAAGTGAAACGAGCCATGAGCCATAATTCTAGATTATATAAACAGAAATTGCTGAAATTCAATAGGATTGTTCTTTTTACTAACTTAAATGGCACACATAAATTTCATACAGATCGGCAGATAACTTGAGGGGTAAGAGCATTCACAAAGTGAAACAAGGGCCATAACTCTAGAAGTAAAAACGGGAATTGCTGAAATTTAATAGGATTCTTCTCTTTACTAATCTAAATGAGGCATGTAAATTTCAAACAGATTGGCAGATAACTTTTGATGTTAGAGCGTTCCCAAGGCGCAACAAGGGCCATAACTCTAGACGTAATAAAAGGAAATTGCTGAAATTCAATAGGCTTCTTTGTTTCACTTATTTAAATCATGCATATAAATTTCACAAAGATCGGATGATAACTTTTGGCTAACTTTTGGCATTCACAAGGTTCAATAGAGTGAAACAAGAGCCATAACTCTTAGACCTAATAAATGGAAATTTCTGAAATTCAATATGCTTCTTCGTTTCACTAATTTAAATAATGCATATCAATTTCAGAAAGATCAGATGGCGTTAGAGCGTTCACAAGGTTCAAGAAAGTGAAACAAGGGCCACAACTCTAGACCTAATAAACGGAAATTGCTGAAATACAATAGGCTTCTTCGTTTCACTAATTTAAATAATGCATATAAATTTCAGAAAGATCGGATGATAACTTTTGGCATTCAAGCGTTCACAAGGTTCAATAAAGTGAAACAAGGGCCATAACTCTAGACGTAATAAACGGAAATTGCTGAAATTCAATAATGCATATAAATTTCAAAAAGATTGGATGATAACTTTTGGCATTCAAGCGTTCACACGGTTCAATAAAGTGACACAAGGGCCATAACTCTAGACATAATAAACGAAAATTGCTGAAATTCAATTGGATTCATCTCCTTACTAATCTAAATGACGCCTGTAAATTTCATACAGATTGACAGATAACTTTTGATGTTAGAGTGTTCCCAAGGCGCAACAAAGTGAAACAGGGCCATAACTCTAGACGTAATTTAAAGGTTGCCCATCAGTTTCATACAGATTGGATAATAATTTTAGTCGTTAGAGCATTCAAAAGGTGCAATAAAGTGAAACAAGGGCCATAACTCCATAACTCAAGAAGAAATTAACGGAAATTATTGAAATTAAATAGGCTTCTTCATCTCACTAATATAATCAACATATATCAATTTCAAAACAATCAGATGATAAATGTGGTCTGTAGAGTGTTCACAAGAAATTGTGGACGGACGGACGGATGGTGGCAACGACAAAATACATATGGGCGTATAAAAATCTTAAATGATAGGTGTACATCTTTAATATACAACTGCAAAGTTTTCAAGACAATCCATGCTAAAGATGGCCTTATGACTGCATATCAGTCTTCAAGTCTTACTAAACCCTAGACAAACCAGCGGTTGCCAGGCAAGATATGCCAACATTTTGCAAGAGATGGATAGAGAACAAGTTAAAAAAAAACAAAAAAATTTTTTTTTCGTACAATCAGGGGCCATAAGCCAGGAAGTTATGGTTGAACTGCGCAAATACCTAAGGGGACCGAGATATCTGTCTATTTTCTTTGCTTTATTTATGCAATGTTCAAGAGATAATTTGATCAGACATCCACTTCCCGACTCTCCACTTCCAGGGACCATAAACCTAACTTATCTTATGACGGACAACCCCATAAAAAATAGGAGGTAAGCAGTCTCTGAAAAATTAAGCAAGAATCGCAGTCTGATCCCATAAAATGCATAGTTTCTAGTCTATGACATGAACACCGCATCTCCACTTTTCACGTTTAGCTGATCAAGAGAGAAATCTTGCTTTTTATATGACAAAAGATAAGGTTATTTGATATAATAAAAAAACTGACAATGAAATATGATATTTAATGTTTTGATAACAATCATTAACATAATGAATAATGTTCTGTTTGAACTTTTTTCACATTAACAATTACATTCCTTTTCTTAAGGGAGAGAGAAAGAGAGAGAAATGGGGTTTAACGTCCACTCGACACAAACTAGGTCATTTCGGGACTAACATATGGTTTAATTTTATTTCAATAATTCGCTTGCGCGTAGGGGTCTTTAGCAGTGGGAGGAAACCGGAGGACCTGGAGAAAACCCACGAGGTTGGACAGGCGACCCTACTCCTTGTCACGTACAACCGGGGATTCGAAACCACGCCAGTTGACTCAATGACAGGCCTTATGATACAGCGCGAGCGTGCTAACCATTCGACCACCCAACCCCCCCCTTTTCTTAAGGAATATATCTGATAATATTAGTACATTCACCATCTATGTATAATATGTTCAATGTATGATAAATAATCAATCTAATTAAAACAGATCCATTTCGTTTCGTTTTTTATAGTTCTAAATTTTGTTTTACTTGTCTTTACTGCACTAAGATCTGGAAGAGTTGTTATATAACTTGCGTTCTGAATGATGTGAGGGATTAGCCAATAAAACGGTCTCTTACGGCAAGTTTTTGGCATGAGTTGCACGAAACTGTGGGTAACCACACAGAAACATCAACGCTGATTGGTTAATCAAATGTCTGACATCATAAGGTCAAAAGTGACCTCTGACATGACCTCCCACTACAATTGGTCTGATCTTCATGTAGTAGAGGCCATCGAAAGTATAAAAAAACGAAACGAAATATACATCTCTATTGTAATCAGATTGATAAATAATTGGCAGATAATCTTGAGATGCAATCAACATAATTTGAAATAACTGTCTGAACATACCTACATACAGACCAGAGATAGGCAAAATATTAGGATAATGAAAATTCGGCTATAAAAATCTGCAGTTGGGGATATAAAAATCAGGAACTTTTAATGAATCACATCTTACTTAATTTGTGTGCCATTATTGCCTAAAACACAAAATGATAATTTTTTTATTTAAAGGTGCTAACCTTCTATACTTTGGAACCTTAAAATGAACGAAAAATTTTTGAAAAGCACAATATATTAATTTATATAAACTAATTTACATTCAAATTTTAAATTTTTTATTGTAATTTCTAATCAGCTATGTTCAGTGAAAAGGATGTGATGTACTGTATGTAACAACCTCTACAGTAATGAATAATAACTTTATCACTTGAAGGGATTTTAAAAGCACATTGACGAGTACAAGTCTTTCTATTCTATCACTCATTAAGAATCACTGAGTAGGGGGCACCCGATTATTTCTACAGTCTCCCATTTCTGTAGGAACAGTTTCAACAGCTTCCTGTTGCACACCACTAGCCACTTCCATAGAATCACCTGCCGATTTCCGTCGTTGATTCTTTCTTGATTTTTTCTGACCTTTAGACAAAATAACTCTTTCTTTTTTAGGGGCAGGATTATTTGGACTCGCTTTGGAGTCTCTCATTGAAGGTGGATTCTTGTTGAGATGCAATCAACATAATTTGAAATAACTGTCTGAACATACCTACATACAGACCAGAGATAGGCAAAATATTAGGATAATGAAAATTCGGCTATAAAAATCTGCAGTTGGGGATATAAAAATCAGGAACTTTTAATGAATCACATCTTACTTAATTTGTGTGCCATTATTGCCTAAAACACAAAATGATAATTTTTTTATTTAAAGGTGCTAACCTTCTATACTTTGGAACCTTAAAATGAACGAAAATTTTTTGAAAAGCACAATATATTAATTTATATAAACTAATTTACATTCAAATTTTAAATTTTTTATTGTAATTTCTAATCAGCTATGTTCAGTGAAAAGGATGTGATGTACTGTATGTAACAACCTCTACAGTAATGAATAATAACTTTATCACTTGAAGTGATTTTAAAAGCACATTGACGAGTACAAGTCTTTCTATTCTATCACTCATTAAGAATCACTGAGTAGGGGGCACCGGATTATTTCTACAGTCTCCCATTTCTGTAGGAACAGTTTCAACAGCTTCCTGTTGCACACCACTAGCCACTTCCATAGAATCACCTGCCGATTTCCGTCGTTGATTCTTTCTTGATTTTTTCTGACCTTTTGACAAAATAACTCTTTCTTTTTTAGGGGCAGGATTATTTGGACTCGCTTTGGAGTCTCTCATTGAAGGTGGATTCTTGTTCATTTGTTTTGTATTTTTAACTTCTTCAATATGTGTTTTATAATTGACATAAGAAGCCGGTATTTTTTTCATTATTTGTTGAGGAATAGGGATGCCAATTATTTCTGGCACCATATAAGGTTTTAACCAAACAACAAGCGGTGTGGAACCGATTATATAGTGTGATTTTTTGTGGAAGAACAACAACCCATCAATCTAAAAACGAAAAAAAAACATGACAATTCATTAACATGCCAACAGTGAGGATGATGTCTCCCACTGAAAACACAAAATAAATAGATGACACATATTAATTTATCGCACATTTTTCTTTTAAAAAGTATCAAGCAATCAAACTGATTATCAACTATACACTAAGTTTCATCACTCTCTATCAGATTGAATTGCTTAGCTCTGCTTAGCTGTAGCTCGAAATGTTAATCATTGAACTCAGACAAGACATTCACATAATGAACATCTACATCAAGTTTAAACATTCTACCTCAATTAAAAGCAGAGTTGTTATGTTCCAAAGACTTGACCAATCAAACTGCTTATCTCTCCTTAGCCTAAGCAGAAAATTCTCATTATCGAACTTAGTCGAGGTAATGATATAATAAATCTATACTCGAAGTTTCATCACTCTCACTTAATTATAACCAAAGTTATTGTGCCCAAAAGCATCAACCAATCAGATTGCTTATCTCTGCTTACCGTAAGCAGACAATGTTCATCATCGAACTCCATCAAGGTATTCACCTTATGAACACCTACACTAAGTTTGAACATTCTAGCTCAATTAGAAGGAGAGTTATTGTGTCCCAAAAAGTGTGACAGACAGACATACAGTTGAACCCATTTTAATAGTCACCTGCTTTCTTCGAAAGGCGGGGGACAAAAAATAATCAGGCAAGTGCTAAGCAAAATGAAGACCATGCTCACTTGAGGGCAGGGCTCTATAAAAGTTGAGTGTGCCTGCGCACACACTTGAAAATGTGCCTGCAGGGTCATACTGAAACACATGGATTTAGCCAGGATTTGGTGAGTGGTGTAAAAATACATTTGGCGAGCGGAGCGAGGCAAACAAATTTTTGGGAGGGGGGCGTGGTCTTTTATGAAAATTAAACCCTTCTTGGTGTATTTTCAGAGCATCTGCTGCCTTTTGTATTTGGTTCAGTGCAAATCAAATTTCCATTTATATATTCAAATTTTACCAAAATAACTTAACTTTCATCAATGATACAGGGATCTAAAAACTTTTTGAAACCACCCGACCGAGCATAAAATTGTCCCGCCCCACTCTGTTTCTCTGGATAGATAAGTTGTGGACCTTTTGGTATTTGTTGTTTTGATGGGTTTTTTTTTCAAATATTACTTTATTACTTTGAGATTAAAAACTAAAACGATTCTTAAAACGGTGTTTGTGTTTCATTTGAGTACAACGAATTATGACCACATGTAGATATTGATAATTAAAACACGTTGTATTATTTGACTTGTTTGTAAAGTTGTTGTACGTGTCTCACGAATATTATTATTATTACAGTGGAATGAGAATCAGGTCAGGCAGAAACTGAGAAAGCTCTCATCGCCCCCCTAGTCCTACTCTCGGGCCGTAGCAAATCCACCGTCAATACAGGTAAGAAATAAAATAAGAAACATCGTGAAAATAAATTTGCAGGCACGTGTTGGACAATTACGACATTCAAACCTTTAACATTGGAGTGCCGTAAATTGGTCTGGGTGACCTATTTACGGCAAATAAACAAATATAAAGACCGTAGAATAATTGTAAAATGAATAGACCTAGGCCTACACATCTTCTAAGTATAAATAAACAAAATACCAATACATCTTTCTTTAAACTAATTTGGGATGATAGGGTCTACTACGGCACACAAAAATAAATTATGCCGTGACAGACATGGTTTGCGGACGTCAGCTTTTACCATGGCTTTGCCGTTTAATTGCCGTGGTAAATTTCTAGCGCCGAGTTTGTGTACAGAGAAGGACGAAGGGGTTTAAATACGACTGGGCGGCTTTCTTCGATTTTTTCTTTGTGCTGGGCGGCAAAAAATAGTGCCGGGCGCAGGCGCCGCCCGGCGTGGCTACATCTTTAAAAATGTGCCTGCAAAAAAGTATTTTTTTAAAGCAAATGTGCCTGCGCACATCGTGCGCATGTGCGCGGAAATATCGATGCCTGCTTGAGGGAATTTGTATTGCTTTTGCCACTTGAATATCAGAACATACTCACAAAGCCTTCAATTCAAACATATTTGTTAACATATTTTTAAGGCATAATTATTTTCAAACATGATTATTTTGTGATGCTAATTTTCTTGGAAGGTATTTTTTCATTCTTGTCTGTTTGGTCATCAATATACTATGCAAGGATACACCAAAGAAAGCAGGTAATCTGTAGTTCTTCTAAATTTCTTACCTCAAAATTAGCTGTTGTCATTGCTATACCAATTGCTTCTGGTTTAGATGGGAAATTGGGCAATGGCACAAATTTAAACTAGAATGGAAAATGAAGTAAAACTAAGTCAACAGTGAGGTTTAGGTCCCCCATGCCTCAACCCAAAAATAAATATATGACATTCCTTAATTACTTGCACATATACTATTCAAAACAAGAGCATCGCTAACGCAGCAATATACGTCCACATTCCTGTTTTGTTTGATATGGTCCAGTTTGCATTGAGGGTCTGTGAAATAAAACTGGGTTGTAGGACTGCTATCAGTTTAACGTTTCGTTCACATTAACAGAACACAATTTTTATTTTAAAACAATCGATGTCTTTATTCTAAAAGCATGACGTTTAGAATAGGTATCCCCATTTCAAAAGGATCGGTTAAGAATTGCGGCTTGTAGGCAAAACACAAGACACACAAACATTAGGCGTGACTCTGTCCCAAGGGGTTGAGCATGCACCAAAAATAATAATAGAGGCCAGCCTTAGGATTAAGGAATAAGTGTAAAAACGTAGCCTTAGGCTATAAGGAATAAGTCTAAAAAAAATTTCAAGATGATCGATTAAGAAATGCGGTCTGCAAGTGACACACAGACATAAAAAAAGAAAATGGGCGTAGCTCTGCCCCTGGGGGTTGGGTATTCACCACAACTAATAGGGATGTTCCTTAGGATAGAAGGAATATGTATGCTAAGTTTCAAGGTGATACGATAAGAAATGCGATCTGTAGATGACAAACAAATAAATAAATATAAGGGATGGGCGTGGCTCTACCCCTGGTGGTCGGGCATGCACCAAAAACAATAGGGATCATACTTAGGGTATAAGCAATTCATATGAAAAATTTTCAAGACGATTGATTAAGAATTGTGGCCTGTAGGTGACACACAGACATAAAAAGAAAAGAAAATGGGCGTGGCTCTGCCCCTGGGGGTAAAAAAACAATAGGGGTCATCGTTAGGGTATAAGCAATTCATATGAAAAAATTTCAAGACAATTGATTAAGAATTGTGGTCTGTAGGCGACACACACACATAGAAAAAGAAAATGGGCGTGGCTTTGCCCCTGGGGGGTGGGCATGCACCCAAAACGATAGGGATGTTCCTGAGGGTACAAAGAATAAGTATGCAAAGTTTCAAGATGATACGTTAAGAAATGCGGCCTGTAGACGACAAACAAACAAATACAAAAATGGGCGTGGCTCTGCCCCGGGGAGGCGAGCATGCACTAAAAACAATAGGGATCATCCTTAGGGTATAAGGAATAAATATGTAAAGTTGATACGTTAAGAAATGCGGTCTGTAGATGACAAACAAATAAATAAATATAAGGAATGGGCGTGGCTCTGCCCCTGGGGGTCGGGCATGCACCAAAAACAATAGGGATCTTCCTTGGGGTATAAGGAATAAGTATACCAAGTTTGAAGAAAATCCAGTAAGAATTGCGCCCTGTAGGCGACACAAAGACACACGAAAAGAAAATGGGAAATGGGCGTGGCTCTGCCCCTGGGGGTTGGGCATGTACCCCAAACGATAGGGATGTTCCTTAGGGTACAAAGAATGTGTATGCAAGATTATAAGTTAAGAAATGTGGCCTGTAGACGACAAACAAACAAATACTAGAAATGGGCGTGGCTCTGCCCCTGGGGGTCGGGCATGCACCAAAAACAATAGGGATCTTCCTTGGGGTATAAGGAATAAGTATACCAAGTTTGAAGAAAATCCAGTAAGAATTGCGCCCTGTAGGCGACACAAAGACACACGAAAAGAAAATGGGCGTGGCTCTGCCCCTGGGGGTTGGGCATGCACCCCAAACGATAGGGATGTTCCTTAGGGTACAAAGAATGTGTATGCAAAGTTTCAAGATTATTAGTTAAGAAATGTGGCCTGTAGACGACAAACAAACAAATACTAGAAATGGGCGTGGCTCTGCCCCGGGGGGTCGGGCATGCACCAAAAACAATAGGGATCTTCCTTGGGGTATAAGGAATAAGTATACCAAGTTTGAAGAAAATCCATGAAGAATTGCGCCCTGTAGGCGAACCACAGACACACACACATACATACATACACACACACACACACACACACAGACAGGGGCGACGGCATAATACGTTCACATTATGAATGTGGACGTATAAAAAGTGGGGGATATTTGATTTTGGGGGCATAATACTAAAATATGCAAATGACTACGAAAAAAGTCACTATAGAACCTAACAGAAGAAACATTTCCAGTTACATGTGACGCCCAAACGCACCAATAGCTACCGCATGGAATGCATGTGATGCTTGGGATCATCATGGGGGTCCAACCCAAGATTTGCACGACTCTGACTTTGAATGTTACAGTCATTGTGGCATTGAATTCCAGGGTGGAAACATCAGTTTAATTGTTTTAGTGACCAGAAAACAAATTTTGATATGCGTCGGCTTACCCAAAATGAAAGGTTACGTGCCCTTGGCATGCTACAGATCGGCACAACACAGGCGGTTGTGGCGCGGACGATGAATGTTTCTCAGTCTGTCATAAGCAGGCTATGGTCCAGATACCGTGATACACAATCTGTACAGGACAGACCACGCTCAGGTCGACCAAGGGCGACAACTCAAGCCCAGGATCGATTTATCCGTACCTTGGCCTTGAGAAATCGTGTCATCACAGCAAATCAGATCAGCGCTCGTCTTCAAACAGACACTGGTGTGAGAGTGAGTGGCCAGACGATTCGGAATCGACTGCATAGGGGTCACCTTCGCGCCCGACGTCCTCGCGTGATCCCTTGTTTGAGAGATCATCACATTCAGGCAAGACGTCGTTGGTGTAGGGATCGTCAACACTGGGATAATCGACACTGGAGCAATGTGATGTTTTCAGATGAGTCAAGGTTCACTGTTGATTTTTTGGACAGACGTAGGAGGGTGTGGCGTTGTCGAAACGAGCGCTTCCAAGACGTTAACGTCATCAGACATGATCGATTTGGGGGTGGTCATCAGACATGATCGATTTGGGGGTGGTTCTGTTATGGTGTGGGGAGGCATCACTGTTGCTGGAAGAACGGCTTTACATGTTGTTGCAGGGCGTGTTACAGGCCAGTACTACCGGGACAACATCTTGGCAGTCCATGTTGTGCCGTTCGCATGACGTCATGGCCGCCGTTTCATCTTCCAGGATGACAACGCAAGATGTCACAGGGCCAGGATCGTTACAGGTTACCTCCAACAACAGAACATCACCACATTACCTTGGCCAGCACTGAGTCCCGACCTCTCCCCCATCGAGCATGTCTGGGACATGCTTGGACAGAGGTTACGTCAACGTCAACAACGTCCTGCCAATGTCCAAGAACTTGCTGCTGCGTTGCAACAGGAATGGGACAATCTGGACCAAAATGACCTTAGACGTCTCATTAGGAGTATGCCACGTCGGATCAATGCTTGTTTGGCAAACAGAGGAGGATTTACCCGTTACTGACTTGGTTGTGATGCTGTGGTAACTTTGCTGTTTGACCCCGGGTATCATTTTACCCTTATAATGGTCAGTCTGTGCCTTACTTAGTCTAACGATCATTTGGAATAAATCGATGAATGTGAACTTCATTTCATTTTGTCATTTGTTTCTTCGTCAGTTTCATTAGGTGACTTTAATAACACTTAAAAATCAAATATCCCCTACTTTTTTTGAATAGTATATTTATCCTTTTATAAAGAATCAAGCACTCAAATTGTCTACCAGTCTGCTCAGGAGGCATGTGCGGAAAAATGATCGGGGTTGGGGAGTGTGTGTCCCTGTTCCGGTGTGTCTGACCACTGAGCCTCAAGGGGGGTATGTGGGTGGGGGGGGATCTCTGAACGAAATTTACTCTTTTAAATATAAGGCTCTCTCCTGGGTCTCCCAAATACACAAGTTTAGTTTGACAGACGGACCCATTTCAATAGTCCCTTGAGGCCTGGTTTCTTCGAAAAGCGTGGGACAACTGATGATGATCCATAGACTTGTTATTGTGTATGGCAAAACATTTTACAGAATATGATCTACTGGTATACTTACTGGGTTTGATGGAGAAACTTGGAGCACTTCTGGGGTTTCTTCTATCTTACTTTGAAGCCAGTAAAACCGAAACTCTGCCTATAATGATATATTTTAATACAAAATTATGTGCTCCACTAACTGTTATGTAGGAAATATAAAATATAAATGATTTTGATGCGAGAGGGAGCTTCTTATTTTTGTTTTTTTATTTTGTCAAATGAAAAGGGGGGGGGGGGGGGAATTGAAACTCTGCCTAGTATGATACATTACAATAAAAAGTAACATTTAGTGCTCCAGTAACACTTAAATAGGAAATATAAATTATAAATGATTTGATAGGCCAAAATCTGATGTGGAAGGGAGCTGTGCATTTCAATATTCTACTTTTATTTCATCATCTGTTTATTCACTTAAATAATTTTTATGTTTCATATCTAAAATTGACTGTTCTTGCATGCTAAGCTGAATACAAGTTCATTTACAAGCAGTCTCTGTCTACAGACGAAAGTGCAGTCTTTTTAGATAATTATCTTCCATGAAAGAAAGGATCTAAAATGCAGCTGATGAATTGATGGGTGCTAATTACTAATTATTTATGATTGTCTAGATGTAAAATAGTGTAATTGTTAATCTAGCCTATTTGTTCCAATTAAATTCAACTGGAAACATTTAATTCAGTTATTTTCATTTAACACAGAAACACGATACATGCTTTTACTGTGGAATTAAACAAAATATTGCTTGAAATAAAGAAAATATATATAATGTTTCAAATTTATATTGTTTATATATAGATAAAATAAACTCTATAGTTAACCAATATTTTGGGCATTTTTTTTTACTCAAAACGAATCAAAATACACCATCCCTGACACAAAATTAAGTATGCAATCACACAATCACACAGACAATCAAGTCAAGTCAAACAAAAGTTGGGTACATATACATAAATACAATCCTGTATACCGTAATTCGGTATGACTTTTTTGGCAGACTGAAATTTCTTTATTGACTTTCCTGTTGCCGTTTACGTATTTAACGGAAAAAATGAAATGGTCCAACACCTTTGATCAGTAAGATGCAGGTAGTTTTTCGATCTCAACTTCACACAGTGTAATTACTACAGGATGTGGACATAATAATAGTCAAAAAAAAAATAATGTCGAAAGTTAAACAAAAATTTTAATACTTTTCGTAATGTCCACCAGCATCGCGAAGACGAAAGTGTCAAATGCTTAATTGGCGTAAATTTGATGGCTTCTGGTATTTTGTCCAATGCAAAATATTGTCTTATCAAGTTTCTGGGTCGTATGTCAGTATTTGCAATGATACGAAGTCTGGATATTATTATTCTACCGGGATTTTTCTTTACACTGATAGGTAATTTCTATACGTCATACAGCCTAATTTATTGAATAAATGAATAAATATTGCGATACAGTTTGAAATATAGTGTAAACCTCAAATTGAAAAAAAAATCGCAGTTATCGATTTTCTTATAAAAAGTAGCATTCATCGTTCTTATATGGACTAATATCAATTTAATGCTAGTGTTTTTCACTGCAGCAAAATATAAAATAATGTGCACACCTAGGTTATAGGTAAAAACTAGTGCATACTTTACTAAAACACTGACAGATGAAAAATAATTAACAGTATGTACAATAGCTACTCACTTCACTGTCATAAACTGGATGTCCTCTCCAACACATAATATCTAATATAAAATATATACCTTGTGTTTCACTATATAAGCAATCTAATATTGTATAATCTGTAAAAATATATAAACAATATATTGTTCAATTATTACAAATTTTATTTCTTACATAAACAAGAATGGGTGGGGATTAAACCCCCCTCTCAATTATTATTTATTATGGCATGTGCATTGCGACAAGGACAATTTTACTTAAATAACATTGATCTCCACTAAATTTATTTTGGAGATTAGGTTTCTTTACAAGCACAGATGGATATCCGGCATGTTTTTTTAGTCCCAACATAATGGTAATTATAAGGGAAATTATGTTTGGACAAGGCCATTTTATTGTACATGCCAGTTTCCTTACCATCTTAACAATTAGGAACACTTTTCTTTCAAGCTTTGAAAACATTACATAGTTCCTCCAATGCTTCACAAAATTTCATATTAAAACTTACCAGAATATTTACAACTCTGTTTACGATTACCACCTGGTAAATAAGAAGGAAATGTATGTAAACAATATCCACCTTTAGTATAAGCACGAGTATTTCCCTGAAAATTAAATTGATTCAAGTAATGTATTCTATTTAAATTATTACTTCTCTTTAAAGAACACACATCATGATATCGAAAACCCTAGCCTTGACTAAAAAATCGAAGAAAGGCAATTTTAGATCAAAGCATTGTCACAAATCTTTGCTGAACTTTTGTCTTTATAATTTAGATTTAAACAGCTGTATCTGCAAAAAATTGTTAGGTATGTTTCAAATTTTGCATGCCATCTTACTTGAACGTCCTCAATGTTACCGTATAGTCAAAATAATTTTTCCTGGCGTTCAAAGATCTGATGCGTCTTTAACATCATATAAAATGTAGCAATTTTATTTTACATGTCTACTGGCAAACAATCGCAGAAAGAGTAAAGACATAAATGTATTTGGTACACTATACAGGACTCATTATTACTACAAGATAGACATGAAGTTGGCTAACTAATTTATTTCAATTATGAGAGTATAATCAATAAGAAATCAGTATTCTCATTAAAGGAATACAGCTTTACTTTGAAAATTGTGTTCAAATTTGTTATAAATTACCTTTGAAGCAACAACTAGACATCTTTTGGCTACTGGACATAGTACTGTTACCCATTCTTCTCCAAAATCATCTGGTACCTCCACCAACCATTCTGAATACATTAACTATTTAAAATAAATCAAATACATCAGTTATATATAAGAGAGGCATCTGGTTCAAGGGATAGACGGTGGCTACCAAATCATGGATGTCACTTCCAAATAGACAATTATGACCATAAACTTGATGCAACACTTTATTTCTGAGAATTTGGGAACTAAATAAACATTGAGTAATAAAATAAATCTCAAAGATAAAGGGAGATAATTAATTGTTTACCCACACGCTAGAAAATGGCTAATATTATGTAACACATCAACAATGTCCACTCTTGGTCATGTGGAATTCATTACATCATGTTATTATATTATTATCATTACTATTATATAGCATTATAAGTGAAAAGGAAATAATATGTGTTGTCATTAACAGACTTCAGATAGGTAATAATCTGGAACAACAGAGAAAACTGCTGTGTTTATATGATGACAAAGTAAAATGCTACACATACTGCGGAGGAATTTCAGTAAAATTGTCATTCCCATTCATTCTTTTATACAAATTAATGAAGTTCGTGTGTAACGATGCTGTTAAGTGTCAATGTCACACAAACATTGCTATCTTCTTCAACTGACCTGATTTTTAAAAGAGCGACTTGGTTTCTTCAGAACAATTTCCACATCCATACCTTCTTCCTCATCTTCTGGAGATGTCACCTCGGACCCTCCAGGAGCTGTCCAACTGCCTTCTGCTAAATTACGGGCATGTGACATGAAATCAAATCTCCGACTGAAACAAATTTACATGAAAGCCAAAAGGTAATGAAATGAAGTGAAGATTCGAAATAAGCAGTAGAAACTACTTGTACTTGGGCTAAAACTGTATGAAGATAGCTTTACATGCAACAGCAGAAAAGTCTTTTAAGTAGTGGTATACTTCTTCTGACAAGATGAAAAATAATGTTTACTGTTAAACAAAATGTGTTGCATAACATACCTTTTCTGAATTTCTAAAAGTTTCTGTCGTCTGTCTTCCTGTGTCTGTTGTGAAGATTTATTTTTATACAAAGCATATCTAGGGTGCTCTGCAGCTGTTGTGTTTGGGTCACTGCTGACTGCAAAACTTGATGCAAGGGCTGCTGTTAACTCATCCATTTTGAATATTATTCTCGTACTAAAATAAGAACAAGCCAACAGTGAGGCTGATGTCCCCCGCCGAAATCCCCAAATAAATAGATGACACATATTAATTAACCGCACATCTATTTTTTTCAAAAGTATCGAGCAATCAGACTGATTATCAACTAGACACTAAGTTTCATCACTCTCTATCAGATAGAATCAAAGTTATCTTGTCCCAAAGCATCGACCAAGGAAATTGCTTATCTCTGCTTAGCTTTAGCTCGATATGTTAATCATTGAACTCAGTCAAGACGAACATCTACATCAAGTTTAAACATTCTACCTCAATTAGAGCAGAGTTGTTATGTTCCATAGTCTTGACCAATCAAAATGCTTATTGCTCCTTAACCTAAGCAGACAATTCTCATCATCGAACTTAGTCAAGGTATTGATGTAATGAAACTATACACCAAGTTTCATCACTCTCACTTAATTAGAACTAAAGTTTCCCAAAGCATCAACCAATCAAATTGCTTATCTCTACTTACCATAAGCAGAAAATGCTCACCTTCACACTGGCATTGACCTCATAAACACCTACACCAAGTTTCAACATTTTAGTCCAATTAGAAGGAGAGTTATTGAATGTGTCCCAAAAAGTGTGACGGACGGACGGCTGGACAGACAGACAGACAGACAGACAGACGAACCCATTTTAATAGTCCCCTGCTTTCTTCGAAAAGTGGGGGACAATAAAATACAGGTACCGGTAGTGAAGGTATTGATCTAATGAAACACCAAGTTTCATCACTCTCACTGGAATCAAAGTCATAGTGTCCAAAAGCTGACTTTTCTTCATGAATCATGTGGAGTCACCCCCATTGGTGTGAGCAGTGAGCTTTAAAACAAATTTTATAGACTGCCTTACAGCACAGTAATGTCGCAAGGTTTGATGCCATTAAAGGGACAATAACACTCTTGCTGGCTTGACAGCTCCATAAAATAAAAACTAACCTTATTCTAGATGTGTTAGTGTCCTACCTGTTGTGTAAATTATCCATTAAATCCTATTTTACTTGTCCAGAGGGTTCATAAATATTTTTATATCCAAGTCACATTTGAAAAGCTTTACGTCAGGCTTTTCAAATCATTTAGTTGAATTTTTCCAATTTTTAAAATTAGGTGTGTTAAGATGAAATTTATATCATCAATTAATTGGAATATTGTAAAAGAGTACAATTTGTTGACCAGAATAAAGATTGGGACATATTATTCAGTTACAACAAGAGTGGTATTGAGCCTTTAACAATGCCTCCTATGGTACGGTAGTTGAATTAAATTGGTAAAAGCATGTAACAGGGTAGTTCTTTTCGAAACAATCTCTGAACAGACAAAGTCCTTTGACCATTCCTGTCCGTTTCTGTTTACAAGCAATTTTGAAATTAATGCCCTACCCACACCTCTGTTCTACAGCTATTTTGGAGTCCTTACCTTCTATTTTCCACAGCAATACTTTATTGATTGCCAAAAGGAATCATTTCTTGCAACATCTGACATAAATTTATAATAACCCAACAATATTTTCTAGTAGAATTTTGCAATTCAAAAACATACACAAAATACCTTTAATTTTGTCCAAAATAATGTAGCTGTGTGCAAAGCTTTTGGTCTTTTGTGAGATGTGGCGAGAAATTAATTCCTTTCAGCAAATTAAAAGGTATGAACTCCAACTTAGCTGTAAAGCAGGTGCGAGTACAATGATACCTATGTTCAGAACTGAACTAGTGAGGGTAGATCTAATCCAACAAGTTAGATGTTACTCTTTGATACAAAACCTCAAGGCACCCGGGAGTAGGGTAGATCGTTAGTTTCATTAATTTCATATTGCTTGTAATAAGGACCTTAGTTTTCCAACCATCCGAATGACTATACATTGTCACTCGCCAGGCCCTCTGTTCTACACCACTGACAAGGGGGAACCACTCTGGAAAATCCTGATGAACTTTTTAAACCAACACCGGACTCATACACGGGACCTCCAGGATCGATAGCGAGCCAATTAACGTCTTTACTCATAGCCACCATGGTTCATGTGGCACAGTGACAAGTGAGGGCAGATATTTCGTACTACATGTAGATGGGACGGGGACAATCGTGCACCTTTCTAAATTCTGACACTCAAAATTCATTCGGGGGGTCACGGTGGCTAAGTGGAAAGTTCATCCAGATTTTCCTGTGTGCTTCCCCCTTGTCAGTGATGGAGGACGGAGGGTCTGACAAGGACAGCTGTCTAGTCGTTTGGATGGGACAAAAAAACGAGGTCCCGTGTACACATTGGCGTGCACGTAAAAGATCCCTTGACAGTTGGAATTCGATATAAGAGTAGGTCGTATTGCCGCTGTCCGGGCAAAATTTCCCCCATAGCACACACACTGTATGGCGTATGCCCGTCTTCATTAGCCCAGTCGGAGCAGAAAAGTAGAGTAAGAGTTGGACAATGAATAAACCCCATTTCATTTCATTTTTAACATTTCATTCCATACCCGTACACATGAGGTCAGTGGAATACACAAAAACAACCAAATAGATGTGTAAACAATGCATTTGCATGAATACCGTATTCTAATCTTGCTTAGCTTATATAATATGCCAAATGTCCATGAGCAAATCTAGGTTCTAGTTATAATTAAAACCAACTCCTGCACCCCATAGAAAACATTTCAGAAACGTTTTATAAGGTGTCTGGATCATCGAGTACCATCAGTCAACCACACACCTGCCGCTAGGGGGGGACTTAAATATATTTATCAATAGGGTAAACAGACAACTCGGCACATTCTGTATGCGAACAGAATTTACTGGCATCAAATTAGGGCATTCGTTTAGATTGTGGTATTAATTATCATAAATTTCACGGTCTATTAAAAGATAAACATTGTGACATAATGCATTAATTCGTCAGATCTATTTACCGAGGCCATCTGCAGATTTCCCCAGGGATATGAGATATAAACAGGGTTAGGGCCGAGACTGTGGGTTAGGGTAGGGCGATGTCTTAGGTTTGGGTTAGGGTTAGCGCCAGCCCTGTTTATATCTCGTGACCTTGATGAAATCTACAGGTGGCCTCGGTAAATACGTCTGGTAATCGGCTGATTTGGATCATTGCTGATTCGGACTTGGCTGATTCGGACCAGATTCTTGGCTGATTCGGCCCAGATTTTTGGCTGATTCGGAGCATGACAAGGCTCATTCGGGCCATTATTTGAATGACGAGAGTATTTAAATTGTTTGCATATATTTAATAATATGACAAAAATGACAATAAAGCTAAAAACCACGGAACAAGTGCTTCATATTCTTGGTTGATTCGGACCAGATTCTTGACCAATTCGGACCGAATTCCTGGCTGATTCGGACCATGAGAAGGCCGAATCCGGCCATTATTTGAAAGACGAGAGTATTTAAAATATGTTTGCATATATTTAATATGACAAACATTACAACAAATAGTGTAATTAGTGATTGGTTATTTCAACACCAATGAGCTAAATCACGGAAAGAGTGCTTCAAATGTGATTGACGATGTCTCAATACGCAATATTACATGCATATACTACCCAGTATTATCAAATGGTAATCAAATAGCTGCACCAGTATAATTACTGCAACCAATAACCCCATATCAAAGAGATGCATATCAGTATAATTACTGCAATCAATAATCAAGTATCATCAAATAGTGGCATATATACCAGTATATATAATGCAAAGTATCTGCGATAATTTGTAAAGTATGAAGTCAGAGCCTCGTCTAAGGATTTGACCGTCCGCGGCAATGTTGGGCGAAGCCCGACCCTCGAGCACCGCACATGCGAATCGCGCGAACACCGCAGGTGTGAGCCCGCGCGGGGGGTCTGGGGAGCACTCCCCAAGAAAATTTTGAAAATTGACTCCCTTAGACTCGATTTCTGAGCACTTAAAAAATAGTTTCGGAGATTTGATACACTATTATTTTTGGCATCTTGTTAAACCATGGATTGATTAATACCCTGTAAAATCGAGATCAAAACACTGCTGCGGCTGACCCGCAGACAGAAATATACCCATAAAACAATCAAAAAGACGATTTTGTAAACCTACGCACCATGATATAGTATTGGCACATGGGAAAAACCTTGTCAGCGATTTTCAAAACGTATGTATGTTGCCGCCCAGTCTTCAACTTTTGGGGTCAGTAGGCGGCACAGTTTGGCCAGTGCGCGGCGGCGTCGCCGCCTAGTCACCATGTTAAACGAGGCTCTGAATGAAGTTGAAATAAGGAAAGACATGTTCTTTGTATAATATTTTAATCATCCAGTATCATCTGAAGGGTGCGAAATCAAATAATTCTTAAAATGTGTACCGTATTATTATATAAGATGACCATCAGTCGGATTTGAAATAACTTTTCTTTCTGTCAAATAATCATTTAAACCCCTCCATGGGTATCGTCGGGTTATACTTCCGCAGGCATTTTTTTTTTGTTCTTTAAAATAATTTATTTACAAAAATATGATTACACTAGTATGGTATACAGAGTAATATACAATTTAATATAGCATAGTCACTATTATACAAAATATACAATCGAATATATACAACAACAAAAAAAGAAAATCACTATGGCAATCTCTATGTATTTTCATACGGTTCATTTATATATATAACTAGTTTGGAAAATAAACTTTATTTTAATTTCATATACAATTACAATACACTACTTAAAGTAGTTACATGGATGTGCAATCAATCGTAATTTAAACATACATTTCATATAGTATAATAAAAGATACCCAAGGTGGTTTGGGTTACCCTCTCTGGGGTCATTTTTGCGCTCCACCCTGCTTAGTTTATTGTATTAGTTTTGCGCAGGGCAGAACGTTTCCCTCTTGGGGACAGTTTTCCGAACCGCCCTGCTCTGTGTGTTTTTTAATTGATTAGTTTTGCATATCATTACATCCGATTTGTCATACCAATTTTCTCAATGAAATCCCAGATAAGCCGAGAGGTCCAATACCTATCATCTGGGTTTGGGGAAAGGAGAGAATTGAGACAAAGTGTTTTACCTCTCCATATCAATGTCAATCATTGATTTCAATATTAATAGTGTGATGGGGTTGCAATATGTCTACACGGGCATTTGACTGGTGTATAGGTGAAGTCTTTGACTACGTCTATTGTTTTGAGCCTCGTGATGAGCTTGCATACTTCGATTGAGGGATGATTGACGTACACCTTGTTTACAAGACTGCTATCTATTTGATAGCGATGGGTGTTTTCTTCCTTTAGACGGGATTCCCTTGCAATTTTGATCTTCTCTTTTGCCATGCTTGCAAATTTCTGACTGCTGTATTCAAAATTGTCCAGTTCATTTAGTGACAACCCTTCCTTCGCTAGTTTGTCGACTTGCTCGTTTCCCAAAATATTGACGTGGGAAGGGATCTATGCCAGGATCACATCCCTCCCACTGATTTTAATCTTTTGAATTAGGTCCCTAACTTCGTGGATCTGCCCGCACCTTTTGGGGAAGTTTGATGCAATAGATTTGATGCTACTCAGGGAGTCGGACATTTTTCCAGTGCAGCTTTAATAACCATCAGTTCTGCGGTGTACACAGAACAATGTACTGATAGCCTTTCGCTGATGTTCAGCTTTGCTTTGGAGGTATATGCCATATCCTGTTGCTCCGTTTGCAGAATCTTTTGATCCATCTGTGAGCTCATTATCCATCATATTTATATATTCTGATAAATGTAATCTAATTAAGTAGCCAAGACAGAGACCTACCTGATCTAAACAAGTGTTGAAAGTAATACACTAAATTGTTTGACAAATGTGTAAAACATTGTTAGCAATATCATGGACCTTCTAATATAAAATAAGTTAATTAAATCACACTATACAGTATAATACTCAATATATGCAAGAACCTATAAATCACATCATTTATTGTTCATTAATGACAAGCCTAGTAATTCAATAAACAATCAGATCCAATCACACAAATTCTCTATTAGTGGATGTCATGCAATGAGATCTGAGTAATTTTGATTTAGTAATATAGTACATTTTCCACAATGCTATCGTTTTACTTGTGTTAAAGGGACAATAACACTCTTGCTGGCTTGAAAGCTCCGGAAAATAAATAATATCTCTATCTAAGTACTAGATGTTTAAGTGTCCTATCCTGTTGTGTAAATTATCCATTACATCCTATTTTACTTGTCCAGAGGGTTCGAAAATATTTTTAAATCGAAGTTTCATTTGAAAAGGTTTACGTTAGACGTTTCAAACCAATACCATTATGTTGAATTTTTCAAAATTTTTAAATAAGATGTGTTAAGATGAAATTTGTATCATCAATTAATTGAAATATTCTAAAATAGTACAATTTGTTGACCAGAATAAAGATTGGGATATATTATTCAGTTACAACAAGAGTGGTATTGAGCCTTTAAAATTGTGTCTACAAATCTGTTTATCTTTATTTTCTGAACAAGGTAAGCTAAATATTTTGATTGCTTCTCTATAGGCTACATCATTTATTCGCAATAACATTGTAGATTTCGGTTATGCTACTGTATTGCTGGTATTGGTTTTATAATTTGTATGACTTATTGAAATTAACATAAATTAGATTAAACAGTATTGGGAACAAGCCATAAAGCTTATATTAATCCGTCTCCCTGTAGTATTAAACAAAATAAAAATGGCATGTTTAAATTGCATAAAACGTGTAATAATTTACATAATATTAATAACATAAATATAATCTCTTGTCATCATCCCTATTAATACAGTCATTATCTTCATCTTCATCCTCAGAACCAGCACATATGCTATGTTTTGTCAACTAACATCTACAAGGCCTAGTGGTAAGTAAATAAAATCAGGCGAAGTGAATGGAATAGGCCTATAAACATATTAAATTGACGAAATAGAAGCACATAATATAGTCACGAAATGGCCTAGATAAAATCCCTTTATACTTGGTTCAATATCTATCTATGGTCCGCATCAGCCCGGTAGTGGTCCGAATCAGTCTCGAATGTGGTCCGAATCAGCTTAGACTTTTGGTCCGAATCAGCCATTGTTCGAATCTGCCAGGTTCCGAACCAGTTTGGTTTCGTAGAGCTAACCTTAGACTAACGATTTCCGCCATGTGTACCATTTGTAGCGCCCCCTTATGGCTTTTTTATTGCTCTAGTCTCGTACAATATTTATGATGAATCTAAGAACTTGACACTACAATTATGAAGTTTTGTCTTATTTAATCTATGTTTTTTCCATTGAAATTCAGTGAGCATGTAAGTAAAGACCGAAACATTGAGATATTGTCAGTTGGGTGTATGTCGCTTCAAATTAGTAAATTGCTACACGTTAATTTACTGTCCACATATAGTGTCAAGTGTCAGGGTAGTCAGACCTCATTTTTCAATTTGGCTCAGATGAGACGTGTACAAACCGCTCTTGTCACTTCTTAAAGGAGCCAAATCTTATTCTTTGGCACCTAGAAATGGACACAAATGGGTCGCAACGCATATAGGCCTAATAATAATGTAATATGAATGGATATGTTGAGTGCATGCTTCACCCCTTGGTCAGATTACAATTAGAAATGGTTCCATGAAAGTTCTGTCTTACTCCAGACAGTACCGAACACAAATTGGCGACCTATTCGGCTAGCCACCCATTCGACCGATCCAGTTGGCAACCTATTCAGAATTATGCCAACAGTCGACAAACTCATCTATTTTTATCATCCAATAAAATCCAACGTTACGTCTATCAAATAAAAGTAGTATATATTTTTTTTTATCCATTCCTTTAGCTCAGAATAGAGGCGTAATTTCGCATTTTCTCACAAAATTCTTAACATCCAACTAAACATATTCCGAAGGGTAATTAAATAGGCTTTCCAAATATTATTAGTAAAAGTTGGCACAGTCATATTAAAGGGGTGCACTCTCATCCTAAACATGGCCAATTTTTTAAAAATTTTAAAGGGAAATCCGTTAATATCCCGTGTCAAAATTCGGACCATCGTACAAAATTCTGATGATCCAACTAAATATATTCTGAAAGGTAATTGAATCAGCTTTCTAAATATTATTAGTAAAAGTTGGCACAATCATATTAAATGGGTGCGCTCTCAACCTGAACATAGCCAAATTTTCATTATTTTTAAGTGAAAGAACAGTAATATTCCGAGTCAAAATTCGGACCATTGTACAAAATTCTGATCATCCAGCTCTGTATATTCTGAAAGGTAATTGAATAAGCTTTCCAAATATTATTAGTAAAAGTTGGCACAATCATTTTAAAGGGGTGCGCTCTCATCCTAACCGTCGCCAATTTTTAAATATTTTAAAGTGAAGAACGGTAATATTTCGAGTCAAAATTCGGACTATCGTACAAAATTCTGAGCATCCAGCTATATATATTCTGAAAGGTAATTGAATAAGCTTTTCAAATATTATTAGTAAAAGTTGGCACAATCATATTAAAGGGGTGCGATCTCGACCTAAACATAGCCAATTTTTCATTATTCTAAATGTCAAGTTAAACGGGTATTTTGTTTGAAGTCCAAATTCAGATCATCGTACAAAATTCTGAGCATCCAGCTATATATATTCTGAAAGGTGATTGAATAAGCTTTCTAAATATTATTAGTTAAAGTTGGCACAATCATATTAAAGGGATGCGCTCTCATCCTAAACGACACCAATATTTCAATATTTTAAAGTGAAAGAATGGTAATATTCCGAGTCAAAATTCAGACCATCGTACAAAATTCTGAGCATCCAGCTATATATATTCTGAAAGGTGATTGAATAAGCTTTCTAAATATTATTAGTTAAAGTTGGCACAATCCAGTGATGGGATTTCAAAATTTTTCTTGTCGAACATGTATACCGAAAATAAAGGGGCATAACTCTTATTATTTAAGCAGGCGATGTCAGACCACAATTAAAAATCACATGTCAACAAAATATTCAAATTCGTACGTAATGAAAAAAATAGGTGAGCCTCGTTATTTTCATATTTAATTCCCGTACGGTATTCAAATTTATGTCAGTAATATTCCAAAATTATGTGTTGTTGTGATACGATAGAATGAAAGCGTGCCGACTACTGTCGACCCATATTTTTGTTCAAAATCACCTCCAAAATTACCTTATTTTTCGGGGTATAAGTCGATACTTTTTTCAGCAAAAGTCCGGCATTCGTCTTATACTATGTTCTGACTTCTATACGGATGGAAGTAGAAAAAAAAAGACAACCAGGTGAACCAGATTTTTTTGGGGCTGTGACCGTCGCTCCACGATACCGAGCCAGTGACATCATCTGCTAAATAATAGCACTCGCTATCATGTAAAACAATTGACTACTTACATGTACACTATTCCAATCAAAATATTTGTTGACATTTCTCAACTTGTTTATTTCTTTTTTTAAACATAAACCCCATTCAAAATATTATCATAAACCTGAAAATATGCCATTAAAATAGAACCTTTCCTGCGACGTGATAATAGTCACATTTACATCTCTTGTAGTTTCACACGTCTCGCGAGATTTCTACTTTAGTTTTTGATTATTGTATTATAACCACGTCTGGATGTTTGTGTAAAATAACTTTATTTTACTAGCGCTTCCACTGAAGTGATATCGCAGACAAATTAACGGATATATTGAGTTTTAAGTTAACGTGATAATTGTCACATTTACATCTCTTGTAATTTCACGCATCTCGCGAGATTTCTACTTTAGTTTTCGATTATTGTATTATAACCACGTGTGTGTGTGAAATAGCTTTATTTAACGTGCGCTTCCACCGAAGTGACATCGCAGACAAATTAACGGATATATTGATTTACAAGTTAACAGATAATATATTGATTTGGGGTGTTATATACTCTTACAATATGTGACATCTGTGATTAGTTTATACATATTGTCGGCTCACATCAATGGGATTAAAATGTTCGACAATGGTAAAACCACAAGGTAAACACTTAGATTAAAATGATAATCACTCTTACTGGATTGATGAATAGTCCGACAAAGGGGAAGCAATGACTTCTGTTTAAGATTAGATTGATGAATTGTCCGAAAAGGGTTAAGTCAGCCAATCAAGGCATATTAAGTAGCTAATCAAGGTAGGTGTATAGACGGTATAACACGATAAATATGTTGATCACTTAAATATCTAATCAATTCAGCCTATTATCAACGATAATCGGGTTGAGTGGTAGTTATACACCCCTAGGACCATCTAGAAATCAGCCAGATTTCTTCAAGTTTAGGAATGTGACCTCAAAGATAATAGAGATCTGTTGAAGAGAATCTTGTCATCAACTTCTCAAAGATAATAAATTGTCGCCCAATTATTATCTATTTAGATGGTGCAGTGTTTAAGTGTCATATTACACTGCTCTATATTTAGAACGTACAAGCTACATGTAGATGGGTTTGAGATTTTCAATTCAAATTGAACTAAAATAAGGAAATAATAGAAAATAATCAAATTGGAAGTAGAAATAAACAAATTTAATAACAAATTAATATAATGAAAATAAAATTGATTCAAATATTACATAAAGTAATAATAAGATATAATTAGATAATAATAATAATAAGCTTATATAATGAGATGTAATACATGTATGTACAGCACCTTGTCTAAGCCAGGCTATAAAATATCTTACACTATTTTACTCATATACTTTGATATTGACCAATTTGATGTTAACCAATTAAATGATTTTGGATTTTTTTCCTGGGGAGATTACTATTCATAAGTAAAACAAGCGTTGTTGAGCACATTATCCTTGTATAACTCTTGCCAGTGGCACTTTACATTCACCTATGAATATTTATTTCCATAGAAAGGGCTCAATGTCGAAATATTTACGGCCTATTGAGCCATCGTACATGTATATTATATGTGAACACAGGGTACAAATTTACAAACTTATCAATTATTATTTAAGAAAATTGGATCCAAAATATATCTTGTATGTTGGTGCATAAATATGAACATTTAATGATTTTTTAAATAGAGGGAGAGGTTACCAAAAACATATTTAATATACAGCGTTGCCATGCAAGAGACGCCAACATTTTGCAAGAGATGGACAGAGAACAAGCTTTAAAAAAATGTTTTTCGTACAATCAGGTATCATAATGCAGGCAGACACGGTCTGAAGTATCGACTGGATTCAAGAACTTTGGGATATAAACATATAAGCGGACAAGATAAAAACGTGATTTCTCGTACAATCGGGGGCCATAAGACAGGAAATTAGGTCTGATATGCGCGAATATCAAAAGGAACAGAGATATTTGTCGGTAATGAAACATTTATAATACACTAAAATCTGATTAAGGTAACAACTCATTAAGTAATTATCAGAAATCATTAGAATTTGTTTGGCCCATGCTGACGTTTACTACACAAAACATTTAATATCATATATTTAGCTGTTTAAGTTATCAAATATCATTAAAAATCAACATAATTGTTCGTTTCAAGACCTTAAACTATGTGTATCACTCTAAAGTCAATCGAAATAATCATGATATAGGCGTTAACACGGTGTATAAATATAAAATCAATCAGCTGATAACTATCTGGCAGTAATTATCGGAATTCATTGAAAATCAATAGGCTTCTTCGTCTGATGACCTTAAAGACTATGTATATACTTAAAGTCAATCGGATATTTACTTTAGCCCCTAGCGCGTCCACCAAGGGCGTGGATTTGTCATAACTTTTTTGGGGGGGCGGAGGGGGACGAACCATGGAACCTTTCATTACCAAATCAAAATAATAATTACGAACAGTTTACCAGTGTAATCTCGATGAAAGCTGTAACTAGGGGTAATATGATGACGATATGGTAAAATTGACTACCTACAATTAAGGAGGAAGATATCGTGAAGATGAATAACTGTAGCGAGACCCAAGGCAGTGGTTAGATAGCCTTCAGAATGGGACATTCATGTGGATATAAACCTGAAAATCTGTCCTGGTGATCAAAATCATGGGGGGGGGGGCAGAGACCTATTCGCCCCCCCTTCTGATTCTAATGGGGGACCCGTCCCCCCCCCCCCCCCCCCCGCCCCTCCCTAATCCCTCCACAAGATTTATCAAAGTCATAAAGGGCTATATATGTAACTCTGGCAGTAATTATCGGAATTCGGTGAAAATCAGTAGGCTTCTTCGTCTCATGACCTTAAACATGGATATAATTTAAAGTCAATCGTATATTAACTTTACCTCTAAAGGGTTCACAACCTTGTGTTACATACTTTTACGCTATATTTCAAGTTTCGTCAATATCGGATGAAAATTGTGACCTTTAGAGTGTCCTCAAAAAATTGTGCACAGACAGGTGCGACTCAATATACAAAAATTAGGATCGGAGGAATATGAGCACTTATATTAAAATAACAGCTCTTGTCTAGTATTGGTGTTCTTCCTGAAATAAAAAAAAAACATGTTATGTATTAAGTTGTTTAGAAAATTGGTTTTAGTGCAGTCTCAATAGTAATAATATAATTGGCATTTTACTTTGCATCATGCTACTGTTTTCGTAGCAAGCAAACTGCAAATAATGCTTGCAGTACAAGAAGATATAAAATTGGGATAAATTGCTTACCTTGGAGTAGAAGTTTGTGGTCTTGTCTTCCGACGCCTTCCTTTTTGGGGGGTTTCATTTGGTTTGCGCTTAGAGGTTGTAGATAAGGATGTTGTAGACGAGGTTGTTGCAGATGTGGTTGTTATTGTTTGAGATGATAATTGTGCCTTCTTTTTGTGTCGTCCAATTTTGTCTAAAAGTTCTCCTGATGGAATAGGTAAGATTTCACTTAATTCCTTAAATTTTGTATCAGGTCCTAAATCATACTCTATGTCACCAGATTTTGTCTTTATCAAACACCCATCTTCAATAAAATTTGGATTATATGAAGTATGGTATCCAGCCGTAGAGTAATACTGCAATAAACAGTTGATATTCTTTGACAACTGATCAATTGTAGATTGGGGTGGCATCCAGGCTTTTGGGTTTCTTTGAGTTTGAGTACCATTTCTCTTCGGAATTGACACAGAGAGTTGCCTTATTTCGTCAAATGAAAACTGATTTGCAATTAAATATTTTGGGCAATAAAGTGTCTTTATGATATCTTTGTATATGTCTGCATTAATTGTAACTTTAATTTCAACCTGGCTTCTTTTAATATTTAAAAAACTGTTTTTAAATAGTTCATCTTGAAAAATCACATTAACTATTCGAGAATGTGAAATTCCATAGAATTTTGGTGTGTAATCATTACCACCTAGAGATAATGCTGCTGCGAGCTTAACACCTATGTCATAGTCAAGTGTTGCATCTTCCAGTATTTCTAGCATGCCTGTGATATTGAAAATGTCAAACAAATTATTTGGTTTCTGAAGCAATACATAGACAGTATATACAAAATGCTTATTATGTTCATTCCTCTTCCACATAAGGCTAATGGCAAAAAGATGTAGAACAACAGCATCAATATCCCCAGATGTAACAAGACTAACAAAAGCCTCACCATCACTAACACTTTTTGAATACTCGAAAAGCCAATCAATTTGTGCCATTTCTGCTTCACCTTTCTGTTGCTTGATATTTGTAAGTTTTTCTACAGAAACCAAACCATGTTCATCAGAAAAACAACATCTTATTGGGGTAGTGTATGATTTACACTCTGACATATGATGTTCGCTGTCAATATCCACAGTGACATTTTTCTGTAGATTCAGGTCGGTGATGTGGGCCACAAGATATTTTCTGATCAGTTTTTTACCCTCCATGCTCCCTGTAACTGACGACCTGTCAATATGTGTAAGAATTTCTTCTGCTGTTTTTAAATGGCTAATTTGATATTTCTTTCCCGAATCTCGCTGTGTTCTTGTTGCAGCCTTGAAATCATCTGGGGTGAAATTGTACTTTTCTTCACATACTGCTATGTTTTGGACATTTGGAAAATCAAATAAGATTTTTTGGAAAACACTTTTCTGGACAAACTTGACGTATTGGTATCCAGTAAGATTTGAGGGGGTCCTAAACTTGACACCAGCAAATTCGACAGTGACACATTTGACTAAATGTGATATGGATTCTGGAACCCTTTGGGTATCAAACTGGATAAGTCTGTCAAAACTTTCACTTCCTAATGCACCAACACAGGAAACAAATGCAGCTTTTAGTGCAGTTTTCCCCCCAGAAGATTTCTGAACTTTTGGTTTTGAGCAATCTGGCTTGACAATTGCTTGGCATGTGTTCATTTTGGAGCTCAAACATTGGACTCTATTTATCTCCTGTCGTACTAACCGAAGTCTCTTTAGCTCATCTTTCTCATCTTCTTTTAAAGGTTTTTGTTGTTGTTCTGTCACTCTTTTTATTGTCACGCTTTTAGATTTTTTAAGCTTAGACAGCAGTTCCTTAGGCCCATCCACTGTGTCTATTTCTGGAAGAGTATCCTTACTGTGTCCAAATAAGGACAGGGAAGAAATGTGTTTCACAATTAGAAATTTGCCGATTTCCTCAGTATGTTTATCCAATATTGAGGAGGAAATATATGTTTCATGAGCACTATAAACATTCCTTACAATGTCGTCTTTATGCAATGACAGTCCTCCTCTTCGTAAAACTAAAGTTGTTATTCTTAAAACATAATTTAAGTCAGTTTGATTTAATGTCAATCCAAGAATATCATCACTTGTTCTGTCAGACAATTCTTTGTTAAAACTTTGAATTGGGTTTAATGAATCAACCAGGGACATTCGTGGCAATATAGAAGACAATGTTCCTCCAGATCTAAAACTCTTCAAAACATCTTTGTGTTCCATCTCCCTTTGGGTGTCAAGGCCAAAGTTCACATCACTGTTTTTATGGGGTGTTGAATAAAATGCCCATTTAAATTGTGTATGGTTTATATTGCTTAAATGCATATTTCTCACTTACAAATGTGTTACCAGTGTTATTAGGTATAACAGAATCAGAATGTATTAGTTCAGAATCACAATAACTGGAGAAAATTTGATCCAACACATTATCTTCATCATACGTTTTTTCATTTTCTTCATCCTTATCAACAGCATTTAAATTCATTTCTTCGTCAGTTTCATCCACATCAGAAAGATCTATGAAATCATTACCAGCAACATAGGGATGAATAAAAGAATTTAATTCTGAATCCTCGTTACTTATTTCAGACTGAAAAATAAGTTTACTTAGAATTAATACTGTACTAATTTGTCAATGGCACCTTCTAAATATCTGACATTATTCTTATAGCTCTGTAGCTTAGAATAGATTAAAATGAATTTATTCAAAAGGGTGCAAACTAAGGGTTGAGATAAGCTTGTCTAAACTATTTGCCTCTTCGCAACAAGTAACAATGCACTATGCATGACTAAACATAAGGATTATTAAAATAAATATAGGTATTAATCGAAATATAAGCTTGCTAGACTCTTATTATCATACCTCATTATCAATTGTCAAATTTAAAAGCGACTCTTCTATTTCTTTTGGAACCAATCATCTGAAGGAAAAAAAGGTATGGTACCTCAAAATGGATAATGTACAATTAAAACAGTGAAATATGTTTTTTTAGATACAATTCTGATTCTAACAAATCTATCCTGATCAGCCAATTATAAACCTATTTTATAGAAGCAAATTGCATTACCTTTTCTGATGGATTTCCAAATCTCTGCAAAACCCCATGTTATCATTCTTTCAAATCGACTATACATCTCATATTCATCTGGTAAAAGATTCAGAAGTTTGGTTTCAGCATCATCTTTGGTAAGGTATATATTATTCATGCAACAACAAACTTCTGATTCGTTACATATATTAGGATTATGCCAGGACAAAACTTCAATGCTATCAACTGGAACTCCACTAACCGTTATAGGTAGCGTACATATTTGCATAGATCTGCTATCACCAGGATTGGGATCATTGTGATATTTTAATCTAAATCTAACAAGATTGTCCAATTTCAGTATGACAAGAGATTTTCGTAGAGTCACTGGATATGTTCCAAATCCCTGAATTGATTCATATGCCAGAGGATATTGCTTTAGGTATGTGTTATAATAGCATTTATCTGATGTTGAATGTTTTATCAGTTGTCTATCTGCCGTTTTTAAGCAAGATGTAGCACCCATTTCAGCTGTCACCGAGAATACAGTTTGGGCTGAGTCAAAATTCATTGACAGCTGGTGGGTATGCTGATCTTGAAGAACTCCAGAGTATTTCCGATTTCGGATATTCATCAAAAAATCATATACTGCATAAAGCTTAAACAATTTTGTTCTGAGATAGCCGTCCTTATCATTGCTTCTATTAAAACATTCTTGGTTAATGAAGCTTGTCAGTATTATTTGCATACACAAAGGTGTGTGCAGAGACCATTCTGTAGCTAAATTAAATGTTCTCCAGTGCAGAGGATCCATTGAAATGTCACTAAAGCATTTAGTACAATCTTTTGATTCAGGTTTTGGGGGGATTTCGATATTGGAAAGTTCAATGTATTCGTGACATTTTTTATTTTCCAATCTCTTCAGATTCACTTGATCACGCAATTCAAATCTTGATACATTATTCCACTTATCAACATAGGCACTAACAGTTTCTGGCATAAAAAACATTATGTGGTAACATGAAATCTTGTGTTCAGTTAAACAACTCTGTATTGTTGTTATAGCCAAACAGTAGTCGACATCAACTATTGTTTTCAATTCTACATATATATGTATAGATGGTGGATGCTGGCAAGTTGAATTGCAGTCTACACATACTACCCTATTTGCAATGTCACCAACTTCTTCAAAAATGCTACAGTCTATCAAATGAGGATTATGTCGTTGTTCTGCATGTAGAAATACTTCTTCTTCTGAGGAAGCTGCAATTTTCCGCGTTTGTCGACTTTCCATGCAGGCTACGGATTCCTTTCTGATTATTTTGGATATGCTAATAAATCCATTTATTTGACAGATCAGATTCATAATCTGATAATCCCCCATTAAAATTTCTACAATAATGGTATTCAAAATGGCATTTTCTTGTCCATTCTATTGCATTAAATTTGTCTTTGTAATGTTCTTGAAGAGTAGTAATTGTGTCTGTTTGATCAAGTTCATCAGAAATCACACTAAGATTTGTCAATTGCAATTTACATGAAATTTCCACATACAAATCGTATAAAGAAGTATTATTTTTATGTTGTATACCGTTGTCAATAAGTTTATTGTTTATTTCAACAGATAGTTTCTAGCAGAAATTTATGCGATCACTATATGAAAAAATATAGTTTAATATAGATACACTTTTAACATAAATCTTCTTGTCAATTTCCTTCACGTTTTGATCAGTTCTTTTAAATGCACTTAAGACATTGTGTTTCTTCAGTTTAATGTTATCTGTTTTCATACAGTTTGCTTTTAGTAAAGAAAAGAAATCTTCAAAATCAACCCATACTCCCCATTCATCTTCAAAGGCAGGTTGAATATTTTCGAAGCCAGACACTTTAAAAACTATTTTATCCTGGGGGAAAAATATAACAATGTTTAAATTATAGTACTATAAACCTGCTTTTTCGTATATCCTTTAAATCAAAATTGAGTTCCAATATTGTAGTTATTAGTATAATTTATTCAAGTCAATATCAAAATATAAGTGTAAATATATTACGGGTGGTGTAAATAAACAAATATAATCAATTATAGGTGGGTGTAATATCAAAATATAAAATAAATAGAACTCTCATTATGAGAGATATCTGATGTCTGAAATCATTTTAAATATAAACTATCCTTCAACTTTTGCACTGAATCAAGTATTAATTTGATATTATAAATTCGTACTTTTCAGTTCACTTAAATCGAATATATATATAAAGTCAAATGAAATATATTGTTAAATTTGATTTCATCTAGAGAAAACATACATAAATCATGATACAATAATTTGATAGGAAGTCGCGGTGGTTAAGTGAGTAAGACGCTGGTTCGCTAGTCTAGAGGTCCCGGACCTTAAACCCCATTTCATTTCCTAATTTGATATTTGACATAAATCGACGAGTATTTTAAATCGCTATTATCTTACTAAACAAGTATTTACTAAATATTTTAAAATCATACCCATTGGCTTAGTAGAATTGTGATATAAATCAATGAAATTAAAAAAAAGGTTATTTTACTTAAATAGCTGGTATAAAGTAGAAATATACCGATGCTATAATAACTATCTAATCAATATCAAATCTTATTCTTACACTTACACAATTCATACAATATAAAAACATAAATAAAATGAAATAGGGGGCGGGGGGAACATTCCATAGTTTTGCTCCGATTTGGCAAATAAAGACGGGCATACGCCATACAGTGTGCTTTGAGCTATAATTTGCCCAGACACCGGCTCTACAGCCTACTCCTATATTGAATTCCAACTGCCATGGGATCTTTTACTTTTGCTCCAATGTGTACACAGGTTTTTCATCCAATCCGAATGACTATACGTTATCCCTTGGCAGGCCCTCGTTTGCGCCACTGACAAGGGGGAACCACTCCGGATAATCCCAATCAACTTTCTTCCTCAACGCAGGGATCGAACATGGGACCTCCAGGTTAGCGAGCCAATGTTTACCTCACTGAGCCATCATGACTCCCGAAATAAAGTTAAAACATTTTACATACAATAAATAAAGAGACTTACCTTTAAATCAAAACAGAGTTCTAATATTGCAGTTATTAATTCAAGTGACGATTAGATGTTCGTTCGTCATTTGTTCCTGAGGTTTTACGTCCACTTCCACCAAGGATGATATTCTAGACAGGACGATTTAGACTAATACTACTACCTGGTGCTTTAACGTCTGCTTCCACAGAAGATTTGTCCGCGAATTTATATATTAATTTTGGAATTTTGAATATTATTCACCATGTCTTGATGTCCGATTGGGCATATTCCTGGTCGGACAATTTAGGACGTTTGGAAAATAGCGTGGGACATGTCCGGAATATACAGGCGAAATCCCATCTCTGTTCTGGCACAATCATATTAAAAATGTGCGCTCTCATCCTAAACATCGCCAATTTTTCAATATTTTAAAGTGAAAGAATGGTAATATTCCGAGTCAAAATTCGGACCATCGTACAAAATTCTGAGCATCCAGCTATATATATTCTGAAAGGTAATTGAATTAGCTTTCTCAATATTATTAGTAAAAGTTGTCACAATCATATTAAAGGGGTGCGCTCTCATCCTAAACGACACCAATTTTTCAATATTTTAAAGTGAAAGAATGGTAATATTCCGAGTCAAAATTGGGACAATCGTACAAAATTCTGAGCATCCAGCTATATATATTCTGAAAGGTAATTAAATAAGCATTCCAAATAGTATTAGTAAAAGTTGGCACAATCATTTTAAAGGGGTGCGCTCTCATTCTAAACGTCTCCAATTTTTCAATATTTTAAAGTGAAAGAACGGTAATATTCCGAGTCAAAATTCTGACCATCGTACAGAATTCTGAACAACCAGCTATATTTATTCTGATGGTCCGAATTTTTACTCGGAATATTACCGTTCTTTCACTTTAAAATATTGAAAAATTTGCGACGTTTAGGGCGAGCACGCACCCCTTTAGTATGATTGTGCCAACTTTTACTAAGTATATTTGGAAAGCTTATTGAATTACCTTTTAGAATATATTTAGTTGGTTCCTCAGAATTTTGAACGATGGTCCAAATTTCGACTCGGGATATTAAGGATCTTTCCCTTTAAAATGTTTTAAAAAATTGGCATGTTTTAGCAGTGCTCAATCTGGGTTTCATTTTTTTCCGCCAATTTTTCATTTTAATTTATTAGCCATAGATTTTCTCCGCCAAAATAAAGAATACCTAAATATCTATTAGATTTTTTCAGTATTTTTTTTTTTTTTTTTTACATAAGTACATACAATATACATATATATTACATTACAATTTACAAAATTCTTCTCTGCTTTGCAGAAGCCCATTTTTTAAAAAGCTTTTTCAACATCTAGGTTAACCACTTTTCCAATACTTATAGTAACATTAAATTACACAGCGTATTTATTTTTAATGAATATCTGTATATCTGAAAATTTCCATTCATCCTTAAAAGATCTACCTTTTCATAATGCCCTGAAACAAAAATGGATAATCGAGACTATGGTTTTTTTTATTGTACCGACTTAAGTAGTGATGATCGAGGCTAGGCCTAAAATTCAAAAGCTAACATCTCAGTTCAGAGTGGAGCAATTTGACGGACATTTCTAGCATATTCTATTCACGTTATCTATTTTTAACTATTATTGTGAGATCTGTCAGCTCTTTATCTAATCTCCCATAATGCCTCTTTAAAGGAGCTAAATCGCTAATATTTGGGACCTAGAAATTGACTCAAATGGGCCGCAACGCATATAATAATGTAATCTGATTGTATATAAACTGATTTACATTCAATTGTTGCCGTTTTGACTCTTAATTTCAAATCAGTTATGTCCAGCGAAATACGGCATGTGTCTCAACCCTATAGCAATTTCTAGCGTCTGGATATTCCAGTCTATTAAGCAGGCTATCCAGTTACATATGTCTAGCCTCGTTCTTTCTGGTCACTTGTTGCAAATGACGCTAAAACGCACTATGGTACACGATTCGTGTACCAATGGTAAAATGTTTATTGTTGCAAATGACGCTAAAACGCACTATGGTACACGATTCGTGTACCAATGGTAAAATGTTTATTATACGCCCACATTTTCATGTGGACGTATTATGCCGTCGCCCCTGTCCGTCCGTCCGTCCACAATTGTTTGTTGACACTCTACAGGTCACAATTCTTATCCAATTTTGACGAAACTTGAAATATACGTTTATCTCCAAAATATCTCGGCTGCTTTCGATATTGGCATGTATCGGATCGAAACTTCATGGATTATGGCCCCTGTTTGTACGAAAAATCACGTTTTTAGCTTGTGGACACTATAGAGGTCACAATTTTTATCCGATTTTGTTGAAACTTGAAATGTAAGTTGATAACCCAAAGATCTCGGTTACTTTCGATATTCGCGCATATCGGACTGTAACTTCCTGAATTATGGCCCCTGATTGTACGAAAAATCATGTTTTTAGCTTGTGGACCCATTAGAGGTCATAATTTTTATCCGATTTAAAAACACGTTTTATTATATCACCGTTACACCCTAAGGATGGCCGAGTTCGAATTTCGTGAAAATCGGCCCAAAATTGACAGACAAAATGGCCGCCGTTCGTTCTCAAATAGCGTAAAAATATGGTATATCAAGGTTGTGGAACCTATAGAGGTCACAATTTTTATCCGATTTTGTTGAAACTTGAAATGTAAGTTTATAACCCAAAGATCTCAGTTCCTTTCGATATTCGCGCATATTGGACCGTAACTTCCTGAATTATGGCCCCTGACTGTACGAAAAATCGTGTTTTTAGCTTGTGGACCCTATAGAGGTAATAATTTTTATCCAATTTAAAAAAAACGTATTATTATATCACCGTTACACCCTAAGGATGAATGAGTTCAAATTTCATGAAAATCGGCCCAAAATTGACAGACAAAATGGCCGCCCTTCGTTCTCAAATAGCGTAAAAATATGGTATATCAAGGTTGTGGACCCTAATTTTTATCCGATTTTGTTGAAACTGGAAATGTAAGTTTATAACCCAAAGATCTCGGTTCCTTTCAATATTTGCCCATATCGGACCGTAACTTCCTGAATTATGGCCCCTGATTGTACGAAAATCATGTTTTTAGCTTGTGGATCCATTAGAGGTCATAATTTTTATCCGATTTAAAAAACCGTATTATTATATTACCGTTCCACCCTAAGGACAGTTGAGTTTGAATTTTGTGAAAATCGCCCCAAAATTGAAAGACAAAATGGCCGCCGTTCGATCTCAATTAGCGTAAAAATATGGTATATCAAGGTTGTGGACCCTATAGAGGTCACAATTTTTATCCGATTTTGTTGAAACTTGAAATTTAAGTTTATAACCCAAAGATCTCGGTTCCTTTCGATATTCGCGCATATCAGACCGTAACTTCCTGAATTATGGCCCCTGATTGTACGAAAAATCGCGTTTTTAGCTTGTGGACCCTATAGAGGTCATAATTTTTATCCGATTTAAAAAAATATATTATTATATCACCGTTACACCCTAAGGATGGCTGAGTTCGAATTTCGTGAAAATCGGCCCAAAATTGATAGACAAAATGGCCGCCGTTCGTTCTCAAATAGCGTAAAAATATGGTATATCAAGGTTGTGGACCCTATAGAAGTCACAATTTTTCTCCGATTTTGTTGAAACTTGAAATGTAAGTTTATAACAAAAAGATCTTGGTTCCTTTCGATATTTGCGCATATCGAATTGTAATTTCCTGAATTATGGCCCTTGATTGTAGGAAAAATCACTTTCTTCTTAGCTTGTTCTCTATCCATCTCTCGAAAATGTGGGCGTATCCTGCCTGGCAGCCGCTGGTTTTGTCTTAAATATTGGATATCAGAAGCCTGCCTTTTCCTGGTAAGATCACAACATCAATGTTGATTTGAATTGACAAATAATTCGTATTTTCAACGTGTAAGACTTTGTATGATATTGAGTTAGAGACTTAGCTACTTTAAGTCTTTAAGATTTTTCTTTTTCGAAATTTTTCTCAGTCGCGAACTTTTGAGGTACCGTAGCCTTCATGCAGACCTATAGTAGAAGTTGATATCGCTTCAATATTCAAGGATCTAATAATATTAGATGGACGAGAGCTGATCATGTCAGTACCATCTTTAGACTTGGAGCATTTTGGTGGTCACATACTAAAATAGTCTGACATTCTTCTATCGGACTTTGAAGAAGGCTGTTCAATTTTTCGCCTACGACCCATGGCATGTCATTTGATGATAACTGACTTTTGACACCCCAAAGAATATATACGCAATTATAAACTGTAACAACAAACCTGGCTTCATTTATTAACGATGTGGGCAACAGGAGTAAGAAAAGGATAAAACAGACGTCATAATTCAATAATCCCAAACAAATCGAACGAGTAATATTCAATATGTAGAAACCGTCAAAATATCCACCGATTCGTATTTGAAGACAAATAATTAAATCTTTTGTCTCTTAATTAGTTTATTACTACTCTTACTGTAAATACTAATCAACACTAATCCAAGATATCTTTATTATTGGCACCTAATTGATTGATAACTGGCTCAGCCATGTGCAATAGACTGTAATGTGTATGCACGGCGTGGAAATAAAGTTTTGTGGCAAGAAAAATTTATCACCATGGTTAAAAAAGAATCGCCATACAGGAAAATGTTATCGTCAAAAATTTCGCCAGATTGAATATTTTATCGCCAAAATTATATTTTTATCGCAATTGGCGGCAATGGCGATCGACAGTGTGAGCGCTGATGTTTAGGATGAGAGCACACCCCTTTAATATAATTGTGCCAACTTTTACTAATAATATTTGGAAAGCTTAATCAATTATCTTTCAGAATATATATAGCTGGATGCTCAGAATTTTGTATGATGATCCGAATTTGGACTTCCCCAAAAAATACTGGTTTATCCTTACATTTAGAATATTAAAAAATTGGCTATGTTCAGGTTGAGGGCGCGCCCCTTTAATATCATTATGCCAAGTTTTACTAATAATATTTGGAAAGCTTATTCAATTACCTTTCATAATATATATAGCTGGATGCTCAGAATTTTGTACGATGGTCCGAATTTTGACCCGGTATATTACTGTTCTTTCACTTTAAAATATTGAAAAATTGGCGACGTTTAGGATGTGAGCGCACCCTTTTAATATGATTGTGCCAACTTTTACTAAGTATATTTGGAAAGCTTATTTAATCACCTTTTAGAATATATATAGCTGGGTGCTAGGAATTTTGTACGATGGTCCGAATTTTGACTCGGGGATATTAACGGTCTTTCCCTTTAAAATGTTTAAAAAATTTACAACGTTTAGGATGAGAGCGTTCCCCTTTAATATGATTGTGCCAACTTTTACTAATAATATTTGGAAAGCTGAATCAATTATCTTTCAGATGTATATAGCTGGATGCTCAGAATTTTGTACGATGATCCGAATTTGGACTTCGAAAAAAATACCGGTCTATCTTTACATTTAGAATATTGAAAAATTGGCTATGTTCAGGTTGAGAGCGCGCCCCTTTAATATGATTGTGCCAACTTTTACTAATAATATTTAAAAAGCTTATTCAATTCCCTTTTAGAATATATTTAGTTGGATCATCAGAATTTTGTACGATGGTCCGAATTTTGACACGGGATATTAACGGTCTTTTCCTTTAAAATTTTTAAAAAATTGGCTATGTTTAGGATAAAAGTGCACCCCTTTAATATGACTGTGCCAACTTTTACTAATAATATTTAATTACCTTTCGGAATATGTTTAGTTGGATGTCCAGAATTTTGTGAGATAATGCGAAATTACACCTATATTCTGAGCTAAAGGAATGGATAAAAAATAATATATTCTACTTTCATTTGATAGACGTAACGTTGTATTTTATTGGTTGATAAAAATAGATGCGTTTCGGCGACTGTTGGCATAATTCTGAATAGGTTGCCAACGAACAGGTTGGCCAGCTGGATCGGTCGAATAGGTGGCTAGCCGAATAGGTCGCCAATTCGTGTTCGGTCCAGACAGTAGTGGTCAGTGGATCGTTCTAAGCAGTTCCTTTGAGCAAATTTTTTAGTAAAATGTTACTGGCCTATAGCTCCCTTAATTCCCACATAAACTGACGCGAAACTGTACTGCGCACATAGCCTAACATATAATAAACCAATTCCCATTGAAATAAAGGTGAAGCCTTACCGCATAATTATATGATTTGATGAAACCCAACTGCCATCCAACTTAAGCAAGTTAAATAGCATGCGCACTCCATCTCACGTGATTATACGTTACTTACCATATATGGCATTCATGGTAAAAAAGCGTAGTAATACTGCCTTATAATAGAATATAAGAAATATCACTCCGAAAATGTAGAATGTATTACCACAAAGAAAAACTGTTTGGTAACTATTTTAGTGTCCCAGTCTTTACTATTTGTGATAGAATTACTTATTTCAGTACAAACTGTAATGATATGTGTTGACAATTGTGTGTTTGAACCTATTTGTACTTGTGTATGGCCTCTTAGGCGGTATCATTTGTATTTGTAGCGTAGTGCTAAATACTGTTTAGCGCGACAATATCGTATCTAAGAGCTAAGATTGCAACCTGCTCTGATGTGTTGTATGCTCTGTCTGCGCAGATTAGACACTGCATGCACTGATTGTAATCTACACTTTTCAAACTGGTGCGCAGATTGTCAACTTTGCACTGATTACTCCTCGATGTTTTCTAAAGATGAAAGTAGTGTGTCAGACATTCCATGTACAACCTTTGTACTGTAATGATTTTTCAAATAATTTTCAAAATCACTGTACTACAATAATTAGTGTGTGTATTCTAAGAATAAGATTTAAATTTGAGTCCACAGTATTTCGTAATCTTCGTTATTTATAAATTATATACGTCAACTGATCATGTGACTGAATGGGATGGGACGAAAAAATGGATCCCATGTACATATTGGCGTGCACATAAAAGATCCCTAGGCAGTTGGAATTTGATATAAGAGTAGGCCGTAGAAACTGCTGTCTGGGCAAAATTTCCCTCATAGCACCCTGCATGGCGTATGCCCGTCTTCCTTAGCCCAGTTGAATCAGAACAGTAGTATGTTAAACATCATTTCATTTCATTTATTTTTGTATGGTATGTTGAAATAAATACATTTATAACAAACAGTTGATGGATTTTTAAATATTTTATCAAAGTGCAATGTACATGTTTTCAATTCTCGTTACTGTTTCTTCCTTTTACAGGACAATATTTGTGTCAGAGCTGTCTAGTCATTCGGATGGGATGAAAAACTGAGGTCTAGTGCTGCTGTCTAGGCAAAATTTCCCTCATAGCACACTCTATGGCATATGCCCGTCTCATTGACCCAGTTTGGAGCAGAACAGTAGGACGTTAAACTGTTAAACCCTATTTCATTTGTGTCAGCCATTATCACATATATGTGATAGAACTGGTTAGACATATTCCAAATATAATTTTAAGACAGAGATCATTGCTTCGATGGATGCGTAATGAAGATTTGAAGAAACGAAAGTGATGAAAGCAAAAGGAAAACTAGTATAATATTTACAAAATATATAATGAAAATGGAAAATATTGAAAATTTCAGTCAAATTACTTCATTCTGAGCAAAGTCATGGTTCTTTGAAGAAGGGTGTAGTCTCAATTGTCATTGCTACTATTAAGATAATAAACAGTTTCGATTATCATGTTTAATCAATTGAAAATCGCAACCGTCCGATTGTCTAGAGAGTTGCTTATGGATTTTGCATGTGAATAAATGTCTAATTAATGATTTATATAATTATATAGCATTTGAGGCCAAACGAAAGATCTGCAATATGCAGATTTATTTTTTACATAATGCATCTTTAATCTTATCTAGTTTATCGACTCTCGAGATCAGAATGCTATTGCAATCCCTCAGCCAACCACCTGATTATTTCCCAAACTGGCTTATCTTCACCATCTGGAAAACTTGCTGAACTAATGCACATTAACTTAGTACTAACTATATTGACAGCTCTGATTGGTTGGATCTGATCTGATCGACGTGCATACAGTTTACCTACTCAGAAAACTTGTTAAAGTACTGTACTTTATGGAATATTATTTTTGTCCCCCGTGAACATTTTATGCTTAGACTTAGTATAGATAATCTGTTTGATTGCTCAATACTTTTGAAAAAGATAAATGTGCAATTAATCAGTTTATTTTGGGATTATGGCGGGGGACATCAGCCTCACTGTTGGCTTGTGTTTTAAATTATAGTCTCTAATGGTTAACTGTATTTATTATATTTTCAGAATGGATCAGTGGAATCAACAACAGACAAACTTTGTTCCAAAAATACAACAATTTAATATTGGTCCAGCAACAACTACAGATAGTACCAATAATCGTTATATACCAAATGTGACTCAAAGTACAATTCATAATCTACCAGTAAATCAAGTACAGTTTGGACAAGGACAAATTCTAAATACAAGACAACCGTTCCTGGTGCTTCAAAATCCTGCTCAGAATACTGGAAATGTTCTTAATCAAAATCAATCTGTCCAGTATCAAATTAATCACCAGTTATTGCCCAGACAACAGGTTGTTAACATACAGAATTCTGGTACTGTTCCACAACCCATTCAACAACAGCTGACTTCTGCTGGTACAGTTAGACAACAGCTGACATCTGGTACTGCTCGACAGCAGCTGTCTACTGCTCACAGTCTTGTGCATAATGGAAAGTACACTGCTCCAAATAGTCAACAGCCAACATCTAACATGAATTATATTTCAAGCCAAAGCCAAACAATGTCAATTCCTTTAGCTATAACCTCTGTGTCGAATACATCCAACATGGCAAATGTTCAGCAGATACATTTGTTACCTAAAAGCTCAAATATTGGTATAGCAGCTATTCAGAATTGGACCAATAGTCAAATGCCAACAAATAGAACTACTGTGGACACAAATAAGACTTTTAGTATGTTGTCAAATCAAGTCCATCCAAGCTCTAATCAAGTCCATCTTAGCTCTAATCAAGTCAGCATTAACTCCAATCATACCAGCATTAGCTGTAATCAAGTTAGTAATTCAAGTTCACAGAATGCACTTTCTTCTCAGTCGCATACATCTGCACAACCAGTGAACAAAACGCCTCAAAACTTAATTTATCTCTATCAGTTTCTTAAGAAATTGGTAGAAAGCAAGAATGATATCTCAGTTTATTTACAGAGTGGTACACCAGAAAACCGTCTTCTGGTTGATATTTTATGTTATAAAAAATTCAGAATAGAATTTTTAAAACGTTCAAATAATACATCATTGAAAATGCAAATTTTGAACAAGATGGGATCTTTGAGTCAACAGGCAAGTGAAGCCCTCCAAAATTCAGAATCCATGAACTCGCTCAAAAATAAGTCCACTGAAGATATTTTCGAAACCATACTAAATCTTACAACTCTTCGCGGTCAACAACCAATACAACAGATAAGACCAGGTCAACAAATACAAGTAATGCAGCAAACACAGTTGCAGACACAGCAAGTCTATCAACAACAGCTTGGTCAAATATCAAATTTAAGACAGCCTTCACCTCAAGTACAAGCTTCCTCCCATTGTACACCACCTCCTCCTCCTCTTGTACCCATTCCTGCTAGTAAGATAAAGAGAGAACCAGGATTAATAGACAAAAAACCCCAAAACTCTTGCTCTGGTCCATCAAACAATCAAAGTATTCCAACATCAATTCCGTCAAGTGTTGCACAGAATCCTCAGTCCAGTACCTTCCAAAGAAGCATTGATGATTTGATACGAATGTCAGATGAAGCTGCAGAACCATATGATAGTTTGTTTGATCCAATAGTGAATCCAAAACCTGAAGTGACCGACAAAACATGTGATGTAAAGCCTATACCAGTCAATCATTTGTCAGTAAAGCAACAACCACAAATTACTCCTTCTTTGTCTCAATTAAATTTAACCAACACTGCACCTTCTTTGTTAGAACAAAGAGGAGCGGTACCAATGACTGATGCAGGTGAAAATTTTTCCAGACAACTAGATGTCAAACCAATACCAGTTAAGCACTTAGAAGCACAGTCAGAACGGATGCCTTTAATGTCTAGTTTACCTGCACCACAGGATTCAACAACTGTTATAGGTAATCCAGAGTCTTTTCCTTCAGCTGATGATAGCTTTTTAAATACTCTAGAAGAACTTCAGCAATCTGCAATAGAATCTTTAAAAAGTACAAATACTGAATTTCCTTCTCCAGTTATAAATATTCCCAAAAGTGTAAGTGTTGTTACAGAAGTACCGGTACCACAAAAAACATCGGCTAGATTGACAAAAAAAGATGTTCCTCGTCCATTAAGTCCAAATAATATGTGTCGGGTAGAGGCTGAAGATCAGGCACATATTTGTTCAAGTCTGATTGAGTCTAACATATACGATAAAAAAACAAAAGATATGGTGCGAGTAAAAAAAAATGAAGTCATTTGTTCATTATCGTCAACTTTGAAGCCTAAAGATTCAACTACAGTAAAAGAAGCAGTTGATAGGTCTCATTATTGGTGTAACTTTTGTGTTTTTCAAACAGACAATAAGTTGAAACTGGTGAATCATGTTATATCTGCCCACCGTTTTTCATGTCAGTATTGTGCATTTCAGTGTTACTCACGAGCAGACGTTGTTGAACACACAATTAATACTCACAAAGAAGCTATTCAAGTCTCAAAAGACTTTAGGTATTGTGTTCTTTTACCAGACTATCTTAAAATAATTGAACAGATTGAGGATCAAGAGAATCAGAATTATGAATCTGATTGTCTTAGAACTTTTCAGACTAAAAAAATGCGTGCACATCCTGAGAGTGAAGCTAGTTGTCTGGAAAGTGATTGGGAAGAAGAATTTATGGAGGATACAGGATCAGAGTCTGCAAGTGATATTGATGATGTCCAAGAAGAGAAGATAGCTAGTCCAGAGAAAAAAGTGACCCCCAAAAGCAAAGGCCGTGACCGTAAAAGAAAAAGAATAAGGACCATATTAACTAGTGATGAAGATAATGGAGGCTCTGATGATGATGATGATGATGATGATGATGAAGCTGAGAGTAAGAAGAGGAGCATATTATTAGCTCACTTAAGTAGCAAAAGGAAGGCTAAAAAAGCCAAATTGAAAAAATCTGAAAATGGAATGGAAGAAATTCAAGCAGATGCTGAAAAGGATAAAACCCAACTGTCTGCGGCGCTTGAAAATACCTCCGAGGAAGTCGAAGAGAATCCGCCACAATTTCGAAGGCAAACTAGGAGAACAACTAAGAGTAATTATCAAAAAGATGTTCAAAATTTTGAACAGTTAGAGGAAATATTCGGTGGAGAGGAAGATAATAGTGACTATGATGATGATAAGGATGAAGATTTTGATCCCTCAAAAACAAGTGAAGAAAAACACAAGAAGCGAAAAACTTTAGAAGAGCCTATAAAATCACCTTCAATAAAATCACCTGTAGCTTCAACTTCTTCCATGGAAGCTTCTCCAATAGTTAAACCAGTTTCTGTTTTAGTCGTTAAAACTCAAGGATTAGTATCACCAGTTGTACATATAGTACCACCAGCTAGTAAAACTCAAGGACCAACTTCACCAGCCATTAATATTGTATCACAAACTAATTCACACACTACACAAACTAGCAATTCAACTAAAACTTATAATTTAATGCAGAGGTGTGTTCATTGTGAGTACTCCACTCAGGATACCCAATTGCTGAAATTACATTCCCTTGATTCTCACCAAGGTCAGTTTTTAGGCATTTGGCACCAGTCCTTAGATATTTTACTTTACATATGTCCTCGTAGATTTTGTGACTTTTATGGAAGTATGACAGGGGATTATATATGTCATTTAGAAAAATGCTCAATTGAGATGTCTGATTATGTTAAAGCATCTGTGCAGGTAACCAAGGAATATGTCCAAAGACTTAAAGAGAAAAGAATAGCTAAACCTACTAAATTGGAGGAACTGAGGACAGTGCTGAAGAAAATATCTGAATATATTAATGAAGAAAACCCAGAAGCAGCTAAATCAGCCACAGACCGATCATCCCCAAAACAACAAGAAGAGTGGCAGATTGTTAAACCGGTGGGATTCCATGCTCCACAAACTGACAAGACAACAGAAAAATCTCAGGAGTCAGATGACAGTAAAAATAGTTCCACGGCCACAGATGATAAATCAAAAGATGATTCTAAGACACACGACGCAAGTGATAAGGTAGAAAAGGGTAGTCATGGTTCCCAGGCGCAAAAGGCTGATGTTGAAAAAGAAGAATTGGACACCAGTGGATTTTTCAAATGTGCTTTCTGTTCATTTAAAGCTATGTCAAATACATTAACTGTCCGATCACATAGTGTAAAACAGCATCCAGAATTTCCGTTGTATACCATAAACTTAAAAGCTGTGGAAACAGGGAAAAATCATCGTTTTGTATTATTTTGTGTTGGCATTGATTGTGAGGCGGTCTTAACATCATCAGAAGAATATTTTAAACATATAGAGACTTGTGATGCAGTCAAACAATTAAAAGATGATACACAACTGTTAAAAACTAATAAGTTTGTAAAAACAACAATACACAGAGTAAGCATTGATTTATTTTTCATTCCATATCCTTCACATGTGGATGTATAACGTCGTCGTCGCCCCTGTCCATCCGCAATTGTTTGTGGACACTCTACAGGTAACAATTTTTATCCGATTTCAACAAAACTTGAAATATAGGTTTATCTCCCTAAGATCTCAATTCCCTTTGATATTGGCATGTATCGGACTGTAACTTCATGGATTATGGCCCCTGATTGTGCGAAAAAATCGCGTTTTTAGCTTGTGGACCCTATAGAGGTCACAGTTTTTATCTGATTTTCATGAAATTTGAAATGTAAGTTTATAACCCAAAGATCTTGGTTCATTTCGTATCTGACCGTAACTTCCTGAATTATGGCCCCTGATTGTACGAAAAATCACGTTTTTTAGCTTGTGGACCCTATGGAGGTCACAATTTTATTTTGATTTAAAAAAACGTTCGAATATATTACTGTTACACCTTAATGACGGTTTAGATCAAAATTCGTGAAAATCGGACCAAAAGTGCCGGACAAAAAGGCCGCCCCTCCTACGCAAACAGTGTAAAAATATGGTATATCAAGGTTGTGGACCCTCTAGAACTCACAATTTTGTTCCGATTTTGATGAAACTTGAAATAGATGTTTACAACCCAAAGATCCTTTCTATATTTGCACATATTGGATCGTAACTTTCTGAATTATGGCCCTTGACTGTAAAAAAAATCGTGTTTTTAGCTTCTGGGCCCTCCAGAGGGCACAATTATTATTCGATTTAAAAAATCGTATGAATATATGACCGTTACACCAAAATGATGGTTGAGTTCGAATTTCGTGAAAATCTGACCAAAACTGACGGACAAAATGGCCGTCCCTCGTATAACGCAAATGGTGTAAATATGCGGTATATCAAGGTTGTAGATCGCTAGAGGCCACAATTTTTTTCTGATTTTGATGCAATCTTAAATTTATGCTTATATCACAAAGATCTTGGTTCCTTTTGATATTCGTGCATATCCAATCGTAACTTCCTGAATTATGGCCCTTGATTGTATGAAAAATCGCGTTTTAAGCTTCTGGTCCCTGTAGAGGTCACAATTTTTATCCGATTTAAAAAAAAAACGTGTAAATATATCACCATTACACACTAAGACCTTGGTTACCTAGAGGTAACAATTTTTATCCAATTTAAAAAAACGTTTGAATATATCATCGTTACACCATAATGATGTTTGAGTTCGAATTCCGTGAAAATTGGACTAAAACTGCCAGACAAAATGGCCACCCCTCCTCACTAATAGTGTAAAAATATATCACCGTTCCAGCATATTGTTGGTTGAGTTCGAATTTCTTGAAAATCGGACCAAAACTGTCAGACAAAATGCCCCCCCCCCCCCAAATAGTGTAAACATCTGGTATATCAAGGTTGTGGCCCCTCTAGAGGTCACAATTTTGATCCGATTTTGATGAAACTTGAAATGCATGTTTATAACCCAAAGATCTTGGTTTCTTTCGATATTCGCGCATATCGGATCGTAACTTCCAGAATTATGTCCCCTGATTGTACGAAAAATCGTGTTTTAGCTTGTGGTCCCTCTCCAGGTCAGAATTATTATCTGATTTAAAAAACTGTTCAAATATATCACCGTTACACCGTAGAGTGTCCACAAACAAATTGTGGACGGACGGACAGGGGCAACGGCATAATATGCCCACATGAAAATGTGGGTGTATAAAAATTATGTGATTTATAACCACAAGATAGTAGTATTTGCTTGTGTTTCTGTTCTGCCCTCTCATAAATTTATATACAAAAATTATGGGTCATTAAATATTTGCATGTACATACAACTACATTTATGGCAGTACTTGATTATTGGCGTCATTCTTGTCTGTCCTTTGTCCACAGTTGCTTTTGAACGATCTAGTGCTAGAGGCTAGCAGGAGGGTCTGGTTTGTCATGAGGTCTGGGGAATTACCCAAGAATTTTATGATCATTAGCTCTGGGACAATATTTCTGCTACTTTAGGCGCAAGCATGTATAGGATTAGAATGGAGTGAGGCCAAAACAGTTGCAATATGCTCTGTGCAGCCCATCTCTGAACACGCGTCTAGCTAGAGGCTACAATTATTATCCAAAGTTACTTTAAATTGATTGATACATTACACAGTGTTTGAGGTCACGAGACAAAGAATCCTATTGATTTTAAGCGACTTCTGATGATTACTGCAGAACTCAAAACAGCTAATTTTATCATCTGGTTACTGATATCGGTATGCCTGTATGTTTTGTATAATAAATGTTAGCATCAGGAAGAACTAGAAGCCATTCTAATTACTCTTGATCAGTTTTTAGTGTCTTCAGCTGTCTTGTAAATGCTCCCATTATCTATGAAAATGTGACAACCCTTGTTATATTATATCAGGACTTTGTAATTGTATCGATAATGTTATACTAAGTTAGAAATCATTATTTATTCAGTTTCTATTTTGATTTCATTTCAGTTATGATAAAGGAAGAGGATAAGTGATGATTTTAAGCATGCCAAACATAGGTGAAAAGACACAGAAAAAGACTAGCTATAAACTGTATCAGTCCTTCACATTTAAGGTGCTCTTTCACTCCTGCTCCTCTCGATGCACCTCAACTTTCCTCAAATTAGCTAAATCGCTCTCCTAAATATTGAGATTAATAAACTACTTTCAGTATTTATATGACCACATTGCTTGTGGATGCTTTGGAGGCTAAAGTTAATATCCGATTGACTTTAAATTTATACACAGTGTTTAAGGTCATGAGATGAAGAATCCTATGATTTTCCGATAATTACTGCCAGAGTTATATGGTCCTTGATCACTTTGAAATATCTTATGGATCCTCATGAGATGAAGAACGCTATTGATTTTCAATGATTTCCAATAATTATTGCCAAAGTTAAATAGCCCTTGATCACTTTGAAATATCTTGTGGACGCTCTAGAGGCTTAAGTTAATGTGGGCGTATGTTTCGTTGCCTGGCATCCTATCTTTGTTTATTTTTAAACTGCATATGTTATCAAACACGCAAGGCAGTATCTTCCATAAGAGATTATGAAACAAAACTAAAGAATAAATACAATTTGGATCTCCTTAATTCAACAAAATGTAGAATTACTACTGCAATATAATTAAGGTATTTTTTACAGGAACCTTTTTCTCGTTTATGAAATTGGCAGGAACTTTTTATGGCTCCCAGACGATTTCATAAACATGGAGCACTGCTATATTTCTCTGTATTATTTATCTCAGGAAATATTTTTGAGTCGTTAGTTTTAAGTGTCACTAATTTTAGTCTTTTTTGGCTGGCATTGCTGGCAAAACATTTATTTCAATAATTGATCCATAACCTTGGTATATCCTTTCTTCCACTGTTTGTGCAATAAGATTATAAAAAGTTATTTAATTGCATTTTAATCATTTTATTTAGCATTTCAATTACAGTATACCCGGTAATTAATATATTTACCTATAGGTATAAAGAAAATGTACCAACTGCCAAATTAACTTACAAGGGCCTCTTTAATAGTTTAAGATAAATGATATTTTTACAAATATGGCATTTAGTTAAAAGAGGAAATTTATGTACTTTATAAAATGTGATTGTCTTCCTGTGGAGCTGTAAACAAAATATTAATAGTCTTGTTTTAGAAGAATGGTTGAAATAATACAGCTAAAAAAATTTTGATTGAATAATTTTTGGAATAACAATGTCAAATTTTGATTCTGAAACCTAGATATACTGAGAAATTTGGATCAATTAAATATACTTTCCCACAAAAGTATTTATCGGGACAGTTTATTATAAATGGAAAGTAAAGACACCCAATCTTGCTAGAAAAATTCTGGATTCCTTGAAAAACACCAATGGAGCAAGCACAGGACAAAAATGAGGGGGTGTCACTAATTGGCAGCCTGACGATTAAGGGCTGTCTGAGCTCTTGGCATTCGGGAGCGCTTGATGTATATGCTGATAAATTTAATGGTGAGAGGACATGGAAAAAATCAGAGACTTAAAATTACAACAGTTTCCGAGATAAAAACTGCGGAAAAAGATGTGGGCAGGGGATAGTCCGAAAATTTGCTTAGGCATTTATGATAAATGGCTGATTAAAGACAACATTGTCTATTATATACAATGGATTCTCCTCCAGCTTCGCACTGGTTGCTAGGTACTGCAACAGCCAAGTCACGTGACGCAAACAGGTCTTCTTTTAATAGATTTTTTATAACTTGGGGTATTTCCTCGCAAATACGATGTTTAGTTAAGATATACTGTATATATTGATATATCATTGATAACATTTATTATCATGTACATAGTTTAAAAATTAAACCTATGTATATTGTTTATATAATATTGTAATGTATATATACATAAGATGATGTATAATAATATAATATTTGTATTCTTTTATATTAAACAAATAAATATACATCTATTATGTTGAATTGACAAGAGGATGGAATCAAGCATTCCAGTGTTTATCCTAGGTCAGCAGTCTATACATCTGGAAAAGGTTTTTCAAAGCACTTGCTGTGAATTTGTGCAATGGGTAATAACGAACCTGAAACGCTAATCAATTTCTATGCCATTAGGCTTCCTATGGGTCACTATCGCAAAATACGAATGACTGCCGAGTCTGTTGCGGTAGGTGTGCAAAATAATTTGACCCCCAAAAATAAGCTAGACCAGCTTGTTATTAACTCGTCACATTTCTGGTGAACCGATGAATCTGATATATTTAAGTATTGAGAATTATGTGTTTGAAATTAGCGTTCTGTTGTATCTCTGTAGCCATCAAATAATAACATTGATGTAAATGGCGTTCGGTGTCCTGATGTATATGTATGAAATATTAAGTCACAAATGAATGTTATTATTTGATGTCCACAGATATAACAACAGAACGCAAATTTCAAACACATAATTCTCAATACTTAAATATATCAGATTCGTTGCTTTGCCAGAAGAGCGGCGAACTGTGTAACAATAGGTTATAAGCATATCAAAACTCGCTCATTTCCTAACCGTATGAAATTTGTTGAAAAATGTTTAGCATTTTAAGAATAATCGATGCAAGACATTTTCAGTGGTGGGGATATCCCTGCTGGATGTCCATGATTGTCCCTTAAACCCCAAAAGCTAAGCTAGACTAGCTCATTTACTAAATGCGTGATACTTGTTGCAAAATGTTTAGCATATTCCCTGCGGTATCAAGAATGACCAATGTCAAGGCATTTTCATTGGTGGGGTTTAAAGTTATCATAATCAGATGACCTGTAGAGTGTCAACAAACAAATGTTGTCAGCCGGACTGGGGCGATGGCATAATCATATGAAAATTGTTGACTAATTTTCATAAAATGAAAAAACAAAATAGTAGTGGTACATTTTTTTTTTTAAAATCAAAACAGAAAAAAGAACATCACATATCAAATAAATGCAACTCTTTCTTGGAAAAAAATAAATATAAATAAATATTCATTCAAAATCACAAGCTCATTTTCTAAACAGTTAACCAACCGAGTTACACCAAATATTCTTTTCAAAAATGCACAAATACATGTAGTCCTTATTCAACTTTAACTAAAATGTAAAAATATGTGAATGAAACATTTCTTGGACTTCAGAATCAAATTTAATATAATGCTGTATGTAATAATAAAGCTGTACAGACACTACCAATAACACCATAGTTACATATTTACATATATTTTCAGTATAGCCTACTTTAGAGTAAAGATGAAAATGTTCACTTGAATTACTGTGTCGTAATGTCTAAATGCATCTCTATAGAACAATAATTCATAAATAATCAAACTAAAATACATAGCAATATGTGTATTTTAATATTTGGTGACAGATGTTCCCAGTAGCAGTTGTGGTGAGTCAGGCAGTGAATAACAGAGGTTTATCTTTTAAGAGGCGAAGGTGTATCTCCTAGAGTTGAATCAAAATCAACAGTAGGTAATGATATCTGTATGTCTCTTGGTGCCTGAAAAAAGTAAAAATTTTTATTTATTAATAATCTCACAATATTGTCATATATGGATAAGGAACCAAGTATGATCTCATCGCAGCCATCCTGGAATAGTGACATGCTAAAAGATAGGTTGCCAGGTAACGAAACAGACTGTAGGCCTCTTGGTCTCATGAACTTAAACACTGTATAAATTTAAAGTCAATCAGATAGTAAATCTTTGAAAATCAATAGGCCTCTTCGTCTCATTACCTTAAACACTCTATATAAATTTAAAGTCAATTGGATATTAACATTAGCCTCTTGGAGCATCCAAGATCAAGGGCCATAACTCGCACAGTAATTATCGGAAATTCATCTCATGACCTTAAACACTGTATAATTTAAAGTCTATCCGATATTATCTTTAGCCTTTTAAGAGTGTCCACAAGATTTTTCAAAAGTAATCATGGGCCATAACTCTAGCTGTAATTATAGGAAATCAATAGGATTCTTCGGATCATGGGCTTAAACACTGCGTATAAATTTAAAGTAAATCGGATGGACGGGAGCAACGAAAAAATATAACTCATTTCAATGTGAGCGTATAAAAACGAAGTTTGTCAATTGATGAATTGGTGGAGGCCTTAAGCAGCTTTTACACGATACAACCAATCCATACGGAGAGAGAGAAACACATTGGATACAATAGTTCTATTCGTTGTATGGCAACATTTGTTCCTTTTTAGTTACTGATTAAAATAGCAGACGACATTTCACATCCTGTCTTTGTGTAGTGTTGATGCCACAAAGTCCATGCCCTCTATACAGAGTTATTAGATATTCTAATTCAGTGCAGGATAGGTTTAGATCCATTTAGAGGACATAACAGTACTTGAAGTGACAGAAGAAGATATCTTTAATCAGGAAGTCTTGTTGCCAAGTCAGATATGACGTCATACCCTATATGATGGTGTCTAATATTACACAATTTGATTGGCCATTGCATCAGACTGTCAGATGAGAATAGAACTGATCCTATCCATACAACAAGCTGTTCATCCGACCATTTGTCTGATGAGTTGGTCGGATGTGACTGCTATATCTATTGGTTGTATGGATGGGTTGTATCGTGTAAACGCCGCTTTGGTCTTTTTATCAAAGAGTGTAGCCCCCCCCCCTCCCAATGTCACATTTGTCTGAATATTTTTTTTGGACACCTCATTATTTGGTGAAAGTATCTGGATGTCAAAATAAAAATTTCCTATCCGATATACATGTAAGACAATTCACAGCTGAATAATGTACATTGCAATAATTACCTGTCTTGAAGGATGTTGGTTTTGTAAAGGAACATAGAGATTATCAGACAACTGAGAGATGGGGGATATTTCTGGCGAAAAAGGCCCTCCATTCTGAAAATAGAAGTTTTAATCAAAACCAAGTTGGAAAGTATGTTGTATCTCTATCAGGATTATGATAAATGACACGTATAAGCATTCAGTATAAGCACAAAAATGTAAATAAATGCACAAGCTGATAAATAACTAGTGAGATATTATTTCTGATTTTGAGATCTATCATTTTAATTTGTACTATGCTATCCAGCATATAGTCTTGTAAAGCCAAATTGTATCTAAAAAAGTCGATGATTTGCATCTGTGTCTAAGCCACAACATAAACATTAAAATGTAAACATAAACCAATTGGTAAATATGATTTTAATTTTTAGTGTACCAAACTTCAACGAAATATACAGTGTGTAATTCTATGCAAATACACAAAATATAAACATTGAGATAAAACTAAACCTATTTATTAGCAAGGTATTTGTTTGATCATAGGACTAATATCTTGATACGTATATTAATTTACCTGCGTATTAGTATCTCTAGGGGGAGTAACAGCAGTATTTTCATCATCAACCATCTGTCTGTGTATATCGAAGCCCATAGATCCTTGTTGTTGCTGCATTCTCTGCATCTGTAGCTGCATATGTTGCATAACATTTTCCTGTTGCTGTAAGACCTTATTCTGAGACAGTTCACTTCTATCAGAACCATTACTATTGTGATTACTTTGATTTGCAAAATTCTGTGACTGGCGCTCTAATAACTGAGCAATTTGTTGTTGCTGCTGCATCAATTGTCTTTGTTGATTTAACATGGACTGACTCATATGGTTTAATGGTGACCTATCTTGTGAGTCCTGTGTATGCAGCCTATTCTGCTGGTTTTTATCTTGATCGCTCAATAATTTTTGCTGTTGTTGCTGAACGAGAAGCAACTGAAGACGTTTTTGAGCCTCTTCATGTTGTTTATTTAGTTCTGCAATTTGGGATTTCATGTCATCTTCTCGTGGATTTTTTGGCATGCCGCCTTGTAAAACAGGATTTCGTACAACACTTACAGATACTTGAGCAGGTAGATGATCTTGTGCTTGAATGCTGACTTGTTGGTATTGTGCTTGGGAAGTTTCTACAGTCTGAGAAGTGATTGGTTTAGAAAGTGGTATTGGACGAGGAACGTTTATTGTAGCACCAACAGGAGGCATATAATCAGAAGCAGTCGTTACACCATTGGCTAGAGCTGGTAAGTCAATCAATGATGTCTGTCGCCCTGGAGTAAGAGAAAAATAATTGAAATGTTTGCTATTAAAAATTGATTCAAAATAATTTGTAGAACAGACTGCAAATCCTCATTTTCTTGAAAGTTATTTACCAATGTAAAGGGTAGATATCGTTTATAATTGTTCCAGGTCCAATCGACCGTAATAAAAATGAGATGTTATTTTTGTTCTGTTTATTCGGATGGCTTGGAAAGGAGTAGGCATGCCACAATCTGTGCATTACTTGATATGCCCTATAAAGATACCAAAAATAAAACGGAACAAATTGTAGGTATAATTTTAATGTCACTTCCAAGGGTCCCAATAAGTAACAAATAAATGTTTTAATTTTAGTGCTAAATATATTGCCAAAATATATTACCAAGGGGAAATACTTTTGTCAAGTAGTGATAAATAATATAGCAATACAACCTACAAATCTGTGACTTACTTGAAAACAATGATTCCGAATGATCCTGGTAATTATTATGTTCCTGTTGATCATGTACCCTGGTTTTCCTTACTGGTGGTGATAGAAGAACAGCGCCATGATCCTGTAGATGATCTGGTAATGATGATTTTAGTGCAGGATTTGGTAAAGACTGGGTGGTGGTAGTAGTATGATTGGGTAGAGATGTTATAGCAGGACCTTGTACAGTACTCAAATTATTATTATTCCTAAATGTCTCTAAATACTGATACATTTCATTAAACTGTTCATCTGAAATAAACATTTTTTTAAAATAAATTTTCTTGGTTATTTCAATTTAATTTAGTAGTAAAATATAGCTAAATTGATTCAGTATTTACTGAAATAATACATTTTTAGAAAGCGATAACCCACCATTGTTATAGCTAACATATATTGACTAATAATTATTTGAGTATCCAGGACCCAAGAGCAGCCATGGTAACCCCCATCTTAATAAAATTATGAAACCAGCATTGTCTGCTCAATTTAGTTTTATCACCAAATACAAGTCATAATTTCCAGTATACTAGTCCTATATATATCCCCCGAGGAAGAATTTTCCTTCTTATTAGCATGTAATACATATCTTTATACGCAAACATTTTCATGTGGACGTATATTGTCGTCGCCCCTGTCCGTCCATCCACAATTGTTTGTGAACACTTTACCTACAAGTCACAATTTTAATCCGATTTCTATGAAACTTGAAATATAGGTGTATCACCCTAAGATCTCGATTTCTTTCGTTATTGGCATGTATTGGACTAACTTCATGGATTATGGCCCTGATTGTACGAAAAATCATGTTTTTAGCTTGTGAACACTGTAGTGGTCGCAATTTTTATCCATTTTGGTTTAAACTTGAAATGTATGTTCATAACCCACAGATCTTGGTTCCTTTCAATATTCGCGCATATCGGACCATAACTTCCTGAATTATGGCCCCTGATTGTACGAAAAATCACGTTTTTAGCTTGTGGACCCTATAGAGGTCACAATTTTTATCTGATTTAAAAAAAACGTTTGAATATATCACCGTTACACCCTAAGGATGCTTAACTTTGAATTTCGTAAAAATCGGACCGAAATGGAAGGACAAAATAGCCGAGCCCCTAGTTCGCAAATAGTGTCAAAATATTGTGTATCAGGGTTGTGGACCCTCTGGAGGTCACAATTTTCATCTGATTTTGATGAAAATTAAAATGAATGTTTATAACCCAAATATCTTGGTTCCTTTCCATTTTCGTACATATCGAATCGTAACTTCCTGAATTATGGCCCCTGATTGTACGAAAAATCAGGTCTTTAGCTTGGGGTCCCTTTAGAGGTAACAATTATTATCCGATTTAAAAAAACGCTTGAATATATCACCGTTATACATTAAGATCTTGGTTCCTGAATTCAACTTTTTATCTTGCGGATTCTCTAGAGGTCACAATTTTTTTCCGATTTTAAAAAACGTTTAAATACATAACCATTCCATCATAATGAAGGTTGAATTTGAATTTCGGGAAAATCGAATGAAACTGCCCGACAAAATGGCCGCTCTTTGTACACAAATTGTGTAGAAGTGTGTAATACGAAGGTTGTAGACCCTCTAGAGATCACAATTTTTATCCAATTTTGATGAAACTTAAAACATATCTTTATATCCCAAAGATCTCAGTCCCTTTTGATATTTCAGGCCATAACTTCTGGATTATTGCCCCTGATTGTACAAAAAATCGTGTTGGTTTTTAGCTTGTTCTTTATCCATCTCTTGCAAAATGTGGGCGTATCCTGCCTGGCAGCCGCTGGTTTGACTTGATATGGATAAACCATCATATATTTTTTGTTTTATTGTTGACAATTTTGTACTGATATTTAATCCCTATATATGAGTAATATTTATAAATACCTGGGTGATGTTTTGGTGGTGTTATTGTTGTTTGTGGTTCACCACTACTATTATTAACATTTATTGTCTGTACACCCATTCCATGTAAAGCAGCCTACAACATATAAATAGTATCAAATGCCTGTTATTTAGAATGGTGGACGGACTCAGTTTTACTCACACCTCATCTGTTATTTACACTGCCAAACAGACTTAGTTCTGAAACGTTCTGTGCAGTTTCCCCAAAAACTTAAATGGGCAAATATGTTGAGAAAAAGAAATAGAATTTTATGTACACTTGAAACAAACTAGGTCATTTCAAGACTAACATATGGTAGACTTTCCTTTCAATAATTCGAATGTGCTGAAGGATCATTAACAGTGGAAGGATACAGAGAAAACCCACAAGGGTCAACAGGCTTGGGCTCTTGACTCAATGATAGACCTTATGATCTAAAGTGCAAATACTGTGTTTTACTGACTGCCAAAAATAAGATTTCTTTTTTGTCTGGTCCATAGGGTAAATATATATTTTTTAAGTTTAAAATATAAGGAATTCATTGTAAATGGTTAGCATGATAATATAGCCATAGATGACAATGTATGTTTATCTAAACTATAAATCAAAACACTAACCTTAATAACTGCAAATTCTTGTTCCGTTTTTTGTCTGTATCTTTCAAACTGTGTCTGTGTTTTACCATATTCTTCTTGTGATACTATAATATCCTGTTGATTTATAAATCATTCTTTTATATTTATTGTCTTGGTTCAAATATTATATACATCAATTGACATTTGATAACATAAATAACATCAGATCAATTTATTTTCATGATATTGATACCTACCGATGTGAGAGCATCTATAATATTTCTCATCTGATGGACATCTTGTGTTAATTGTTCTCTAACAGTTATTTCAGCTTGTAATCTTCTATCAGTCTGAAATTCATACAGATAATAACTTACAGTATATTTTAAACATAGCTTTTTTAGTTTCTTGTCATTTTCTGAAATCGGAATATCAGTTAGACTCCAAATAACCTAACCTTTAGGAACAATCAATTCAATCTATTTCCTGAATGTCTGATACAGCGATTAGGATTTAATTTTAAACTTCTCATTTCTTAAAACCAGTCAAATGAATGAATTATAATTACCTCTCTTAAATATTTAGCTAATTTAGACACTGCATCTATTAATGCCACTGTATAACCAGAAAATGTATTTGCACGTTGTTTTTCTGCTGGTGGTCTTCTGCCCGTCTGTTTTTCAAATTCTTCTATTTCATCTTCTAAACTTTCTAAAACCTATAATACAAAAAATTATATCATACAGAATAACTTCTTGCATAGTAATAATCAGAATGTCAGAAATGTTCTCCTGGATTATTTAAGACAAACCTTACCAAAAATCTGATGCAGGAGGGAGGCACTACAATTATCTCATCATGTTGTTTGTAGCAATGTATGGTTATCCAGTATCATTTATGATTGTTAGTAGCATTTATGAGCCTATGCCACATTTCTGAATTCATTCAATGTTTTTAATAGAGCTACTTCCTGTAACCAGGTAAATGAATGGGGGCAACAACAATATACAAAATTTCCATAATATCCATGAAGAAATTTTTTATGGGTTTGATTCTATTACCTTTCTCATATCAGTTAAATTCATAGCTGATGATTGTGTAGTTGTATCTATTGATTGACTAGGTACTCGATTTCTACTCTTCTTTACTTTACTTGTATCATTTATAGCTGATCTAGGTGATCTTAATATACCTATAGACTCATTGCCATCTTTAGGTGGAGTTTCAAATCCACTCATTCCTACAAACGTATATAAAACATCGTCAACTGACGCATAAAATTTCAAAAATAAAACTTCAGCACTGTCTCAAATATTGTCTATTAACTTAGTCAGAGAGAGAGAGAGAAATGGGGTTTAACGTCCACTCGACACAAACTAGGTCATTTCGGGACTAACATATGGTTTTAATTTTATTTCAATAATTCGCTTGCGCGTAGGGGTCTTTAGCAGTGGGAGGAAACCAGAGGACCCGGACAAAAACCCACGTGGTTGGACAGGCAACCCTACTTCTTGTCACGTACAACTGGGGATTCAAAATCACGCCAGTTAACTTAATGACACGCCTCATGATACAGCGCGCATGTGCTAACCATTCGGCCATCCAACAAATTTGGTCTTGCCAGATAGGAATTTTGACAGGGAACAAATAAGTGACATTGTTTTGATTATAGAGGTAATAGTTATTGCTCAATTACAGCCTAAACGTTATCATTTCAAATGCATAAATATACTACAAAATTTAGGGAACTCTTGAAATAAGACTAAGAAGTAGTATCTGGTGTTCTAGAAAGAGTAAGCTCCTTTGATTTTGTTAACTTCAGTAGATGTTAAATAATCAATTAGAGTACAGTTTAGAGTGAATTTAGCCGTGAAAAATTAGATATTGTCCAAAGATACAATTAATAATGATCAATAGCTGTAAATGTTAATATACAAAATTGTGATGCATAGATGTGTTTACCTTGTATTTGTGTACTTTGGACAGGACCAACCTCATTGTGACTTAACTGAGCTTGACCACCAATGCTACTAAATGTTTGATTCTTCTCTTCATTAGCTATAAATTGTTGAAATCTTTGCAAATTCATCTGTGGTTGGTAAACAATGGGATGAGGGTTTGATTTACCATCTTCATCTATAAGATAATATATATTTTTTTTAATTTTGAAGCATATAGGATCAGGAAATACACTATTTTCTTAAAAGCATCAAACTTTTTTTTAAGGACCCCTAAGTTGCATAACTTATACTCTGCTGTAATTTTTTTGCCTAACTTAGCTTTTTTGTTGGAAAGTATGGGCCTTATATTATAAATACCAGCAATATTGACATTTGACATACAGCATATCTTTAAGATAGTTTATTGCATTGGTTCAACTTGGCTCTCTAAGTGAAAAGTATCCTTAAAATTCAAATCCAAACTCTCTGATTTACATGCAGCTCTCACATTATATTCATATTGAAAAAATCTGAAATTTTTTAATACCTGAATCTGAATCTGGCAGATCATTCAATGCTGAAGGGTTCATAACTGAATCACTCAAGGCTTCTATTCGTGTGTATATTTCTGGCATATCTGGTGCCAATTGACTTGTCCTTAATAACAAAAACAATAAACAAACGTCATGAGCTGACTTAAAACAGGTATTATTGCAGGTCTTTCTTTAGGCTTGAAATGTTATATAAATTATTAATTAGACATTAATTAACTTACCAAAACCATAATCAACTCTCGATGCCATTGGATGGCTGCGATGTATATAAGTATATTTAAATACACTTTGTGGTCGATACAGTTACCATCAAATAGGATAATTGAGACTTTGTTTATTATCGTAACAATGGTAGTAATGACAATCAAGGCTAGACTTTAATTGTATTGCTGATATCTAGGCTCAGAATGCCGTAATTTGACTGAAATTTTCAGAATATTCTTTTTTCATTACCTATTTTTGAACTATAATAGCGAGAACTGTTAGCTCTTTATCTAATCTTACCTATGCCGCTTTAAGAAAAACATGGACAATTACATTAAAATAATGTAAAGTAATATCAGCAGTCATTATAACTTTAAACTGATGAAATGAAATGAAATGGAGTTTAACGTCCTACTGTTCTGCTCCTAATCTGGGCTAATGAAGACGGGCACACGCCATACAGTGTGCTATGAGGGAAATTTTGCCCGGACAGCGGCACTACGGCCTACTCTTATATCGAATTCCAACTGCCAAGGGATCTTTTACGTGCACGCCAATGTGTACACGGGACCTCGGTTTTTCGTCTCATCCAGAAAACTAGACATTAAACTGATGAAGGGTGAGTATAAAAATGGCATTTTACAATTAAAGGCTCATTATGCCGCAAAGTAAATGGTCGTTTTTTTATTTAAATCTATCAAAATTAAGGGCTGAAAGGTGTTTATAAGATAGTAGTCTAGACAATAAAATAAAAAAAAACCAATGTTTAGATATCATTTTAGCGCTGTAGGAATCCCTTAAAAATACAATACTGTGGAAGATGAATCTCTAATAGGAAATATCAGTCAAAAAATGGTTCAATTCTATTCAGTATTGACAAAGTAATGATTAATTGAAATTTCATCAATCTATGCTTGCATGCCATGTAAAAATGCAGTTGATGCATCAAGCCATTAAGATTGGTGGATTTTAATCATGTTTGAATCAATTTGATAAGACTATTCTTAATGTGTATGTTTAATCATCAATAATATTATATAATATACTAACCTATTTGCATCTCCTGCAGCTATATTATTAGGTGCTGTTGTTATATTAGGAAACCCCTTATATTTCTGAAATGTAATCAAGTTAATCAGCAAACCAAATAAATAGAGCAAAATTTATTTGATAGAAGCATAGCTCAATAAAATTGAGAAACAAGAACGATACTGAGCACGTACATAAGCCAGAGAAGGTTCTATTAGCCTATAAATAGCCATCCGATCTGGCATTTTCTAAACACGTATCAACTATTCAAGCTGTAAAAGATCTATTGTAAAAGATTTAAAATAACATTAACAGTATTATTAACCTTTTTGGTTGTTACAGCAACTGTTTAATTTGCTTTATTAATATCTCTGAAACAATGTAGCAACATTGCTAGAATTTTTACTCTTTAAATTAATGATAGCATTATATTAATTAATATCTTTGGCTAATTATTAGATTCTCACATTGTGTAGTACCATGGGTCATCTGTGAGATGTGGAGAGTGGACCACGCCAAACCGGGCGCCACATCCTACGTAAGACCCATGCATCGTTTCTTACTACGTATCTTAGTAGCCTTATTAAATACTAGACGATCACAAGGCTATTAAGATATGAAGTAAGAAAGGAATGCATGGGTCATACGCCAGATGTGGCAACCAGTATTAGTATGAGGGTCGCTTTCCACGTCTGACAAAAGACCCATGGTGCTACAACACTCAGGATACTAGTACAGTGGACTCAGTCACTTCAGACATCTGAATACTACAGCATTCTGTGAAATCCGTCACCATTTTCATCTCCCTATTTATTTCCCTATTACTTCAACCAAAAAAGTTTTGAGTAGTCTGTATTCTGAATATAAATCAGCGGTCCCGTCACACATTTGCGTTCAATTAACATTGGATAATCTGGCCTTCAATCAGTGGGTGTTCACCGACAAGTAATCACCAATCAATTATCTGTGAGCATAAAACATGTGTCAGTCTTTGTTGATTACCTTGATAATTTTATAATCTCTTGTAAGAGAGCGCTTGGTATTTGATTTGAGTTTCTCAAGTCAATTCATAATGTGTGATCGTTATGAATTGACTTTGACATCATAGCACTGATTTTGAGAAAGTTCCACGACCTACACAGAAGGAATTAGCCGTTAAGTATTCAATTGGCTGTACTACAGTATCCAACATTTTAAAGCGAAAAGATGAATTCAAACAGCTGTAAGAAAAGATTTTACTTGAACGCTAAGTTTGAAGACATGAACAGAGTGACACACGAGTGGTTTGAGGCGTAGATAAACGTATAATACTTCCCGTATTGAGGCAATTGAGTATTCTGACATATTGTATCGATCCCGTACAATGTCGTAATTGACAGAGTCCACTGTAGTATTTTCCTTTTGCTTTTACAAATCATTGAGTTGCCTAACTAAATTAAGATTTCTTGATCTAGCTTTCTGTAATGTTTCATAGAAAATAAGTCTTGAATATCCAGGCCTGTCAATCAGGCAGAGAACAGTCAATAGACTTGTTTGAAGCGACTAATCTCAAACCAAGGGCATGTAACCTATTTTGCACTCTATAATGCCCAGATGTAATGTCCACTTGTTGTTTATCTTTTCAGTGTATTTTTTTTATTGATGTTTGAATGGTTATAACTTGTTAAATATGACATGACTGTTTATTTAGTGACAATAAGTTAAAGCTTGTTATAATTATATATATGATATTGTAGTATAATTGTTGATATATTTGGATAGATTTGGTGGGACACTCTACCTTAGGATCATCACCAAATAAATCTTGTACAACTGCCATCATACTGTCTGTTTTATCCAAGACATTCTTCAGCTAAAAAAAATAATCAAATGTTTATTACTTGGTTATACAACAAGTCATATTTACCCCAAATGATTCAACTTTTAGATCAAGAAATGATAACTTTTGAACAACTACATGGCAGAAGTAGTAATTTACTTCTATTCTAATGGTCCTTTAATAGTCAATACACTTTACAACCATTGAATCAGCTTCTAAGGGGGGGGGGGGGGCTTATGTCGACCTTGTAACTCAAAACAACTGGGAGCAATTGAGAGCAACTGAATGCAACTAAAAAAGGTTGAAAAGAGTGCCTCTTACAACTCGCTGCAACAAGTTGCAGTCAGTTGCGCATGTTCAACTTTCTGCAACTCGCTGCAACTAGCAGCAACTAGTTGCAGTCACTTGTACATGTTCAACTTTCTGCAACTCGCTGCAACTAGCAGCAACTAGTTTCAGTAGACTAGACAATGAGTGGTCTTACAACTGGTGTCAACTCGTTTCCATCACATGATATGAGAAATGTGTCATGTGACTTTATAAATAAGCAACGGTAAGCAAACAAGGAAACCCACTTTTTAAATGTTGATGATGTTGACAATAATATATTAATAGAATTGTAGAAAGACCGACCATGCCTTTGGGGTGCTCCTTCTAAGTTATTCGCCATTTTGATCATCATGTGATGAATAAATCAACAATCAGGCATTCAGTGTAGTAATCGCTATCAGTTTCGTTTCTGACATAAGCGCTCCGAATTCAGTTGTCCTCAGTTGCTGCTATGATCGACATAAGCACACTTACAACTGACTGCAACTAGTTGCTTTGAGTTGAAAAGTCGACATTAGCCCTACTTACGACAGAAATCACAAATTTATAAGATATATAGATACAACTGTTCTACTCCACACATTCCGTTCTACTCCACTAACACCTGGGTTCATCCATGGGGGAGACACATACTCAAATTATCTGCCCTTGATGACCGTCATATTGTTGTGAACGTAAGCAATGAGGCTCAGACTGGTTTGTAAGTTGATTTTTGATTGGTTCGTAGAATCAAATTATGATCAAGGGCAGATAATTTGAATATGTGAATACCCCATAGCTGAACCAAGGGTATAGTGGAGTAGAACGGAATGAGACCACTGGGGATACCGAGAATCATATACATGTAGATATAGATACAAAAACATGTGAGGCAGTTCATTACAGTAATTGGACGTAGCCTACCTGACGTTGATCATATAAGATTTCTTTCATAATAGCTAATTGTCTAGCTTGCTGTTGAGTGATCCGTCCACCTACTGGTGCATTACTGCCATTACTGGAACATTTTGTCTCACCTGAACAAAAAATACCTCAATTTTACCAACATGATGAAACTTATGAGGCTGGAATTCAAAGAATATTTTTTTCTCATATTTTAAGATTTAGAGAATTATTTGATTTTTTTTAGACAAAGCTGACATGGAATTTAATACATTTTGGAAAAAAGCTCATCATTGCATTTACCTTTTCTTATCTGTTGAAGCTTAAATGCCATATGATTCTTGGATTTATGAGCTAACTTTCTCTGCATCTGTACAATGAAAAATATAATAACAAAATATAAATCTGTATTACTGATACTTTTAAACAAATTGGTATGCAACAGCAGCAACATTAGTGCTCCACATAACTTTCTAAGTCTGTAAACACCTTGTTTATTGATGCCCTTCATGTAAGTTCACTGGAGAAAATAAGAAGACATTCAATAGTTAATATCTAAAACTATTATTTAATTCTAGGGGCCTATTTCACAAAATTTTAACTTAAGATAAAATCCAATTTTTAGTAGATACTTCAATTTTGATTGGCTAAGCACTAAAATCAATCTAATATTATCCAATCAAATTACTAAAATTTGGATTCTATCTTAGATAAAATTTGGTGAAACAAGCCCCTCTACATTTTAAAAAAAACCAAAACAACCTTATTGTAAAAATGTGAATACTAATTAGCATCTTTTACCATATTTTATTTATGAGACTTACTATTTCTTCATCAGTTGCTTTATAGGCTGACAAATCGTGGTTAGTATCCTGCAAAGATCATAAAATGAAACATTGAGTACTGTAACATGTAAAAATGCAAAATTTACAGAAAGAGCTATCTGTTCTTGCTATAATAGCACAAAAACAGATAATGAAAAATTAATATAGAGCCTACATGTACTGAAAGTTTTGACAAGAAATATGCATAATCGGCAGTTCATATTAATTGACAAGTACCATTGCCATGATAATAAACAAAGTTTCAATGGTCAGTTTCTTTTATCATCAGTCTTTTGCCATATTTGCATTTAACACAGATATGGCAGGCATTGTCAAATCCACTCATTATCTCAGCCATCTGATGTTCTATGGAGTTGATTGTAGGCTTGTTGTGTGAATGTCTAAATAATAATTAACATAACATTTGAAGCCATGCAAGTTTAGCTTCGGCTCTTACATAATGTCTCTTTATGTGAGCATGGAAGTTAACCCAATATGCTTACTACTATTATAAACTACCAGGTACTTACATCCCATTTTGGTTTCTTTTTAACAGATGCCTTTTTCTTTTTAGTAGTTATCCCTGAGTAACCAACTCTGTAGAATGACATGGCTTAATTATATATCTGAAATTAATTTAAAGATATATTATGGGAGATTAGATAAAGAACTGGAAGTTCTCACTATAAATATAATAATAATAGTTAAAAACTAGATAATGTAAAGGGGATTTGCTGAAAATTTCAGTCAAATTTAACCACTCTGAACCAAGATTTTAGCAATTGAATTTTCGGCCTAGGCTAGTCTTGATTATTCATTTCATGATTAAATCATGAATGAAAGTTGAGCAGCAAATCGGACCCTAATCCAGTAAATATCGCAGACTAGTGTTGACATCGAGAGTTGATTATTGTCTGGATAAGTTAATTAATGTCTAATTAATAATTTAGATAACATTTCAGGCCTAAAGAAAGACCTGCATTAGGCAGATTTAGCTGAAAATTTCAGTCAAATTGATCCACTCTGAACCAAGATTTTAGCAATTGAATTTTCTGCCTAGCCTTGATCATCATTACTAAAGTCGGTACGATAAAAAACATAGTCTTGATTATCCATTTCATGATTAAATCATGAATGAAAGCTGGGCAGCAAATCGGATCCTAATCAAGTAAATATCACAGGCTAGCGTTGACATTGAGAGTTGGTTATGATCTGGTTAAGACAAGTTAATTAATGTATAATTAATAATTTAGATAACATTTCAGGATTAAAGAAAGACGTGCATAAATAGGAATGTTAATTAATGTTAATTAATGAAGATGTGAGGCTAAGCTAGGACTTGAAGGTAGGCAGCAGACTTATAAATCTTTACCGTACCCATATTTTGTCTAGACTGCTAGCTGAATCTCTTTGACTTTGTTATTCAACAACATATAATCATTGTACATCCAATTCATATAAATTGATCTCAGACGATTCCATTACCAAGCAATTTCTCAAGAACTAAGAGTTAAAATTGCCAACAGAACCCTTATCATCACTTCTACATTTTATTTATAAGCTTCAATTGCTGTTGTTTTTTTTAACCTAGTTTCTTTATCAGTCTATCAAGAAGCTGCAGGGTTAATTTTTTTAGGTATACTTTAATACATTTAAACAATGTGTAGGCTATTCTATAACAAGTGCCGAAATTGCCAAAGAAAAACAAAACCAACTTTCATATGAGTGCCACAATTGACTTCACTGGACACAAACTAGGTCATTTCGGGACTAACATATTGTTACAATTTTGAAAGTAAAAATGCCAATTTGGCACAAAGAACAGTAGGCTATAATATCATACATTGATATAAATCACTATTTTATGAGTTGAAATACCACATGGCCCTAGCTCGGTAGTCAGTATTCTATCTTCACATTGTGATTGTCAGTTTGAGTTTTCTTGTACAGACTTGTCTATAGTATTTATTTTGTTTATCTTTTTGAGAATATAAATGTCACGTATGGCCTCTATTTGACTCCTAATTTTTTATAAAACCTACATTTACTGACATAGAAATCAGAAGAAAATGGGAACCTGTAACCAAATCCATGAATAATAACACGACTGTTTACTTTTGGAACAGCAAAATATTGTTTACAATCTGCTAACCTACTTCTCTTCAATCAAAGATCCCGCTGGATTGAAGAATTAGTTTGACGGGAGACTACTCCGGCGTCGAGGAAAAAACATCGGCGACATGCTATCTTTTTACAGAAATACAAAAGTATGAATAAAATTGTATTTGTTGTGAAGTTTGGGTTGATATCTAAAATGGAATAAGTTTGGAAAATATATTATTAACATGCCATATTTCTTTTAAAAACCAGTTCTTTTCAGGTTTAGGAAAAGCACATAAGATTTCTGTTGTAGTATACTACAATTCAGTCTTTTTGCACTTTGGCTGTTCGGGCTGTTCAGTGAAATTACTGGTAGACCGAGATGACCAGACGCCTGCGCGAAACGAATGCGCAACGTTTATCGAGCTCCGCGAGAAAAAAGCTAAATTGGGAACGGCAAATGTTTGCTATTATCTCATTGTTATTGGATTAATAGACGGTAAGTATTCATTCTACAGTGTCGCGGATCTGTAGACTATACACTGGAGTCAAATTCTGTATATCTCACTTATTAATAGTCTTATTTAAAAGTGTAAATTTAATGAAATTCGGATTCTTTGTTCAACCAAGAGTCAATTTTTCTTGTGAAAACAAGGTCGTCGAAAAATGGCTGCTATATCACTATATGTTCTATTTGTTATTAATGTTCCTCTCATTTTAGCAATTTTAAACAATAAACTTGATTTGATTTCAATTTTTTAAAAATCTTTTGATATGGCGATCACAGGGAGGGATAACCACAACATATAAAGCTTTCAGCTTATTGTTTTATGCGAATGAGACGATCACAACTCTGCTGACAAATCACAGACTATATTTTTTAAATCCAGGACCTTATCAGATCATCAAGTAGGATGGTATTTTACCCATTTTAAACAGTAAACCACATTTAATTTCAAATTTGAAAAAAACAACTTTTGATATGGTAATCATAGCTAGGGATAACTATAACATATAAAAAAGCTGTCGCCTGTCAGCATTTTAACATGCAAATGAGGCGAAAGTTCCAGTGCCTGAGCACTCTAACTCAAAGCCTAATAAAAAAAAAAAGAAAGTAAAAACAATAACAACTCTGCTGACACAGTCACAGACTTTATTTTTGAATTCCTTGTCAGATCATGTATCTTTTATGGTTTCTCCTTGTGTACCCACAATTGGGCAAATAATTTAACAGTTCGTACAATTCCTTTCAACAAAGATTTGTGCGTCTAGACTACTGCAACGGGTTGTTGTTCCAGTGAGTAAAACACTGACTTTCAGATAGACTTAAGCAATTTCTCTGAAAAGATCGTTAAAGAGAAAGAAATAAGATCCTCGCTACATTAACTAGTCATTTCAGGGCAGTCATATTCCTGTGTAGGAGTACGCAGTACAGATTAGCTTAGGCTGGTATATCATTTCACAGGTATAAACTAAGCTTTCCTCTAGGTTCCCTAAGCATGAAAAACTACAGCCAAACTCCACCAGAATTTTTGCCACAAGAAATACTGAAGAAATAAAAGGTGTCAGTCAGTTTTCCCATTATACATTGTGAACAACTAAAATACATTTATGCAATATCACAAAATAGTAAGTTGAAGCCATAAGATTGGGATAGTTTGGCCTGTATTTACGAATAGTGAACGTTCTTTAATACCAAATAAAATTGTATATTAATTTTCGTGTTTGAATTATTTATACCTGTATCATTAAATATTTTGTCTTGGTTTGCAAGAGGAAGCTATATGTTGATGTTAACAAGATATTCAAATTAATCAAGTACTAGAATGTTGTTAGTTATTTGTTTTTTATCTTGCAGAATTTTCATAGGGTGTTGTCTCTTATATACTAACAAGCCACAATGGCTTCCGAAGATGGAAACATGATGAATTCTACATCTCAACAGCAATACCCACAAGTGAGTTTTCAAAGTACAAGAATATTTACTCTCTCTGAACCGTGCTGACAAAAATGTCAGAGTATCACTAACTGGCAACTCGACAGCTTATTGTCTTAGGGAGAGGTTATTTTATGGTCAAATGGTTAGGCGGTTTTGGGAACATTGAGGGGTTTAAACTTGCAAAATAAGTGGAAAAAGTAGTTGGCAGAAAATAATTCAAGAATTTACTTAGGCCTCAATATGTATGGTAAATGGACAGTTAAAGATACATTATGGGAGATAAGATAAGAGGTGGCAGTTCTCGCTATAATAGTTAAAAACTAGATAGTGTAAAGGTAATTTGCTAAAAATTTCAGTCAAATTGATCCACTATGAGCCGAGAAAGAAGCGGGTGAAATTTTTGCATAGTCATCATTATTAAAATCATTAATATAAACAGCATAGTCTCGATTATCCACTTTACTTGATTTAATTATCAATAGCCGTTAGCGGCATATAGGAATCTAATTCAGCCAACATCGAAGGCTAGCCTTGACATCGAGAGTTTATTGTGGTCTGGATAAGTTAATTAATGTCTAATTGATAATTTAGATAACATTTCAGGCCTAAAGAAAGACTTGTAATAAGCAGATTTTGCTCTTGCATAATGCATGTTTAAGTGATGACAAATACACCCTGAAAAATGGTCCCTCTCTCAATCAAGTTAGGTGACACACATGGCTTCTAAAAATAGATTGTTAATAGCTTGGGGTATCTCCTTGCAGATACAAAGTTTTGAGAATTATTTGAAGCCAATTTTTGATAATTAATTAGTTTGTATAAGTTTTTGGTCCAAACATATCATTAAATCACACACTTTGTATACTAGAAGGTATTTTTAAAAACAATTAATTTGTTCTTAAAAAATTCGGTATAACTGAGAATAATTTGTAAGGAATAAGCTGATAAAATTAAAAGAAGAAAAATTTGATATTTTATAATGTGATGGTTGGTATGTAATACTGAGGTGGTCGTAGAGTGGCATTTTACTGTGTCCTGTTGTGGTATACTTACATTGAATCAATGTTATTATCTTTTTTTTCCATAGCCTATGAATAAAATGGATGATAAAAATATGCAGGATGACTCAAGATATCCTCACATGGGAAATATAAGTAACAGAGGAAGACCAGGAATGGGAGGACCTCTGTCTGGAATGCCCGGACAACAAGGAATGAATCCACAACAGAATATGCCAGGAGGACCTATGCAAGGTATGCCAGGTGGACCAATGCATGGGATGCCAGGATCACATAACATGGGTGGGAACCCTGCTTCTGGAATGTCTTCTGGACCTCCTCCAGGAATGCAAGGTGGACCAAGCCCAAGTATGCCATCAGGTCCATCACCAGGAATGCCAGGAGTTCCATCTCCAGGAATGAGAGCTGTACCTTCTCCAGGAATGAGAGCAGTACCATCTCCTGGTATGAGAACAGGTTCCTCCCCTGGAGCACAGGGGCAACCAATGTCAAGTGGACCACAAGGTATTTAGCACATGATTTCTAATTTTAAATAGTTTTTGTCAAAAAGGATCAGGTATTGTTAAAAAAAACTACTGAAACGAAATTAAATTATTGATGGAATATTTATACAATTGGTCAAAAAAGGTCATGTATTGTTAAAGCATTACTAAAATGAAATTTAAATATTTGACCAAATATCTATATATATTTTTTTATAGGAATGCATGGGGGTCCTCCAGCGCAAGGTATGCCACAAGGTCACCAGGGCGGTAATCAAGGAATGCCAGGTGGACCATCTATGGGTATGCAAGGTCAGCAACCAAATATGTCAGGACCTAATAATATAGGTGGACCCAATATGCCGAATTCCAACATGAATAACCCTAACATGCCACCAAATATGCCTCCAGGGGCAATGAACTCTGGTATGAGTGGACAGAATATGGGTGGACCAGTCATGAACATGGGACCTGGAACAGGTGGACCTAATACAACAATAGGACCCAACATGCAACCCAGTAATATGAGTGATCCAGGCTCTAATATGCCTCAAGGTGGTATGAATATGCCAAATTCGGGAATGAATGGTCCTTCACCAAATGTTAATAATATGCCTGGTGGTGGGATGCCTAATGTACAAACTGCTGCTATGGGTCCGCCTAATCAATCCATTGATGGAAATCAAGGTAAATAATTTACTATTTAAGAACCAAAATTAAAAACATATGCTTTCTGTCAAATTAGTAACTAAGTAAGTTTAAAATCTGACACAAAATTGGTAAAATATGAATTTTAAGAGCTGTTTAATGGAGTTCTTTCTAGCATTATAATTTTTTTACTTTTTTCCAAAATGATTGTATTGGTAAGTTGACAGATCTATATTTTGTATCTGTTTTCAGGTGGCATACCAGGACCAAGAACATCATCATTCGCTAATCCACAGCTCCATCAATTAAGAGCTCAAATCATGGCATATAAACTGATATCTAGAAATCAACCCATTCCAGAAACCTTGAGATTAGCTGTAGAAGGTAAACGACCACTTGGACCATTCCCTAGGACAGGTACATGTTGTTGATATGTCATTTATTAACCCTTTCAATGCTAGACGTAAATCCACTGCCTGTGCTAGACCCTTTTTTGAGGAAAAAAGGGAGGTTGGAACTGAATGCCAAGCAGTACTTATGGAAGCTTTTATGAAAAATCTTTTTGTCTGTTGGGATGGGCATGAGGTTGGGCTAAGAGGAAAAAATAGAATTTTGGAAATTTGCATAATAATGTAGTCACGTGACGTCATGGCGGCCATTTTGGATTTCTCATTTCACACTAAAGCTAACACGAAAACGAATTTTTCTCCATGAAATACTTAAAAGATATTGTTTTTTTACTGGATTTTGATAAAGATATATAAAATGAACAAAAATATCAATAGCAGCCATGAGCAATGCCGCCGCGAACACGCGCATCACGTCTCCCGCTGCCATGACCACGTGCGGATTGCAATACCTTGATTTTACTTTCACTTTCACTTTCATCCCCAAGTCCTATATCATTATCAATATAGTCAGTCAATAGATCTACACGTTCGGGAATCAGGAATTACCTACGTATTTTACGATCCAGCAGGCCAGCATTATTATCAACATCAGAATTATTGTCAGAATCTACTGCAGACACAGGGCTAGCGTGTTCACATTGGGCTTGTTCATCATGCACGGGAGACATAGCTAGCCATGGGCGGAACGTCGCGCAACAAATCACACACTTCATAATACCAATCACTGTCCTGACTACTATCATTATCAAGTAACTGGAAACGAATTATGTGTATCACCCGCCTCGAAATTGTCCACATGTTGGTCAGCAAGACGTCATTCACGACTTCGTCGAGAGTGCATCGTCTACGTTGTCACAATGCACTCCGCCATTTTACGGTTTGCCGCTTTGAAACACGTGGAAATATGTTCTAGTGTATAGAAAATACAATAGATGGCACTTGCAGTTACGGTACTAATTTTAGCGAGGGCTTTACTGAGTACACGGTAATACCGGGTACGGGCATTTTACCGACATTTTATAATACCCGGTACTACCGGGTATACGCAGTGAAAGGGTTAAGATGATATTATACAAATGGCTAGATGTATTACAATTTTCTTAATATTTTTGATATTTATTTATAGCTACAGTGCAAATGATTAAACTTTCTGGGTTTTTAGAAACTGTTTTCTGCTTGTAGCCTATTATAAGTTATAACTAAATTCATATCTATAGTCCTGGTCCATGTATTGTAGAGAGCCCTTGACATTGATCTCTTGAAACCCCCCCTTTAATGAAGTTTGCAGTATTGAAAGCTGCATTTTTCGGACAATATATAATAGTTCATGGCTTAATTCACACTAAAGTGTACATTAAAAAGTTTTAGCTAAGGTTATACAGTAGGATGCCAAATGTTGACAAATTTTCATCATATGTTGGTAAATGTGGTAGAACCATTTTGTACTGAGATTTAATTTTGATAATATTGTAGTTAGCAATGGATTAAACATCTCTCAAATGATCAGAGATTTTGACATTTCAATTTGACATCTTTCAATTCACTTATTGATGCAGTGCTTAAATATTGAACTTTGTGTACTTGCAGGAGATGTTCATCAACAAATGAGAATGCAACATCAGGCTCCAGGTGCTCTACCGCATCAACAGATGCAACCCATGGGAAGACCACCAACATCAATGGATGGACCGGGTGGTGATCACCAACCAAGTACTGACAGTGATTCCAGCACCCCCAAACCTCCCACAACTAGTACTCCCCAACCATTACCAAATCAACCAGCCCCTCCCCCATCAGTACAAGCTATGATGGCTCTTCAACAAAAACAAAATCGTGTGGCACCAGTTGAAAAACCTAAGGGGCTAGACCCTATTGAATTGTTAAATGAAAGAGAAAATAGGTAATTCTAATTTTACTATTTGAGGTGAATTGCACACTTTTGCCAAAGTTTAATGTTTGATGGAACTTTTAGCAAAATCTATTCCATATAGCTTTATAGACTTATTATGTGACTTAGCTCCTGTGCACTGATATTTATTTCGCCATATAATAAAAAAAAAGTATCACCATAGTAGGTTTTTTTTTACCAAAGGCAATTTGGAGGACCCTGTTTTACCCTGTCATAACAACAGCTGAATGAAATCCAGAGCAGAGCTGAAGTTGAGCAACAGATTATCTGGAAATGATATTACACCATCTTTATCTTTTAGGGTTGCTGCTCGAATAAGTCAAAGAATTCAAGAGTTATCCAACCTACCAGCTACAATGTCGGAAGATTTGAAAGTCAATGCTATGATTGAATTGAGAGCTCTGCGTCTATTAAATTATCAACGAACTGTAAGTAGCCTTTTTATTTTAGTGTAAGATATTGATCATAACTTCATTCTTTTAATGTAGAAAGTTTTACCCGAGATCTTCAGCTGATAAAATAGATTGAGTTATACAACATATATCTAAGTCTTAAAAACTGTTTAAAACATTTCCTGCCCCCTTTTTAACCATAATTAAATGGCACCAGTCTCTTATTGTTGAATACATTTTGAAAGAAAATAGTGTATTATTGTTGTTTATAAATTATTTGATACCTTTTACAGTTGCGAGCTGAAGTTGTGTCATGCATGCGAAGAGATACAACATTAGAGACAGCCCTTAATACTAAAGCTTATAAGCGAAACAAGAGGCAGTCGTTACGTGAAGCACGTGTTACAGAAAAACTTGAGAAACAACAGAAGGTTGAATATGAAAGAAAACGCAGACAAAAACACCAGGTAATATTTTAAAATTTAATCAGTTTCAGGCTTGCAGGAACAAGAAAACCAATAGATCAGGAAGTTCAAAGGCCCTTTGTTTTGCTTTAAAAAGCTTAATAAAAAGCACAAATACTGTTTATTTTGGTGGTGTTTCTGAATATTAATTCGTAAAATTGTGAATTTTAACAAATAATATACGAATTGGAATGCTCTGCCAGGTGTGTTTTTTTTTCTAGATTAAAAATCATAATAACAAAAATATTTGGAGTATTCAAATTGTTATTGTTTATAAAATTATATTATAGGAATATTTGAATGCGGTAATACAGCATGCCAAGGACTTCAAGGAGTTCCACAGAAATATAACAGCTAAGATTGGTAAATTAAATAAGGCTGTAATGACTTACCATACAAATACTGAAAGAGAACAGAAGAAAGAACAAGAAAGAATAGAGAAAGAACGTATGCGCAGACTTATGGTAAGCTAAAGTTTTATAGCACTATATAGGAGATAAACTCTACATGTTTCACATTTAGATGGGTGTTATTGTCCCTTAGTATATATTTACATCCTCATAAGCTTAATATTTTTGTGTAGTTTGATTACCGGTACATTAGTTTAAGTATTGTTTTAAGTAGCAGATGTGAATTTGGTACATTTGATCTCTTGTATAATGTTACAAATTTCTATGTTTTACTTTTGTCAGGCTGAAGATGAAGAAGGTTATAGAAAGCTGATTGATCAGAAGAAAGATCATCGTCTGGCTTATCTCTTAGATCAAACTGATGAGTATATATCTAATATTACTAAACTAGTCCAAACACATAAAGAAGACTTGAAGAAAAAGAAACGAGAAATGAGAGGAAAGAAAAAGAAGAAGGTTCCTAAGGTATATAATTTTAAGAATATGAAATCTTTTTATGTTGGGGAACAAGAGTTGATTATTTGAAATGCATTAAATTGTAATCCATTGCAATTTGTGTATATTTCTTTAGCCTCTTGCAATCCAGTGAGATGCGAAAACAGACATAAACCAAACATACTTCATCCCAGTTTCAGACATCAAAATAGCATTTTTGAATATTTGATGATCAGGACTGAAATCACATTGGTCAATATTTTCCTTACCAAACATTAGGGCGAATGTATTGAACAATTCGGGTGCATGTTGCATCCATTGTAAATTAAAAATGATGACCAAATTCAATGGCACAAAGTGTTGGAAGGGGGATGTAAATATATTCACCCTGCAACCAAAATCTATCCTAGAATAAGATAAATATAATTTTGAAATCTGGAATCATTTTAACAATTCACGATTTCCAAACTGACCTTACAGATTGAAGCTGGGGCAGAAGCCCAACTTATGGAGGTAAGTAGGCTACATTATTTGTGGCATTGTTCAACAGAAATTAGTTCTGTTGGCCTTATAATCTTTGTAGTTTTACATCATTTAGTTGCTTATAAAAATTTACAGCTTCAGATAATCAGTTTTAATACCATACTTTCATTAATTCATTCTAGTCTTGATGTGTTTTAAAGCTATTTCAGTGTTGCCTGCGTGTGTATTGTGTTTAGATACAAACTGATCAAATTTCATTTTAAATGATGATCTGTTTAGCATGGAAATCATTTAAACCTGGAGATTTTATTACAATTTGATTTTGTCACAATCAGATTTAGTAATCTAGTTTACAGTATGCACCTTATTCTAGCACAACATTCCTATTTCATAAAGACTGCGAGTTTTACAACATCTGGACGTTGCTAGATTTACATCACAATTCCCAAACTTATAGCTACGTTATCTACAGACACGTGAACACTAACGTCCAATCAGAAGTTGTGACATCGCGACCTCCACGGAAACCTTGACATTCAACAAACCTTGAACTTTGCAACTTGATTATCAGAGCTAGATATTTTAGTGTGAAAGCGTGAGACTTGGCATTCGCTACGACCGAGGAATCTGATAGGCTCACAAGCTGGGCTTGTACCCAATCAAAATTAGTGCCGCAATATGCAGGGTATTGCGTGAAGGACTTGATAAGATGTAGTTAAAGCGAGATCAAGCCTTCAATTGAAGATGACTAAATACATACGTCACTGTGTGAACTGTGTGAGTGAAATATTGGATTGTTTATCATGTCCTATTTAACCTTTTAGTTCAAGTATATACAAACAGATTTTAGAACTAAACAATTTTTGTCTAGTTTAGAGTGCTAGATATTATTTAATGCTTTGTTAGTGTTTTTTTGTGTGTATTGGAAAGAAAAGGCATAAGCTTATGCTTTATCTAGCTTTATTAAAGGGGGTAACTAGAATTGAAGTCTCAAGCTTCATATTATCTAGGGAACAAATTTTAACTGTTCATCACATTCTGTATTGACTTTAATTATACAAACGACTACATATTGATTTTATATTTTTAACTGTACATGTACCGACTTGAATCTTTGAAAATAAAGTATGATGATTATTGTTTTGATAATTTCTAAATTGGTCATTTGAAAAATTAAAATATGTATAATGACCAATACTATTCTCTGATTGTTAATTGATTTGTCCGAAATACACTAGTTGATTCTCTGTGTGTGTGTGTGTTATACATAGTTTTATATAGTGTTTATTAATGTCTATTTTCAGCCTATTGATGAACTATCTAATATGAGTAATCCAGAGAAGCGTTTAACAGTAGTACATACTGCTACTGGTCATATTATATCTGGGGATGATGCACCATTTGCTAGAGATATACAAGAATGGATGGCTCAGAATCCTGGGTATGACCATACACTTTATGTTGAAAGTATTGACTGACAATTTAAAAATTAGTTGCCTTGTGAATTTGACTGCCTGTTGTGACTGTCAAAGCTTGCGAATCAAAGTCTGTTATTGTCCCCCACCTTTCAAAGAAAGCAGGGGACTATTAAAATGGGTTCGTCCGTCTGTCTGTCCGT